>NW_025113107.1:14015992-15215992 GCF_010416935.1 Polistes fuscatus | reverse complement strand
CTCTCTCTTTCTATATCTAGGAAGAGTGCACAAGCTTCGATCTTTCCGATCCATCGATCTGATCGATCGATCGATCCAACGTAGATCGAACTTCCTCCAGTCAATATTATTTCTCTTCCTATTTCGCGTTTTCGGCAAAAGTTTTCGTCCACGTGGTTCTTGAAAAACGTCATCGATCCACCGGATTGTAAAGACGCGTCGTTAACGACGTTAATGGTTTACCTGGACTCGCTGATTTTTATCGGAAACGCGAATGGATTTACTCTCTCTCTCTCTCTCTCTCTCTTTCTCTTTTTTCTACTGCCATCGCCAAGAATGGCCGAGGCGAAGACGTGGAGAAAAACGAAAGCGTTCGTCGCGAGTTGTCGGGACGTTGCGTAAGCGCGACGTTCCATGCCCGATCGAGTAGAAAATCTTTACCGAACAAGTTTAGCGTCGTGTGTGAGATTTCTTTCTCTATTTTTTTTTATTTTTCCCTTTTTTTTCTTTCTTTCCTTCGTTCCTTTTAATCCTACTACCTCCGTCTCTCTTCCGTTTTTAACTTACTCAACTTATCTACCCTTTTCTATCTTATTTTCTGTTATATCTTTTTTCGCGTACCGATTAAATACGTAAGAGAAGGATTGGATCATCGTAAGTGTAAATTTCTTAAACGACCTTGACGAAAACGAATTGGATGAAGAAAAAGGTGAAAAGATGATGATGATGATGATGATGATGACGGTATCGAAGGAGAAAGAATCGTACCACCTTTCTCCTTCTCATCTCGATTCTTTCGATCTGTCGCGGGAACGTCGACGCGTTTTCAAGGATTTGCCGACCGTCGAGAATCAGGGGAGAGACATCCAGACGGGATAATTCGAAATCTCTCGAACGAAGCAAAAAGTGTCCCAATTATATATAAGGACAATAAAACGCCGGGAGAGGAGTCCTGACGGGGACAAGTCGGCTGGTTCCCACCCTATCTTTCTCTTTCCCCCTTCTCTCCTTTCTCTTTTTCTTTTATTCTTTCTCTTTCTCTTAAAGCCGCAACAGGGAGAACTTCATGGACGATTTTATGGCTGTTGGTCGTAAATTCCAACCGGTAGTCCGAGAGCGATCCTCCTTTGCTCTGATCGCACGTCGATTATAAAATAACTGAGAATCACGCGTATGTATATATATATGTGTGTGTGTGTGTGTACACGTACTACATAGACGTCTCTTCTCACGAACGAGACTCTAAACTCGAGCAAAGTCAAGTTTGCTTTCGCCGTTTCGTGAAATCGTAAAGACGCGAGAAAGTGGCAATCGAAGGAACGAAATCAGGACGATATTCTCAAAGAGAATAATAATTATTGGCGCTCTCGTATTCTCGAGATCCTTTTCGATAGTTAATTTATCGTTTCACCGTTAAGAAAAATCAGCTGAAAAATCGGCGAACGCAACTCAACGCAACGCAACGTAACCCAACGACAATGCAAAAAAGCAAAGGAAAAAAGTACAACGAAATGATGTAGAATAGCGTGGGATCGTGTATGGTTCGCGTACTACCGTGTATAAAATGCAACGAAAAAAGAATAAAAAGAAAAAAGAAATAGAAAAAGAAAGACATTGTAACGCGCGTGTCGGCTTCGTTGGAAAGTTCGTTTGGAGACTCGGTCGCATTTGAAATACGAAATATATAAAGAATTAAAAATGCGATTCATTCGTTGAAACGAGATTAAAGAGAATATCCGATGAGTGGAATCGTAGAAAACAGCTGCGTAGCGTGCGAGAATTTATTAAAGAATTCCGTGTGTCGATGAGAGAAAAGAAAAAGAGGCCGAGGGGGAAGGAATAAAGAACGTTACGGCGTACGGTTAACGAGGCAAGTGCGAACGAATCTCGCGATTCGTACTTGCCGATTCTCGAAAGCTCGTGCAAATGTTTGCGCGCCTAAGGAACGAGCCATTATGCTCATTGCTCGGCAAATAATGCAACTCCCTCGACTAACCTGCTCGAATACGCGAACGAACGAACGAACGAGTATATGTAGGATATTAGAGAGAGAGAGAGAGAGAAAGAGAAAGTGGGGAGAAGAAGGAGACTCGACGCGGATATAGAGTGCGTACCTACACCACGTGTTCCTATGGTTTTAAGGCCGACATTTGAAAGCAACCCCTATTTACCATCCGGTCCAATTAGGGTATATCCCTCTCTAACATCGACATTTACGATTAGGTCGTCGCGAAGCTTTCATCGGTTAGTCTCGTTACATGATCTCTCGACGATTATACAAAGTATGTATGCATGTATGTATGTATTTGCATGAATTGTTTATCGTAATTGTCTCGTTAAATGGAAGGAACGGTCCATTTGATTTCACTTTCATGGATTAGCAATATGTATGCATTTATTGTTACGAACGAGCTCAGAGACGTTCGTAGTCGGAACGAGTAGATTATTTTGTAGGTGTCGAGATTTGTTTTTATAGACAATAACGAGCGTCAATCTTATCGTTAAATGAGATAGAAAAGTTACGGTTCTAATATAAACGTTCGATATTAATTCGTATTGATACAAAAATTAGATGAAAATTTGTATAGTTATTAGATTTTTGGAATAATGTGTGTGTGTGTATAGGGGGATTAAGCGAATGATCGAAGATTGTCGGAGATTCGCTCACCCAGCGCTCCGGCGGCCAACCTCATCGTGACGGGAAGCTCGGACCCGGTGACTTCGGAAAGTTTCCTCTTCCTTGGTCTTCCCTTCTGTACCGTTCCCGAGGACGCGATCGGACTCTGCTCGGCCGTGCTGTAATAAGCCGGAAGCGGCGAGACTCCCGGCGAACCGATGTCTTCGATGCTGCCAGTGCCGCTTCCGTAATCCCCGGCGCAGCAAAGCAACTCGTAGTGCGGTCTTGGGATCGACGAGCTCGTCATTCGTGAACCTTGCTGTCGAGTATTCGATTCGCGAGCCTTCGTTATCTTACCGAGTTCGTTCGACGAGACGATCGCCAAACTTACTATTTCATCGAGTCTTTTTTCTTTTTTTTTTTTTTTTCTTTCGTTCGTTCTTTTTTTATTATTATTATTATTATTCTCTTTTTTTTCCCTTCTCTCTCTCCGTCTTCCTTTCTCATATACACTACTAATAATCATCACGAACATCATTGGAATTATTATTAACGATCGACCAAACGAATACGATCTCATCGTATAATCGAACTTATGAAAATAATCGATCCGTCAAGACGATCCGGCAGCACGCGAGGAGCGTCGTGTGCGTGATCACTGTCTCTGTCAACTGATCGGGGCCGTTTCTCCGATCTACGATCTCTCGGTCTCGTCGGTCGAACTCGTTGATAACAAAGAGACGGCCTTTGGATAACGCTAATCATCGGGCTCGTATTTATCTCACCTACAATATACCAAGCCGTCTCTCTGGCCAAAATGATCGCCTTTGTTCAATGGTATACCGCAGGAAGCGCAAGTAAAGCAGGCCACGTGGTAGACCAGGTCCCGTGCTCTCATCACCAGCTCCGAAGAAAAGATCCCAGCACGGCACCGGGAACATCTCGATACCGCGAACAATCTGTAAAGATTAATTAAACGTATGTTTTCAGACATTTTACTAATCATTTTGCTAACTCTTATTTAGTTTATCTACGATATTGTATGATAAATCAATGATAAGTGTTTCTTCGAGTATGATATTTAGGATAAATCGTTATTAAGATTTTGTAGGGGGATCATTTCTACATCTAAAGCAATGAATTGACGAACGAAGGAAGAAGATGTCAGTTGTCGAGAGGAAAATGTATTTATCGTACAATGGTTAATATTTCATACGTTTGGAAAGATATACGAGATCATAGTTTAGCCTATCTGCATTGTGCTCGTCCCTGTTATGCAGTCGTGCGTTAAACGTCGTCGTTCGATAATATCGCGAATGGTCTGCGACACCTCGATGATTACTGCATTCGAATAGAAACATAAATTCAATTATAAATAATGATAAATGTAACGGTTGTGTAATAATATCGATTGTTTATTAAAAATATCGATCCAATAAAATATAACGATCGTATTTTAACTTTGTACGATGAAAGAACAAAATTTCATCCGATTGAAATTAATTTCTTCGTAAGTGTAGAAAATTTAATGAGTTTTTACAAAAGTACCATGTTAGTCACGTACACGTCGAAAGAGTAGTTACGAAACCGTGCATCGAGTTGGCTCGATTTTACAAATCGTATTCTCACGTATTCGTCATGCGAGCGACCTCCAGCATTTGAAACGGCACACCAAAATTGGCACACAAGGAACCTGTACCTAAACGCGTATGTTCTCGTAAATAGAAAAAGGCTAGACCTAGATAGGAAAAGAGCCGATTCTTGGCAATGCCCATATCACGTAGCAACGATCGAAACGTAAGAAGGCACGCGTTATAATAGTTTCCGAAGCGCGAACAACGGAAAGAGAACGAACGAGAGGAAAAGAAAGAAAGAAAGAGAAAGAGAGACGAAGAAGAAATAGCAAAGAGGAAGAGGGTGAGAGAGAGGGAGGGAGAGAAGGAGGGAGAGAGAGACAAAAGGGGTGGCCTGGATCTGGATCGTTGCATATTGCATGGGAGGCCGTTCTGTTCTTCCCTAACGAAGCAGAAACTACCGGAGAGATACCGGACGTTCTTCTTCCTCCCTTGCGTGGAATTCTGGATATATTATCGCGTAAGTACAACTTTACTGTGGCATAACAACAAGAACAACAACAACAACAACAACAACTACAACAACGATCGAATTATCTTTCGATACAACAATCTAGCGTTCGATTTAATTTGATAAAACACTATTCTTACTTAAACTTAAAAAATATTACAATTCTTTGCATTATAACTCGATGATATTTACAAAAGCACGAAAATATTAGATCAATTGTAGGATTCCGTTTTAACAACACGTCCGATTCGTTTATTCCGGACCTACTTGACCAAAGTGGAAGATTCACTTTCTTCGCGAATAGAAACAAAGCAACGTGGAAGTTGCTCATGGAAACATTATACGGCGAATTATCGAGGATAATGGTTCGCGAAAGGCGATGCAAGATTCGATTTCGGTTCCCCCATTCTTCTTTCCTTTCTCTCTTTCCTTTGGCCCGTTCCTGTTTTCTACGTATGCTTTCGCATTTCAGTATTTATTGGGGTAGCTTCGAATTTGCATAGGAGCGTCACTTCTGTCCCACACCCGTATGTCCCCGAAGCTTGGCCAACCTCCCAACCTCCCTCCTTCCCCTACCTCCTCCTACCAACTTCGACTTCCTCCGGACCACACAAAATCTATACTAATGGGTGTCTCTAGGGTGCGGTGGATATCCAAGCCCGAACCTTAAATTCCGCGCGCGTTCGGTGATATACTCTTCGATAAAGTTAAGCTAGGTTACTCGGAACTTTGTTTTCATCTTAAATCCATATTAAATCGATGGATAATATCTTTCGAAGAGAATCAAACATGTTCCTGCTGCTGCTGCTGAGAACTAACTAACTGAGTACTGCTCATCGAACAATCGTATCACGTTTGCCGAGTTATTTCTACGATTAAAAAGATGTAACAGATTCTTCATTTCATTCTTATAAATAAAATGAAAATGAAAAAGAATATCTATCGAGAAGAAAGGTATTTCTATATACCGAGCAAACCCTTAAGGTATATAAGAGAATATCTACCTATTCTCTTTTTTCTCAAGTTTAACTTTGGATGGACTTTAGGAACAAGGACAGCGACGTAATCTTCTTAGCCAAGGGAATAAAGCTAACCTGTAGTAATCCTCTTTGCAGTAAATGTTGCCGTCCCTAGCGAAACAAGTGCGTTCGCCGGCGAGAGGCATCCGGCAGTGACCGCAACGAAGACAACCGCAGTGCCAGGCACGATCGGCTGCCTTTAGGTACCAACGTTCAGCTATCTCCCTTCCGCACCCACCGCAGCCAAGGGTGCTTTCCGAACTGTTGCTCTCCGCCGTGCCAACCGGACGGTTGCTGTTCAAAGCACCATCCCCAGCAGGGGGAGTACTACTTCCGCAGCCGACTTCCTTCAGCATCTCGCCATGACCCAGCGCTGTCTCCGCCAGTACATTCTGCAAACACCATCAACGACATCGCCGATCCATTTTCCTTTCCCTCTTTCTCTATCTCTATTTCTATATTCCCTTTTGTTATATTTATTTTACTTCTTTTTCTCTTTTTTTTCTTTTTTTTTTTTCCGTATCATTCAATTTGATCATCCGGCTCCGACTCTATCGTTTCCCGATACGCACTCATCAAAGAAGACTAACACACTGCCGTATTTCATTTTATTTATTTTCACGTACATTCCCGAGCTTTCCAACTCTCTCTCTCTCTCTCTCTCTATGCGGATTCGCGACCGATATCGATTATACTGGAAAAACCGATGAAACGTAGAAAGAGAGAGAGAACGATAGGCTTTACGTACACGGATCTCAGATATTATTGCACCCGACGATTAAATATATCTATATATATACATATATATTTGTATAAAAATATATAAATAAAAATATATGATTATCTCGTTTAACGCGTTAAAATATTCATTTCCCTTAAAAATTGTCAGTCGTGTCAAGGACTCGAACCCTCGGAGGAATGGCTGAACGACTACGTTCATTCAGGACACACTTCTTAGTAGCACACGCAAGAACCAATGAATGAAAACAATTCGTGACTGCTGTCCCGTTAATGAATGACTCCCGGGGTAGAGGTTTCTCTCTCTCTCTCTCTCTCTCTCTCTCTTTCTCTTACTCGTACACTCACTCGCTTGCTCGTTCGTTCGCTTGCTCGCTCGCTCGCTCGCTCAGTTTCGAATCGGCCGCGAGCTAATTAGTAGAACCTTGCGGATCGCCACAATAACTCAGCGTCCTTTACGAGCGCCGGCTGCACGTGATTTCCGCGAGTTAAATGGAAGGTGACATTGCCTGGAATCACTGTACACCTTGTTACGAAGAAGCTGACGCCTTCCGCCGGGAAATAAAAAGGATTTCTCTCGTTCCTTCTTTTTTTTTTTCCTTTTCCTTTTATTTTTATTTTTCCTCTTTTCTTGTTAATTCCATACTTTTTCTTTTTTCCTTTAAGTTTTTATCTTTCGCCATTATTTCTTTTTTCTTTTTTCTTCATTGACAGGTGTTGTCCGAAAGAGAAAGTGAGAGTAAAATAGAAAGACAAATGATTCCTCGTTCCTAACGAAAAGAAAAGAAAAGAAAAGAAAAGAAAACGAATTGATGATTCGATGACTAGTAACTTTTGATCAAATATTTTCAAGTATATACCCTATTGTCAATTTAATACTTAACGATAGATAAATTCAATGGATAACCCCAATGGATGGTAGTATTTCGCGTCGGATTAAAATAATCACCGTTACGCGGGTAAAGAAGCGAAATAATGGAACTTAAAAATTGAAAAATTTTCGTGCCCGGACACTGTCAAGGACTTTTAAGCAAAAGGGAAGAGAGTCCGATCTCTCTCAGGCGTTCTGGGAAGTAGGACGAGTAGTAGTAGTTCGTGGCTTCTCGTTCCGTGTCACACTTCGTCCTGGATTCTCTCTGTCATTCCCCGGCGTAAAAGCAGCCCTCGGTCTTTGAGAAATTTTAATGATCGTCGGCTTCTCTTCCGATGCGTTCTTACCTACCTGAGCTCGGTTAACCAGCTGGAAACGCGGCGGTGGATTCCGCCGGTTCTCTTGCCGCCGTTGATGCTGTCGTCCGACGCTCCGATCGTGTCGTTGCAAAGAGAAAGACAGAAAGACAGAAAGAGAGAGAAAGAGAAACAGAAAGAGAGAGAGAAAGAGAGAGAGAGAACGACGTGGCCGATCGACGCGAATTTATCCTTCCGATAAATCACGAAGAGAACTCTCGAAGGAGAAGAAGAAGAAGAAGAAGAAGAAGAAGAAGAAGAAGAAGAACTTTAGCCTCTCCGGTTTGAGTTCAAAGACTGCCTCGAACACACGACGAACACTTTGCGAGAAAAATTGCGTCTTCGACTTTCGTAAAAAGTACAACAAGGACAAAAAAATAAAACAACTTCGAAATTCATTCGTCCGCGAGTTAGACGCGTACGTCGATTTTCGAATGAAACTTCTTAACCGGAGACTTTCTGCACCATCGGCAGGATAATAAACTTAAGCGGATTTCTTCCGTCGGTCACGTCGACCAGGCCGATAGCATCTTTGCGTAAAGTCGTAGCACAAGATTCTTAAGAGATATCACCAAAAAGTGTTAAAGCCCTTCGTTCTTGATACGAGTAAAAAAAACACTGTCCACCGGAAAGGATGAGAGGAGGAGGTGGGAGCTGGGGTGGGGGGGACGGGTTGGGGGTTGGTGGCAAAGGAGAAATCGTGGCACGAAGTCGTAGTAGGTAGCGAGTAGTATCTTCTTCTTTGGCGCCGAACAGGATCCTCGCGTAGGTTCACACGATCCTTATTGTTTTTTTTCTTCCTCTCTTTCCTTCTTCTTCTCCCAAAAAGAAACGAACAGAAAAAGATCAACCGGGATGAAAAAAAATAGTAACGAACGATCACTGCAATCGAACTGCAATCACCGACGTGGGGGCGAGGCGGGCGGGCGGGCGGAGGGGGGAGAGGGGGGACGAAGAAGGGTTCAGCTCGTTCGAAGAGGACGGAACGGAAGGAAATAACTGAAAGGCGTATAGGACAAAGAGAAGTCGCGTCTGTACGAGAAAGCGAAGGAGGAAGAGGAGGAGGAGGAGGAGGATGTGTAAGAGGAGGTGGAGGAAGAGAAAGAATAGAGGAGCAGCGATAGCGCGAAATGCGACCCAAGTTAGGGTTCGAGGGGGGTGCGAGCGAACGAGCGAGTGAACGAACGAACCGAACGAACGAACCGAACGAACCGAACGAACCGAACGAACAAGTGAAACAGCAGGAGCGCGCGCGCGCGCACGCGTTCTTACGAGAGATATGGGAAAAGTGTAGCAGTTAAAAGTACGGTGTGACGGAGGTTTGCTGGTGGTCGTCGTCGCGCACGCGAAGGGAAACCGCTATCCGCCGTCGCTTTCGTTAATATTGCGATCCCCTGGCCCGTGGAGGCCGCGGCGTCGTGGCCCAGGGCCGGACGTCAAGAGGAGAGAAAAGAGGGCTTGACGTTCCCGACGCTGCCACCGTTCTTGAATATACCTAAATGTCAGGGGTGGGGTTCGCCGGACGACCATTCGGAGGGGGTGCGGAGACGCTTTAGGAACCTTCGCGTTTGCGCCCTGCAATTCATTTCCCTCGCGTTTGCGCGTACCCCCCCCAGTCACTCCGCTCTCTGCATATCTTTCTCTCTCTCTCTCTCTCTCTCTCTCTTTCTCCCTCTCAAACATCGAGCAGCAACGACGGCAGCCAGCTCTACGACGTCGACCGTCGTAGTAACGTCGAATTCCTCTCTTTCTCCCCCTCTCTCTCTCTCTCTCTCTCTATGCGTTTAACATCCTTGATTCATTTTCGAACTAACGAAAGATCCCCCATCAATCATCGTTATCGATCGCGAAGATGATCATTCTTGTCGTTCGTCGTATTAAATAAGAGAGATAATTCTATGTTTATTTAAACAAAATATACACATATATATTATATACGTTAAAAATGATTTCAGGTAGTTAGTTTGGCTGAGACAAGATTGAATCGAATTTAAGTTAGAGGGTATAGACGCGATGGATCCCATTTCGATGAGAGGAGGGGGGGAATATTTAAGAAACAATTTGTAAAGGTGTATGCGTGACTGACGCGCGACAAACCCATTCGCGTGTCACGTCATTTCTCTTTACAAGCACGAGTATTCCTCTCTCTCTCTCTCTCTTTCTCTTTCTCTTTCTGTCTCTCTTCCCATTGAGATCCCCCGATTGCAAATTAATTGAGAGTGAAATGTGAACGCACGGTAAACGCTTTGAGAACGATGTCGACACGCTGGAGGCGCTAATCATGAATAATGAATGCTCGACCGCGACCGTGGCTTAGAACGTTTTATGAAACAACTCTCGCGTTGGCAAGGCTCGTTTATCCCGAGAACGTAGCGAGATCATTCCAACGAAAATCGCGAGAGATTCGCTTTTCTCAGGAATAACGAACCTTCTTCTTCTTCTTCTTCTTCTTCTGCTTCTGCTTCTGCTTCCCTTTAAAGTAGGTAATACCTACGATTCCCATACCTAACGACGAATCTTTTATCAAAGTTTTTCGCGTTCGGACGAGTCCGACGACCTATTTGAAATCATTTCGCAAAAAGTAATTGTTTTTTTATTTAAAAAAGTAGACTACTCTTAAGAATATCGGTATATTCGTTCCGTTCGTTACATTATTTGATTTGAAATGAAATAAAGTAAAAAATAAACGGGGTTGGTCTATCGAATCTTTATGGGATAGGAGGACAAATAAAAATATTCGATTTAAGTAATATTTTAGTCGAATTTGTAAGTTCGAGGGTGGGGGTGGGGGGTGGAACGTTAGCACGATCATTCCTGTTTGCAACATCTTGTCTCGAGTGTCTCTTAATTGCGAAGGAAGTAAACGAAGAGTACGGTAGTCGAGCGTATTGTTCTTTCACGAGTGCTTCTTCCAGATTTGCTTTTCTCTTAACGTACTAACGTAGTATTAGTATTCCTAGTAATAGTAGTGGTAGTGGTAATTGTAGTCGCGACTATATTTGGAGGGTCTCGTGTTTCTTTCCGAAAGCACGTTTATTCCTTCTGCTACTTTTACGTTTCTTTCACTTTCTTGATTGTCATGAAACTAGTAGAGGTAGAAATAAAAATAAGAAGAATAAAGAAGAATAAAGAAGGAAGAGGAAAGGAGACATCTAGTTTTCACGATGATAAGAAAAAAGTCGTCGTACCTTTGACATGCCGTTAGGTTCGTTGAACGATCAAGAAAGGCGTGGCACCGGCATGGGAAAAATGTCATTTACGCGTTTCTAACTATTTTCTCTAGACTCTCGTACTCTATTTCTTACCATATAGATACTTCCTTCCAATCGATAATATTATTCCGCAATACTGAAAAGGATGGATAGAAGAAAAAGGGAAAGAGGAGGAATAATATAAAGCAAGAGAGTAAAAGATGTAAAGTACATAAAAAAAAATAAGTCAGTCGGAAGAGAAGAAGAAGAAGAAGAAGAAGAAGAAGAAGAAGAAGAAGATCCAAAGGCTTTCGAAGGGAGCTTTTTAATTTCGAGGAAAAGAATCGTGCTCGGCCTCGAGGCGAATCCTCTTACGCGTTCCACCGCCTAAGAGATTTCCGAGTTTTCATTGAAGAAAGAGATGAGATGGGAAAATAAAAGAAGAGAACGTCTCGGATGGGGTCTCGCGTGCTATCTTAAGTAGAAGAAGAAAAAGAAAAAAGAAAAAGAAAAAAGAAGAAGAAAAAGAAGGAGAAGCTCTTGCTTGGGGATGCCGAGAAACCGTCAGATCGATCAAAAGAGAAACTTATCAAAGTTGCTGTGCTACGGACAACGCGAGCGATGCGCTTTATTAGCGCGTAAGACGAAGACGGAGTCAAAGTATTCGAGTAAGAAAGAGATAAGAATAATACAAGAGTAAGAAAGAAGAAAAAGGGGTAGAAGAAGAAAGTTCATTCTGGATTCAGAAGGCTTCTCTCTCTCTCTCTCCCTATAACTATCTTTATCAATCTTCAACAACCCTCTCGCTCAACTGTCTCTTTCTATTTTTCCTATCGAGGTTTGACTAGTAGTGGTAGTTCAGCGGGGATGGCGAGAAAGGGTACGCTAACCCCCTTCAAAAGAGATAGAGAAAAAGAGATAGAAAATAAGAGATAGAGAGAGAGAGAGAGAGTGAATGATAGAGGGAGAAAGATAGAAAAAGAGAAAGATAGAATCGGAGAGAACAAGCCGAAGGTCCGCAAGGCGCGGCCTTTCGAGCAGACTCGACGCCCGCTCGATAGAGACCGGCCCGTTCCGGCCAATGGCGGTGGCGAACGATGATAAAGCCGTAGTCCGATTGGTCGACGTGGAATCCGTGGCTGACACGTACGCGACGGTACGCAGAAGAGAAGGAGAGAAAACTATGGAGAGAGATGGTACTGGTCCCACCAGCTGCAGCATCCCAACTTTCCTTCGTACCGGCCAACCGAGAATGGGAGTCATCTGGCGGTCTCTCATCGAGTCTACTGTTCTTTCTCTCTCTCTCTCTCTCTCTCTCTCTTTCTTTTTTTCTTACTATTCTCTAACGCTTACGCATGATCTCTTATTTTTATTTCGTTACTTTTTCCTTTAAAGTATCCTCCTTTTCCTTCACTTTGATTCCCAGAGGAAATTTTTCAAAAATAACCAAATACACCGAGCAACAAGACTTTCCTCTTTCCTTATCTCTTATATTCTAAGTTCGTTGAAATGTTTTTTATATCCTCGGGGAAATTTTCCTTACTCATAGTTATTATATTTTCGTTTTATGTATATCGTTTCGTTGATCTTGTAATTGGGGGGGATTGACGAATTAATTAACTCGTTATAATACTACTAGAAGATGACATTAAGAGTTCATTTAAATTCGATTCGGTACGACGTTTACTATTGCTTAAGAACTTTGTCATTTAATAGTCGCGCGAATTGCTTATTGTTAGCATAAGTATCCATAATTATTACATAACGCATTTATCATTCTAAAAAAAGAAAAAAAAAGAGAAGAAAGAGAAAAATATCAGCACTTCTGTTAAATTATCTTCTCGCATAAAATATTATTAATAAAATTACGATAAGTGCAAACGATCGAGGCTTCGTTTAATTTTCCTTTTAACCCATAGGTGTAAAAGATCAGACCGATTATCGTTAATACTTCGTTCAATAGTTTTCCACTTATTTCCAGAAAAAGAGAGAGAGAGAGAGAGAGACAGAGATTGTCATAAAAATTGTTAGAATTCCTCGAGTAGTTTATCAAATCTATAAAAATGCAGTTAACGTCAAACATCTGTAAACCACCACCACCACTCCCACCACTACCCCCTTCCCTCTCCCCTGCTTTTTTCTATTCACTCTAACTTAGCGTAGGCCGATTGCATTATGTAAAATACGGTGCACGCCTCGCTAGATTATCTCCTTGTGTAAGAGTAAATAAGTGCAAAGATATAACGGTTAATTTCCGTGTTAACCGCGTTTTATCGCGACGTCTATCCGCAGCCAGCCGCCCAAGCAGCAGGATGCCGGGTCTTTCAGTGTGAATCTGCCGTGTGGTACTAAAAGACTGCCCCCCCCTTCCCTACCCCCTTCGTACAAATACCAACTAACACAAACTAACAGAAACAACGACAGAGAAAAGAGAAAGAAAGAGAGAAAGGTTCGCATCGTTGCTTCCGTGTGCGTTCTCTACCTCGTATTCGTTACGTCGAAAGATATCTCCTGCGTCTACTCCGTACATGTCGTCTAAGAAAAAGAAAAAGAGAGAGAGAGAGAGAGAAATAGAAATACTATTTGAAGTTAGAATAAAATAGAATACGAGAGTTCGAGATTAAATGTAAAAGTAATAAGATCTCGTTATAACAGATTATAGCTTTTACGTGGATCAATTATCGATGAATATCATTTTTTTTGTCTACTTTAGTCTCTCTTTTTTTTTTTGTTTCGTACAAATGGCCCATTTACTTATTTGTTAGAGAGATAAAAGTATTCGTACAATAGTAATAATATTTCTAGTATTAAGTATTAGACAGTAATAATATTTCCACATTGCTAATATACGAATACTTTTGTCTTTCAAATAATATTGGATCATATGAATTGCAGGAAGATAATAGTTAATAATTAGATTTGTATAACACACTCTAACTTTCTTGCAATACAGTAGACTAAAAAATACGATATAAAAATTGTGATTATCATCTCATAAAGCTGTTATATATAGTACAAAATTGTATTCCTCTAATTTGCGATTATTTCCCAATGACAATATAACACAGAACAAACTGCATTGTTATACTTGTATTCTATACCTGATATCTTTGCGAACGAACAAATAAAAAAGAATAAAAAACCTTGAAGTAACTGTCAAAGAGAATACAAAAAATATAGTTCATTTATATTTTAAATCTGCAAGAAAAGAAAAGAGAGAGAAAGAAAGCAAGAGTAAGAAAAAAATAAAGAAGAAGAAGAAGAAGAAGAATAAAAAGGAAGAAAAAAGCATAAAAAAATGGAGACGGAAGAGGTTAAAGGAGCGCGTATACACGCACGTATGTATATTTATGCGGGACAACGTCACGCGAGTAAACGCGGTCCCCTCGTTGGAAGCAGGACGCGTCGTCCTGCTTGTCCTCCTCGTCCTCCTCGTCGTCGTCTTCTTCGTCGTCGTCTTCTTCGTCGTCGTTGTCGTCGTTGTCGTCGTGTTTCGCGGCTGGCTCGACGAAAGAGCGGCGTGTTGGTGAACGAGCCTGACGTGGATAAATGGTAGGTTTCCCCGCGGGAGACGGGTACTCGCTGATCTTCCGGGCCCCGTTCTCTTTCCATGCTCACACAGCTGATCCTTGACTATATCAAGAAGAAACTCTTACTAAAGCGAACATATCGAGATACGTATAAGTTATTTTACGATGATTTTTTTCTTATTTCTATTAGATATATTTTAAGGTAAGTAAATGTTTAGGTACTCTTAATAAACTTTTCAACGTTTAGCTTTTAGAATGGGATTGATTAAATAAAAGGTTTTGAAATTATTTCTATTGTTATTGAGGTACACCTTTTTGATGCTTAAATGTGCACGGTGAACTATTTGATTCTATCACAAGAAACTTAATTGAATAATAATTATTTTTCGTACGTTTTTATTTTAGTAAAGTTTTTTTTTATTAGTAAAAATAAATTAAGTATGTGCAATTTTTGAAATAGGAATATAAACTTCTATGCAACATGGAGTCTTTATTTTCTAAAATTCCAGTACTCAAAAAAGATATATAAATATCTTACTAAAGCGAACATATCGAGATACGTATAAGTTATTTTACGATGATTTTTTTCTTATTTCTATTAGGTATATTTTAAGGTAAGTAAATGTTTAGGTACTCTTAATAAACTTTTCAACATTTAGCTTTTAGAATGGGATTGATTAAATATCAAAGGTTTTGAAATTATTTCAATTGTTATTGAGGTACACCTTTTTGATGCTTAAATGTGCACGGTGAACTATTTGATTCTATCACAAGAAACTTAATTGAATAATAATTATTTTTCGTACGTTTTTATTTTAGTAAAGTTTTTTTTTATTAGTAAAAATAAATTAAGTATGTGCAATTTTTGAAAAAGGAATATAAATTTCTATGCAACATGGAGTCTTTATTTTCTAAAATTCCAGTACTCAAAAAAGATATATAAATATCTTACTAAAGCGAACATATCGAGATACGTATAAGTTATTTTACGATGATTTTTTTCTTATTTCTATTAGGTATATTTTAAGGTAAGTAAATGTTTAGGTACTCTTAATAAACTTTTCAACGTTTAGCTTTTAGAATGGGATTGATTAAATATCAAAGGTTTTGAAATTATTTCAATTGTTATTGAGGTACACCTTTCTGATGCTTAAATGTGCACGGTGAACTATTTGATTCTATCACAAGATACTTAATTGAATAATAATTATTTTTCGTACGTTTTTATTTTAGTAAGTTTTCCTTTATTAGTAAAAATAAATTAAGTATGTGCAATTTAAAAAGAAATAAAAATTTCTTTGCAACATGGAGTCTTTATTTTCTTAAATTTCAGTACTCAAAAAAGATATATAAATAAGATTCAAAGAATATATTAGCGTAAAAACATTTTTCTCGATTATAAATCGATAATATTTTTAATATAGTAGTACTCAGTTATATTCTTAAATAAAACCTCTTTAACGATATACATATTACGTATTACTGATTAGAAAATCTCGTTGTTATCGAATAATAACAATAATTAATAATATTCGCATCAATATATCGAATTGAGAAACGATAAAGAAAGTTTATTCTCGAGAAAAAGATATGACTTCACACAATGAAATCCGTTCACACGGATGATTTTGAATCTTGTTTTATTTTGTTCGTTTATTCTTTCTCTTTTTCTATCTGATCTGTCTTCTTCTTCTTCATCTTCTCCTCAACGAGAAGGCGATAATTAATTCGTCGAAAATGCGCGAGGTTCTCCGGGCAGCTACGGCGAATATGAAATTGGATGACGAAGCGATAACGATCCGTCGTTTCTCTCTTCAACATTTACGCGGAAGCCACGCTTCTTCTTCTTCTTCGTTCGTTCGTTGGTTCGTTCGTTTATTCGTTCGTTCGTATAACTTCGTTTCCATTGTAAACGCCGCACATCGTACGGTCGTGTCAGTCTTTTGCGGTGGAGGCGTACCGAAAGACGAATAATAAAGAACAAAAAAGAAAAAGAAAAAGAAAAAGAAAAAGACAAAGATAGATAGAAACGGACACAAGATGGAATAAGAGAAACGTGGCAGGTCAGGCAGAAGGAAGGTAGCACAGAAGAAGAGTTTTATCTGATCACGAGCGCGCGAATATCCTCCCAACTTCCGGCGGCCAACCTGTGATTACCACGTCGATTGTCTGCAAATGGAAGCTGAAAAATGTGCATCTCGGATTTCTTTGAGAAAGAACGTGCGCGCACCCACACACACACACACACACACGTACACGCATACAAATATATTATAAAGAATAAGATTAACGAGTAGAATTCAAACGGAAGGGGGTGGTGCTATTAGTTTAAACGAGATATTTCCGATTTTTCAAACGATTTCATGAAAAATGCATTGCGGATTGCAGACGCATGGAAAGAAAAAAAAATACATATAACGAATATGATTGAGGAGTAGAATTAAGAGGGGGGAGAAAGAGGGTTAATTCGATTTCGTTCGCAAGAAATCTCGCGATTTTCGCGAACGAGGATTATACTTCCCTTTTCATCCGGCAAATGCATCCTGATAACTAAATTATTCTAAATAAAGGAAGGAACAAAACAAAAAATAAAATAGAACGGTAAAGAGGAGAAGGATAAGGATGATAGTAATAATAATGATAATAAAAAATAGGAAAAGAAAAAAAAATAGAAAAGAACAATCGGTGACCCTGTTCCAACGGAGCGGTACGCTTCGGCGAAGCGCAATTAAAATTGCTATTCTCTCGCAATTAGCGTTAATCTCGTCTGATTACGGAAGTAAGTACTCGGAAATTCAAGCTCAGTACTACAACGCTTTTTATCCTTAATAAAGGATGCGATTTCTTCCACAGAGAGAAGATAAAGAGAAGAGGGAGAAGAATGAAAAATTAAAAAAAAATATTTTTTTGACATTTTTACGTATTATAACATTAAATAATAATCCTTAAAACGAATTGAGCTTTATCATAATTCGAGCTTATTGTTAGACGAAAAAGGAAGAAAGAACGTTCGTTATTTCGATATTAATTCAAAATTGGTTCGTCCTTCGTACGAAAAGACAAGCTTCCTTTGATCAAATTCGTATCTTTTTTTAATTTTCGAAATGATTTTTTTCCTACTCCTTAAGGAGATATTCGTATCGTATACGGACCGACAAACGCAAACCGATATTCATCTAATTAATACAAACAAAACGAGCTGCGCCGAATGATGAAAAAACGAGAAGATAACCAAATCCCCCGAACATTAGAATATGTATCGTTCGAAATATCGCATTAGCGGTAAGATCGGCAAAACTTGTGTACAAGGACGGTTGGGAGGGTGGAGGGGGGGGGAGGGAGAGTTAATGGCTGGAGAGAGGGTGGAAAGAGGGCGGAGGGTGTTGGTGCAGTGGGAACGAGGAGGAGGAGGAGAGAATATTCTCTTTCGTCGTATATAAAAATGTTAATTTCATGGTTCTCGTTGTTATGCTAAGCGATGCATCGCACGTGACGTTCACACGATAGAAAAAAATGCAAAGGAAAAAAAAAGAAACAACGGGAGGAAAAAGGAGGGAAAATGAAAAATGCGAGAAAGAGAAAGAGAAATTCTGAACGCACGCATACACACACACACACACACATATACGAGAACGCGTGGCTCGTTCTCTTCTATAAATTCGTGTCCCTTTTTCCCTCGACTTTCCGTGATATTTACGATCCTGAAAATGCGATCCAGACACCTAAGGCGGTTGTAACGCGAAGAAATGAAATCCTCATTACTCTTTCGGCCGTTCCGCGTTCTGTCCTCGCTCGCTCGTCTCTTTCTCTCTTCTTCTTTTTCTTCTTTTTTCTCTACCATGGCGACGCAGCGATTTATTTGAGCTTCGTCTTTATTAAAATCCCGTAAATTTAGACCAAACCGACACTACCTTTCGTAGAGTTCCTTGCTTAACTATCGCTACTCGAATCATCCAAATTTTCTTCCATTAAAAAATACTTTACTTATGTCAATTAATAATTTCGTAAAGGTATACTTCAATCGTATACGCGATAGAAAAAATAATTAGAAAAAAATAGGAGTGAGAATTTTTTGTGCCTTTAAAAAAACATATAATCGATATTTTCAGCTCGTAGGTGGAAAGAAAAGAGAAAAAAATAAAAAGAATAAATGTTAAAAATAGATGGGGGAAGTGTTTGCGATCGATCTGAAAGAAGAAGAAGAAGAAGAAGGAGAAGAAGGAGACACTTGAAAAATATGTCGTTTGTCGTATTGTTTGCGTAGGTGTTAGGTAGAAGCGAGAAAGGTGGCTTGTTAAACGAGACGAGACAACATCAGAGGGATGCCGCCGTCGAGTTGAAGAAACGTTTCATCTTTCTCTTTCAGACTAATCGAAAAGGTGGGAGATCGAAAGAAAGAAAGAAAGAAAGAGAGGGAGAGAGAGCGAGCGAGAGGGCTCGTAGAAAAGCTCGGAGCTTTGTGTTTATCCAGACGGAAGCAAGCCAGGAGGTGTCTCCTCCATATAACCCCCCCCCCCTCCGCCCTTCTTTTTCTGGTCGATTCGCACCTCCGATGGCTGTCACACGCACCCTCTCTTTTCCCGTGGATGCTCGCACCCTTAACGGCGATTATTATTACGTCGGACACACAAACGAAGACTCGATGACGAGTAAAGTACGGTAAGAAACATCTTGTACGGTAAATAAGGATAAGATAACGATCGTACAGTCGACAAAGAAAATATTCGGACACCAATATAGATTTGATATTAATATGTTTTATATTTTTTGATTAAATATAAAAATAATTATAAAAATTATATTATGCTCTATCGATAGAGTATGATTTATATGAATAATAAAAATAGATCAAATATTTATTTATAGTATATATCGTTGTTTCAATAATGGAAAAGAATTGTAGATGTAGGTAATCATTTTCTTAGTGGAAAATGAGAAAATCGTATCGCGAAATTTCAAGTCTTTTTAAAATTAGTAACAGTACTGTAGCAAACGTCAAAATGATATAAAAATGAAGACCAGATCGAATTCACGCGTGACATTATTAGAAAAATGAAGAAAGAATCGCTGACAAGTGCTTCAAAAACGGTGCTATATAAAAATACAATGCTACGGGAAGAACGTATAATAGTTCATTCGGAAAACGTGGGTAAGTGGTTTCGTACAGAAGGTTAAAACGAACTGATAATCAAGCGAACACCGTATATTAATGCAATAAACAGAAATAAAATACTTCAATTTATTAAAACATATATTTCTAAAGAAAATAAATGATGGAATGACGTTACTTTTGCCGATATGATTAAATTTAATATTTATGGTGGTGATAGGAGAATAAGAGTACGGAAAAATGCAATTTATAAATATCAAATCTATATTGGTGTCCGAATATTTTTGCGACCGACTGTAGAAGGCCGTATCAAAAGAAAACTATTATTACGAAGACGTGTTTTTTATTTTCTTTCTCTTCTTATCTTCTCTCTCGCTCTCTCTCGCACTCTTTATATTTTTATTGTGTATTTTATTTTGATTAAAAAAAAAAAAAGAAAAAAAAAGAACAAGAAAATATACGTCAGCTACCTTTTCCTCCTGTCCTTCGCAGTCGTTGTCGTCAAAGGTACACGATTTCTTCGACGTTCAGATCCCTTCGAAAAGGGTAAAGTTTTTTCGGTAATCTCGCGAACATCCCAGGAAAGAGTCTTAGCGAGTGTCCGGCACCACTCTTCGGGCACCATTAAAGCACCGACAATCTTAATCCCACGTACGGTACGCGTTGCGGCAACTTCCAGCTACGATTTCAGCATAAAGCATAAGACTTTATGGTTATTCGACGTACGACTCGCTGACGGTCCTGACTTTGCAAACACGATGAAAGAAGAAAAGAGTCTTAGCGAGTGTCCGGCACCACGCTGCGGCACCATTAAAGCACCGACAATCTTAATCCCACGTACGGTACGCGTTTGCGGCAACTTCCAGCTACGATTTCAGCATAAAGCATAAGACGTTATGGTTATTCGACGTACGACTCGCTGACGGTCCTGACTTTGCAAACACGATGAAGAAGAAGAAGAAGAAGAAGAAGAGGAAGAGGAGAAGGAGGAGAATCATGAAGGGAAAGGAAAAAGAGGAAAAGGAAGAACGCGACAACGGTGCTAGGCTACGTTTTGCTACCTGAACAATCTTTTCTTCTACCTTCCAGAATTTCTTCTCTATATATCTGTGTATCTATGTGTTTGTGTGTGTGTATCGTGTAAGGGTGGAGAAAGGAAGAAAAAGAAAAAAGGAGAAAAGAAATAATATAGATAGATAGATAGAGAAAAGAGATTTTGAGAGAGAGAGAGAGAGAGAGAGAGTTAATGTGTAGCCATTGTGACGGAATTTTGATAACGACAGGATACACCACGGGACATCCTGCGGAGTTTACCGTGATTCGGACGTCGAGCATAATTCTCGTAAAATTCTTAGCTTTATGATAATGTCTACCTATTCTCTACCTTAACCCACGGACTGGAGCTAAGTTAACATAAGACGTCCACTCTCCACTCGTTGTCTTCCTTTTCTCGTCCTCTCACGAGGAGTACCTCACCGACCGATAATTGTATTTTTCGTTTTTCTTGGTTTTTTTTTTTCCCCTTATCGCGATCGTCAAGGAAACCTTTTAGAATTTTTCCTTTCTTTTCCCATAGTCAAGTATCATTCCTTCGTTAACTTTTGTAACGAAGCTGACTCGAAAACGAGATTAGTGTAACTAAGGGAACTCGGGTGAAAAAAATTGATATTTACTTCGATTAGAAATATGTATTAGAAAGATAGATTTAAAAAATTATATCGTTCGAAATATCTATATTTATCATTTTAATTATCATAAATAATTTATTTCTCTTATGGAAAATTACTAGATAATATATATATATACTTAGAACAATATTTATATCTAAAATTTAATTGTTTAATAATATTTCTAATAATTCACTTTTATCGTTTGATAGTTGAACAACGAAGTTTCTTATTTAACGGAACTTCTTCTTCTTCTTATCTTTTTTCGAATTATAAATTCGTCGTTAATAAATGAATGCATCTTTAAGCAAAAAAAAAAAAAAGAAAAAAATAAAAGTGCGAAGTACTCTTTTAATTCGAGATAAAGCTTCAACTGTGTGTTCTTCTTGATTCGGTGAGAACTCTCGTACTCTCGAGTTTTCGAGCTTCTAAAATCGGACGACTAAGACGAAGACGAAAACGAAGAAGAAGACGAAGACGAAAAGGAAAAAAATCTTTTCCAGTTGCTGTCGATAAGATCTCAGCGTTAACACGTTACTCTTTAAAGTTATAAAGTCCCGTTCTCGAGCTTCTACAGACTCGATTCTCCAGAGAGAGAGAGAGAGAGAGTAGAAAAAAAAGAGGAAGGGTACTCGAGTGGAAGATAGAAGAAAGTATCAACTCGATCTTTATCATCTCGTGCAGGTTTAAAGCTGGTGCGAATGCGCCAGGAGACGTCGACGAGTCTTTTCGGTTTACCGAATACGCGCCTTCTTTTTTTTCCTTTTCTTTTTTTTTTTTATATTCGCGAAGTCAGCAATTAAAGGTAGAATGAAACGAGGAAAAAAAGGCGTTCAATGCTCTTTTCTCGCGCCTTTCAAAACTTTTCCCCAAAAAATTTAGGAGAAATGTTTTTTTCTTCTTTCGAGTAGGTACCCCCATCGTGGTAAGTAATTGACGTTTAAAAATGTTTTCTTTTTTATTTTTTTTTTAACCCTAATCGAACTTTCCACGCAATGGACCAAACAATTTCCCACGTAAACGCGAAACTTAATCTAATCGAAAAATTAATTATATAATATTAGAAGAAAAATAACACTGGAAGAGAGAATAACAATTATTTCGTTCGATTTAGATAAAATTTCGCAAATCGTAGCGTTCGATTTCGATGTCGAAATGTTTTGGGTAAACTCTGTGGTAGGAGGAACGAGACGTTGCTTCAAAGGAACATAGTATTCTAAATTTGGAAACTAAAAATAACGAGAAGAGAGAGAGAGAGAGAGAGAGAGATAGTCGTGCGCGTTGTATCGACCACCCCCCGAGTTTCGTTTTTAAATCAAACTTTTATAACAATTTTCTCTTTTATTTCCTATTCCCCTGCCCCTCCCACCCCACCACGCCCTTCTCTATAACATAGTTCAACAGATTTTATAATTAATAGAATTTTGTTTTTTAACCAGATATTATATATATAAATCAATAAATATATAAATAAAAATTAAATTATAAATCAATAAATATATAAAGTCGTTAATAGTTTGAATTTAGCTAAATAAGATGTTTGTACGTATTTACATGTAACATGAACAGTTAGACTCTGTTTATCTTTATACACCTTTCTTCTTCTTCTTCTTCTTCTTCTTCTTCTTCTTTATATACCTTTTTCATTTCGTCTCTTTCCTTTTATTCTTTCTATTCTCAATAAGACTCGACTTCGACGATGCCGATAATTAAAATACATTCGACGAGTTATAAAGCCTTAACGACGTGTGCGCTCCTCTCGTTTTTTGCTACATATCCTTCGTTTTACGATACTATTTATTGCTTATTTCGTTGAGCCTTTCCATTTCATTGGTTTTGGTTCGTCTACTGGCAGCAACACCCGCGGCGCCTTCATTTTTTCAAACCCTCGACGGCTCTTAAAAATCCTTCGTAAAATAGAGGGGAATAACGGGGCCGGAAGGGGAGGGTGGTGGTGGTCGAGAAAGAGAGGAAGAGAGTACGAGAAAACAAGTACGATTATATTATAATATCTATTTTCCCAAGGAACGTATATTTTATTATTCGCGATTCAAATTCTTTCTTTCTCCTCTTTTGTTCTCCGTTAATTTTTTTCTTTTTTTTTTTTTCAAATAAAATAAACTTTCATTAGATTTCAAAAGACAGTTTCCTTCCATTTAAGTTGCAACTAACTCGAGAGCAGGTTCGACTAGAATTCGAACGACATTTAATCCTTGCCACGCTAAGAATGTACGAATGTACCTACTCGGAAGCGTTAAACGTTAGGCTTGTTTTCAATAACGTTGCAAAAGCCTAAGGGACATTCTCGTTTGGCCAGTCATTTCTTGTAAATGTCTTTCTCTCTCTCTCTCTTTTCCTCTCTCTCTCTCTATACTTCTCTTATTCTTTCTTTTTCTTTCCCTGTGTGCCAAGAGAACCTTCTCCCTGTCGTTTCTACTCTCGAACGGATTTCTTACGAACGCGATCTCGAGGAAACGATAAATCATCTCGTTTCTCGTCGAACGCTCCGCAGTTTGGCCGGTATTTTTATTTGACGGCTGCCGCATGTAACGACTTTCCAAACGCTACGTGCTCTGTAACTCAAGTATCACCCGTTCTAACTATCCTCTCTTCCTTCTCTTTACATCTCTTTCTCTCTCTCTCCTTGTTCTCTCTTTAATCACGGTACGGACAACATCCGGAAACGTATAAATTCCATTCGAAAGCAACTACTCTCCTCCTGTCGCATCTTTCCAATTTTACATTTGTATATGAGAACTAATCAATTCTTGAACATGCTAGGTTACAATGTTGATAGATTAAACCTTACGCATTAGTGATTAATATTATCAATTTTCTTGCTTTTTTTTTTTTTTTTTTAAATATTTTTAAAGAACTAAATAAATGAATCGATTATAAGAAATAATGAAATGGAAGTGAAATTCGTATCACAGTATGGTAAATAATCAATAATTATTGATACGATGAGTGTCATTTAAAATTGTACACCGTTAGACTTTAATAATATTTAATATTTAATATTTTATTGACCCTAGAGCCTAGGCTCCCTAAAGGCCATTAATTACAGTAAAGTACAATATAATGTATAGATAAAACAAAACAAAAATTAAAATTATGTAATTATTATTAGTAGTAACGCACAGTAAATAAATAAATGTAAAAAGAAAATAGTAAATAATACATAAATAAAAAAGTATAACAGTTCTCTAATAGTGGTATAGTATCAATAAAGTGTTACTAGTGTTCAGATAATGAAAATTTACAAATTTATATTACTAATATATACCTTAATTATATATTTAATGAGTTTAATTCGAAACATATATTTCTAACAAGTGCATTAATCAAATACCTATTAAAGTAAGAATAATAAAAAATACATTTGCTTAAAAATGACATATCTTTTAATACACTTGAAATATTAAATAATTTAAATTTGATATTTTATTAAATAAAAATTTTCAACTCAAAGTTATCGATGAGCAGGAACGTTGAAAAAAATCTATTTTAGTTTAAACAATTAAAAAAATTAATAAATTATATTACTGTGTTCAACATACCTCAAATGATAGTAAAAAATCGTAAAAATTGTATTTTAAATGCATGGAATATAAATTCAACGTATCATCCTCTTCGGAATCCAATAGTAAACTGACGGCTCGTTGTCCTCTATGAGTGACGGTTAACATTTTCTTGTTTACTTTTGTTTATATGACTTTCCTTAGAAGAAAATTCTATTTATCTCGAATATTACGTTCGTTATACACGTGTAACCTCTCTGAAAGTCATAGAAACAAAATTCAATAAAAGAACTTTCACTGTTTATAATGAATCAGTTTATCGTTGGATTTCGAAGAGGATGGTTACGTCGAGCTGCTATTCCGTGATTTTAAACAATATACATTTTTTTCGATTAATTAACAATTATTTGAGGTATGTCGAACATTATTAAGATACATCACATACTCATGCATCCTTCCATAAGCAAACGCATCTCTCCACAACTATCGATTGACGTGTCTCATATACATACATACTCACACGCACATACACAATACTGTCATTAGAATCGTTTATAATCTCGTTCAACTATCGATCGATTGTGGATTTGATCTCATTCTCTGTCCCTCTCTTTCTCTTCTTCTTTCTCCATTCTCTCTCTTTCTCTCTATTATTTCGTATTGTAAAACAATTTTATTAAATCAATATAAAGAAACTTGTAATCTTACAATACAGGTGTACGTATTCGATTCCCGGCCGAGTTCTCGCGATTTAATTAGAAATAAAAGAGGGTTGGTTGGGACATGTGTGAGTCGAGAAAGAAACAAACATAAAAAGAAAGAGAGAGAGAGAGAGAGAGAAATGCTGGAGGGTGGATAGGAGAGCAGAAAGAAAGATGAGAGAAAGAAGAAGAAGAAGAAGAAGAAGAAAGGAACGTGAGAGGAAGGATGAGGTGAAGGGTGAGGAGGAATAATTACTACTGGGCTCTCTCACAGATTTCCAGGTCCAATGCCGGCGAGCAGTGATGCAAAAAATCCAACGCCACCCACACACCAAGGAAGGGAAGCTCGTTCCGGAGGGCAGAGGTTAGTTATTCATGCGTCGTGGCGCCAACGCCAGCGCGTCACCGTCACCATAGCAAGTTATTCGAACCAGACCGTGCGTTTCTAATGTCTAGATACCAAATTCTAAGGGCCAACCACCATATCTAACTGCGAACGAGTTAAACGCGAACTTTTACATTTATTTTATTCCATTTTTTTATTCGACTAAGTTAACGCAATGTATATCTCGGTGAAGTATCATTTATTCTAACGATTTAAATGATTATTTCTGATGTTTAGTTAGGAGATTTTCAAGGGTCGACCACCATATCTAAATGCGAACGCGTTAAGTTAATTTTTAGATTTATTTTATTTCATTTTTTTATTCGACTAAGTTAACGCAATGTATAGCTCGGTGAAGTATCATTTATTCTAATGATTCAAATTATTATAATCGGACAGTGTATTTCTGATGCTTAGATACGAGAACGCGTTAAACTAATTTTTACATTTATTTTATTCCATTTATTTATTCGACTAAGTTATAACGCAAAGTATATTTCGCGAAGTATCATTTATTCTAATGATTCAAATTTAATCGGATTAATCGGACAATGTATTTCCTGACGTTTAAGTAAAAAATTCGAAATTTCTAATTCTACAATTTTTTTCAACAAATATTTTCAACGAAACTTAACGTATATCATAAATCATCAGTTCGTAACGGTTAAGATAAAGATAGTTTAGATATTTATCATTAGCGTATAAAGAAAAGAAAGTAAAGCGCGTATCGATCTTACGAAAAGTAAGAAAATGAAAAATCTAAAAGCCTTTCTCGATAAATCAGCGTTCCTATTCGCGTATGGGAAAAAAAGAAAGTCACTGAAGAAAGAAAGAAAGAAAGAGAAAGAGAAAGAGAGATGAAACGAGCTAAGAGTAAATCCATCGAAGAAGAAGAAGAAGAAGAAGAAGAAGAAGAAGGTGAGATACGAGTATGGAATACGAAGGGGGTAAAATGCTAAATTGAAATAATTCTTCGCGTTGAATAGCCGTCGGCCGGTTCGCGAGAAGCAAACCCGTCGTCTACGTCGTCGTCGTCCTCCTCCTCATCGTCCTCGTCGAAAAGGGAAGAAGGAGAAGAGGCTACGAAGAAGGGCTTCGAAGGGAACGAATAGAAGCCGTGACGATGTAGCCGTAAATCGAGCCGACTTGATGGCGCATTGATTGCCTCGCATCTCATCACGGATGCTCACGCTAACTTCTCTCTCTCTCTCTCTTCCTCTCTTTTACTTCTACTCGTTTATGCGAAGTGAAAAAAAAAAAAGAAAAAAAAATTCATCTCTGACCGAGTCGGCATCGCGAGAGTCCGAACAGGACTTCTACTTTTTATTTACCCGTCCTTTTTGTTCAAACCGTGAGAAGGAATATGTGTCTCGAATATGATTTTTTTTTGTCTACTTAATCGAACGGTAAATTTAACAAATGTTATTTCAAACAAATTTCTTGTCTTTTTACCCTTTTATAAACGTTTCTTTTTGGGGATAAAAAAAAAAGAAATAGAAATTGTTTAAAATAACGGGTAGAATGCGTAAGAAATCGGATCATCTATGATATAATCGAACTTTTCTACATTTCATTGAATTTGTATTAAAGGAATAAATAGAAATGATCGGTTTTGCGATTTTATGATAAAGATCGGTATAGTAACGCAAGGAAATAATAAATTTGCATAGATTTATAAAATGATCGTTATTCCGTCGTGACTAACTAATTACAAGGCGGGAATGTGTTAAATCGTATCTGCATTGAAATGAATTCTTTATCGCGTCGCTTACAATGAAACGCGTAATTACGCGTGGATCAGAGTTGAAAGTAGAGGATATAATTGAAAAGTAATTACCCGGAGTCGTTCGTGTAATTAAATATAATTTAACCGATAGCCCGATCAAAAGTAGTTGTATGCTACGTACACACATACATACATACATAGACACGTACACATTTATCTGCATATGTAAAATCGAACAAGAATATCCCGTCCAAAGTTAGAAATCACGAATAGAAAGTCAATGTAACAGTGTCTCTACTATGTGTACGATGATACGCGCTGACGCGCGTGTTTCATTTGAAAAAAATGATTTTCTCGATCGAAGGAACGAACTTCCGGCGAACGTTATCGAGAACTCGTACGTCGATCGATGTTCAGCAAGATTATCACGTTGTATTTCAATAGGAATGTATCGGCAGTAAAGCCGATCCTGATTTTACGCGCCAATATCTATAAAATTAATAGACGCATATTTTATCCGTTCTATATGAAATCTTATCCGATGCTTGTCGATAAAAACGAGAACGACCCGTTTGAAAACCGAATTAAACCTCGTATGACAGTTTTCACCGTGTATTTTATCCCCTAAAAGATATAATAACTTTATCTAGAGCTAAATCGCTATTGCAAAAACGTATATGCATTATATACACGTATATAATATATATATATATATATGTATGCATGCGACAAGTTATAACTTTATGTGTTTTCCTAGCTTTTTTTTTCCCTCCATTTCCGTTGTATTTGTTCTAACGTGATTTGCCGTTATCGAGTATCTCTCTCTCTCTCTCTCTCATTCTCGATTGAAATAAGGATGTTACTAGGATTTCAAATTAACGCTAAATGGTAGAGTGTTGTAGAAAAGTAGTAGTCATCGGTAATTTTTTGATTGTATCGCGTTGAAAACTCTCTCTCTCTATCTCTCTCTCTCGTTTTCTCTTTCTCTCAGCTTTATTACTCGTAGCCATTAGCTCTCAACCGTAATTTACGTATTTGTTCTTTGCCTTGTAAATCTTGGTCGAGCAAAGCGGCTATTTCATTCTCTTACTCTTTTGCTCCCCCGCAGGACTAGGGTTACCACCATCACCACCACCACCACCACCACCATCAACAGAGTTAGTTCGAACGAGAAGTATCCTTTCTCTTTCTTTCTTTCTTTCTTTCTTTCTTCTTTTCTTCTTTTCTTTTATCTCGTTTTATTTTTTCCCTTCATCTTCCTTTCTCCAAGTAGATAGGCGCCAAGCGAACGAACCGAGCCAATATGGATAGGAATGCGTGACGTTACCATAATATTAATAGTTTATTTACCGAGGCCCATACGTCACTATGTCCCACCAGCTTGAGCATGTATTAGTTAACGTCGTCCGTTGCTCCTGCCTTCAGGCGACTATCACTAAATATTCCTCTTTGCGAAGATGCTGACAGAGGGGATAGTATAGGGTGGTCAGCCTTAGAGAAAAGTCATACATACACACCTTTATATTCATTGGTATAAGTATACCTACTATACATATATATATATATATACGCATATGCATAAATCCAAGTACTACGTGCATTGGAGAGCAACGCATATACAATACCTGCCAAAAGCTTCGAATTCTTACGCAAATTCATAGAAACGGAATATTTATAATTGACAAAAAAAAAGAAATGAATATAGCTTTAAAAGAAATCTAATTTAAGTAGATTTATTTTGTCGTCAATAACTTACGAGTAATATGTCTTACATTTTGTCCTGTTATTTTTATACGAACAATACGTGTTCTTCTAACAAAACAACCTGACATATTTTCAGCATCCTTGTAATCATTACATTTTTTTTATCGAGTTATTCCAATCGAATATTTTCTCATTTTTCTCGTAAAAGTTAGAAAAAATGTTCCACTGGGAAAATTTATTCGTAACGTTGTCTTTAATTAGGTGTAAAGACTATTAATAATATTGAATATTATGATCGAACCTTTTATGATCTCAGCGTAAAATGTTGAAATCTCTCGAATAATTCAATCGTTTATATTGGATGTAATAACGATGAATTGTTTTCTTAAATTTATCTCGCGGTGTATTCGATTTTTCTGGAAATCAGCAAGGGATTCCAAACTCTTGACCGGTGGTGTACATATACACATATATATCGTTTACCTTTTCTCTCTTCGTTTCTCTCATCTAACTCACTCTCGAGGCTAGCATTCGACGGTTAATATTGATGGCAGGATGAGAGAATGGCCATGGCTAAACGATTCGTTGGTGCATATCGCTATGGTAAATAACGCGCTCGCGTTTTACCATGATTTACGTCTTCGTACTATAATAAGTCAGAATCGAATCTACCTAACAATACCGTTCGTAAAAATGTTTCTTATCATTGAAATATTATTCTCTTAATATATATATATATTTATATCTTTTTTTTAAATATATTTTTGTTTATATTTATTAACGTTGATAAAACGAGGTAATTCGTATTTTTTCGATCGGTATAAATATTCCGAAACACGAGAAGAATATTTTTGGACAAAAATTAGGCAGACTTGGTCGATTTTCAGCAACTAAGAAAAAACAAAAAAAAAAAAAAAAGAAAAAAACGTTCGAACCATCGTCCAATCACGCATCTCTCCTCAATTATTTCGACAGTGTAGCAAACCTGTCTTTATCTTGCCGACTTTGTTGCGAGCAATCGGATCAAATTGTGTTCGTCTGCTTTTTTGAGTAAGAGACAGACAGACAGACAGACAGACATACATACATACATACAAACAAACGGAACAGAGAGGAGCAGACATGGCGAGTGAGAATTGCCCAGTTTCTCTTTGAAAATTCCCTAGGAGTTTACCGTTTCTTTCTCTTTCTCTTTTTCTTCCATTCTTTCGCTCTTTTCTATACGATATAATCGTACGGTTTAGAAGAAGAGAAAAGATTCGAACACCTTTCCTACCTTCTGGGTTTGTTTACCCATTGTAATGGTAAGTATCCCGAAGCGGTTTCTCAACCAAAAAAAAAAAGAAAGAAAAGAGGAAATGAGCGAAAGAGAAAAAGAGAGAGAGAGAGAGGAATAGAGAATCCTCGCTAAATCGTCGTTGCGTGTTTGGAATAAAAATGACGGGAAGGATCTTTTCCCCCAAAAATACAAATGCCGACTGTCATTCCATTCTCGTACGTTTTCCCGGAACGAGGTGATCGGTAATTTTGCGTCGATCTCGAAACTAAACGATGCTCGGTAGGAGAGCGAGAGAGAGAGAGAGAGAGAGAGAACAAAAATCAGAAGGAAAAAAAATAGGAAAGGAAGTTCTTCTTTGGTATCTTCCTTTCTCTCTCTCTCTCTCTCACACTCTCTCACACACACTCCTTTTCTCTCTTACTATCTCTCTCATAATGATACACGAAGATACGTTCGATTATAGTGCGGTGCATCGCGTGTGCGCGTTCTAATGTGTCGCTAGTTACAATATGCGCGTTCCGACGAAGATGAACGCGTGACTTTGTCCCTTGGCCTCCATTTTTCTCTTTCGTTTGATTTGCTGCACACATCGAAGATTACCAAATATTCTCGTAAGAAAGAAACATTGTTATAAACGATGGAATTATCTTATCGTATGAGAAACAAATCGATAATTGGATAATATTACTACGGAGAATATTTTTATCGAGAAAATATTCAAGATGGAATGATTTTTTATTAACAATTATCATCAACATAATTAAGTAAGATATCCATTGATTTAATACTTTAGACGAAAATTTAACTGTACGATAAAAATCATGTTTACGACGAGATCCTTCTTACTTATTACATCCTCGTTACTAAATATCCGTCAAATATTCGTAATCATCCGCGATCGTGGTCTCGATCATTTTCGATTCGTATGAACGTAACCGATGAATCGAAAGGAAGCGACCAGTGGCAGGACGGTAGGACATAGCAGTGAACCGATCGGTACTTGGATGCGCCATGAAAGAGAGATAAAGAATGATCAAGAAAAAGATACGGAGAGAAAGAAAGAGAAGATGAGGAGGAGAAGGAGGAGGAGGAGGAGGAGGATCAGGAAAGAATTCGCCGAGTAATAGCTTCCTCGCCTCCGACTCTATCCGATGATTTCCTCTTCCCCCTCCCCCTCCCTTTCTCTTCTCCTCTCCTCTCCCCGTTCCAGCTTCTTTTTCTCATGGAGGTAGTACACCTTCCCCGTGACCACCAGCATCCCTCTCTTTCCCCCTCCCCTTATAGTTCGGTCTGGCGCACAGGTAGTCGTTGGAAGATCGGCGGCCCTGGTGTCCTCTCACCTTCCTTCGTGTCACCACGAAGCTGCAGCCGAGATATTAAAAGGCAGTTTAAGGATGACTCGAGACGATGACTCATGACGCTTCTGCCATTGGAAGGACGACTCCACCTATCTTCTTCTTCTTCTTCTTCTTCTTCTTCTTCTTCTTCTTCTTCTTCTTCTCTTTCTCTCTTTCTCGTTCTCTCGATTCTCCCGACCCGTTGACATCGAGATTTGCCAGTCACCCTTCGACCAAGACGTCCAGACCTGGACGATGACGCGGCGATAACGATCCCGAACAAGTTTCTTCGGCGTGGGAGAGAAATCTTCCACGGGGGATTTACATACGGAAGCTATGCCTGCAAAAGATGGTAGGAACTATACCATACCTTCAACGATTTCATTCCGATCTTTCCTTTCCGAGTTTTCTTTTTTCTCTCTCTTTCCTTATTTTTTTCTTTTTCTTTTCATTATTAATTATCTATAAGATAAAACGGGTCATCGATAATTGATATATATTTTATTTTTTTACGTCGTGTTATACAATCGTAAAGAAAATGTGTCTTCGTCATTATTGTGCATCGAATTTTTTTCGTATCAAGTAGTATAGGTACATTTTATTCGAACGAAAATACGATTTAAGTTTTTATTTGATTTTGTTTTGTTTCTTTTTATCGATCGATCTTATTTCGACAATTGATTTATAAGAAACAGAACAAATCGAATGGTAATATTGACGAGAAATTATTTTCACGTTGGAAAAGTATTCATACGAATGCATGATTGAACGTAAACCGTATCCGATTAATGTTATTGAACTTGAAAATTATTATTATTATTATTATTATTGTAAATTTTTGTAGATAAGATCTAATGCGTGAGGTAATTTGGTAAAATGTTGTTTGATTGCGTTAAACGTTACAATTGAATATCTTCGAGAGCAGACAAGTTTAAGATCGAACGTGGGGGTTCGTACTTTTTTTCTCTCTCTCTTTCTCTCTTTAGCGAATGTATGAGAAGAATCAAAGAGTGCCGACTCTTATCTCTCTGCGGGGTCGAAACGTCCTGGGTAGGTACTTAAACGAGCTCCCAGAGACGAACAATGACGGACTATACGTGCGGCCACCGTACGCCATTGTTCTTTGTTGCGCCAGGAAGAAAAGCGAAGGGAACCCTGCAAAGAGAAACGAAGATAGAACCTAAGAGAAAGAGATAACTTTACATTCGGACATTTCGATAATGTCCCACCTACGATCCTTACGTTTTAATCTTTTACACGTTTACGTCTCGATTAGGCTACTAAAATCGAACAGAAGAAAATCAATTGAAAATGTTTTCGATTAATAGATGCACTTTAATATTTAATAATAATAATAATAATTAAAACGATATGCAAGCTATAGATTATATTTTGCGAATAATATAAATTTTACATTTAATTAGAATTAACGGGATATATCATATTTTTATTTTAAATTATCAATAGAATCCAACGAATATAAATAATAAATGTAAAGTAGTAAAGTAATGAGATTGGAAATAACGTTACTCGAATAAATTACTATTTTAATCGTTAATAATATTCTTTAAACGTTAATTAATGTAATATCGTCAGACAAAATACAGTAATATTACAAATTTCATTTAAAAAAACGCGAAACGATAAATTAATCTTTCAAAGATTATTTCACGAAGAATGAAATTATCTCGTACGAAAATATGTAATATAATATTACGGGAAAATTTTATACCCGCGAAGTCGTCACTGCGCAGGAACGTTGAAAAAAATCTAGATTAGTTTAAACAATTACATAAAAATTAAAAGAATACTAAAATGAGAACGTTATAATCTTACATTTTATCGATTAGGTGGATTATTCCGTTTATACACATGCGCGACGTTCGGAAAGTCACGTAAACAACTTTCAATAAAAGTAATTTGATAGAGGACAATGTCTCATTTCAACGGTGAATTTCGAAGAGGACGGTACATAGATCATAGTCTCCGAGTTTTTAAACAACAACAGACACTTCTATCGATTATTTAACAATTATTTTAATGCACTAATGCACTCTTCTTATATTGCAGCTAAATTTTACCCTCGAAATCATCACTGCGCAGAAGTATTAAAATAATTACATAAAATAGATAGAAATATTAAAATCATAACGTTTTAATCTTAAATTTTATTAAATAGGTTTATTATTCTTTTTATACACATGCTCAACGTTCGGAAGATCCTGTAAACAACTTTCACCGAAAGAACTTTTTTACAGAGAACAATGACTCAGATCAACGGTGGATTTCGAGGAGGAGGGATCACAGAACAAATACTCCGAGTTTTTAAACAACAACAGACACTTTTATCGATTATTTAACAATTATTTGAATACTCTAATATTAAACAACCTACATTACAAGCTAATATTAAAAATAACAATATTAGAACAATGACAATAGAGAATAAGAATCGACGTTTCGATTTGCGTATGTATCTTTTTATACGCGCGTTCACACTCGTTCCCTTTTATCCATCCTTCCCCTCCCCCTATCTTTATCTCTCTTGTTCCAGAACAAACGTTGTAAATCTTAACTCGCAAGGACGTAATCACGGTGCATTGAACACCGGGTGGACTTCACAATGAGCACCGATTCCATCTTTTTTTTTTCGTATACCGAAGAAAGTCAAATGGTAAGAGTAAAAGATAAAGAGGAGAAAGAGAGAGAGAGAGAGAGAGAGATAGAAAAAAAGGAAAAAGAGAATTGGCATCTTCGTCGACGAACTCCTCCTCCTCTTCCTCTTCCTCCTCCTCCTCCTCCTCGTCGTCGTAGTCGTCGTCGTCGTCGCACTTCTCGTCGTTTCTTCGTCCTTGTCGGCGCATACCAAAATGATTAATGTCTCGTCGTCGTCTTCTTCGTCATCTTCGTCGTCTTCGTTGTCGTCTTCGTCGTCGTTCTACCTGCCGCGGGATCCGCGCAACGCTCACGTCTTAATTCCGTGGCATAATGGCCTTAACGATTTTCTACGGTCCGACACGAGAACCCGAGAGATACGAACTCGCACGCGAACGAACGAACCAACGGAATGAACGAATGAACGAACGAATAAGCGAATGAGCGAATAAGCGAACATAGTTTGGTTTTACTCTCGAGGATACCGCATGTACCTCTTCGTTAGCTTCTCTTGTGTATGTCGAGCTGACGTTTCCTAATCTTTAACTATTTTATTCTTATTATTATTTCCTTTTCTTCTTCTTCTTCTTCTTCTTCTATTTTTAGTTCGTTAAAACAGGAAGTAAAGAAATATCTCTCTGAACGTTCGCTAACTTTAATATATAATTATTATTAGTGTAAGTTTAAATATGTATGATAAGTATACATTTATGATACGTTTCTTTCTGTTTTTTTATATATTTTTAAATAATTAAACAAAGAGAAAGATAATATTTTGTTAACTGTACAAATGAAATCTATGGAATATATGTAAACGTTAATTATCATTTTATATATATATTAGAAAACGTAATCGAAGGGGAAGAAATTTTATCTTTAAAATTCTAACATCGTTTGAAATCATTTTGAAGAAAAAGAAATGAAACGAAGTTAAATATACGGAGAGAAGGTAGATGATATGAAAATCGGTGGAAGGTTAGGCAGTTGAAATCATAACAAACGAATGAATGTAGAATGAGTCGGTACATCGTGCTATCGACGAAAAAGAAAAAAATATTAAATAAAAAAAAATAGGAAAAAAAATGAAAGGGCGAGAGTGAGAGAGTGAGTGTGTGAGAGAGAGAGAGAGAGAGAGAGAGAAAAAGAGCAAATATATTTCGTTCTCTTTCGTTTGCCGGCTACGTTTAGGCTGATTTATAGCAAAGGAATGATGAGGCATTGCGCCACGTTAAACGCCGCTTTTATGACCCCCTCGCTGAAACTCTCCAACTTCGATCGTGGATCATTAATCAGCAGGGTTGCTCGCTGCTGGTGCTACCTCGCGCGTTCCGCTTGTGAGTTTGTTCGAGATTGAGTCCTTTCGTGCCTTAATCGCGTTTTACCTTGCCTGTCTAGAACTTCTCATGGTGTACGCAAAATTTCTAAATAAACCGGTCCAATTATTTGACCGAGTTTTCTTGATCAAACGAATTTTTTAAGTATTAATATTATTTAGACAAATTTTATTCTACGATCTAAAAAGTAATTACTTAATACTTTAATAATTATTTTTTATACTCGCGCGTTTATTAATAATATTAAAATATAAATAATTAATATACACGTAATTTTTTTTTTTTAAATATGTCATCAAATAGGATCAAGTAAAACTATAATTTTAGGGCTGTTATTATTAATCAAAGCGTGAAAATAATTATTTAAAAATTAGTGGTTATACACAAAGTATGTTTTATTCACACTTATTTTGTTTTATGAATTTAAATATACAGAATACAAAAATCAATATAATTCAAAACTTTAGAGCGAACAGAATAAGAAAGTATCATAAATTTTATTTTATAATGCAAATAATTATTTAGATATTTTAATAATTATTTCATATCTATCTATTAATTAATTATTAAACATTGCATTATTTATGTATTTATTATTTTATAATATTAACTATATAAAATATCGTGATAAAATTGATAATCTTCATATTTAGATTAAAAAAGAAAATCTACAGATATTATAAACAAATAAATATATAGTTCAAAAAAAGTTTTTTTAAATCCACTAGAAAAAAAAGGATAGGATTGTAGAGTCATAAATCTAAAGGATTTAAATCCACCTAACGTTAGAAAGTTAACGCCCGAGGATCGTCCCGTAAAGTAACGAAGCGTTCCTCAAACAAATCGTGCCCAGATCCGAACGAACTCTCCTACGTGAATGTTTATACGATAGATTAGAAAATCTGTTTGTAGTAATACTTAGTCGCGGCTGAATGATCATCCAGTAGCAAGGAACGTTATTAGACGAACGATCGAGCGTGATGCATTCGAGTCTAAGTACATAAAGTTACCCTGTTATTTACTTAATCGCTTAGTATAGGGATGACTGGCCCAGATAGAAAAGATAAAAACGAAAAAAAAAAAAGGAAGAAGAATAAAATCTCGTCAACAATATTAACCGATCGATTAAAAGATTAGTTTATTCGATTGACGGTTGATGTTGTTTAAAAAACAAGAAGGAAACAATATTTTTCGTAATATCATTCATCATTTATTTTCTAGTTAAACGAGATCACAAGGAGAGAGACAGACAGAGAGAGAGAGAGTTTGCACCCTCGGTGAATCCAATCGAAAGATGAGAAAGAAAAAAAGAGAGGAAGAAGGAAAGGAAAAGAAAGAAAAGAAAAGAAAGGAAAGGAAAGGAAAGGAAAAGAAAAGAAAAGAAACGGAATGGAACGGAACCGAACGGGGAAAGAAAAAAAAAAGAAAAAGGAAAAAAAAAATGTACGGAGAGCTGCGTAGAGATCGTTAACGCCACCGTTACGAGATGGTGTACAGCAGGTGTAGCGAGCGAAGAGTAGATCGTCTCATCGTCGCGAAGAAAAGGGTCGTGAGTGAGGAAGGAGAATGGAGAAAGAAGACGAGAGTGTGCGAGAGAGAGAGAGAGAGAGAGAGAGAGAGAGAACGAGCCGTGTACGAGGGACGACGAAGAAAAGACTCGGAGGAAAATCTCTCGCTTGCAACCTCGATGAATCTCAATGGTACCAGTGCAAAAATAGGGACGACCAAAAAGCGAGAAAGAAAAAGAGAGAGAGAGAGAGAGAGAGACAGGAAAGAAGGGAGGAGGCGTGCAAGCGATTCGTCACAGATATTATTTGAAGGGTTCCCCTCTTCGAGATGGAGCACAATACAAGTCAACACGGCTGTCTGCGTAATGAAGTAGTTTCTGGAGGGTTGATCCCGCCTAACACACAAAATACGAGAGAGAGAGAGAGAGAGAGAGAGTGAGTGAGTGATTCTACACGAAGAAGAAGAAGAAGAAGAAGAGACCAGAGGGGAGCCAGTAATTGGGGGGTACCCTACTCTACCCGCAACCCCCAGGGGTCTACGAAAACCCCTAACATATGCTCCCTTTCGATCCACCTTTCTCTCTCTCTCTCTCTCTCTCTTTCTATCTCAGTTATTCTACCCCTTGAAACTTCTCTCTCTCCGTCCCACGGTAATCCTTTCGAGTTCCTCTCGATTCGGCCGGTGTGTAATAGATAAATAAAGCTTGTAGCCACTCTCTTTCTCTCTCTTTCTCGTAAGCTTTTTTTCTCTCTTTACCACCGAAATCTGTTCCACGTCGAGTGGTATCTCAAATGAGCATTCTGCTACGGCGCGGCGTCAAGAGTTTTCCAACTAGCATTTGTGTGGTTTTCGTTGTTTCGGTATACTAGCACGAGAGTAGAGAGACTATATAGTACTTTTCTTTTTTAAACCGATCACGATCGACGAATTTAATTAACGCTTTAATCGCGAATATTTTCGATCTCATCATCTAGCGAGACGTCTAGACATCTCGATCATATATATTCGCCAGTCCACTCTATTGATTTTGCTTTTTTCCTCCACATAAGTGTCTAAAATAGTCGAGTGATAAAATAACTAGATAACGTCTGCCTATTCATATATATATATATATATATATTTCTTTTTTTCTTATCGTTGTAAACCTCACAATAAACATCCAAGTGCAACCCGTTGAGGAAAAAGTCAATTGAAACCCTTCCTCTAACATTCGCTTTTTTGCCAACACCAATCGTCAGGGATCGTATAAAGACGTTAAGAGAATATATGGGCACCGCAATCAAAGGCACCATCATCATCGTTCACCCTACTAAACCCCTAACGTTTTTTTTTACGCTTTCAACGATCACCACGATCGTAAACCTCTCTCCTTCTCTTTCTATTTTTCTCCCCCATTGTGTTTAACCCACCCGCCCCCTTGTCTAACACAATTATACTACCCAGCTTGGATGTTTATTTCTATAATTGTGCGGCCAATCCGATGCACACCCTCCGATACGCTTGAATCGAACATCGAGGGGTGTCCGTGAACGTTCCTAATGCGAGTTACGATAGACCATCAAATTCAATGCAACTCGAAGTATCATTCCAAATGCGATAACCCACGATTTGTGTCTTATATTTCTCATTCTGTCATTCCTCGCACTTCAATTAGTCATTATTATAAAATTCTCTTACCTACATTTCGAAAAAGATGATCATCTTTTTTATTTTTTATTTATTCTATATATTATTGTTTCCTATATTCGTGTCGTCACTTTTATTTATATAATATTTTCACTCTAATCAATTTCATAACATTCATTCCTCGCGAATCTATCTTAACAACGTGGTTACTTCGAAAGTCTCTCGTATACAAAATTCGTATTCCAACGCGATTCCTCGTCGGAATGAGATATAAGGAACGGATGAAGGTAGAAAAGAAGAGGAAATCGGATAAAAGTCAGCCAGCGTGACTCACCTGTCAGATCCACGTGACCGTCCTTGATTTTCCATGATGTCCTAGCGTCTCCCTCTTTCGATCCGACATCTTCTTCTAGTAGTACCACCGACCACCACCACCACCATTGCAACTACCACCCTCGTACACTCTCCTCCTCTTTCCACGTGACTTCCATGTGCTCGTTAGCGTCGGCTTTGGGTGAAATCGAGAGCGTCGACGTCACCGTACCGAGAGCGAAGAAAGACGGCCAAGGGGAGGAACGAGAAGAGGAAAAGAGAGAAAGACGGAGAGAGAGAGAGAGAGGGAGAGAGGGGAAAACGTTGGCGAAGTTCCTCCCTAATTGGGGCGGGACGACGACCACTGCAAGCCGGGGATAAAATCAGAGCTACCTCCTTCCCTCCTGCCCCTTCTCACTCACTCCCAACCCCCTTTTGCTCTACCCTCTTCTTCGTGACCGATTGCGTATTTCGCTCTACGGGATTTTCAATTTTAACCCTCGATTCGTCGAAGCGAATAGGCACTCGGCTTCGCTTCGTTGACCGCAACTTTGCGTTTAAAACAAAAAAAAAAAACGAAACCAAAAACAACAAAAAGTAACAAGAAATTTACGAAATTCGCGCTTTACTAACACCCTCCCTCCCTGAGTCTCTTCCGCCGACACGTTTGTCTTTCGCGATTATTTTCCGAAAAAATTTATCGACATCTCGATATTATCTTCCGTGAAAAATGTTTCATCTTATTTTTATATCTCTTTTTTTTTCTTCTTCTTTTTGGGAAATATTTGTCATCGATCGACGATGAAAAATCAATGGTTCCGGTTGTCCTGGATATTTTGCCAATAACGCGAGATCGATATTATAAATTAGAAAGTGTCAGAGCTAAAGTTACGATTTGCGATTTGTACGCGCAACCGGAGGAAAATATTTGCGCGCTGAGCCGGCGGCCCGCGAAAATGAGCATAATATTTGGTCGCGTAATCAATCAATTAGCGCGCAAGCAACGCGCATTAGTTTGCCAGGCTGACCGACCATCAACCCACGATCAATCGAGTAAACAATTCGCTTCGCTCTATCTCTCTCGGATCCTCTCGCGTTTCACCCTCTTTCCCTTTACATCGGGAAAAGCACGCAACAATGCTCACCAATGCTCATTGGCCATTCTCGATTCGTTAACACTTCAAAAATCAAATATTAGGATATTAGAAAATCAAAATAAAAGAAGAAGGGGGTAAGGAAGCGAACATTTCTCGGACATTTAAATTCCCCCTAGTGCAATTTTTATCATTTTTTCCTTTTTTTTTATCTTTCTCTCTCCCTCTTTCGTTTTCTCTTTCTTTCTTTCTTTCTCTCACTTTTTTTAGGAATAGAATTTATTTTATTTCCATTTAGGTCTCCGATCTGCGACTCGACACCCGCGTTCCAATTACAGGAGGCTGACGTCGAGGCAACGGGAAAAGAGTCGGAGGGTGGGTTTGCAGGCTGGAGATGTGAAAAAAGGGCTCGTATGTAACTTTTGCTTTTTTCCGCATGGAACGCAATATATTCGACAGTAACGAGAAGCTTGTACACGCCGCAACGCCGTTGCTTTTCCTCCTCCTCCACCTCCACCTCCTCCTCCCTCTCCTCTTACTCTTTTTTTTACTCTTTACGTTTGCGAACTAATTAAAAAAAAAGGAACGAAAAAAGAAATAGAAAAATGGATAAAACGAAAAAAAGTAGAGGAGGAGGAGGATGAGGAGGAGGAGGAGGAGGAGGAGAACGGGGTGGAAAAGGAAGGAAGAGAAAAAGTACATTCGCGTAATTTTTGGATACGTGGGCATACAATTTTTTACCGATTTATCATCCAAACGGAGGGAGGAGGGCTAGTTTTATTTTATTTTTCGGTTACTTTTCGTCTACTCTTCAATAATCGTAACGATTCCAACGTTTATCCGTTAAACCAACAAGGTTTATGTATACGATACTATTATTATTATCAATTTTATTATAATTTCATTATATTTTATTATAAATTTATTTATCATTCGCGCATATATAATTGTTACGAATTAAATGTATCGAAATGAATGACTTTTAAACACGGGTCTTCTTCTCATATTATTCGATTATATTCGACACACCCCCTAAGATACCGGTACGATTATTTGATGTTTTAAATTAGGTATTAAAAGCAGCTTGTTTGTTTTTTTTTTGTTCGAATAACTGGGCGTTTTTATTCCTTTATAATATTCTTTTAAAATGCTTTTTTTTTTCTTTTTTTTTTTTTTTCAATGAGAATTCTTTCTGTTATATTCATTGCGGTTTTATGAGAACCCAGAGAGCCGAGAATACGCCGACGGTATTCGATTCGTATTTAGCATAAATGGCGAAAACGATCGCGTTAGGAACGAACGCACTAACCGGCACGAAACGTGCGTGCGTGCGTGCGTGCTCCAAATGTTTCACCTTTTTTTTTTTTTTTCTCTTCCATCTTCTTCTTCTTCTTCTTTTTCTTCTCGGTTGTTTATTTTTTTGCATTATTTTTTTGTTGTTTTGATCTCTTTTTCCATCTCGCTCATTGTCAGTCGTCGTTCGTGCTTTCTCTCTCTCTCTCTCTCTCTCTCTCGTTCTCTTTTCTTTTCAACCGAAGGGAAGCCCTCGTCGTTGGTTTCAGGTATTACGTTTTGTGTTGCGAGCTTTCGTCGTCCACAAAAGGTGCACCGTCGGTTAATGCGGGGTGACGTGTGTTTATAAATACACGCTCAGCACCAAAAGAGGGGTCGTAAGTGTATTTCATCATCCGTGTTGGTTGCAGCACGCCTTGTATCCTTTGCCATTATTGCTCGGTCATCGAGCATGCGTTCACGTGCTCGCTACCTATGGAAATCGGAATCCACAGAAGGGAATTAAACGTAAATTTTGCTTTATTTCTTCTCAACCGCGAGAAAAGAATATTTTCTACCGACTTAAGTGGATTTCTCATTCTTTTTTTTTCATGAAACTTTATACATTATTTGTTGTTTTTTTTCTCTCTCTCTTTCTCTTTTAATCTTAATCTTTGCAGATGACATTTATATGTACACGTAATATAATATCACATACGTATTTGTCCTTTGATTTAATAATTAATAATCGTTAACTAATTGCGCTTAACGCAACCTTACAGTTCGTTAAGAATTCATAATAACGATAATCAAGCGCGTGAATGAATTTATTTGACGTAACTCTCGTAATTATATGACTCGAAGCTAGCTAGAGTTAAATATCGCGAAACATCATACTCTCGTTGCTGTTGCTACATCGTTAAAAAAAAAGAAACAAAAAAAAAAGGAAGAAACGAAAGAAAATAAAGTAAAATGCGAGAAAAGAAATAGGAAAAGCGGGATGAAATAAAATAGGAAATAAAAAAGAAATAATATAATAAATCAAAAAAAAAAAAAAAAAGGGAAGGTAAAAGAGAAAAATCCGAGTATAGGGTGTGTTACTCGGTGTAACGCGAAAACTTGGTCGTTAGCGTCTCTTTCGCTAATTCTCTCTCCCTACCTTTATTTTCTCACGTTTCTACGTTGAAAAAAAAAAATAAAAGTCATGAAGGAAAAAAAAGAGAGAGAGGTGGATATACCACGAGGACATAATAAGGCGTATATCCATTATTTTTCTTGGCATCCTTACCACCCACATCCTTTGCGAATCATTGCTACTGTATACTCGGACCAATAACCCCCGAAGCCCTTTTTTTTCTTCTCTCCCATTTTCTTTCGTAGTTTGTTATTCTGAAAGTCTCTTTTTAGATGGAGAAATTCTACACAAGCAGTTCGGCCCATTCCACTCTCTTTCTCTCTCTCTTTCTCTCTCTTACTCTCTCTTTGCAAAACCCTCCTCGTCGCTAGCATAGGAATAGCCTCTTTTCTTCTGGCGTCTACCCTCAACCTCTCGATCCCCCATTCCTCCTTTCCTATAGGTACCTACCCCGTTTCTACCCTGTTTCTACCCCGTTTCCAGCGGTTCTTCTCACCCTTCGTTCCTCGTCGTGAGGCTAACCTCCCTTACGAAGAATGAAATTACCTTCGTTACGTGAAACTCGGTTTCCCCAGCCCCTCTGGCAGAGCTTGTTTGTTTCTCTCTCTCTCTCTTTTTCTCTTTGCTTCTCTTCCAGCCTCTCAGTCCCTCATTTTCTATTTTTCCTCGTCGGCGTCGACCATGAATATATATATATACGTATACATTTCGTACCAACACCCACGCGTCCTTGGAAAGCAAACTCGTGTGAGTGAACCGAGGCGATTCCATTGCGCCATTTCTACTCCCTCCTGTGCATCCAGTAATTCTTAGTTGGGTGGAGAAAACTTTACGAAAGTAATGATTACTTCCATAAGACGTTCTTAGAGATGTCACGTTTTTTTTCAATACTAACGAAATATATAATACTTTATAACGTTTTTACACGATCAAACATCGATTTCAACTAAAATGTTATTTTAATACCTGTTTAGATATACACGCTTCTATCTTTTGATAGATGTAAATCATCCGAGGAGATCATCGTTCATTCAGATCATTCTCATCATCATCCTCATCATCATCATCATCATCATCGTGATCGTGATGATCGTCGGTCATTGGCGAATAAAATCATCGATGGAATAAAAGTCGCGAATGAATATGAGACAACAATGGAACTCGTCTATACACTGACTTAGTAGTAAATCTTTGAAGCAATATACGCACCTGGTTCACGTAGAGGGTACCACCGTTCGCGATAGAAGAAAGAAGAGAATTATTATTCTCTCGTCGGGAAGATAAATGGAGTTCATTGATAGCCGATCAATCGTGCGTCGAGGGGGATCTCGAGCAGCATTGTCCGCAGTTCTGTCCGCCAAAAGTACCCCCCTACCCTCGCCACCACCGCCACCACCCTCCTCCCGCCTCGCCACCAATTCGCTACACAGAGATTTGCTACGCGATACTACTCACGTTTTATGCTCCAAGTAACAACGAGCATCTAGGGGAACTGATAAATAATATCCTTTTTTTTTTCTTTTCTTTTTTAAATACAATAAAACAATAACGTGAAATAATTATTCATTTATATGAGAATTCATCTTGTTCTCATCGAATATTTTCTTTATCGATGCGTTGTTTACTTATGTACAAGTTTGTTAGAATATTTCAGTCCCCGATCTTCTTCTTCTTCTTCTTCTTCTTTCCTTTGAAAAGAGAATCTCTTTTGAATGTAAGTTCGTGTCGGGAACACGCCTAACTCTCCTTACAACCTTTCACGCGTCATTAGCCATCGTCCTTTGGGATCGACCAGAGAGAGAGAGAGAGAGATGCAAAACGAGACGGCAAAGAAAAAGTTTCTTGAGAAGAGAGGGAGAGAGAGGGAATGGGAGAAAAAGGAGAGAAAGATGAAGAAATAGGGTTCACACCCCCTACAGACGTATCACGTGTCCCAAACGCAACGACTTGGCGCCAGCTCATCTCATCTTTTCTTCTCTTGCTCTTCTCTTGCTCTTCTCTTGCTCTTCTCCTTTTCGTTCTTTTCAAAGAAACCGCAAAAATCTGTAGGACTGCCCTTAAGGATCTTACGTTAGTGTATCCGGCTACACGCGTGCTACTTTCCTTGAACGGTTCCTGCGGTGGAGTCGCGTTACACTGTTGCGCCTGCTGTAACACCAATCGATGTCGACACGCGCGTCAAGAATGATTGAAATACTAACTCTCACTTTGAGGATATGTTTCCCCCCCCCTCCCCTTCCTCTTTCTTCTATTTCTAATTTGGTTTAATACAGATTCGTTGTTTATTTTTTTTTTTTTTCATTATCTTTCGCGTCCACCGAGAGTAATTTCAAATGGAAGGAAAACGAAACGAACCAAAAATGATGGAAAGAATGATGGATTATTTTCTCAGACGATAATACGAATTTTGAACTTGTGTCGAGGGGTTTTTTATTTCTTTTTCTTTTTGTTTTGTTTCGGAGGGGGGGGGAGATTTTAAATCGACCATCGATCAAATTAATTTCGAAGCGTCGTGAAAATTTATACGAAAAAATGGGGCGAGTATTTTTGCTTCGCGGTAAAAAGTAAGAAGTAAATATTGAAACGGGGAGAAAAAGAAGGAAATGAAAAAACAAAAAAAAAAAGAAAGAAAGAAAAAAGGGGGGAAAAGAAACGCAAACGAAAGGCAAGTTGGACTCTCGTGCATTTTATGAATAATGATCGCAAGAAAGGTTCCGCGGTCTTAAGGCGTAGGGTGGGCGTTCCTCGAGTTTTTTACGCTTCACTTTTACGATCCATTCGCTGTTAAGTCGAGTCAAGTCGGAGAGGATGGAGGCATTGCACGTCCGGTGGGCATCAAGTGAACCGTCACGACTTCGATACGCGTCCGAGTTCTAACGATTTCCTGCCCGATGAAATGTACCCCGTGAACGTAACGTTGCCTTGCGTTGCCTTACGTTGCGTTGCGTTGCGTTGCGTTTCGTTGGGTTTCGTTGGGTTGCGTTCGCGCGCCACGTCCATCTGCATCCGCCATTTCTATATGCATAATAAGCATATGTAGATGCGTTTAAATATGTAAACATTTGTTATGTCCTCGATGATATATCGCTTTGCGTTTCGCTTCGTCCTTTCTTGCCTTTCTCTCTAAAGGTACCTATTCTATACACATACATACAAATATATATATACATACATACATATATATATGTATATACTGATCAGCCCTTTAAAAAAAACGCGCTCGTTATTTATTACTTTCGAAATGGATTCGAAACGAAGAGGAGAAGAAGAAGGTCCGCCCTTCGAACTTTCCTTTAATTACAAACGACGGTGAACGTCGTAATCTTTCTATAATTCTCTCTCTCTCTCTCTCTCTCTTTTCTTCTATTCTTTTTCCTTTCCTTTTCGTTGCTTTCACGTTCGAAAACACGGGAATAGACTAGAAAGGGATGACGACGGGCTGCGGGGGAAGTTTGGGGTTGGGAGGCGGGATGGTGGAAAAAAAGAAAGAAGTAAAATCTTTTTCGGAGCGCGTAAATCGTGGTAAAAATTTTGGCGAGGGGGTAAGTAAGTTGGAGAGTTCGGTCGGGATCGTCGATCGGCTCGCAGCAGGTGCTTTTCCAGTCGTATTTACGGCAACCCTTGACCCCGAGGGTGCCGATCGGAATAAGTTTTCCACTCGGTAGGAGGAATACGTTTCTCTCGTTTCTAACTCTCTCTCTCTCTCTCTCTCTTCGTGATATCGTGCCTTACTCGGGATAGTTTGTTTGTTGGCTAGCTAGCTGGCTAGCTAGAAACCTAACTGTTCCCCCCCCTCTCTCTCTCTCTCTCTCGCGTGATTCTTTTTTATTTTGTTTTTCGTTCTTTTCTCGTTTCAGGGCCCCCACCCCCTCCCCCCGATTTATGTGTGGCCCCGATCGAACGAATAACGATCTGTAAAGAGGTTTGTAAAGTTGGCGGGTAGCAAGAACCCCGCGGAGAGAACGAAACGGGCGGCCCCCCCTCGGTGAGGTCATCGAGCCATCGATGCTCCTCGCGCCTTCCTTAGAAAACTTTGTTGGAACCTTTCGAATACAACCGATTCTACTTATACTATCTTTCTATATATTTCTATCCTTATTTTTCTCTCTATTCGTTTACTTCTCTTTTTTTATCTCCATCTTTCCCTCTTTCTTTTCTGCTTTTTCTTTTCTATCTTTGTCCCTTTCATTCTGTTTTTTCTTTCCTTTCCCATTTTTCTTTTTAACTATCTTTCCCTCTCTCTCTCTTTCTCTATCTCATTTTTTTCTTTCTATTTCCATCAATCTTTCATTGTACGTATCTCTTATAATTCATTATCTCTCTTTCTCTTTTGCGATCTCGAAGAATTCGTTGATAACTGACACGTACAAGAAGAGAATGGGGGAAAGGAAAAAAATCAAAGCAGATTTGGAGTTTCTCGTTTCGACGTGTCTTGAGGCGGTCCTCGTAATTATCATTCATCTTCTCGAAAAATTCTCTCCTTTTTTGACTAGGCGATCTATTTAGTCGTAGATTTAGAAAAAAAAAAAAGGGAGAGGGAGAAAGAAAATAGATTAAGACTGGAAGAATATCTTGAAGAAAGAAAGAAAACAAAAATAACGATACCCACGTAAAAGTGAGGAGAGTTCGAACAAAGGATAATATAACGATAAAAAGGATGAAAAAAAAAAAGGAAAAATGATAGGCGAGAAAGCGAATACGCGCATCGTCGCTTTTGTGCAGTTGCAGTTGCAGTTGCAGCATCATCGATCATAGTTCTCTACACTCTCTCTCTTTCTCTCTCTTTCTCTTTTTCTCTGTTTTCGAATCGTAGGACAGTTCTGCGTCGGTGGTTTTACCTTCGCGTAAGTAAGGGGGATGGTTGGAAGATGAAGAAAGTACAAGTAGGAATCGTGGAAAAGGAAAGGGGGAACGATGTTGTCGAGGACCACACGCAATCGCGACGATATCCTTTTTGCTTCTGCCATTGGCCAGTGCCGGGCCGAATAATATGCCGAACGTGGGCGACACTTTTAACGCAATTTTCTTCGCAATTATTTCATTAGTAATTTCAAGTGTTTTATTCACAATGTGCGAGTAAAAATACGTAGGTAAGATTAATGCAAAGTATGATGAAAAATGAAAATCTTATTTAAAGTAAACGTGCTTATGTACGAGAAGGAAAGAAGGAAGTGGATGATGGTGAAGGGGGGGGGTACACAGGGGTTAAGATTTTTTATAAAATCCAAAGTTTCGAAGCTTAATGGGAGAAAAAGTAAAGAGGTAGGCGATCAATAAGGAAGATCGATACGATAGATCCGATAACGTTACCTGTACGAAGATATATCGCTTCGTTAAAGAGAATATGGGATATTTTTGGCTAAAGGAAATTCAGGATCGTTATAAAAGGGCTTGGAGTTTGTTCGTTCCAGCCCTGAGTTACACCATTATCGTGACACGGAGTCGCGCTTATGGCGTGTCCTCTTCTTCCACCCGTAAGCCTTCGAACAACAACACCAACAACAGACAGACACCATGATTTCTCATTTCGGCACGCCATGTTTTTTATCTTTCGTGATTCGAACCTCGCTCTACGCTGTTCTTCAAATATATATATATATTTTTTCTTTTGGTTATTTAAAAAATAACGTCTTATTATGATTTCGAAGAAATCAAACGAAGAAAATAAAAGTACAGGAAATCCGCTGAAAATAATTCTAATGAACGAAAATCATTCGTTTAGATTTGATTATCTGGGATTGGTTAAAGGATAATTTATATTTCTTTGTAAAATAAATAAATAATTATCTGTCATCTCGTTTTGCAATGTTGCCAAGTAGGTAAGAAAATGTAAGATAATATCGATCGGTCAGGTATTTGAAAAATTTCGATTCTACGAGCGTTAAGAGAGAGAGAGAGAGAGAAGAAAAAAATAGTTTCTCATAGTTGGAGAATATGCGAAAGATACACACGTTGCTTGGTCGGTTTCTAAACTCCCACACGTATTTGAGCGTGGGCCTCGAGACAATCGCCACCTACAAGCCCATTCTTCCGTTGGCCGAGCGCACGCGCTCGTACACGAGCGAGATCGAAGATTTACGGTTTTCACGAGTTATGGCCAATTAATTAAACCGAAAGGTAGAAGAATGGCGTACCGTACGTGGACCGTAACGATCTCCTCGAGAGACGATTTTCAATGTTTCTTTCGCGCGTTTTTTCTTTCGGCCAGTTTCGCGATTCGTAAAACGTCCACTGCGCGATGATATTTTTTAATAAGCCAACATCAAAATTTCATTCCTCGTGCATAGAATTACAACGTACCTAATACTAATAAGAAGAATTTACATTGAAATCCTTAGCAATTCAAGTTATCCGTTCGATCCAATTATCGGTCGTGTTTCGTTCTAATCTCAAACGCGAGCAAAAATTTCTGTACTCGCTCGGAAATTAACGCGTACTATTTCGACGATAACATTCATATACCAAAACTTAAACTGACAATGATTTCTAAGATACACGCCTGGAACGATAAAGTATTTACATTTATTTACTTGAACATAATTCGAGGAAGAAATAGAGAGGGGAAAAATATGATGTTAGAGGAAGAAGAGCGAGTTAGAAACGATTACCAAAACGGAGAACAGTTTGGGTGGTCCTGTTCGTTGATGGGATTCCTCAATGAAGCGGTTCCTTACGCGCAAGATGAAGGATAGGAGGAGTAGGAGAGGGGGATAAGGGGGGGAAGGAGGTGGATCTCGTCGGTCGGATTTCGGATGTAGGCGCAACTCGCGTCGCCTCGAAGCGCGAAGGTCCGGTGACGACCTAATGAGGAACAAGCCGGGAACTCTTTAAACCATCTGGTCACCAGCTTCCGAGCTCGACGACGACGTTCCCTCCGGGCAACCGCGCTTCCCCTTGTGTTCTCCTCCTCTTCCTCTTCTTCCTCCTCCACCTCCTTCCTCTCCTTCTCATCCTCGCACTTACGGGAAATTAATGTACCTCGAGAATTAACGAGCCTTCTTTTCTTTCGCTTCTTCTACTTTGAGTTAGAGCGAGTGAAAAAGCGCTGGCTTGAGATTGTTCGACTACTCTCTCCCTCTCTTTTTCAACGTAGACGCCGAAAAAATTTGTCCGAATGCCCCCATTTCCAAGCTTCACTCTTTCGTTCCTCGCAAGATTTTTCATCGAACTCGTTTACTATTCTTTAATATTATTTCATTGTGAAATTTGTTTTCGTCAAAATGAACAAATATTCCTTTCTTAGCTCCAGGTGATATTGAAGAAACTTTTGGATTAAAAATATTACGATAATTGATACAAAAATTGTCCATAGAAAAATAAAATCACGCGCATCCCGATGTAGGTAAATGATCGAACAAAGTTGAAAAGAGATCCGAGAGTTTTTATCCGTTTAACGTTGCAAAGAAAATTCTTTAGCCATTATTCGTGGATTTTGATGTAGATGAAACACGATGGAGAAAGAAAGAAAGAAAGAAAGGGGAAGTCAGGGGTAAGAGAGGAGGGTGGGAGCCCGAGGCTTTGTTCCACGAAGATCGGAGGAGGGCGAGGATCGCGTGCACGGGTCGATCCTCCAACAAATCGTATTATCCGACGGGCAAGCGCATATATAGTGATATGTAACGAGTTTCGCGATGATTTACACCCCGTGACCTCCTGAAACTAATCTGTATTTGTTTATTTATTCAAACGGCCGTCGGAAGACCGCGAGCCGCAGTCTATCCTCCTTCCTCCTCCTCGTGGCCCGAGTCCGACACGTGATTTAGGGTTTCGCCTTTCCCGGGATGCACTCTCTCTCCTCTCCTCTCCTCTCCGACCCCGCCGTTGTATTTACAATTCCCCCGAATTTATAGCCTCACCTAAAGAAGATAGCCGGCGGATGAATCGAGAAGAACGTCGAAGAGAAACTGAGGTAGGTAGGTAGGTAGGTAGGTAGGTAGGTGGAAGATGAATAAGAAGAAGAGAAGGAACAAGGATAAAGAGGAGAAATAGGGTTGGGATCGATAGTGATTTCGCATCTCTCTCGCAGGACCTTCTTAGTTCGAACGAGTCCCACTACTATCTTTCGAGGAGAATCTTCAAAAATTCAACGAACGAAAACGTCTTCGGAACTTACGAACGAATCGCTAATCTAACCTACTTTACGATTTTCGGAAAACTAATAATATTCTATAGCATCTACGTGATTTTTATAATTAGAACAACTGTTAACAAATTTTAACATTTCTTGACTAGATGAAATTTCGATTTTGCGCGAAAAAAAATGAAAATGAAATGAAAATTTGGAACACGCGTGCGTAGGGTGTTCGGAATCGATCGTCGCATCAGCGGATACACGTTGGTATAGGTTGGATTATGTCGTTAAAAGCTCGACGGTTCACCGAAGCATCGTCGTGGCTCGCATTTCGAGGTGCACCTGTGCGTTCTCGTTATGCGTCACCGATGTCCGAGGATGTCGCGTTGCGTTCACGTATGTAACCTGCTCGGCTGAAATAACGCGTCACAAAACGCAGCACGTGCTCTTTCTCTCTTTCTCTTCTATCGTCGAAACGCGGGAGGTGGTTACGGCGCTTTAACTAACGAGGGTCGTTCACCTATAAGCTGCCAATTAACGAGCTATGAGCCTTATACGAGATTGGCCGTCAATTAATTTAGATTCTGCCTCCCCCTTCTGGACACGCCAACCAGCCTGTAACATCTACACTCGGACCAGTCTTTTTTCTTCCTTCTTTATCTATCTATCTATCCATCCATCTATCTATCTATCTATCTATCAAACAAACAATCTATCTCTATCTTTGTTCGTCCAATTCTATTCCGTACCCTTTAACGCACAACACCCAAAATAAGGACCACGTGCATCCGGCTATTGTACTCTTTCATATTTATTATCCTTTCCGGGTCTTCATATCACCCGTTGACAGGTGATACATATCTACCACCTGACATCGAAAAGTAACAACAAAATAAAATCGGTAGTACTATTGGGTTGACAACTAAGCGAGTGCGGAAATTTTGTCGATAGATTATTATTAAAATAATCGCACTCACTTACAATAGTATTCTCAAGCGTAGGTGTTTAATCGTTAATTATTATAACCAACGATATTTAGTCATCCGTCACTTTGGTATCGTAATTTCAATTGATATTGGTTCGTATGATATAAATAGATAGATTATTAATAAGAAAAAATAAAAGATTGTATAAATTTATCGATCTCCAGATCGTATATGATTTATCGTCGAGCCACCGCAATCCATCAGATTCATTCGCGCACTTTTCATTTACGATTCCTCGAAATCATTTATCTCTTATTGCGACGAAATCTTTCTCTCGGCGAGGTGAGCGTTGAACGGAAACCTGAACTCACAATCAGTTAGATGATGCGCTTGCTTGCTTGCTTGCTTGCTCGCTTAGCAATTCACTCTGCTACGTCAGAGTGCTGGAGGCGTTAGAACTCACGTGGTTCTTCGTAAATTAATATAATTTATATTGCCTGTCATCTTCATTTAGGTGTCCGTCATTACCAAGTCCGATCCCGAGCGCAATGCAGTAGGTGTTTGTCCCTTTAAATATGCATTCAAATAGAGAAATGGAATTTGCAGGCGTGGTAATATTTTCTTTTACATTTCGACAATTTCTAAGCTTTTTTCTCGTTTTTCGTCGACATTTTTATTAATTTTCATTTATAATACCGATGGTAAGTAAAGAATTGGAATATGAAAAAATAAGATAGTTGAGTTTTGAAATAAAATGGTTGGAAGAATAGAGAATTGAACTTTGGATGCAGACGAAATGGTCACGTGGCTTTCCACGATGGCGCCATGCCGATCGATTCTTCGCTAAATAAAATGCATTTTAATTAATCGACCGATATAAGCCTCTCGTTAGGGAGTAGACAACGGCTTGGCGTCGGACCGCCAACGACCGGATCGATCTCCGCTGTAATACTTACGTCATCGATCGATTACGAGGATTTCGTTCGATAGGATTACCCACGTTGATAATAATTATAATAATGATAATACAATGAGACGATTCATTGTTATATAGTATTATTGTGTAACATGAAATAAGACAACGTTCATACCGAATACATTGTTTCTAATCGAATATTTTTTACTAAACTTTTTTCTTCTGGTATGCAGGTACACGAAATTTAGAATATATTATTATACAAAAATAATCGAGTTTGTAAATAAAATGAGAATATTTTCCATTTGGTCATCGTTACGAGCAAACCATTTTTTTGTATTACTTTTTATCATTTACATTTTTAATTTGTAAAATTATTGTTTTTGTTTTTTTTTTTTGGTAAATATAAATTTGGAAAAGATCGTATTCGAAATGAAAAAAAATTGCGAAGACTATGCGCAGATGAAATAAAATAAAGGTTTACTTATCTACACCTAGATAGCCATGTGGGCGATCTTGTTGACAAATATGCAAAGGAGTATAACAACCATGCGTGTCTTCTCTTAGCTCCGCCTACCGACTTTGCTCGGCGGTGATGCGTGCAGTTACGTATATCAAGAACGAAAAGCACAGAAGTACATCGTCCGACAAAAATTTCTTCGCAACCCAGACACCCTAAAATAACGAGTAGCATCTTCCTGTCAGTGCCAATCGACTCGACAAATAAACCAACTTTCTTCGAGAACGTTTCGAACGTTCTACGGACGATTTATTTCAACATGACGAATTTCTATGGCGCGTATTAAATCGAAAAATAGGTTCAAAGGATTGACAGATTTATCGTCAACGTTGTTAAATATTTTCGCGAATTAAATGATAACTTGTCAGCTGTAATTAGTGGGATATCCGCTACCTGTCTCATTGTCGTTACTTTTCAATCGTCTTTCGAAAAAATTCTAATCTAATTAGAAACGTATTCTCGACAAATATTTCAACCAACGATCTCAAAAAATAAAACAAATCAAGCGATTTCCCAAATTTATTCGGAAAAGAGAGCGACGTGGCAAAGACAATTCGTAGGATATACAATTTGAAAAAGAAAAACAACGAAGGGGTTGATATTTATTGTTAGACCAAGGGGTTAACTTAGGAATTTTGTTTCGGTTTGTACCCCAACGTGACATCTCGCGGCTATTACGCTGACTCCCAGCGGCAGGTGTAACATCGCTCACTGTCCAAAGTCGATATATTCAAATGGCCCACTCACACCGTGGCCTACCATCTTGAGGCAGGTCTTCCTTTTTCCTTCTTCCTTGTCCTCATCTTCTCCTTCTTCTCTTCTTCTCTTCTTCTCCTCCTCATCTTCCTTTTTCCTTTCTTTCATTTCTCATCTCACTCTCTCTCTCTTCTCTCAGTCAGTAACTCACTCGTTCGCAAGTAAGCTAGCTAGCGCCATCTTTTTCTTCTCTTTCTTCTATTTCTCAGCGTTCTCTTTTTCGGCACGCTCGTGAACCGCTAATTAGCGCTGACTTTGCGCGCCCTGCGGATCCGTGGAATCCGCACGCGGTTGTTTGTCACCCGCGCGACTACGGGGGAAGTCCACCGCCTCCTCTTCCTCCTCCTCCCCCCCTTCTCCTCTTTCTCCTTCCCTTTCACCTTCTCATTCGTATTCTCCTCTACACCAACTCGTATTTTTTTCCTCGACCTCCTCGTCATAGGCGCCGAAACTTCTACAAAACTTGATAGGGGTTGCTGAGTAGTTAGTCTCCTGTGCACGCGACCGCGAAGGTCGTCTCAAAGAAATTCTCGTCCTATCCGAGTACACGCCGACTAAAAAACCCTTTCCTTTTTTTTTCTTTCTTTCTTTCTTTCTTGCTTTCTTTCTTTCTTTTATTATTTTACCTACCCTATTCCTTATACTACCATTTCAACCATTTCTCTTACCTTCGTTTCCTTTTTTTGTTAACCTTTGACCTCGATGCTTTGTCCCTAGCTAAAAAGAATAAGGAGACAAAAGATGGACGAATTTCGTAAGGTTCGTTATATAAATAATAATATACTTATACGATTCTATACTTGTGGACAAAGGAATAAATTCTCTTACCTTCGTTTCCTTTTTTTGTTAACCTTTGACTCGATGCTTTGTCCTAGCTAAAAAGAATAAGGAGACAAAAGATGGACGAATTTCGTAAGGTTCGTTATATAAATAATATATATACTTATACGATTCCATACTTGTGGACAAAGAATTAAAGTAAAACTAGTAAGATCGAAAAGAACTCATTTCTTTTGGGTTATTAATTGGATCATTATTTGTCAAGAACATATAATAATTAACAACGAATAAACTCAATATAATATTTCATGAATTTGTTCGTTGGAAAATAAATTTCGATTACGATTAAACAAAAATGAAAATATTTCGAATAATTTAGTAAAAATATTTGATTTTCGCGAAAAAATCCAGTGCCAAATCCATTTAATATGGATGAGATTTTTTTTTTAATGAAAATCGGTAATAAACTTTCCAATACAGGGTATCTATTTAAATGAGAAATTTCGTACAAATGCTGTACGAATTTTTCGAGCACAATTCATCAACAACACGTCTATCTTAGGTACACTTCACTCCCTTCATTTCTACGTCTATGCGTCTCGTATTCCTCTCTCTTTCGCAACGTCGAAGTCTGCAGACGCTTTGAGAAACTGCAAAGCACACGAGAAAGAGAAAGAGAAAGAGAGAGAGAGACAGGGCGTAAACATATACGGCGCTTTTGATATCTCGTCATGGCGATCTTCACGCTCGCGCCTTGAAGTCTGAATTATTGGCCTCGAAGAGCGGCGCCCCTTGTCGAATGGTATCCGAGCGTGACATAGGGCGTCAAAAGTTTCCCCCTTCTCCTCTCCCTTGGCCCCATTACCCTTCCTGACACGACGTAGCACGTGCCTTCTTCTTCTTCTTCTTCTTCTTCTCTTCTATGTGCTCGCGTTTGTGCATGCGTTTGTGCAAGCGTTTGTTGTGCATCACGAGCGCACGCAACTCGTTCACTCCTAACCTCTGTTATTTCGATTTAACTTTCTTCAGAAGAAAGATAGCTTGTAACTACCAGGAACCGAAAAAGACGAGAAAATTTTGACTGGCCTGTGTATCCGGACTTAAATGTCTACACTAGTTTCCTCTTTCGTTTCTGAGATCCACCAAAGTTATAATATTTTATTTAGATTGGTGGATGTGTTACTGTGTTTGGTTATTATGGTGAAACATTTGGAAATTGAGATTATATCTAATTGGATGATATTAAGTTTAATGATTGGGTATCAAAATGTGGAAAAATAAGGAGTAGTTATATATCTAATTTTATATTTTTTCTTCTAACAAGATTTTCCATAACATAGAAAATATTAAGTCTTCGATTTGCGAGGAATGACAATTGATATTTTTTAATATGAAAGTTAACAAATATAAAAATATATTTTTCGTATTTTTTTCCAATTACATTTTCATACCCAAAAATATATCAGATGTCATATGTTTTATATCCGACCCACATAATACCTTATTGCACTGTATTATTATATAATTCGTATGGAAAAAAAATGTACTCGATATTTCCATGGATCGTCTTCTTATATAGAGAAAAATTCTCACCGAGAGTGGTATCTTCCATCTTGGAACTATTCAATGTCGTACCGTTGGTGAAATCACGAGCGATGAAAGAGAAAAAAAAATAAAAGAAAAAAGAAAAAAAAGAGAAGAAAAACGAAGAAAAAAAAAAAGGAAGAAAATAGGAAGGGTAGGGAAAAAAAAAATGAGAGGAACACATCGAGGAGTCTCTCGTATTTCCTTGTCGGATGGTATTCGAGCGTGAACTCGATCCAGGGCGTTAAAGGTCTTCGGATAAGGGTTGCGCGAGTACGCGTATTCGCGAGAGCTTCCTCCTCTGATACGACTGCGAAGCAAACGCAGAGAAAAAAAAAAGAAAGAAAGAAAGAGAGAGAGAGATGTGGAATCCACGAGTCGTAAACTCGAGAGAAATGCAACCAGGCAAAGGGATTTGAGAGAGAACGAAGGTACTAGAAAATCCTCAGGTGGAATTTTCGATAGACGAACGTGAAAATAAAGGGGAAAAAACAAAAATCTCTTCTCTCTTCTTTTGCTTTTATTTTATTCTTAAATGTAGAACTAGATATTCTCTCACCGATTCGATCAATCGCGTCAATTAATTTTCGTTACTCGTTTATTATTTTTGGATCATTGTCATCTTCTTAATATAATTAACTTTTTACATGTTTAACCCTTATATTTGTACATATAAATGTTAATTGTATCATCTTTAGATATATTAAATAATCGAAGAAAGGAATGAATCTATTAAAAGACGCAGACATCGTAACTTATCGTTATCCATATTTTCTTTTTCCTCACAATCATACGTTCGTTATCTATATTTATGTGATTTTTCTTCGTACACTCGTATCCGAGCGCATACTTTTTTTTTTTCAATACCAACAAGAATCATATAACTCGATTATACACGTTTCCTTTTTATTAAACACACATCGTAATTTCTGATGTTGGTGCATTAAGTCATCTCAAAGATTCTCATTATCGTAACTAACGGGAACTGTCGATAGACAATGAGTGCTTTATGAATTTAACGATTTCCACTATTGGGTATAGGAATACTCTGTCCTGGTCGTAAATTTTCGATAGAGGAATGATTAATCTGTCGTACAAAAAATCTCGATATCTTAATTATTAGGTCGTGAAATGTATAGAAAAAGAAAGAAACAAAATTGACAATACAATGCGTTACAAATTTCGTACTTGTCATACTTGAATATATATTTGAGATATATTCGAATAAATAATTTGAAGTGTAAGATTAGTTGAGAATTTTAATCGATTAGAACCGAGGAAAGGAAGTCGTGTTTTATTTGACGAAGTAAATGAGACGTCGCCAAGAAGCGACAACGGTCTCGCCGTTGTCTATCGAAAGGTTCTCTCCCCTTGTCTTCTCGAAGCTTCGGCATCGATCATCCGTGTTATCGACATCTCGATCCTTTTCCGAACCGGTCGGAGAACACTGGATAACTTGACATCAACGGAAAGATCTAGGAATCTTTTCGATATCCTCGATCACGCCTCATCGGTTTCGAAAATGAACGCTCGTCAAATGTGAACCGAATCCTCGTTCGATCTACCTTTATCGTTTTCCAACCAAACACTAAAGCGATTATCTTTTTTTATTGATTTATAGATGACCACGATGATGATTATGACGTAACTAAAAAACATTAACAATTCATGGATTAATAAAAATATAAAACAAAGTTTTTACGTTAGGAAAAAGATGAAAATTATCGAACATTCGTTTGATTTTTATATTTTAAGGAGAAGAAATTTGTTTTCTAATAATTTATGAGATAGAAAAAAAACAAGATAAACATCAAATATCTTTACCAAAGAATATTTTCTCTCGATAATAAAATTCTTATTAACCAAGGATACTTTGTTCTTCGGTTACGTTATATTTTCTTGTATTTCTTTCGGTATTATTCTTTACCTTACGTTTCATCCACAATTCCGTTTTGCAACGTCTTAGAATTCAAAAAATAATCTCCACTTGAAATCGTATCACGGTGTTGTACGTCATGCATTAGAACGACCACGAAGGGCCCTTCCTTCCTTCCTTCTTCTTCTTCTTCTTCTACTTCTTCTACTCGATGCATATTGCATGGGCCACGAGTGGGAAAAGAAGTAGAGAAAGGAAAGAGATGGAAAATAAGAAGAGACAAGTGTACGGATAACATATCTTTCGTTTTACCGTAAACGGAATAGGACTCTTCTTTCCGCCGGAAAAGTATTCCTTGTTTATTGTTTAAAAAAAATAAAAAAAATAAAAAACAAAAAAAAGGAAATTAAGCCCCCAATTGAAATCGAAAGTTGTGCGAGTTAAAAAAATCTTACATTTGAGAAGAATATAAGAAAACAGGGATCAATTAAAGGAATATTTTAGAATAGTTAGAAATAGAAAATTGAAAATTGAAAATATAGAGTGCAAATATTATTAAGAACAAGAGGAGGAAGAGGAGGAGGATGAGAAAGGGGGAGAGAAAGGAAAAGGATAAGAAAACGAGTACGAGTAAGCAAGGAGATAAACGGATAACTAATGAGGACTTTTATGGGCGGGCAAATGTTATGTACGCAAGAGGGAAAAGAAAATTTACACGTAGACGGTTATGTACTCTTGCATAATTCGATCTGCCGCGGCAGCTTATAATTTCAATTTTAATGTCCAACCAGCGGTCTGCGCGAGGTGCATTGCGTTTCATAGCTTCGCATAATCGAGCCGTTAAATCGGTACTATGCTTCTGTACATGAGCGAATAAACCTGCAAATCTATGAGAATTATCCTCGAAAATAGTCACATTCGTGTGTGTGTGTATGTGTGTGTGTGTATATATATAACATATTCATTTATATTTCTCGCACATTTAAGTATCTATCACTTTGTAAATCTTAGATTATTTTATATCTTATAATATTCGGATCGTATTCGATTTTTCATTATTCATTGAAAAAAATCAATCAGTCACGGAAGGATTAAAATAATTTTCTCTTTTCTTTTTTTTTTTTTTAACACACGTTCACTTTTATTATTATCGATCGATAATCTAACGGTTTAGAGCGATTAGATGAGAATAAAAGAACAAGAAAAATTGTTAACGTGTATACGTTTTAATGGGTGTGAGGACAAAAAAAGAAAAAAAAAAAAGATAAGAAACGAAAAAAAGGATCTGCTCGGTTTTATGTCTCATTCGGTTTTGCATCATTGACGTTCGTTTGAAAATTCATGAATTTTTTTTCCTATCTTCTTATGTCCGAGAACGTAATAAAATGGACTTACCTCTCTCTCTCTCTCTCTCGTTCCTGCGACACACGATTGAGTTTTAAAAGTAATAAATATATACTTACGTCGAGAGTAAACGGCATAAATAATGAAAAGCCAGCAAATAGATCGTAAAAAAGATATTGATAACCAACGTCCGAAGAACATTCTCCTGACCTCGAATGAGAAATAAAAAAAAAAAGAAAAAAAAACGGATTACATTGAACTGTTATCGATCAAAAGGTGAGAGAGGAAGTGTGTAGCAATTAGCTGGGTTATCGTAGAAAATAAAAATCGACAAAACAACGTATATATTGTCAAAATATATTCAATGAAAAAATCATCTTGTAAAATTAGACAATCGTTCCATTCGTTACAAGGATATTAATAATAGAAGTAATAATAATAATAGTCGTCGTCGTCATCATTATTATTACCGTTGTTGTCTAAAACACGACCGCTACCGAATGCAATTATAACCCTACAACCTATAGCGGTGCCTTAAGAAGAACTCGAGGAACGTCCTTTATATACAACAATTATGATTATTACGTCAAGGATTTAATCGCTCGTTTGGTTTTTCTTTTTATTTCGAACCAACAACATTGCGCAATCGTTTTTTCTTTTTTTTCCCTTTTTTCTTTTTATTATTATTAATATTATTATTTTATTATCATTATTATTATTATTATTATATTATTATTATTTATTATTATTATTATTATTATTATTTTATTATTATTATTATTATTATTATTATTATTATAAATATCGAGTGTTATATTATCATCTAAAGAAATTCAACGTTTCGTTTTTCTTTTCTATTCTTTCTTTACTCTTAATTTTCTTTTTTACATTTATCTTTTTCCTCTTTTCACACTCACTCCGATTACTATAAATTCTTTCGATCGACGAAAAATATTAAATAAAAGTATTTGATTTATGATACCCCCATTAAAATTAGCGAAATGATTTGATCGATAAAAAGGATTCGCAAATCGAAACGTTGAATTTCGGTTGAAAGGGGGGGGCTAGGGGAGGAAAACGAGGGCGTGGGCGAGGGGGTGGGAAAATGGTCAGAGCTCGCTGCATCGTCATAAATCGTAATCGTTTAGCTAATGCATTTTAATTACCTCTGAGCGATTACACCAATAAATAGACATCGTTAGCTAATTACATTGCTTTCTGCAGAAGGCTCTTTTTAGGCATCCTTCAGAAATAATTCTTTCATTATTAAGCGAGACAAAGCTCTCTCTTTCTCTCTCTCTTTTTTTTTCCTCTTCTTCTTCTTCTTCTTATTATTATTATTATTATTATAATTATTATTCTTCTTCTTCTATTTCTCTCTATACAAGAAAATAATATTCGCGGACGTTCACCGATTAGACTACAATAAATACAAGGAATTTTTCTCGACTATTTTCAATTATCTTTACCTACTTCACATCATCTCCGTTTTCGTAAGTTTTCGTAATCGGCATTACGTACGATAGAATTTCTATAAATCGATGATAAATATCCCTATTGGTACACACGATTGGCCGTTAATAATTCGTTCTCGATCGACTTCATTGAAAGAGAAAGGAAAAAAAATCTTACGTGGGCGAAAATCCGTATGAAAAGGATTCATCTCTCTCGACGAGAACCAAAAAATATATATTTGCTTAGGGGAAAAAAAAAATAAAAAAAAAAGAAAAGAACACATAAACAAACAAGGAATCGCATTTAGGAAACGTCGAGTCGGATAAAAACCACGGAGAAATAATTGATTTGTTTGAAATTGAATGATTTACGAATTATCTTCTTCTATCGTGGAAATTCCAATAATGGTCGTTGATGATCACGCGCAATCCAAGGACGCCAAAGATGCTGGACTGTGAGGACCACCGAGCATGAAGGGAGGACTCATCGGTGGACCACCACTTCCGCCGCTGTTCCCATAAAGTTCGAGTTCACCCAATGAACCTCCGTCGACAACGCTATCGCACTTGTCCGATTTTCCTTCTTGTTTCAACACCATACGTCGCCATTTGGCACGCGCGTTTTGGAACCAAACCTAGGGGAAACAAACAAATCAAAACGACAAACGTATAGTCGCATTATTTATTTTATTTTTTATATTATTTTTCGTAAACGATTAGAAATATTTTTAATTTAAAAGAAAATGAAAAATTATAAAAATCGAAAGCAAATAATCATCGTCGTTCCTCTCTCTCTCTCTCTCTCTCTCTCTTTGCTGTCGTTTCGGGGGGGGGGGGCAGAGTCGAAAAAGGCGCGAGTATGATAAAAGAATAAAAATAATGAAAAAGATTTGCGTAGCGTGATTTATGTCGGGTTAGAGATGACCGCACAAACGATTCGGTTCATAACGCGATGGAGAGGTGCCGAGGTAGGGTGGGAGGAAGGGAGGGTAGATTCGCGGCCCGTCAAAGACACCATTGTGTCTCCGTTCCTAACGAAATTCGTCAAAGTCCGTTGAGAGATTCTATTTCCGCGCAAAGTCGTCGTAGTCGTCGCGTCAGATTCTCGCTTCGAAATTCTCTCTCTCTCTCTCTCTCTCTCTTTCTCTCTCTCTCTTCTTTGAGCTTTATCGAGGTACGATATTCCAGAAGGGGTTTATGAAGTAGGTCGAGCCGAGTAATACGACCGTTAAATGTGAAGATGTCTTTAAGATACTTCGTCTTCTACCTAAGACCTTTCCTTGAGTACATTGATTTCAAATATGAATACATACATATATATATATATATTATTATCCAGAGAAATAAAGAAAGAAAGAGAAACACCCAATTGACAAGTTGGAGGAACTCGAGATGAAAGAAGAAAAATGAAGCAAAGGAGATGAGGATGAGGATATGGAAGTGGAAGTTAGTGAGGACGAAAAAAAAGGATTTCCTTTACCCTCGAACGCAAAGTTACGTTGAAGAATATAACTACATCGTCGACACAATAATAAGTACGATATATATATATATAAGGAAAGAAATAGAATAGGAGTGTAGGAAGAGGGCTTTGGGAGAAGAAATCCTCTCTTTCCTCTTTCCTCCCGGTGTTACCCCTTTTATTCTGCCGATAGATAAAAGACGGGCCGTGTGTTCTCGATGCACGTCGCCATTTTCAAGATAGTCTCCTCCCCCGCGAACCGAAAGAGCCACCGGAGCCTGCTGCGACGTCGACGAGAAGCGGAGAAACGAGGAGAATCACTCTTTCTCTCTCTCTCTCTCTCTCTTTTTTCTCTCCCTCTTCCTCCTCCCCCCCTTTGCCTTCGAAGGACGGACTGCCCTATGCGGCTTTCTCTCTCTCTCTCTCGTGCGCGCGCGCGCACTCGACTCGCGTCTACGAGAAACCCCGTTTCTACGTTTCCTCCTCTACCCACTCTGAACCCCACCCCACCCCCTCCCCTCTTTATATGTTATATAGAGTGTATATAGTGAACGCAGCCGCGAGCGAGTATTCGTGCGTTTCGCGATCAATATCAAGCAAGATGGCGACCAAGAACCCTATGCTACGTCGAATACAATAGCCGCCTCCTCCCCCCCTCCTCCTCCTCTTCCTCTTTCTCTACCTCTTCCTTTTTCCATGTCCCGTCCACCCTTGACTCTCTCTCTCTCTCTCTCTCCTCTCCTTCTCTTTTCCTTTTTCTCTTTTTTTCTCTCTAGCATCGTAGGTACTCCGCATTTTCTCTTTCTCTCTTCTTTTCCTACCATTCTCTTAGCCTCAAGGACACCTTTGCGCACTGTTCTCTCTCTCTCTCTCTATCGTTCTTTCTCTCTTTTGAAACTCTTCTTCGCCCTTTTGAATAGCACGCCTGCCTTTCACGACTATATCGAGATCGCGTCGATGCTTCTTCTTCTTCCTACGAGTGAAAAAGCTCTTTCCTTTTCATTTCATTTCTTTTTTTTTTTCCCCTTTTTTCCCATTTTCCTTTCTTTTATTTTTCTTTATTAAAAGAAATAGAGAAAGAGAATTGAACGTGAAAGCGTTAATCAAACGCTCGCGCTATGAATTCCAAAAGAAGAGTGAGTGAGTGAGTGAGAGAGAGAGAGAGAGTGTGAGAGTTAGAGAATAAGAATGAGAGAACGAGAGAATGAGACCCGATACGCTTAATAAATTCACTCCTCGAGGGTTTTCTAAGTATAGATTACCAAATATCCATGCGACAATGCGTAACTACAAAAATATATCCTTGCGTCTGGCGTTGAACGTAGCGTGTATTAATGAAAAAAAAAAAAGAAAAAAGTAGAGAGAAAGAGAGAGAGAGAGTAACTGACTGACTGACTGACTGAGTGAGCGAGCGAGTGAGTAAGCAAGAAAAAGAGAAAGAGAGAGAAAACCGAGCGAGAAGATGGATAGTCGGTGGTTCGTCGTGTTCGTGTTCGCCCTTTTTGAAGCGGGTAGGTAGCCGCCCTATAAAAATATTCACGCGCGCGCGTGCTCGCACTCGAGCGCACTCCTCCCAATTAGTGCAGCACCGACCGACCGGCTGCCGTTGAGTTAAAAGAACCGCGCGTCCGCGTGATATTTCCGTCGACGAGCCCGTGGCCTTTCTCCGTAATTATGACCCTCCGTCAATCCGGCGCAAGTCAAAATCTACGCCCCGGCTAAGTTTTGTCGGACGCGGACTCGAGAGTGCGACGAGCTTCGCACCCCACCCCACCCCACCCTCCCTCCGCCACCGCTTCCTCATTTTATCTTCCTCCCACCTCCGAGTGTCAGCTTCGTTATAATCGTCGTCGTCGTTCCAGATTAAATTCCTATTTCGAGAGAATTGATTTCCATTCGAAATTTATTCTCGCCCACCACCACCATCACCACAACCCCCACCATCCCCCTTTTTCGCTAACCTCGCTTGGACGAGTAAAACGCGTCTTGGCTGCCCGTATATTTTTGAAGATTTATTTCGAATTTGTTTATTTTTTTTCTTTGTTTTTTTTTGTAGTTTTTAGTGGATCTTTTCAAAATGACAAAAATATTTGATTCCGCGGAAGGAACGCGTCCGAACCATCGGCTATACATATATATATGTGTACACATACGTGATTGGTATTATCTGAACAGATAGGACGTCGAACAAAGATTTCGACCACTTCCTTCCGTTTATTGTAAAACCGTTGATTTTTCGTTTCTTATAAATAGAACGTTCTATTTTAAAATTTCGATAAGGGAGAGGAGAGAGAGAGAGAGAGGGAGAGATCTCGGCTGGATGAAATTTTGGGCGAAATACGTTAGATATGAATTTTTACGCGTCATCTTTTTAAAACGAGATTCATTCGCGGAATAAATATTTTTTGTTTGCTTCTAAGACATGTTTATAAATAGATTTATACGGAAAAATAATTGCAACGTTGGTACAAAATTTGTCTCTAATATTTGAATCTTTGAAAGGAATAAATATAATTGCGTACGATTAACTGAAATGGAAGAACAAATGTCCTCCCCCATCGCGAGTTTAGAATTCTCGTTGAACGTGAGAAACAACATCCAAGAATGATGAATTGTACAATAGTAAGAAATAATCTCGTTTTAGGTCGTTTTAAAGCGACGGTAAAAATCATCATTGATCGATATAAAAGGGCAACGAACGGGAATTGACTCATTGTCGGATAATATCCGTAAATAAGTGTTTTTAAATCACTAATTTCTTACAATAAAATCGCGGGAAACACATTTCGTGAAAGTTTTAACAAAAAGGTTGGATAACGACGAGTCATCGGGAAGAAAGTTTCTCTTCTAATAAACTATTCTCCAACCGTCCGCCGTCTGTTTTCCTTCCTTCCTACAAACGAGTTACGAAATTGTTATTTCGAGGTGATTTGAAACAGTTTAGAAAATATTCAGGGTAACGGTTGGATATTAAATATCTAACAAAAGTCTATTCGTTATACGTTAAAAAGACGAGTAGCTGTTAAAGAATGTTCTAATAAAAAGAAAAAAAGAAAAAAAAAGGAATAAAAGTTCAAATACCGTAAAGGGACGTGAGAAAGAAAGAAGAAAAGATTCTCGATCTATCTCCTCTTCTATGAATGCGTGCGTGAGTGCGTTCGTTCGAATAACGATAGCTCGCGGAATCATCATCATCATCATCATCATCATCATCATCGAAGAAAGAAAGAGAGAGAGAGAGAGAAAGAGATAGATAGATAGAAATGGGTATTAAAGCTTACCTGCAGTACCCTTTTTGGCAAGCCAGTTTTCTGGGAAAGCTGCTTGAGATCCTTCGCGTCGGGATTGTGATTGATCGCGAAGTAACTCTTCATCGTCCTTAACTGGTGATGCTTGAAACTTGTCCTCATTCGTTTTGTTCTACTATTGGAGCCAGGTATGCCTGGAGTCCCAGGACCGCCTCTTCCGAAGGGCATGTCTATGTAGTCGGCGTTCAAGTCTGCAAAACGTAAATCGAATCCGCATTGATTAGATTTCCACCTAGGATAACCAATAGTATTTCTTGTTTTTTCGTTTGTTTTATTGCTAAGGTAGAATGTATTATACATTTTCCAAAGTTAAAAAGATTGTAAATAGGATGAGACAGGGTAAGACGAAAAAGGTAAGGGGGAGGTCTATCGTAGAGGTAGAATGGGATTGGACTATAGTGGCTAGGTAGGTAGGTAGCTAGCTAGCTAGCTAGCTAAGCAGGTATATATTCACGGTGAAACGAGGTATCGTGTCTGCGAACTATTTGCTGCATAGAGTTGTAATTGGCCGTGTATCCAGCGGCCTTTCGCATACGCTATCACCCTTCTTGTTTGCACTCAAGGAGCTAATGAGCCGTGATACACATCAAACAGCGCTATAGACTCGTGGCGGCCAACAACGGCAAACGACGTACACTTCCGACGGTTCGTCCTATCGCTTTCTCTCTCTCTATGTATATATATATATATATACATATCTTTCTCTTTCTCGCTCTTGGAAACACAGAACGATCGTCGATGTCGGGATAACTCCATCGACTGATCGATCCTATCCAGCTACTACGAGATCCGATATCCCTGTTGCCACGAGTCAGAATCTTCGACATCCAATGGAACTTAGGTATATGTACGTATACCTGTAGGTACCATAAGCGTCAATTAAAACGATCGATAGATCCTAACTTACATACCTACAAACATCTATCTCAATGACAACAAGATAAAATCGCGATGAACCGATTAAAATATGAACGATAATTAACAATGTACGTAGTTAGAGAAATTAAAAGAGAATAATCAAATCCTGTCAAAGCGTGGATTGCGAAGTAGACAAGAGGAAGAAATCTATAAGATGCTTTTCCATCGAGGACGAGTTGGCTAGCTAGAGGAACTCGAGGAACAGGAAGGTAGAAGAGGAGTAGGAGTAGGAGGAGGAGGGGGAGGGAAAGAGAAACAAGGCGACATTGGTCGACCTCCTCCAATGAAAAGAAAAAGAATAGATAGTAGAAGGAGTATAGAAGAGTGCACTCACGTAGGAAAGAATGAGAGGTAGAAAGACAAAAAGAGATAAGAAGAAAAGAGACTCGGTCGAAGTTGTTGTGTTCCCACGGTCGGTCAACAATCGAAATTAAGTTCTCGAGGAGGAGGAGGAGGAGGAGGAGGAGGAGGAGGTGGAGGTGCTCGTGTCCGCGAGGAACTCTGCCCACGCGAGAATCCGTCCACCGAGTACGCGCTTCCTTCGGGATCGGATTCGTGAATTTATGTTGCAGCGACAAATTTTATCAGGGTTCGGTGGCAAACGGCGTACGCCCACGCGTCCCATAAATCACGCGGAAAGGAGAATCGGATTCGTGTATCCGGAACAAGGGCTCGCTCTTTCTTTTTCCCTTTATTTCTTTCTCTCTCTCGATCGTCGGGGTTCGTCGCTGTCTTCGAGGAAGAAACATTCGTTTCTTCGTTCCTTTCTCTGCGATTTCCTCGATCTACGCGAGTAGATACCCTACTACATTGAATAAGAAAGAGAGAGAGAGAGGAACGTGTATCGAAATCCTGTTCTCAGTTCTCACATACTTACTACTTAGGTATACGGATGGTACGAATCGAATGGAATTTTGGTGTACTTATAAGGATCTTGATCTAGACGCGAGTTTCCGATTTGAAAAGTAATGGGAGAATCATTCGGAAGAAGAATACAGGGGGTGGTTAAAGTTAGAAAAAAAGTAAGAAATAGAAAAATTATGAAATAAACCAACATACGAATTATAATCTTACAATGTTGCATGGAGCTCGATGAAAAAGAAAGAGTAGAGTAGGCGTATGGGAGCTCACCGAGACTGGCGGTCATAGCCTCGAGATCCTTAGGCTTCCTTTTCCTTGGTCGTCCCTTTTGCCTCGGTGGTGGTACGACTGCCGTTGCCGCTGCTGCACCGTTGAAGTATGGTACTTTTGGGGGTGAGCCGGCATCGGGAACGGACGGTGTCGAGGGTTGAAGCGGAACCGGGCTGATGTGACTGTGAGGATGCTGAGGGTGCATCGAGTGGGGATGAGGTGGACCATGGGCAGCGACCGCGGCTGCCGCTGCCGCGGCCGCGGCCACCGTCGTATGGTGATGATGGTGGTGGTGATGATGATGAAGGAATTCGGGAGACGGAAATTGGCCTGGATAATGCGGACCCGGTGGATAAACGGGTACCGGTGGACTCTGGGCAGGATGAAGTTCCGCACCTATCTCGTAATGCAGCCGACACAAAACCGTGCCGTCCCTCATGCCAAAGTGGTCGCCCTTCGTCAACAGGACCGCGCACACCGCGCAGGAAAAGCAACGCACGTGGAAGACCAAGTCGCGCGCGCGCATCACCAATTCCGAGGAGAGAATCGCAGCTTGGCATCGCGCGCACCTCTTCAGGCTCCCGAACATCCTGCGAACAGACATTCGGAACATTTTTTCTTCAAAAGTATCTCAAGACATTCTAAATATCTATTTGCTCTTGGCGCAAGAATTATATATATATATATTATAATAATAATAAACGATCAAATTAACAATAGCAATAATAATCAAATTCGTGAAAGAAAAGAAGAAGAAGAAAAAAAGCAGAATAGAAGAAAGAGAGAGAGAGAGAAAGAGAGAAATATCAAGGAGTTTTGCCCGAACGAACGAAGTCATTCCAGTGCTAAACCCTCTTTCCTCTTTTTCAAAGGTCCGATATTGCTGAGATATCAGGCTACCTCCAGAGATCGTTGCTGGCAAGGCAAAGCGAGGCAAGGCAAGGCACGGCACGGCACGGCACGATGTAGCGAAAGGTAGAAGAAGAAAGGCACAAATAAAAAAGAAAAAAAATAATATGAAAAAAAAAGGAGAAGGAGAGAGAAAGAAAGAAGGGAAGAGACGCGTACGCCTCTCGTCGATATCGCGAAGGCGAAGAGAGGACACGGCTTAGTAGCCGCGAAAGCAAAACGGCGGAAGGGAAGGAATATACCAATGCACCGGGCACCGTGACATCGCTACTGCATTAGCGGCACCCTGCAGTCTCCATTACCGAAGCCGGTCGACTATCTCGCTCGACATCCACCACGGCTACCTACCTAACCACCTATCTCGTCGTTCCCCGCTTCTTCCAAATATATTGGCGTCCCCAACTTGGCCGTATGTTGCCCAAGAGCCTAGATAGAGACGTGTCCGATCTTATAACGCCGATCCGGCCCGCCACCACAACCACCACCTCCTCCATAACCACCTTCGCGACCACCATCACCACCACCACCACCACCACTACCACCAACAGCAGCAACATCCATAAATACACGTGACTATCTTCTCATTCCTTTTCCCTTTTCTTTCAACTCTTTTCGAAAGCCTGTTTCGCGTTTCACAAGCCGCAGAAGAAACTTCTTCCAGATCGTTAATGTCGAGAGATCGGTAAGTAACAAAGAGAGAATGCGACTATGCGAGTTAACAAAGAGAACGATATTTCGATAATGTCATCCCGTCATTCGAAAAATGAGGAAACCTTTTCTACGGATGATTTACTTTAACTTTACGTGATTCTTTTTCTTTTTTTCTTTTTCTTTTTTTCTTTTACTTTACGAAAAGAAAACTATATTTTTTTTTCTATGGTCTATTATCATATTATATTCGTTTCAGGATATTTGTATAAATTCACGTTTAATATGAATTTAATATTTTTCTACCAGATACATATATTTATCCGATACATAAGTGTTATTACATTTCTGATCTGGGAAGCTATGAAAAGAACTCTTCATGCGTAAACCCCAAAACCTAATCTAACGGATTAGTCCCAACAGGTCTCTCCTTCCTAGAAGGGTCTCTTGACTTCAAACATATTGTTGTCATTTCATGATCCTATTGACGACCCAAAGACTTCCTTCTCTCTCTCTCTCTCTCTCTCTCTCTCTCTCATTCTCTGCTGGATTCTCTTCCGCTTCGAGTACACGTAAAGCCGAGTATTTTCGTTTAATCGGATCTACCCAAGCGTACTGGTCTTGATCGATCGAAGTAGCCTTTGTATGGCACGTATTTAGTTTACCCATGGTTAATCCTTCGTAAATTCCTAGTTTTCGCATGAACTTTGCCTTCTATGATTCGTTAGCTTTCTTCGATCTTGATCTAAATTTTCAAAGAAGGACGAGGAAGAAAAATAAAGATGAAATTTTCCCCGAAGAAAGTCCTCGCTAAGAATAAAGCAAACAAACCGTAAACGATTTTGCTCATTCGACTTGGTTTTTGCTTTTGACGGAACCACCAAATTCCGTTTTCTTTAACGCGGACAAAACACGTAGGACGACTTGCCGTTTGAGGTCTCTCTCTTTCTCTCTCTACCAGGCTGCTTTCGATGAATGAATGAATGAACGAACGAACGAACGAATGAATCAACGAATGAATGAAGCAACCGAGCAACCGAGAATAAGCTCATTCACGTTTTCATCCCGTTTCGTCTACGAAAACCGAACAACACACGTACACGCAATATAATAACACAGACGCATAAATTCGTACACGGCAAGAATATTCGTAGGGGTCAGGGGTATTGGAAAAGAGGAAAGAAGAGGAGGGAGAGGGAGAGATGTTAGAAGAACGCCCGCAGAGTTTTACAAGATGCGCCATATGCGATACATTATTATACAATGTGACGCGTATTCTAAGCGCTCGGCAGTGTATTTCCAAACGCCTAAACACCACCGTTGCCACTCGCCACAAAGAGTCGGAAATCCTTTATATACGCGGATTCGGACCACTCGCCGTGCGTTCGCACACTCGGCACCCGTGGAGCACGTGGATTCTCTTCTCTTTCCCTTCTTTTTTTTCTTTTTTTTCTTTTTTTTCTTCTTCTTCTTCTTCTTCCCTTTTTTTATTATTGTTATTATTATTTTTTATATTTTTTCATATTTCTTTTTTCTCCGCTTCATATTTCTTTTCCGTTCCTCTTCTTCCTCTTGCTTCCTCGTCCTCCTCCTCCTCTTCTTCTTCTTCTTATTTTTTATTCTTATTCTTCTTCCCCCCTCTCGCACTTTTTCCCGTTCACGTAGCCCATCATCCAGGGGGCTTCCAGGGAGGAGCTTCCAGGGGGATACGACCGCGAGAACGTGCAAGCCTCTCCTTTAAAGAGAGAAGAGAAGGAATCGCGATTTCTCACGTACGAGAGAAAGAGACTGGACCATCCTCTCTTTCTTTCTTTCTTTCTTCCTTTTCTTTCTGTAGCTTGTGCACGAGACACCACCGAACTGGAACCACCATCGTTCTCCGCCAGCTGCAAAGAGACTCCTCCCGACGAGTCCAACGACGAAAGGAACGAAGAATTACGCGTGCAGTTAACGACATGAATAATGATCGAACCAATTCTCTCGATATAGTTTTCTCTCAACCATGATCTTTATGAGACCTACTCACGATCACCTCCCCCTACCCTTTTTCCATAAAAAGAAAAGGTTCGAATAAAAATACCAAAATGGCGAATGGGGTGGGTGGGTTCTTGCTTAAGAACGAAGAATTAAATATTTACGGTAATGAGCTTTCGAGTTTCTAACATCATCTAATAATAATAATAATAAATTTGGAAGGTTTAATAAATTTTAAATTATTTAGCAATTATCATAGGATAAAAATAAAAGAAATAAGTTGGCGTGTTAATCATGACTACCATGCCTACTGTAAATATAATAAAGATTTTCTTTTTCTTTTTCTTTTTTTTTTTTTTATAGTATTCGTATAATACGCGAACTTTAAAATATCGTGATAGTAGGACATTTATCAGATACGATACACGGACGTCGAGAAAGGTAGCAAAAGCTCTGCATGAATATTATACGTATCTCTACCTACTGCATATTTTCCTTCCGTAATTCTCGCACTGGTAACTCGTCCTTTCCTTTCCTTTCTTTTTCTTTTTCTTTTTCTTTCTTTTTTTTTTTTGTTTAAGAGGGGAAAGGGAGAAAGGATCTTCTCAAGCTCGTAAATTATTATTTTCGCGATAAAACTTGTCGAGGACCGAACACCAAGCTGAACTTCTTCCCGAAGATCGGTAATTAATGCATCCACCGATAAGCTATACTCCGAATCTAATCGTTAAAAAAAAAATATATATATATAAGAGAGAAAGATAATATAATGAGAATATGAGAGAGAAAGAGAGAGACAAGAAATCTCTGTAAAACGTTAATGGACCTTTCGAATTGTCGATTCTTCACCCTGACAATGAATTATTTGCCTTCGATCCGACAACCATTCGACATTTGCGTTCATTTTATCAACTTAAGTGCCGATAACGTTGTGTCGCGTTAACAAGTAAATAACTCGATCTATCATTAAATCTTTTTTACTCGCCAAAATATTGCTAATTTAAAAACGTCAATCGAGTTCATTGTTATTTTATTCGTATAATTTTCATGATAATTTCGCGGTAATTATTTTCCGTGATAGATATTCGTAACGAATAGAAATGTAATCGAATGTTGTTAAATCATATACGAATAATATATTATCCGTAATATTTTAACTGACTCGATTATACGTCATTGATTATATTTACGAAGATCGATTATACGAAGTAGAAATAAATCGTATTATTATTATCATCATCATCATCGATGACCATTTAAAAACTATTATGAAATGATCGTAAAAGAAAATTCATCTAAAAACATTGATATGATAAATGATTAACAATTGATAATAATTCAAGATGTTTAACAATTAAAATACAAATGCGTACATTTCAATGGAATAAAAGCGATATCGATGCTAATCAATGAATTAACTGATTTCGAATTCAAGAGTTATATTTTTATAAAAGAGAGAACAAAATGTGGAACATCTCGAATGTCGAGTCACGATGTTCGAATTTCCATGACGTCCCCACCCATCCACCCATCCGATTGATTTTTCCCTATAGATTTAAATACAAAATTCGTTTAATCGTTTCAATGGAAAATATCGTTTTTGGTATTGAACAAAATATTCCTGATAATAATTAATTTGGGGTATACAAATCTTTGAGTGTATGAAAGTTAAATTAAATTGTAAAAAAGTGAGCGAAAGATGAAATGAGAAAAAAATAAAATAAAATAAAATAAAAGAAAAGAAAATAGTAGAGAAAAGAGAAGAGAAGAGAAGAGTAGAGTAGATTCGATCGTCAGAAGTGAGAAAAATTGTTCGTCGACGGTGGCAACTGTGGCGGTATCCCAATAAAAAGACATCAGGGTTAATATAGTGCTGTGATCTAGATTAATGCAAACGTTGCCGGCAGCAGTCACGTAGCATCCCACGCACAGCGGTGTGTCCTCCCTGTTTTCGAGAAGAGTGTATTACACATACAACCACATCGAGCGGTAGCTGCTGCTGTTGCTGCTGCTGTTGCTGCTGCTCCTTCTCGTGGTCTTCTCGTTTCTAGATTATTCCTCGTAAAAAAAAAAAAAAAAAAAAAACAGAAAGAGAAAGCGAATGACGAAAAGTAAGAAAGAGAGGGAAGAAGAAAAATATCGAAGAAGAAAATCCTTGAGATGCGTGGGTCGTCGGAATCGACATTTCTCTCTCCTACACGTTTGATGCTTGCTTCCTTTTCTCTCTCTTTTCCTCCTTTATGATCAAAAAGTTTGTGTACATGTATAAGAGAGAAAAAGAGTTTGAAGAAAGTAGAAGAAGAAGAAGAAGAAGGAAGAAAGGAGAGAAGGAGGGGAGGGTAAGGGAGGAGGGGGAGGGGGTTTAACGTAACGCGATACTTTCTTAGGAATGTTTTATGCGGTGACATCGACGATAGCATGGCTGGTTGGCTGGCTCTTGCTGGCCGCTTGGAAACGTAGGACTCGTCGCAAAAGAGAAAAATAAGAATAAGAGAGAGAGGAGAGAGAGAGAGAGGGAAGAAAGAGAAAGAGAAAGAAGGTTTGTCCGATAGGAGGGACCCCCCGCCGGGATACGCCGAATCCTCTTACGGAACAACGATGAGCAACGAGGCAGGTACTCGTAAAAATTCCCAACGAATCCCCGTAGAGGCGAATGCCAAAACGGACCTTAACATCGCGCTCTGCGATATACCCCTCAAGTCCTGTGAAGAAAACCCACCGAGGATCGAGTTTTATGGCGAGAGAGTTGGATGATCGTCGTCGACGCAAGTCGAACGATTATTCCGAAGAATACGACGGAAAGAGCGCGAAGTTTCTTATTTTCAACCGTTTGAAGATACCGCCCCGACCCGATCGTTTTATCCTTCTCCTTTTTTTTTCTTTTTTTTTTTTTGGAATTTGTCCGATGTAAAAATGTAAAAATGATATTTTATGTTTTTACTTTTGATACAGTTACTATGCCATATATACTTATTGGTATTTATACGTAGAGATCTTATCTGTACGATCGAAAAGATAATCTAATGAGGATTGCTCGTTAATAAAAGTAATAGAATTTATATATATATGAATCGTAATTGATATCTATTAGAATGAAATTTATATCGAGCGCGATATTATTTGTTAAGAAAAAATAAGAAAAATAATAATAATTAAACACGGATCGTTTAAAACAAGATTAGAACTGCAATAAATATTTCTATTAAGCGCAACATTATATATATATATGCAATAATATGATTAAACAATGATTGTGTGCTTAAGAAACGAAAAAATAAGGATTAGCCGAAATGTAAAATGAAAGACAAATTCTAAAATATTATCATCGCGCGTGTTAATAAATTATCGATGACGTATAAAACATATATTATAAAAATAATATTCCTGAAGAATTTTCTATGAAAATAAATTGAAACGAATTTAGAGGAGGATGCGAATAGGCGGGCGTGCGCGCGCGAGGATCTTTTAAAATGGAAGCTGTTCGCAAGAGGGTGGTACACGAAGGAAGAAGCGTAGGCATAGCGGGGCGCCATTGTTCGTGAATCTGATAGGGAACCGAGGCCTTGCTCCTCCTTAACCGATATCGCCTAAGGGAAAGAAGGAGCTATCGTTCGTGTTCTCGCCATGTCGCCAAGGGCCACGGCCCTTCTTCCTTCGGTGATACATGAAGTGTCCCGTACGCAGGTGTTACCTGTACAAATACGGTCCCCGCCTTGTTTATCTCGCCAAATCTACTATATCGAGATATATCCTTGCTTTCTTTTTATCTCATTTCTACCCGCCGCCCCCACCCCACCCCTTTTTCTTCTTTCACTCTGTTTTCCTTCCTTCTTTATTGTTTTTTTTTCTTTCTCGAAATAAAACTTCCATCTATATTCAAAGTGATATGTCGCATAACTCAAAAACCACACCACCGCGGACGACACTCGGTGATAAGAGTTACGACTAACAGAATTCGCAATCTTTCTTAAAACCATAATAATATAATATATTTGTTTTTTTTATTATTATTAATTTACATTTACCGATTGCCATCATCATCATTTCAGATTGAATATTATTATAAGTAGAGTGTGTTTTTTACAACAAGACGTCATACATATGAAATAGTAAATAATATTACAAATATTAGAAAGATAGAAAACGACAGATATTATAATTCTCGAAACACCCAGTTGTTCTATCTCGAAGAAGGGAGTATCCTATACTCTCGGTAGGATAACGAAGGCAAGGACATAACTCGGTGTCTCCACCGTGTTACGATCTCGGAAAGGGCCTGAGAAATAGCGCGACACCAGGACGGCTACCGATGATGCATGTCCTTGGAACGCGTTACGAGTCCCGCGTATTATGTTACTCGTTTCTTCTTCTTCTTCTCCTCCTCCTTCTCCTCCTCCTCTTTCTAGTACCATGTAAAATGTAGAAATAAAGAGAGAGAGAGAGAGAAAAAGATACCGAAGTTAGGGTCGTGACTCTATCATATTTATATCCTTGACTATATTTTCCTCCTCGAGCCGAAAAAACAGGGCGAATGCGTCGAAATTCCAAGAGAAGATTACTGGATCCGATAACGTAAGGACGATGATCGTCGATAGGGAGACACTCTCGTTATCGTTATCGAGGTCTAATCATTTCTCTCTCCACCGTTCGTTCATTCGTTCGTTCATTCGTTCGTTCGTTCATTCGCTTTTTCCCCATTTGCTCTGTTCTGGTCAACGGCCGACGACGACGTTGCTTTGAAGGAGGAGGGCGAGAGGAGGTGGGGAGAAAGAGACGAAGAAGAAACGACCACGGTTTAAAGAAGTCCGAGTCGCCAAGTAGAAGAGGATCCGCCTCGTCGTATGTCAAACGACTGATCTTACTGATATCCTTCTCCTCTTTTTTAAGGAGCATGCATTCGGACAAAATGCAGCCCATGGGATTTCGTAATGTTTCGAGCTTTACGAGCGGCCGTTCTTTTAAAAGCCGTAAGCGTTAGAGAGATTTTTAACGTTCCACCACAGCTCTTCCATCTGTTATTTCCTTTTTTTCTTCTTTCTTGCTTTCTTGCTTTCTTCTTTTTTTTTCTCTTCTCTCGAACTATTTTATCGTTCATTTAAAAACACGTTATAACCTAGTCGAAAGAAATCAAAATCTCCTATCTACCAAAATAAAATTAAATTCTTATTACGAGTAATTCTTTTCTTTTCTTTTTTCTTTTTTTTTTTTTATGTCAAACCATATAGCTTTTATCTTTTTCTTTTTTTTTTCCTTCTTCCGTTAGTTGGATTGGATCGACAAATTTAACGATAATTCATCTCTATCTAATGTCAAAAGTAAAACGATATAAATGGGTTTTTTAAATACGCATTTAATTTTCTATAATAAACCATATATAAAACCATTAGCAATAGATAAAGCAATAAATGTGGGAATTGTGTACGATTAGATCTATAAAAAGAGTATATATATATTCATAAAATATATTTATCATTATATTATAAATATACGTAAGAATTTGTGTCTGTATATGTGTGAAAAATTCTATTATATCAGAGTAATCAAAGTCAAGCTCTTAAAAATTATATTCCAAACATTTAACAGACGAAAAACTATAATAAATTCATACTAGTAATTATTTTCTCGATAAATTGAACAATAATTTCTAATAAAAAAATTAGCCCAAAATTTGGAATCCTAAACAAATCGAAAGAGCAAGCAAGCAAGTAAATAAATAAATAAATAAGAAAAATGAAGAAAGTTTGCGTGTTGTTGTTTCTATCCATTTCTCTCTTTCTTTCATCCGACTTTAGAGTCTTTCTTCCACCAATGGCGATGGTAGGTACTCCCGTCGGGTGTCTGCATCTTAATTACGAGGGGTTAAATTATGAGCGAGCTCCCAGCGCTGAAATATTTGTCCGTTCACCGGCCGTGGGTTATGGCTCAATTACATCTCGCTATTTCCCGTTTGCACGGCGTTGATTTAAAGCGACCAAATGTCTACCAAAGCATCGAGGATCTCTCCTACCTGCCCTCTCACTCTGTATATCCTTCCAATCTTTCTTCTTCTTCTCCTTCTTCCTCTTCTTCTTCTGCTTCTGCTTCTTCTTCCCCACTCGAGTAACGAGTCTCCTTTTTATTATTTTACGATTTCTACGAATATTATTTATCGTCGCTTACCAACATTCTTTTTTTTTTCTTTTCTTTTTCTTTCATTTTCCCTCTCTCTCTCTTTCTCTATTTATTTTTTTTTTAATACCCCTTCGACAATGTAATAACTCGATGTAAAAAAATGTGAAACTGCACTTATGAAAGTCGATTTAAATCGTTCGAGAATTAAATGTTTCTCCTTGCCGACGTATCATCGGTGCTTGGCTTTCTTTTATGATCGTACAAGGTAAGACAAAAAATAAAAGATAAAAAGAGGCGAAGAAGAAGAAGAAAGGGTAAGAAAAAAAAAGCTTGCCTAACGATTAACGATGTCGGATGACATTTATGGTAAGTACAGTGAGAATAAAAGGCGTTTTCTTTATATCCTTCTAACGTCACTTACACGTGTCCACGTTGCAAAATTTCTTTTAAACATTTTATTCTCTTATTATAAACTCGTAGAGAATTATTCTCCCGTAACACTTCTTATGTAACAATTATTATTTGTTCATCAACGAGCAAAGTATTTATAAATGTGTATTTGTGTGTATGTGTATGTGCATGTGAAATAAAAAACGTTTCGTATACGAATACGAAATAGAAAGAATAATAGTGAAACGTTTTATCGTAAAAAAGAACATTCAAAAACCACAAGGATGTTACAGTCCCGTTTTATCGGATCTAATCATATTAAATAACTAATTGTAAATAGAAAATAATTATCGCTTTAATTGTGATAAGAGATAAGACGAAACCACGTAGAAAGGAAATCATATGAGACGTAATCGAATTTATTATAACAGGTTCCTAGAGTGGTTGCGTTTAATAGATTTTATCCTCGAGTCGATAATTTATATCTGAACAAATTTATATTAAGTTTAATTTGATTTGAATTTATACATATTTATTCGCATAATTTGTTTTTTTTTTTATAAATAAAAAAAAAAAAACAGATTGAGAAATTACGAGCATAATTCTTTTCCATAAGTTTTCAGACTATATTATGCGTAGACAAAAAAAATGTCTTTTAAATAAAAAAAAAAAACAGATTGAGAAATTACGAGCATAATTCTTTTCCATAAGTTTTCAGACTATATTATGCGTAGACAAATAAAAATGTCTTTTAACTCGCCCATGTAATTTGATATTTAAAAAAGAACTTAGATATTTCCATTCGAGATAAATCTTCTTGCTTGCACGATGCATGATCCTCCTCATATTAAAAAAAATATTCTCATTCTTTGAACTATATTACAATGTTGTTCACGACTAAAATATATCACAGGCGTACTTCCTTAATTAAAATATCGTGTAAAGTAAATCGACACGCGACGCAGTAAGATAAAAATAAATATTTTCTTCGACGTTTATTTATTTTTTAGAAACTTCTATTAAAATTTATACGAGAACGAGACTCCTCCTTAATACGTTTACATATATTTTAAACTTAAAAACATATTCTCTCTCTCTCTCTCCCGTCTTGCTCTCTAACTATTCCATTTGATAGTAATCTATTCTCGGAGTGTATAACGCATAATACCACCTACAACAACGTAGCAAAAAGATGATGATCATTCTCGTGGAATGAATCTCATACAACACTGTTGTTTTCTTCTCGATGTTATCGGACTAGAGCCGGATAGACGTTGCTAATGCAAGTTCTGCCTGAGTCTACTTACAATGACACGATGCATGCCGTGAGACTTTACATCCGGAGAATACGAGAAGGAGAAGAAGACGACGAAGACGACACGAGGTGGGTGGGAGGGGGCAGGGGGAGGGGGGAGTACGAGCAACGATAACGATGACAGCAACAGACCTTTTCGCGTGCGTTAAAAGAAAGAGACCTGAAAGATAGATAGAGAAAGGGAAGTTTCAAAGAAGGTAGTAAGAATGGAAGGGAAGGGAAGGGTGGTGGTGGTAGGATGGGCTTGAAAGGGTTAGGTAGTCGTTAAATTTACCGTCGATTCCAAGTACCGAAGGGTACGTCAGATCGGATTTGCGGGAACGTTTCTCTTGTAAGTTTATTTTCGTTATTGGTTAGTCGTAGAAATTATCGCTGGAATCAGCAGCCCTCTCTTTCTTTCTTTATTTTTTTTCTTTTTTTTTCGTTTTTTTTCCGTCTTTTTTCTACTTCCTCTTTCTCTCTCGCTCTCGCTCTCTTTCATTTCGAAAAAAAGAAAACAGGAGAAAAGGGATTCACCCGAACCCGCCACTCATTATTTATCGAGCAAACTCGTACCGGTATCACCACCACCACCACCATCACCACGTGGGACGGTGGACACGCATAATTTATCGCACGCGAATTTTTGCGCCAACGTTGACTGTATAAAGCACACGAATATATCCTCTATTTCTCTTCTTTGATCATCTCTCGACGCAAAAGAGAGAAAGTATATAAGATAGAATATTTTTCCCAAAAGGTTAAGTAAAGTGTTCTCTCTCTCTCTCTTTCTCTCTCGGTAATATATTTGTTATTTAAAATGAATCGTGATAAAAATGATCATAAAATTATATCGTCGATTGTGATATAAAAATGATTAGTAGAATTAATCGTAGATAAGTTAAATTATCATAGAAATAGATCGTACATTTCGAACGACTAACACTCATCTCTCGAAATGAAATTCAAATGAAGAGATGTATATTCATAATTCCGAATAAAATTTGGCAAATCTAAGGAATATCGCGTATTTAGATCTTCTTGACGATCGCCTTAAATCTTGAACGTTTTCATGTTTTAAATCTTAAATGTCCGCGAATGAAAACAGACAGAGTTGGCAGTAATACAAAGTTAGCGAGGTTGTTATATATGCATGAATTATGAGGTTTTACTTCTACTTCTATTACTTCTTCTTCTTCTTCTTCTTCTTAGTAAGTCGTAAAAACTAACGTAATTATTTATCATCCGATTACAAATGCAAAAAGAAAAAAAAAAAAAAGGTGGCACTCGAAAGGTTCTAGAAAAAACGAACTACCTTCGACACGGTTAGAAGAGTCTTGATGAAAAATATTGGAGAATCTTAAGGCGTTTGTGCTACGTATAATTTCATTAAGTACTTGAGACTAATTTATAAGCAACGAGGAGAAAGAAGAGATGGGATGGTCTCGGTTAGATTAACGTCAAAGGTTTTTATAATATCACGCTGAATTATGAGAAATGAGAAAGAGGAAAGAACGTTTGTGGTAAAATAAATTAAAAAAATAAAAGAAAGAAAAGATCGAGGATACCGAAACGGAAGAGAGAGAGAGAGAGAGAGAGAGAAAGAAATAAAGAAAGAAAGAAGGAGATAGAGATAGAGAGATAGGGATAGATAGATAGATAGAGAAATAGATAGATATATATACAAGCGAAAGGCAAGCAGAAACAGAAACGAAAGAGTTAAGGAAGTTGTTCCTACGTCGACGACCGCAACACAACGAACGATCTCTTTACGCGAAGTAATTTTTACGACAAAACCAGCCGGCCGGGCCGAACCAGCACGCAAGGTGACGAGAAACTTTCAAAGTATCTCGAATAACCTATTCTTAATTTCCATTTTTCTATAGGACATGGATTCCCATTCGAATATATCGAGACGAGACGTTCTTCCTATCTCTCATTTCATTTAACATCAAATTTACGATAACTCAATTCGAGATAAGTAATTACAATCCTTTCGATTTAATGAATTATCGATCCTACCAACAAAAATATGGAAATGGACTGATCGAAGAAACAAAAATACAAATATTATCGATATCAAATATTTGGAAAGAATTGTTCGTTCGTATTGTTAAACACATTGTAGTTAATCTACAGCGTTTTTTTAACCAAACGTATTTTTGAAAAAGTAAAAAACACATCGTCTAGTTTATAATTCTATCTACTTATCTCAAATTAATTTTATAAGCAGGTTTACTTATACCCCCTTTTAATTTTCAACCGTTCATGTATATTCATTGATTCTCTTATCCAAATAGAATATAATTGAATAAAATTATTATTTAAAATTCGTTTATATGAATACGCATTAATAAGACAACGAAACCCAGAAAAAAAGGAGATACACGATCTCGTAACTTCGTATATCAATGATCGGTTTTATTATTAACAAGAATTCTCGTAACCCGTAATGTAATGTGTTAAAGTATTAGAAATAATTAAAATGAATAGAGGGAAAGAGGAAGATAGGTGATGAACTTATTCATGGGCATCTTTTTATTTTCTTTTTTTTTTTTTCTTTTTTTTCGATAACTTCGCAACCTGTAGAAAAGTAGAGAGTTAGCGAAAGTATGTCACGGTAGCATGGCACACGTTAAGAATGTTCCTTCTTCGTGAAGAGTCGAACGCTACGAGACACGCGACGTGTCTCTGCCTAATAACAGTCAAGAGAGAAGAAGAAGAAGAAGAAGAAGAGGAACGAACGGTTGGAAACAACTCTGAAGCGACGATGGCAAGTAAGCAAGCAAGCAAGCAAGCAAGCAAGCAAGCACAGCAACGATGCTAACGGCTCGAGACGCGAAAGACGAAGATAAGAAAGATTCCTTTCGGTTAAAATCCTGTCGTGACGGGATGTCTGCTTGCCTTTCTATAATCTTTTCTCTTGTTTTTCATTTATCTTTCTTTTTCCTCTTTCCTTTTTTTTCTTTCCTGTTTGCTTTATACCATTTTAATTTTGTTCTAATAGAACCAAAATTATGATTTCATTAATAGACCATATTTTTAATTGTGTTTCTCTAATTACTCCAAGACAATTATTATATACACCTTTTGTAATGGGTTAATACATTTGTCGACGATCATTGAGTAAAGTGTAATAGTGTTGGAACTTTAATGTGCGCGTGTACAACGTTGGGGGATTCATTTCAAGAACCACCAATAAAAGGTCAAAGAAGACTTGATCATCAAAAGAAGACTTTACGAAGAATTTAATGTGATAATTAATCTTAAATTGATTTGATGAATATTTTCTCTTATACTGTTGACAATTTAGTCGTTGTTTTTAACAAATCACTATGCACTTTTACAAGGCTCACGACACTTCTCTATTTAACACCTTCTCAATATTTATTCGATATTACAATAGAAAATAGGTGCCCCCGTGTTTTTCCACTTTTCTGGAATCAACAGCACACGATTTTTGTCTTTTATTTTTCTTCGGACTGAGCGCACCCATCCATGTAACTTAACCGTGCCTACATGGCTCTACTTTAACGATCGTGCGGGAAACTAATATTCCAACATGGCTAGACAGTTGACATAATAACATAGAAATATAGGCAGGTGGAATTATAAATAGTTGTTTATAAATTTTTATCATCAGATCGTAATCGAATGAAAGGTTCGTTTTTCTTTCTAAAGAGAGTTTTCTAAAGGACAGTTAGAATCGTAGCAACAACACGTGTAACTTCGTTTCTAAACTAATCGATCATTTCTAAACTTCGTTCATTCTTATTTCATTTCTTTCTCTTTCCATTTACATTTGACGCGATTATACCAACCTCACGTCCCTCCACCCCGCCCCTCCTATCATTCTCTTTCTTTTTCTACTTTGCAAGCAAACGCGTCCTTCTTGGCGCGATAAAACCAGCTGCTTATCCTAGGATCTCGAGCGTACCCTCTAAGAAGATCGGTTAATGCGATTTTCGAGGCATACCACGTACACGAGGAACAGAAGAGAAGAGAAGAGAGGAGAAGAGGTACGAAGGGCGATGACTGTAACTCCTTATTCTCTTTCGCAACCCTAACACTCTCGTGACGACCGAAATTACTTCGAAGGGTACCTACTATTTCTACGATTACTTATATTACATTCCTTTACTCATTAGCAAATAATCAAATCTTTACGAGTATCAAAGTAGTTTACATAGAAATAACAATCTTCGAAGAAAAACTTTCATTAGAATTTACAAGTTTGCCATTGTTTATTTTTCCCCTATTTTTTCTCTCTCAAATATATTTGACGATGTAAAAGATTAATTATTTAATTTCCTATCACGAGTAGAAACGTATACGTAATAGACGATAAAAAAATAACACGTACAAAATTAGTCACGAGAATATTCATTTTTTCCATTGTACATTTTGTAATCATTAATATTTGCTTGTAACGCAGAACTTTGAGAATATATACTATCACAAGTAAATAGTGATTGTATTTAATTGACAATAGTTGTAGGAATACATATGTGACTCTTTGTACGTGTACATATACGTATACGCAATATGTATGAGTATAGGTTGTAGTATAATATAGTGTAGAAAGGTATTGGTTGATCGTAACGCAGAGACATATCGTGGCGTCGCTCCTGAAATGTAGATCGCCGGTGATTTACTTATCAAGAATCGACGCTTCGCCGGAGGTAAATGGTCGAGTCGTGACCATTAGTCGATGGAGCGGTGGTCGAAGCCATTGCCGGTGTCCACTACGGATCTTTAGTATATATATACATACATATATACATACATACATACATACATAGTTCGTGCTTGGTAATTTCTTCTCTCTGTACTCTACTCTCGCATTCGACTGCACCACCACGAGAGAATACGCTAATATCCTCCTTCTCACCGTGTGAGGCCTCAACTTTATCATTCTCTCTCTCTCTCTCTCTCTATATATATATATATATATATATGTATATTTTAATTTAAAAATATATTTAAATTTAATATATATATTTTTTTTAATTTAATTACATATATTTATAATAATTACATAGTATATTTAAATTTAAAAATATATATTAATATATAATTATAGATATATAATTAATTAATATATATATAATATATATTAATATATATATAATAATAATTATATATATATATAATTATATATAAGATATAGATATATATATATATATTAGATAATTTTTATATATATTTTATGTATATTATATTATACTATATTATATTATAAATATTAAGATTGAAATAATTTGAATAATTAAAAATTAACCGAATCTCACTCTCCTACATTTTTATTATTTTTTACATTTTTTTACTTCCCCACTTTTACAGTTTACGAGTTTATTTCTTAACAAACACCTTCTCACCCCACTTATTCGACACTATTAAAAAATATCGCATCCGTTTTCACCTCCTCTCTATCAACAGCACACAAAGTTTTTGTTTTTTCGAACAGTTCACCATTCATTCATTTTATTAACCGTTGCATTAACTCGTTGCTTGACTTTATCATTGATCTTATAAGGGAAGTAGTATTTCAACGTGGCTAGAACGTTGACAATCTTCTTAACATTTCGTTTCCTTTTTCTTTCATGCATAATCATTTTTGTTATTTACAGACTCTCTTTACTTCGGTTTGATAAATTTTATTATCATTCTTTTTGTCACGCGTATACTCGTTCAATAATATTTGAATATATAATTTTGTTCATTATCTCTTAAATTCTCACTCATATGTAATAAATATTATTTTATCTTTCTTCTTTCGTGTAAAAAGAAAAAAAAAGAACAAAAAAAGAGAAAAAAAAAAGACAAGAAAATACATTTCAATGTTTACTAGTACGTTGGCAAACATTGAACATTGAAATCTAAAGTACACTTCGACTCTTTAATTTCTATACGATTTACAACGAACTCAATTACTCAAAACAGTTCGTTGAATGCATCGACCGTGCGAGTTAGTCGAATACAAAAATGGAATCTTTCAATGAGAAAAAAGTTTTAGCGCGAAATATCTATATCCGATTCGCGTATGGGGTGTCGTCCCTTTTCCTTCCCCTTCTCTTCTCGAACCTATTATATTTTTTTATTTTTTTTTAAATACGCAAACATAGGAAAAACTCGGTTAAGCATAATTGGCGTTGAATTCCATAAAAACTATCTACGTCAAGTTACAAAGTACGTTACAAAGTATAAAGAAAACAAGAAAAGAGAGAAGGAGGGAGGGAATTAAAGAGGGGATTGAAGAGGGGGTAGGAAGAGAGGAAGAGAGGAAAGTTTTCGCATCATCCACTTCATTCGTTCAAAAATATACGTTTAGGTAGGATCTAATTCTATAGGTACGCTTCGTTACACCAAGTTTTCTGCAGCCATTAAAGTCTCATTCTTCGTACCTCAAATTCTACCGAAAGAGAAAGAAAGAAAGGAAGGAAGAAAGAAAGAAAGAGAAAGAAAGAAGAAGCTTTATAACCTTAAAACGTTTATCCGACGACGAATGGTAACACGATTTTGACGAGTAATATTTTTCTTTCCCTTACACACTATACCCGCATCGCGTATGTTAAAAATGACGATAACTATCTTGTACTTTTGCTTTGCGTTTCCCTCTTTTTCTTCTTTTATAATATATTAAACGCCTATTCATTCCTGTGACACGTTTAACGTACGAGATAATGATACTAGTTAAGATCAACCGTTTTTTTCTTCTTTTTTGTTTTGTTCCTTGGTTATTTGTGTATTCCAATACTTGGCCTATTAAAGAGTTGTTAGCGCAAAAGAGGTAAAAAATTAAACGCGAAAAGAAAAAAAAAAAGAAAAAAAATTCGTCAATGCAAATCTCGTCACCGTAATATACCAGACACGCGTGACGTTTAACTCAACTTGGTGAATATTTTTCGCATCGATTTAACTCGAACTCGTTTTTTCAATTACAAACGAAATCGTGACGAATCGGCACGACGACTCGTGTACAACCTCGAAATCGCCTTGGAACGATTATCTTAGAAAATATATTTGAAGAAAGAAAAAAAAAGAAAGAAAAAAAAAATAAATCTATGAAAACGTTGGACGAAATTAGAGAAAGAGAGAAAAGAAATAAAAGATCGATAGTTTCATTAATTTCTGCCGAAAGGAAAAGAAATTATCGCGGATCGAATACGAGAAGGGGGAAGAGAGAGAGAGAAAGAGAGAGAGAGAAAGAGAAAGAAAACAAAGATACGTTATCTTTTAAAAGAACAAGAAAAAATAAAAAAAAGAATTTAATCAACGTGATAAACTACGAACGTAATTAAAAGTTGGTCTGATTATTGAAATAATCGGATGCGAGTGACGTAATATCGTAGAAATATATTTGTCTGAAATTTGAACGCAAGGGTGGCGCGGCCGATAACAATCCCGTAAGGATTAACCAAACGTAAAATGTACAAGTTGAAATACTAAGGGTCCTGTAAAACAACACCATTTTACCGACTTACTATTGGTTGCCCTAAGAAGAGTCGTTTGGATTAGTGTCTGAAGTCAGCTCGAAATATGGTAAGACAGGTGATTTCCGCGTATTTCTACCTGCCGGTCTGGCGATTGTTTCCCGCAATGGAAATTACTGGTTAACCGACGAGGGAAAGAGGGAAACGTGAGAAAATTCTTATTAAGCCGCGCGTTAAGTAGCAACCATGCCGTTGGTACGTACTACCACTCCGTATTACGAGTATGGGAATTTTGTACGATCAAAGAGATCGAGGAATTTCTTCTCTAACCGCTGATGATTCAAAAAACTTATGGCTTTAAAAGATAATTACATTTATTTTCTCTCCCTCTCTCTCTTTCCCTGTCTTTTTCTCTCACTCTCTTTTTTTTCCTCTTAATCTGACGTGTACGTGTGGCCTTAGTCGTTCAATTTATCCTAATTGTAAATTAAACTCAACATTTTCTAATTTCTTACTACAAATTGTCATATTTTCATTAAAAAAAAAAAAAAAAAAAAGAAACACATGGCATAAGTGATCAAAGATAAAGATAATTTAATCAATTTATTTTCTAGCAGTTAGAATTATTGATACTTAAAAAATTCGATGATTAGTGCGCTACCGAGGGAAAAGTATCGTTTTTTTTTGTTGTTTTTGTTTTTGTCCAACGTACGCTTTGCAACAGTTTAATACATAATCTATTGCCATTGGACTTTATAATAAAATCGTTTCTCGATCGAGAACTACCCCCACGTATCTAATATTTCATTAGGAAATAATCACGAACTGGGTCGGCTTTGATAAATGTTAGTTTCGCGTGCGATACATCGGGATACATCAGTAGCAGCAATTGCGTGCCGGATTATATTTGCAAATGTTAACGGCCATGAATCGCGTATTTTATCGTAAGACTACGAAATTATGCGACTTATCGAAAGGAATTAGAAAGAAAATTACATCGTTGTGTAACTTTCTTGGAACTTGCTATATAGATGGAAATAGATCATTTTTTTCCTTTTTATAGAAAATATATTTTTAGAAATACAAAAAAAAAATTGATTGTGGGAGGGGGGTGAAAAAAAGGGAAAACAAAATTGAAGAAAAATTAAAAGAAAAGAAAAGATGACGTGTAATTACGCAAACGTTAGTCGGATTCCGCTTCGCGGTGCTGCTGACGACGGCAATGGCAGCATGAACGTTGGTTGGTGGTGGTGGTGGTGGTGGCGGCGGATGTATTTTCAAACAGCGCTCGTCTTCGAATGGCTCACGGAATCGCATAAATTACTTCGCGCTTGACTTATTCGCACGAGCCTCCCGACCTATTCTCGGTAAGCCGTAACGAGTGGCTTTCATGACGCGGATTGTTCGCCGTCAAAATGCAACTGCAGACGGTTGTGGTTGCAAACGAGAGGGACGTGAAACTTTCGAACTGGTCGAAGGACGTCTTTGAACTTTCGTCACATGATTTTCTTCGACTAGTTAGAAAATTCGTTCGTTTAAAAAAAAAAAAGACAGAGAAACAAAATTATTTTTTAATTTTGTCGAATAACATCATTGTGTCTTTTTACTCGTATTTATATTGTTCGATTGAAATTTAAGAGAGAAAATATATCATTTTAATAAGAATATCATAGTTAGGGTGTCTCCTCTCTCTCTCTCTCTTTCTCTTTCTCGTCTTTTAAACGCGATATAATGATTTAATACGGATTTCCGCGAGAGACACGGTAGCGTAAGCGTGACAGGCGTTACCGGCGTGCGATCTCGCTTAATGACCGTACCGAGAAAAATGAGGGCCGGTGGGCGGTCGTGTAAACACGCTCCGCTATGAATGAACCTCCGAGTAACGTAATAAATAAACTCCCTATCGACTTAAAGAGGAAGCGGAAAAGAGATCGCAGGGAACGATCTCTCTCTCTCTCTCTTTCTCTCTCTTTTGACTGTTCGTCGTCGTCATTTAAGCCGTCATGCGAATCATGTTTTCTCTTGCTTAGACATGAGCAAAGTTAAACTTAAATTATCGTATCGTATCGTATATTATCGACAACAATTATATCACCATCTTATCCGAGTAATATGATTTTGAATAAAACCATAAGTACTATTGGTATTTCTTCGATGTTATTTCAGATAATTTAGAGTATTATAGTAGAATTATATATTTTTAAACTAAATTGTATTATATAAAAAAAGAAGAAAATGAATTTTCCAATTTACTGGGAACGATGTTGAAAGTAAACTCACCTATAATAATCCTTCTTGCAGTAAATATTTCCATTCCTACAGAAACAGGTGACTTCGTTATCGAGACCCTGACGACAGTGAGAGCATTGAAGACACGCAGCATGCCATCTCCTGTCAACCGCCTGAAGGTAGTATCTGTCAGATATCCTAAGCCCGCAGCCCGCACAAACAACTCCAGGAACATCCTCGGATTGTGCCGGGGGCGTTGGCGGTGGCTCGAGTTTCGGAATGGTCTGCAAATGTTCTGAGGTTTGTTGTTCCTGCGTGTGAGTTTGTCCATGCAAATGGGAGTGATGATGGTGGTGATGGTGATGATGCGTCCCTTGTGGCGGCATACTCAAGTCACTCGGATTATTATCGAAACTACCGTTGTTTCTGTACTCCGATCCACCTGTCGAATATTATTTTGATTCCTTTTTTTTTTGTTTTATTTATTTCAAACTTCTGTAAGCATGGACAATTGTTCGATTCTAATCGTAAAGAGTGGTTAATGCAATCGATATTAATGTAGGACTACAAAATTACATAAGAGTAATTTATTTCAAACGCAATGGACGTTTTTATAAAAAAAAAAAACCAAAAGATTTTCAACGCAGTATTAAAATAATAAATAAGAAAATAAACGAACCTCCAGGCGAATCGTAGTCCCTGGAATCGTAAGGGGTGGTCGGTCCGTCGTAGCAGTTGTTGTTAGTGCCGCAGTGTGTTTGATGTAAGGGCGTCTGATGGGACGTGTGATGGGGCGTGTGATGGGGCCCGTGGTGGTGGGCGGCGGGAGGACTGCACGGTAAGGTGGTGGGTCGTGCAGCGTCGCCCATCGACGCGGGGAGGCAGGGACTGAGGTCCCTTGCCTGCTCGACTGCTCCGGGGACCCCCGCACTACCGGGCCCCCCTTGACGCCCCACAGCCAAGCCGCTCCCGCGCTCTTGCGAGCTGGCCGGCTGTTGAAACAAAACCGTTCACGTTAAATATTTCTTTTTTTCTTTCTTCTCTCTCTCGTACACATTTATACGTGAACAAATTCTTAAAAAGAAAATTTTCCAGTACTTTGACCATTTTTATTTGACTTTTTTTTTGAAATTTATTCTTATCTTCAATGAAACTTTTATAAGCGATTAAAACAAATGATCCTTCCTTCCGTCTCTAACTCGATAAATGTAATCAAGTTGGTAGCATAATCTCTACTACCGTGTCGTAAGAAAATCGTTTTAAGAGCACTACGGAGAATAAAATCGGTAGACTAGTCATTTTTAGGAAGATTACACGGAAGGAACGGTTCTAACGAAAAGTAAGAAGTTCCAAAAACCGGTTGTTCCGAAAAGGTTTACTACGAGTAACGACGTCCGTCGATGCGTATCGAAAACTCACCTTCGTCTTTCTCTCTTGCCCTTTTTATTTTGTTTTTTTTAATTTTCGTTTTCTCGATATCGTAGACTCGCGTGTCACGTTATTTCAAAGGACTCTCAGAGTTAGACTTCGTTATCGATCGTAAACTCTCAAGTCGAGGAATGGAATGAACGAAGATAAAAAGTACAAAAAAAGAAAAATAAGAAAAATACTTAACATTCGTGTCTCCGATAATTCTAATATTAAATATAAATAATGATATGCCTCTCTCTTACATATAATATACACGTGGAAAGAAACGTTTGATCTTTTAACCTACATAACAGAAATTTGCATTACTCGACGGTCCAGAATGGTCGTAAAAAGTGGCCTCGGGAAGGAGGAAGATCGATGCAGGAAGCGATCGATGCGACGACGGATCATGATCGATCGACAGGTCGAACCGGTAGGAGAAATCGCATCGAACTGATAAAAAGAAGAAAGAACGCACGAGCGCCTCCTCCTCCTCCTCCTCCTCCACTACCAGCCCTCCCCCCTTGTATATTGCCTTCTCAAATCCTGCTTTCTCTGCAACTTGGTGAAAGAAAGGAAAAAAATACAAAAGAGAGAGAGAGAGAAAGGATGGACGTAAAGAAAGATAAGGAAATCCAAAAAGAAAAGGGGGGGGGAAGTAATATAAAATAATATAAAATAAAATAAATATATAGAAAGAAGAAAAGAAGAAAATAAAAAGAGAGAAAGAGAGTCAGTGTCTCGATCGGGTAGCGAATCGGCGGCTCGTTTCTGATGGATGTCGCAAGGCAGTGTGCGCATGCGCGCGACCCTATAAGGCGCCCGAAGCCGACCAATCGGAGTAGCTGCCGTGTTTCAACTGTCAACGCGCTCACGGCGTACCGCGGCGCGTACCACGGAGGAGACATAAATTACGACTCGAGTTGCCCTACTGTCGTCTCTCCTTCTTTCTCTCTCTCTCTCTCTTTCTGTCTCTGTCTCCGTCTCTTTCGTTCTTTGAACGTTGCACAGCACAGAAACCTACGTTTGTAGTATATACCTACGTCTCGTGGAAAACCAATGGTGCACTTTACGACAGCAGATACCGGTATTTACTGCGCCTTAGGCGAAACGCGGCACGTTTGCGAATCCCGAGGCCGCCCAAAGGAAACCCAGGGTTGTGTGCACAAGAGTAGTAGGGGAGGGTTTTGGTAGGGATGCGAAAATGTAACGGGAGACAACGGACAACGACGAAAAGAGACTTCCTATTCGGTGAACGTTTCAAAGAAATTGTGAGACACGCTCGACTAACTCGTTAAATTCGAAAAGAAGAAAAAAAAAGAAACAATTTTCAAATCTTTCCTAAGGAAGAAATAAAATAATGTCTATTAGCTAGGTCGGATTGTTGGTTTGCCATCAAATTGTAAGGTAAAAAAGAAGAAAAAAAAGGAAGAAATAAAACGAAGATTATAAGAATAAACTTGTCCGGCAACGTAGAATTACGCTCTTAACCGTTATTTTATTTCAGATAGAGGTAGCAGCCACTCGTCGGCGGCGGCACCGGCGACGGTAGCAAACGTGTCGGACACATCGTCCCTCGTCGAAGATAATGTTTATCGGCGAGAAACTTCGCCGATAAAATCGTTACCGCGTGGAAAGCTATATCTCCTTGGTGTGCGTACGCTACCGTCTTTCTCCGACACTAAATCGAACACTCGAGTTGTGTTCAAACCGATAATACCACGGAGACCATAAAAAATATATAAGAAGGCTCGTTAAGTCGATCGGTATGCTAACGGAAAATATATTTCTATCGTTTGTAATAAATAATAATAATAATAATAACGCGTGCATCTCCAAATATTTTGTACTTTTTCATCGGTGAGTGATTTTTTTATCGGTACGCGTTAAAAAATAAAAAAAAATGAAGGAAGGAACAAATAAAAGTTCACCCTTATCTTTTCTCTTTAATTAATCGTCGAAGATAACGATGTCGATTTAATAGGTAAAATATATTCAGGTATAGTCGAATACGGGCAATACGAGGAGCCGTTAGGAAAATTCTAAACCGCCTACTTCGGATTAGTTTACAAGGTGTAACGCGCACTTCTCTCCTCGGTACACGATCACCGGTATTCATTCTCTCTTATGTAATATTGCGTCGGGTCAACGAAGGAATCGTTGGAACGCGCGCTTATAAGGATTGCTGGAATAACTCTTCGCTGGCGAGCATGCGAGGAACTTGATTTGTTACTTTCTGCGTTAGAGTCGTTAAGAGGAAAACTAAAGATTCGCCTAAATCCACTCCTACGATTGATTTTTCCATTTTTCTCCCTGACTTATTGTAATCGTATTATAACTCAATTTGTCGTTGTTTTCGTTATCGTTAAAATTATCCAACGATAAGTTAATATTGTCGAGTATTTTATAAGGTTTTTTTCCTTATCACCGTTAATTAATTAAATTTTATTTCTCGCGTTGATGACTGTTTTTTTCTTTTTTTGTACAAGAAAACAAAATTGAATAAACAATCGAAACATCGAATTGTCGTTAAAAATTGATCATTTTAATTGGAGCAAAAAGATAAGAAGGTCGGTCGGTCATTGTTAACCGTTTATTCGACAAATAATAAAAACAAAAAAAGAAAAAAAAGAAGAAAAAAAAAAGAAGTCCCGTAGTCTCTTCGATAAATCTTATAAATTTCCCACGAAAGTTACATTCGACGATCGATCTTCGTTCGAGAGATCCTTATCCATCCGCGGAGAGTGGACCCAAAGCGGCAAGGAGGCCGTGCTCGGACTGCAAAAGAGTGCCGAGACTTTCACCGGCGGCGATACCTTGCACAAGACTCCGCCTTTTTCATTTTCACGAAACGTGAAGTAAATAACGAGCTAGCAGAAATCGCAATATATCCGAGCGAAAAGGCATACACAGAATGTCGCCAGAAATGTCGGCCGATCTTACCGTCCTAAGCAAACTCCCGGGGCCCGTACAAGCCACGCTTCTCCTTCCTATTGGTCGAACGTATCTAACCTCCACCAATAATCGATAACGAATCGATACTCACAATTCATTACAGATGATTATTCTTTATTCCTATAAACTTACAAATGGTTTTATTGCGTTAGTGATTATAATAGTTAATTGGGTATAATGTGAGTCATATAAATTTATATTAATTATTTAATTTATATTATAATTATTAAATATGAATTATTTTTTGTCGAACTTATATGTACATTTGTTTATTGTTATTCGAATCTTTATATATATATAATTTCGTATTTTATTTCTTTGATTTATTTGTAACTAATGTAAATGTAAGTAGAACATCAGTTTCCTTTAAAGCCCTTTTCCGTTAATTCTGATAATAATTTGCTCGAAATGTCAATTTTCTCGCTATCCTAGGAGAACTCGTGATCGGAATAACTTTCGAGATCGTCAAGGACTGACGTTCCTTCTCTTTAACGACAAAACCTCGAGAGGACGGATCATTCCGAACGAGTCAGAACGGTGAACAAACGGCAACCATACGTCTGAATCTGGGTCTGACCGTTCCATAATATTTTTTTTTTTTCTCTTTTTCTTTTTTTCTATTTTTTCTTCATTTCTTTCTTTTATCCCTATCGACCAATGGCCATTTTCCACGGTGTAGTCACGAGGGGATAGATGTAATTGGAACGTACGCCGTTCCTTTTGTCGCGTTATGCGATAACTTATGATTTCTAAGAAGCTCCTTAGTGAATCGCGAAAGTCTTTAATCGACCAGACAGAGTTGTATTAATCAATTGCAAGATCGGCATTAATGCATTTTTTATTTCTTTATTATTTCTAATGTAAGAGAAATATTTCTTAATTATCTTCGAACGCGAATACGATTTCATTCGTAATATTATATTAACTTCAATTAATTATATAACTAAGTATATACATTATCTATTTATTATATTATATAATATATAATCTCTTTCCTCGATACTTTTATCAATGCAAATTAAATTTACACCATTATCTTTATCAAATGAATTTTATCGTAAGGTTAATAAATCGATTGAAACATTTAATCAATTTATTTCTAATATATATTTAATAATTTCAATCAAAGTCAGACGATCGTAATATCGTAATAAACAAAATAAATCATTCAAATGAATTATTTTATCAACGATATTCTATCGACAGATTAATAAAACGAATTTTTCTATTTGAACGCCACAAAATTTCAACTTGTAAGTAAAAAAAGAAATAACGATGCGATATAATTTCTAATCAAAAGTAAAATGAATTACAAATCGCGATAGAATATAACGAATATAATACATATTTCGTTCTTCGTGAAAAATCTAACGCAACGTAATAAAATTCGAGAATGACCTCAACGCGGAATACTGGTAAGATTCGCGATAGGTAAAAAGAGAAATAGAAAAAGAATAAAAAGAATAAAAAAGAGAAAAAGATAGAGTTAGCGTTAGTTCGTGGCCGCGTGGTTTCACGAATATATCAGCTTCCCTTACTCGAGAACGACGATAAGCGATAACAATAAACAGCCTAGAGTCCGAGTCGAGCTCCGTTCGTTCCGGCGCTCGCTCGTTCATGGTTTCTCTTATTCTTTCTCTCACACACACACACACACACAAACACAAAGAGATATACATATAGAAATATCTAAAGAAAGAGAAAGAAAAAGAGTGGAAAAATGCGTGGGCGACGGTTAACACCACGGTGGAACGATAAACGCTTCGCTATCTGCACTCAGAACGGCTACCAAGCTTGGCCCGGAGAGCCCGGAGAGCCCGGAGAGTCACCAGAGAGAAGAGCAAAGTGGTCTTTCTCTCGAAAATGTCCGAGCTGCTGCTCGACCACCAAGAGCTACCGTCCTACCTCCCCAAACTTCTTCTTCTTCTTCTTCTTCTTCGTGCAGGAGAAAGAGGAGGAGGAGGAACAGAAAAGAAACAAAATTAAGGAGGGAGAGGGGGGAAAGGACCGGATGAGAGCGTTACGATCTCGATAAAAGAAAAGAAAAGAGTAAACCCCAATGCTGTGTCACCAAGAGAATTTTATTTTTATTTTTTTTTTTTTTATTTATTTATTTTTAGTTCTATCGACTGTTCTCTCCTCCATTAAACCAAACTCCCCTCCTCCCGCCCCGGGCCACTCTTCTATATTTTTCTTTTTATCTCTTTTCTTTGACTCTTCTTCGAGAGGATGATCGATAACGATGTTCGTTCCTCTCTCTCTCTCTCTCTTTCTTTTTCTTTTTATTTTCCTTAACTTTCTTTGAATATTTCAATCGTGAGAAGCTTGAAATGAAAAGGAAAGGAAGCACTTTTCTCTCATAACTTTTGACCAAGTGCTATCGTAAATCGATCAAAAGACTAGGACACAGCTTCCGCCGTTATAGAAAAGCTTTACTCTCGCGTTTTTCTACCTACGCGGAATTAAAACTCTCTTTAACTTTGCACGACTACGACGATGGCGGTTCCGTTTTACGCGAAGCTAATGGGAAAGATCGAGAAAAAAATCTTATACGAATAAAGAAGACATCCTAACGTAAGAAGTAAAAAGGGAAGAGAGGGATCGTGAATTTTAAAGGGAGTCCAATTCCGTAGCAAATTTCATTCCATTTTGTACCAATTAAAACGAAAAAGAAAATAGTAATAAAAGAGAAAATTGAAAGAAAAACTAACTCGAAGAAAAAATCCCACTCTCCGCGGTTGAAAAACCTTTTCGAAATTTTTGTTCGAAGTCAAACGGGAAAAGAACGAGGAAAACAAATGGAAAATACGAGTAGTCGAGATAATAATACCGAAGATAATGTTATCTCGATACCTACCTTAACTATACGAAAAAAACATTCGAAGAGTTAGGAAGGAAGGAAGAAATAAAGAAACAAATAAAGAAGTAAAAACTTTTGATCGTACGGACGACATTTTTTTCGCGCCACTCGAATGATCGATAGACGATCGAAATGGAACGAACCTCCTCCGCCATTTGTCACACGACGGACCTTCGTCAGGTAAGGGAAGAGGTTTGCCAAAAACGATCTCGAGATTAAACGCGAATATTTAAACGTCCGCCATTTGTTTGTTCTTTATTCTCATTGCATCGAGATAATCGAACACGTCTTATTTCAAATCAAATCTACACACAAAAAAATCCTAATTGAAAGATTTCGATAAATCATCTTTGCCTTACTTCAAATCCTTTTTTAGAAATGTTTTGTGATCGTAAAAATCGAATCAAATCATTTGAAATCAAATGATAATAAGAAGGATTTAGAATTGAAACGTTTCCAATGATCGTACGAATATATTATTTCGAGTAGATTATAATAACGGTGGATCTCTCGTTATCGTTAAAACCGCATTTTGCGATGATAGATCACGGCCCCAAAAAGAAGAAGAAGAAGAAGAAGAAGGGGGCGATCGAGGGCGAGTGGGGAATGAAGCGAGAAGCACGATATTTGTCATCGGATCGTAACCGAGTCGACCGATGTCAACGGCGCATGATGAATACTCAACGATATAGAGTCAGGTGCTCGAAAGATATTCACCGTGATATCTAGCGAAGAAACCTTCGGGCAAACGTATTACACGATCGAGTTTGACAAAGATACTCACGAATTTTCACGAATTATTCATGACACTTTTGTTTCACCACGATTAATGAGACTAATACCGAATACACGCACGCACACATACATATATATGCACACCTATCCTATCCATCCATTTTCACAAGTGTTACGATATTTATTAAACTATTTTTATTATTATATTTGGCATGATCGAGAAGAGAAAAGGAATACGTGATTACAGTATTAGTGGTTTTTTACTCATTTTTAATACTAATTCTAATAATTTCTAACAAGTTTCGACGATTTTCTTTTTCAAGCAAATATATTAAGTACAACGTTAACGAGAAATACATTAAATACACATTATCCATTCATTATGAGTGTTACGATAATATTTAACTATCGTTATTATTATATTATATTACGATCGAGAAGAGAGAATCTTAACTCGGTTTATAATTCTTGGTAAAAGAACTACGAAAAACGTTTGGAGGACTTTAAAAAAGAAGGAATATGAAATGAAAAAAAAAAATAAATAAAAATGAATATATATCGTAACGATTTGAGCGATAACACGGTTATATATCTCGTGGGTCGTGACGTAAGGTTATCATACACCGCCTATACTTTTCCGTGAAAGGCACATTCGGAGCTGAGTTCAACGACAAGATTCGTTCTTCTCGAAAATGAAATTCATCAAAAATGTATTTTCTCGTCGTTTTCTTTTCTTTTGCATTGGCCGTCGAGATTTGCCTGTTTTTTTTTTCTTTTTTTTAGAGATGGTTCATTTCGAGAGAAGAAAATTTGTTGGAAAAGAATTGACTAATGATAACTGCTCGTCCCGGATACGTTGCACGTTGCAGTTCGTGCACGTCCGTCCGTCCAATAGCAGAGTACGTGCAATAAATTTCACGAAAATATAGGAAATAGTCGTATACTCGGTGAACGCTCGTACTTGGATGTCGTTAATAAAATTGCAGTTCGCTATTGCCCTTGTCATACATCCGGTACGTTATTACACACCGTTTGCTTGCTATCGCGTACGATGATTGAGATGCAACCAAGAGAAACTAAACGGTGTGTGTACTTTTGCTCTCGAAAATACATGGAATTCGTTTATGGGTAATCTAATATATCGGATTGCTAGCTAACTAACTAAAACGATTCAACGATTCATTTTAGAAAAAAAATCTTTTCATCATGCAAGACGATTGAATTCTAGTCGAACAATAAAATATGTAATCGAATCGAACAATTTGTTTTTTTTATTTTCAAAATCGTTGGAGAACGATCAAGTAAAACGCACCGATGATTTCTAATCAGATATATATTCGAAATATTAACGACAATTTTGTAGACTATCGCGTGAAATAATTGAATCTCTTAAATAACGATAAGAGAAAACTTACAAAATATATATATATATTTTGAAAGAAATTTTCTATCACGCACTACGACGACGAAAGTTGGAAACGTAACGAAGAGAAAACCGAACGCGAAGTTTCTTCGAATTTTATATAATAACGATAATAAGAAGAACGAACAAGAAAAAATCAGGATCGTTAGTTACTCGTTAAAATATATTAGACAAATTTATACTTTTACCATTTTTCCTCAATAATAATAATAATAATAATAACAACAACAATAATAATAATAATAATATTAACATAATTATTATCTGTTAGAGTACATAAAAGTCATTTAATTCTGGAATTTAGTGTTGTCAGCATTTTCGAAGTTGTAGACAGTAAGAAAATAAGAAAATGAGAAAATAATGATTGTATTTACGTTAAAAGCGACGGAGTGTCTCGGATAGGCACATGCCGTGGAGGCCAAGAATCGCGACCCGACCCAAGAGATTAGTGTTTTCCTCCTCTTCTCTTCCACCCCCCTCTTCATAAAACTTCCTCTCTACCATCGACTCTCTAAGATTTCTGCGAACGTCTCGATCTTCCTCGCGTTCTTTCCTTCGTTCGAAAGCGCACACTCCTAATATTCGTATTTTTCATTTATTCAATAAAAATCTCTAACAGAACGAATAAAAATTATCATAAATAATAATTATAACTATATATTCGTAAAAATAAATAATTTACGTAAAGTTTGTGATAAGAATTTTAAATATTAATTCATATTCTAAGTCCTTTGTGCAAACCCTGTTTTTTTTATTATAAGAGAAACATGATTCGTTTGAAATTAACGAATATTGTTGTGATCAATCTTTTAACATTAAATACGAATGTATGCAAAGTTACTTTATTCTACTAAGAAATGAAATATTTTTATTGGTATTGGAATGAATAGCATCGTGATTTCATGCTATATTTGAAACAACACTATAACCGAAGATTTAATATCTTCGAATGAAATAAAACACAAAATGTTCTAATTTTATTCAAATTTAATTTTCTCTTTTCTCATTTTATTTTTTTCTTTTCCCGTTCTTGGTAAAATAACTTTAGCGAAACTTTTTCAAATATACTACGAATTAAAATAGATGAAAAAACGTATGGATTCGTGACATCTTTTGATGGATTTGTGATTCGTAAAGATCATTCGTGTGTCGATCGGTATTAAAAATGTGATGATGAGCAATCATGTGTAAACACATGAGAAAACACACGAACCGAGTAATAAATTATGATCGAAGCAAACTCGGTGGACTCTGCTATCACGAGCAGACACGCTGTCGGTAGGGGTTGGGGGGAGGAGAGAGAGGAAAAGAAAGAAGAAAAGAGTGAAAGAAAAAAAAAAGAGAAAAGAGAATGATGTCCTTATCTCTTTGGTTACTATAATAATCACTCTATCGTTTATAATATGTGGTTATATGCGTGTTAAACGAAATTTTCCAATCGCTTTTGGGAATAAATTCCCCTATGCAATATAAATATACGCAAATGTGCGATTATTTAATTCGAAGTTCCGAAAATGACTGACTATCGATATAGTTATTTATAAAATCGTTCACATGCCGGATGTAAGAAGATGACTGCACGAGGTCGAGTTCTTATCTCGATCGTCGTGTCTTTCTTTTTCTATTTCTTTTTCTTATTATTAATCTTGTTCTTCTAGTTCTTCTTCTACTATTACTACTACTCTACTACTACTACTACTATTACTTCTTCTTCTACTTGAAAAACATCCTAATAATAAATATTTTCAAACTTATCAAATAAAAGATCATACTCAAAGCAATAACGAAAAATAAAGATAGATAATTTATTAATCATCGCCAGGATTCTTATCTATACTTTCGTAATTTTATTTTTTTTTTCCTTCTTCTTCTTCTTCTTCTTTATCATATCTTTACGTTAATGCAACATCTTTGAGAATAATCGATATGCAAATATGGTGCGTGGACGCGTGTATAGGATTATTGAAATAATTAAGTTCGAATGAAAGTAGAATGTAGAATGTTGGAATCATCCCTTTTCGCATACTTTTCATCCGTCCGTCGGACGTCACCGTAAACGTTCAAACTGCACACCACCATCGTTCTCCTCTTTTCCTTTCGATAAATTCGATTGAGCTTTGCCGAAAAGGTTTGCGAACTAAACGAACGAAGAAAATTAAGATGAAGATGAAAATGAAGAAGAAAAAGAATAAAAATAAGAAAAATAAGAAGAAGAAGAAGAAGAGGAAACGAGCGTGCTTCTTTTTATCGACGACGTACCTTTGAGAAGGCCGAAAGGGTGACGGAACCTCTTTCTCTCTACCGGTTCTGAGCCTCGTAGATAATTAATTTCGTCTGGAGACAGGGCTATAATAAAACGGATTCGAAAACGTATGTATGTGTGTCCGAACGATACCCCATGAATATATCCTCCTAAAGCTAAAAATCGACCTCGACCTCGACCTCTCTTATCCCCCTACACTTTTCTTTCAATATTCCTCGCTACGAATGACGAGGAACAATTTTTTCGTATACTTTTGGCTGCCGTTTGTTGGTTCCAACGCTTACCACCATTTTTATCTCTCACGCATCAACCTAAATTTCTGAAATTCCTTTTTCTTCATCGATACAAAAACAACTTCGATATCGTTTTAATGCTAAAATTACTCTACTTACAATTAAGCTATTTAAATATGCTATTAACTTATATAATTTTCTAATGGATACTATACCCGACGACCATCGGAATCTTATCACCGAATGTATTTTAACTTTGTATGTTAGGAAACAAAAAAAAAGAAACTTTTTCTTCGTTCGTTTGTTCGTTTAATTTTCATTTTAAATTAGAAAACAAAAAGGAAAGTAGAGTACGATACGGTCGGGTACAATTTTCACCAATTCGAAGATTTATAATTTGTATTGATATAAACTATTTCAAATATTTGATTTTTAATTTACGTTGAATCGGTTGTTCATAAAAGATACATTGCGCGAAGAAAATAAACTTTGACTCATATTTTGGTTAATTCGGAGTAAAGAAAATATTGTTAGAAATAAAATGTTAATGGGAAAAATTGGTATTATTTTAACCAATAGTTTCGAGCGATGGTTTTGATTTAATTTCAGTGTTAATGGACGTTTGTATCAATCCGAAGGTCGATGCACCACCTTACGAAGATACTTTCATTCGTCGAACTTTAGGCAAATATCAAGGAACGATGCAACTCGATTAACGACTGACACTCTACAATCGATTACGCTTGTTTACAAGCTGTACGTATATACGTTCCACGTACGGCCAATTAACGAAAGTCGATCCTTCTGCTTTCGATGTTCGATTTGTACGATGACCCGTTGTCTCATCTCTTTCTCTCTTTCCATTTATTTAATCTAACAATAAGATAAAGATTGTTTTCTATATAAATACACCAAGGATCTAAAACGATAATATCAAATTCATATTCCCTACAATCCTAACACACGTGTTAACATGCAGATACAATTTGTACATATTCTGGTTTCCTAAATTAATTGACGAAATTTGAATTTCAACCACATGGTGGTTCGTGAATATTATATCCACATATATACCTATATATATATACCTATATATATATAATTAAGCTATTAAAACTAGCGGTATAGGAAAATAATTCAATTGTAAACACGCGTAAATATGTGCATTGTAGAATTGTAATTTAATTTAAAGAAATTTTATGGGTGATAAATGTTCTTAAAAAAAAAAAACAGATTTTTCTAAGCAAACTTTAAGCCTGCAGAAAAAAGGTATATCGATGCTTTGATTTATGGTAGGGCGAGTTTGACACCACTGGTTAAAGTATTTGGACGAATGATGATCTCGAAGAAAATCGCGTGCGAGTGGAGTTCATCGAGCTTGGAGTCTTGGTTCGAAACGAGTTCGAATAAGAGGAACGCATTGAAGCGCGAACCAAGCGTAGGAAGGAAGAACATCGTTGATGACGATAGGGACCACAGCTTGTCACGATACTCCCGATGTATAATTCTGACCTTGCCGGCGGATCCGAACTTCGTACCGGCGTCGTCGTCCATTTCGCAATCCCCTTTTTTCTTCTCCTTCCTTTTTCATTTACTTCGTCATCGTTTTCTTTTATTGGAAAACGACTGTTTGTTCGTTGTTTCGTATAATTCAATTCTAATATTTACCTACTCTTATGCAAATAATAATAATGCACAAATAAGCAAGATATATTTCTAAAGTAAAATTAAATATTTACGCGTATCAAATTCTAATCGTAATTCTGTTTGCAAATTAAAATATATAAAAATGTTCTTTGACGAGAGAAAAAGAAAGAAAATGTTCATTTAAATATGAGATTTAAGACGGCTAGAATCGCTAGAATAAATGGCACCATTTTTCCAACACCTTCCTTTCCTTTTATGTCCCTTTTTCTTACTTTTTATTTTTTAATCATTTACTTACTTTTTCTTTCCTTATTCCTTTTTTTTATTTTCTGTTCACACTCCCCCCGCGTCTTCCCAATCTCGACAAGACGCGCAATCTACAACGACGCGAGAAAGAAACCGAGAAACCCGTTTGCCATGTTCGCTCTGGGAATATATCACCGGGCGTTACATTGCCGATAAGCCTCGGATTCATCCATGAACACAACACACTCTGAATTCGACGATATATTCTTAATGACCAAGTCAAAAGTATTAGGAATATTCCATTTCTTTTTTACGTTCTATTTCAAAGTATACGCAGTTTGTGTTTATTTTCATGATTATCGATATTAAATCCAACGTCAAAATAAATAAATCATTGTAAACTTGTTGTCGTTGTTGTTGTTTCCTTTTTTTTTCATTTACTCGTCAAATAAAAATCCTTTATCATTAAATTGCATCGTTAAATTTGTATTTAGAAACAAATAACTAAGTATTCGCATTCACTTTAGAAGAGAACGAAGCCGGTTAACAGGTTAACCACGAAAGGAGAGAAATACGAAGAGTGTTACGTAGAATAAACCAAAGTAAGAGCTGTCTAAGCCTTTAACGGTAAACCGGAGGTACAGGGTAGTCTTACGAGTCTAACAAGAAAAATCGAAAAACAATTGTCATTAAACCATCGCACGAACTTCGCGTAATTATCCATGAATTTTTATTGGAAAAATATAGATTTTTCTTTGGTATATTAAAGACGAAGGATTCGAACGTTATAACGCGACTCGAACTTCACGATTTCCATACTTCAAAATTCACAAGAATTCTCTTCACTCGTATCACGTGACTCAAGTTTGTAGATTCATGCAAATGCAACAAAAAAAAAACAAAGGACAGCTTTTAATTATCATTTTAAGACGTTTAATTGTTGAACAAATTTCTTATAACATTTGATAAATAATAAAATACGCATATTACCACGAGTATTACTATTATTAAGAATATTATTCGTAGTCTTTGTAATATATCACCAAAAAATTCTAACGAAACGTTGAAAATTTGCAAAATTCATTACCGATATTCGATTAAATATTATTCTATAGATGTTAAAGATATAAGAAAATGAATTGCCATACCTGATTATTACATTAGACATATCCTAAAAAAGCAAAGATTTTCCTGACAACTCGATACGCGCGAATATAATAATCAAACGAAAACAAAAGTGCGAGATTACTCGGATCTTTGTAGCTACCAATGAGAAACCGAGAAAAGACGTGTAAATTCGTGAAAGAATAAAAAGACGAAAAAGAGAAGAAATGGGGGCTCGTAAGGGGAGGGTAAGATGTCGAGTATAAAACGTATGAGAAAAAAACTGTTCATCCATAGTTGTTTTTGTTGAATGAAAAGGGGGATGAAACTCACCCAGTGCATGCCGGTGGTAGGAGGGGCGCGCTCCTCATACACTCCCATCAGGGTGATTTCTGTCTCGGGGTAATTCCCAGCGAGGGTGCGCGACGTCGAAGCTGCTTGGGGGGGAGTCCCGGGGGATCCGCTTGCCGATAACGCGGAGATGGCGTCCGGTGCGCGGCTTCTCCTCTGCTTCTTCCACCACCACCACCACCACCTTTGCCACCGCCGCCACCGTCGACCGACTCCTCCTCCTCCTCCACCTCCTCTTCCTCCTCTTCTTTCTCCTCCTCCTCCTCCTCGTCCTCGTCCTCTTCTTCCTCTTCCTTTCTAGCTTCCTCGTTCTCGCCACGAAACCACAACAACCCTCTTCCCTCCGACTACTATCTGTCTACCACCACCCTCTTCTTCTTACTCGTCGTCTGAACGTCCTCATCCGATCATCATATTTGTGTTATGTAATTTATATTTTCTTTTTTTATTTTCTCTTTTATATTAATTATTTTTGTTCGTTGTGTTATATTCGCGACGAAAATAATAGAATGCTGCAAATAGCAGCGCCCTCACGGGCACATCTCAAAGAACTCGGTCCCTTTTTCCCTTGTTGCCTTTCAACGACAAGCCGAGAAAGAGAGAGAAAGAGAGAAAATAGAAGAGAGATAAGTAAAGAGAAACAAAGAGATAAATAAATAAATAGATAGATAAATAGGATATAGATGGAAAAATATCTTCGAATATTATCACGTTCGCGTATGTAATATATAAAAATAGAAAAAGAAGAAAAATATGCACTCGATCGTGTTCGCACCACTCGTTATCGTTCTCACTCTTTTTCACGGATAGGATGATGCGCGGTATCAACGAAATAAATATCAACACGACGACGATGACGATGACTTAGTAACCATTTTTAATTGCGATCGAAAAGAAATTCTTCTTTCTTTCTTTTATTCTTTAAAATTATTTCTCTTCCGTAGTAAGGTTTGGTTAACACTGACGATGACGATGATTACGATGACAATGACGAAGAGACGATGTTGTAGTCGCACTCGATTACATATCACAAGTTTGACGCACTCTTAAATCCTCACTGTTCGTCGGGTAAACGCGAAAATGAAATCGCAACGATGGACGAGCGGTCGTCTCGCGAAAAATATGAGACTGCGAATGATCTCATCTCGAGTTCGCTCTCGTTCGAGAAGCTTTTGTGGTGGTTCGTCGTTTGAAGTTTAAAACGCGGTCTCCAAAGTGAGAGCCCGTCTTCCGACGAGAAAGCCGCGACGCGGAGTGAGGGAACCGGCACACCAGCGACCGCTTCCAGACGGATACAGCGCCGCCCTGCGGCTAATCGGCGCAACTTCACGGCCACGCCGAGAACCGTGGATTCCAGCGGAGTGGGGCGGACACGATTCGAAGAAGGCCGGCCCACTTATCACCCCCACCACCATCTATTCTCTACCAACAAGCTCCTCCTATCGACACACAGTGATCCTCTTCTTACCCTTCGCACCCCTAAGCCTTATACCATCGTTCTCTCTCTCTCTCTCTCTCTCTCTCTCTATCTTTCTTTTCTCTCTTTCTTCTTCACAGACCCTCTTGGCTCCACTGCAATTCCCCCATTGGCGTAGCATCCGATTTTTCCCCTTTTATTATACTCGCCTCGCCAAAGTTTAGACAAATTTCTTTTCTTTTCTTTTCTTGTTTTTTTTTTCTTTTCTTGAGAAAGAAACTGCAGAAGCATAGGTAGTCTTTTACAATCTGTAAAATTGACCTGAACAGTTTTGGAATGTATTTTAAAATATATCTTTCCAATTCAAGGATTATCTTGTATTCATCTTATTATATTACAGTGACACTTCTAAACAGGTCAATTTCATTTGCTTTAAAATACTTCGTGAATCATCTTTTAAATATATTCCACTCACAAATATGTCTAACTCTATTGTTGCACTTATTATTTGAAGGAGGGCGACGAATAAAGAGGACATAGTCGATTTTATCGCAGAATCCACTGGGAATCCTTTATTTCACTTTCAACTTTCTCCTCTTTTTCTCTCTTTCAATCTTTCCTTGTTTTTTATCTTTTAAAATGTTTGTTTCTTTCATTGGGAAGCTGATTCAAATGAACGGTAACTGGCAATGGTCTCGCATTTTTTATTTGTTCCCCTTAGGAAGGACTCCTTAAGACTTGGCTCGTTCCTTCGTTCGATCTCGCATGCTTCGTATCCTTAAAATATCCTTTCCTTCTTTATTTAATATCCTATTCATATAATATCCTATGTTGTGGTATTTGGATAGTGGATTTTTCGTCGATCAAATGAATTACTTATTGTACGAGTTCAGTCAAAGAAAAAATATCGATCAAAAGATTAAATATTTTGTTTAAAACAAATTCGGTGAAATAAAAAATATTTTCATATACTCGAGCCGTTCGAACATTGGCGAAAAATGAAAATGAAAGAGAGAAAGATGAAGAGAAAGAATAGATCGAGTTTGAGAGCCGCTGAAAAGGAACGACAGGGCAATATTCCGTCATAAAAAAGAACCGGTTTGGTTGCAGCGAAGACGGAAAGTGTCGTACGCGGGGGGGCGTCAATAAGAAATTCCCTGACATTCGGAGGTTGCACGATGACGTTTTTAGATACATAGGTGCTCTCCGAGATCTTTTGGTTTGACCCGACGACGCAAGGACCCAACTACTCGGCGAGCCCTTTGTTACTTCCTTCGGCAGCGATCATTTTATTTCCTTCGTACGATTAAACCGAGTGTTTACAGGGAGAGCCAAGCTTGGAATGCAGAAAAACATGTCGACAAAATGAATCCACCAAGTGAGTCCTCTTCTTCTTCTTCCTCTTCTTTTTCCTCTTCTTCTTCGTCGGTTTCGTTGTCTTACTGCAATGCCTGGTTCGAACGATCACGCTTATCCTTCCGAAATATTGTTAACAACATTCAATTATTTATTTCAGTACTTTCCCTTTCCCAATTTTCCGTGAAAAATCCCCCGTCAGTTTTATAATTTAAAATCCTCGATAATTTGTATCATTTATTTGTATTCATTCAAATTTGCACGAAAGAATATTTGTAAAATTAAAAAAGTTCTTTAAAACGAATCTATCTCTCTAATATTCGTCGTCATCGTTTACTTTCCAATACTATCGAAATATATATACCTTACAATAATTATATATATTTTACATCCTTCTTAAATTCGTCGTCGAAAGATAAGGCAGCCAAACAAAAAAAGAGGAAGAGGAAAAAAATCGTGAGAACCGATATCCGTGTAACGAAACAAAACGAAATAAAAAAAAAAAAAAAAGAAACGGTAAGGCGATGATCCTGTAGGATTTGATCCTCGTTAACTTTCTAACGCGAAATCGATCCAGAAATTATAGTTCGTCGAGCCACGGGGTGCGAGAAACGTTTTAGAAATTGGTGTCGAAGGGATGGAAAATCTCGGTGACGAGTAGTCGATTATTCGTTCGTTTTGATCTGTGAGCTTGTTGGTAGCTTGCTCGTCGCGGTTGGTCTCGAAACGTTTCGAGCTTCGAAAAGATCGACGACGACGACGACGACGAGGAGGCTTTCATACTTTTCGTCGAGTCCCACTCATGGGGGGTTCTCAACGGGCGGGGTTCAATTCACCCCATGGGGCGCTGCTCCTCATTGTGCCGTCACTGTGTGTTTAGTATTCACGCGTCAACTTAACAGCATCTCTCTTTTTCTTTCGTTTCTTTATTTCTACCTGGTAGTACCTTTCTCCTTCCAAATGTTCCCGCAGAACGATCCATTCTTCCCTTCCGTTTACGTTCTTTCCATTGACGAATCCATTTTCTCAGACTCGCCAACTGAAAACCGTTCGGTTTATACTTTTTTTTCTTTTTTCTATCTATATCGATACAAATTTCATGATACAATCTTATTTTCTTATTCAATACATAGATATGAATAATATTATTGTAAAGAATAATAAATAATAAAGAACTTCAAATCTTTTATACTTTTTTTTTTTCAGCCAAACCAATTGACATTTTGGTTTTTTTTTTTTTATTTATTGACAAGATGACAAATGGTATCAAATTTTCAATTCTATACTTATAATCTCGTTTGAAACCATAGAAACAACACGAATAAAAAATACAAAAGCGTTAATACACTATATTTAACCCATTGATTGACTGACTTTGGAAATTCAAACGACCGATTTTCTCGAACCACGGGACAAATTTTTCTTTAGAAAGTTTCGAAGGATTGACATCTAAGTTCTTAGACGTACAATACTATTTTACTTCTTCTTCCCTTTCTTTACGAAAAATTCTCTCTTATAATTCCCATAAGTTCCGGTTATTCTTTCAATATTCCGATATTATGTTAAAATTCCCATGTGCTTTCTAAAAAGATCAATGATTCATCTAAAGAAAAATAAAAAAAATGTTTATTTTATATTCCCTATTGTAGTAAATTTTGTTTGTATCGTTTGAAGAGTCGCTTCGATGAATGAGATTATCTTTCAAACCTGAAATGAAAAAAAAAACCATTATTCTGGAATTCGAGAATGATTATTTTCTATTATTATACTAACCTTTAAGTATAATAAAATTATAGTAACATCTTCTTTTTATCTTGACGCGCTAAAGCAAAAACATGAAAAGGAACAATTACATTCGTTTTTACTGTTTCAATTTGAAAGTTTACCAAATATCAAAGGGTTTAGTAATTGAAATAACACGAATGATTCTTTAATACACACACACACACGTGTATATATTTACGTAAAGGGATACATAGGAGTTTAATGGGCCCTCGAGGACTGAAAATCTGTTCGAGAATTTCTGCGGTTTCGTTGGTGCAAAAGGTTCAACGACGAGATTGGGGTGAAGGTAGTAAGTGGGTGGTATAACCGAGAGAGAAAGTAGCACGAATTTGTGTGAAAATAATTGACGATGCGCGAAAAGGTAAAAAGGAAGGAAGGCATTTTTATCGGGACTTAAATTGCATGAAAAACGCAATCCGAGTGAGAAGTTGAGCGTACGTACGCACGCGTGACGTTTAAACCTTCGAATGACTTTTTTATGTCGGAAAAATACACTTACCCGTTTAGAATATCACCCCTCTACAAATGAAAACTTTAATCTACAATGCAAAACTTTATCCGAATGAAAAGTACACGGGTTATTTTTAATCCATAAAAATGTTATTTGAAAATCTTCCGAAAGAAATAAAATAACTAAACGAATGTTAAAAGGTTTCCTTTTGGAATAAAAACCTTTCAGCGAGTAGATACACAGATATGTATAGGTATATGCGTTTAGAGAAAGCAGATTGAGTCGCGTAGAAAAAGGAAGCAAAGAAATAAAGAGAGAAAAGAGTAGGAGAAAAAGGGAATAAAATAGAAATGAAAAGGAGGAGGACAGTTAGATGCGGAATTGAAAGCAGTAGTTTGTCCAAATGCAGAGAATCGTTTTTCAGTAAAGCAAAGGTGACAATGTCGGTAAGGAAACTAAACGGTACACCCTACGAACATTGTTGGTATTGTTAGTGGTTGGTAGTGGTCAGGAGCACGCGTACCGAGTCGCAAAAACGCAACAATGTCTGCGGGTGGAGCAGTTACATACCCGGCTTCTCGGACTATACCTCTCATTCAACAATGACGAGGAACTCGTAAACTTTCACGATTCTTCTCCCTTTTCTCGCTCACTCTCACCCTCCCTACTTACCTCCCTGTCTCCCTCCCTCCGTCTCTTGACCATTCTATTTTTCTTCTTCAACTCGACAGCACACCGGTCCTTTTAAACGAAACGATCGGAAACGCGTGCTGTTGAATAGACGGTCACGGGATTACAGGAATTTCGTTGGATTCGTGAAAACGAGCGTGCGCCAACTCGTGCCGACGCTTAAGCTCGCATCGTTTGAAATTAGGTTTACGAGAAGAGCTCGTCGTTAACCTTTGGTCAAGCCCCCCCTCCTCCTCCTCTCTTCTATCTCTCTCTTTCTTTCTCTACGCTTGATCTATTCAATGGTCAGTTCGAATCCTTGTTGTTAAATCGTCTCTTCTCGATCTATAGATGGTCCGTTCTAAATCGGAGTACTTTTGCGCATTTTCCGAGCGTTAAACCGTGCTTTGAACGTATTACCATAAGCTTTTGGACTAACAGAGCAGTTCCTTCCTATCTACTAATGACTACGATATTTCAACTCTAATAACGAATGTTTTTCTATCATAGAAAATAATACTTTTTTATACAAACGTATCATTTATTTAACTATACAATTGATTTTGTCGATTGATAAAAAGAATCTGTCGAGAATGAACAACGAGAAACAACATTATTATCGTATCTTAAAGCCACTGCTATTTTACCTTGTCTCCCCTCTTATAATGGATATAATTCCTATGCAAGTTTTAAACCTCAACATATTACTCGCAATAAATTAACAAAGTAGGGTCCAGGTTGCGGTTCGCACGAAACCGACAAAGGGTTGTTGTTGCTGTGTTGTCCCAGTGTGCTGGCCCCGAAAGAAAAATGGAAATTTCTTCGTGGTAGTGTGTCCGATCGGAAAGTTCATGCGAACGGAACAAAATGGAAAGAAGGAAGGAAGGAAAGAAAGAAAGAGAAGAAAGAAAGAAAGAAGAAGAAAAAGGAAACTAAAATATAGAAAGAGAAAAAAAGGATTTTACCTTGTTCGAGAAGAGAGGGAAGGTCTCACGCTGAGCCGAGAATAAGGAAAGAGGGAGGAGATGAGGTGGAACCGAGGGAAAGAGAAGAAGAAGAAAAGGGACATAGGAGCAGGGGGAAGGGGGGAGAACGGTAGAAGGTACAGGAACGATGTCTTAAATTTTTCTGAGCTGTCAGAAAGTAATACAGCCGTCGGAAGGTCGAGAAAGAGAGAAGCGTCTTCTTTTAAAAAGTGCTTCTCGCGTTTGGCGTTCTTTTTCCTCCTTCTTCTTCTTCTTCTTCTTCTTCTTCTTCTCCTCTTCCTTCCTCTTCCTCAACCTCCATTTATCCTACCCATTCTCATCCTATTCGGGTCCTTCGAACTGAGATACTTCAAACGCTTTTACGGACAAACCCGTTCTCGTTTTATTCTACCAAGCGATGACGATGACGATGACGATGACGATGACGATGAGGATGAGGATGATGATGACGCTCTTGATGATTATGTCAGCTCGATGAGAAAGATAATAGCCTCTAATTCTTTTTTTTTATTTTCTACTCTTCTATTATTTTCTTCAACGTTTTCTTTTGACGACTATTATTGAAGAACAAGTTCGATGGTACGATTCCTGACTCGGTAAACTAACGCAGATACAAACACGAAAAGCGAATTAATTAATAACACACAGATTAATAAAATAATAATAAAAATAGTTCAAAAAAAATTTATAACTTGTCCTAATTCCCTGTTATACCTATTTTAATATTTGAATTTCTTGACAAGATAAAAAATCAATTAAAATAATAATCTTCGTTGTAATTTATTATCAACGATATGATGATATTCATGTTTTACGTAATAATCTTCGATTAGATCGAAAATTTCAAATATCAGAAGTATTTATTCTCATTTTTTTCTTCTTATTTTTGATGATTACGATAGGGAACACTTCACGGCACCTGAAATACTCTTTCTTTTTCTCTTTTTTGATTTCTTTCTTTCTTTGTTTTTCTCTTAACGTAAGGACGATGCCAAAAATGATGGCAGAGCCAGCTAGGTCTCTTTAGGGTAGCACCGACGGATATCCTCTTACCGACACGTGGCATGCACGTGCCCTTTTGCCACCCGGTCCTCCGTGAACGCAAAAGAAGAAAGAAAGAAAGAGAAGGAATAAGAGAATGAGAACGTTCCTTGAACGCGAAAAAAAGGGCTCGATCCATTTCTATGAGGCTATTAATTAAGCGAGACTTCGAGACACGTCAGATTTTTCCGTAAGACTTCCATGTCTTTTACTCTTTTCTGTTATATTATTATAATATTAACGTACTTTCGATTAATCTTTTTTTCTCGATGCTTGAATTTGTATTATAGTAATAAAGTAAAGCTTACAACTCTCGAGACAATACGGAAACTTGACGAGAGTTGATCTGACGTGTAAGGGATACTTCATAAAAAAAACGTCTCAACACCCCATCGCGTTCACGTGTGCCTTTTATTGTGGGAAACTAAGGGATAATCCGAGCAAAACGTATTCTCGCTAAAATGTTCTTCTCATTTTTTTTCTTTTTCATTCGCATCGTTTTTTTTCTAACGTAGACTATTAACGTGAGTAATTTAGGCAAGTTTCATGATTATTATTATCATAATGGATATATTATTACAAATGATTCACGAAACGATATTCCATACAAATTTCCCAATCCTTGACAAGTTGATAAAGGCAACTAATTTTTTTCTTTTACAAAGATCGTTTACCATGATGTTTTATCAAAAAAAAAAAAAAGAAAAAAAATATGAGATATCCGTAACGTTTAACAGGCAATGACATCTTCATAATTATCGATGGACGTTTTATTATCCGGCTTTATATTGGTACGGTCAGTTGGTATTTTGCCGATATTTCAGCTCCATAAAAATCTCATAAACAATACGATCAGCATGGACATGGTAGGCAGGAGGGGTTTGCGAACGTTCCTGTTAACGTCTCTCTCCCCATTTGGGGTCTCGTGTTACGGATTTCCAGAGTTCATCCATCAACTCTGAAAAAGCCGGTCCGCTATGAAAACGACAGAGTGGCAGCTCGTGATTGATAAAACGTCAAATTAGTTAGCTCAAAATTCCACGATAATCTTAAGCCGTTACTAATGGCGGTTTCTATGCGTACGCCCATTCGCGGTCTTTGCATTTCTTTCTCGTTCACGCATCTTTGTAAACTTTGTCCGCAAATGTGTGCGTGTGTGTATTTTGTAATAAAAAGTAAAAAAAAAAAAAAGAGAAATTATTCAAACACGATCATTATGCTATTCAAATAATACCAGCTACCGAAAACTCTCTGTAAAAATTCAATGAAAAAGATTCAATGAAATACTTTTAAGAATGTAATCTGGATGAGCTACGATCATTGAAACTACTTCGGTTACTTTTAACGGATCCATTTGACTATCCTTTATATTCGAACAGCTTTAACTTTTTTCACTTAAAGAAAACTCGAGATAAAGAAAAATAGAGTGAGAGAGAGAGAGAGAGAGAAGGAAGGAAAAAAAAAGACAATTTATAATAAGGAGTACAATTTTAGATGGATTTGACCGAAGTAAAAGGAATGCTCTTTTGGAATAAAACCGATGAAGAAAACTTTTCGCACGAATGAGATTTAAATAAATGTTAGATGGGTACGGTGAGTTATATTTTCGTGAAACGACACCTGGATTTTACGGTGATCGCAGGTGTGAGTTTAGTTAAAACCCCTGAAGGACCTCCTAGAGATCGAGGAGCTTCCAAAGGGCACACCACAGAGACTGAAAAAGAGAACCGAGAGAGAGAGAGAGAGAGAGGAAGGAGATGAAAAGTGATACAAAAGGGCGTGACGACACGCTGGGCACGTCAAGGGTAAATGAGTGATTTCACACAAATTAAGCATAGCCTATGGACGTTAGTTTGCTGATGTATACCAGCTAATGACCGAGAATCGGTAAGAGAGTTGTATCCACAGACTACTAAAGAAAATCATCGTTTCCTTTCTACTTCATAGTAGTTTACACCCCATTGACGAATACAAAGAGAATTATCCTCGATGTTGTACCGTGAAAAGTAAATATTTCAAGGAAAAAAAGAAAAAACTCTGTCCAACGGTAGCCGTCCTGTCCGATGACCATTTTCGTTCGATTTTCGTTTAGTTGCCTGGGTCCTCTTTGCCAAACGAACTAATCACCTTGCCTCATACCTATCTCGAAAACTTTGCTTTTAATCTTTTACGCTTTACCAACTGTCCGATGTTTATATATATATATAGGTATATATCTCGTTGCAGTCGGTCCACTTTCATGTACACAGTCGCAATTTCGAGCAATCGAACAAATTGTCAAAGAGGATACCAACGTTCGGCTGCCCTTTCATCTACTTTTTATTCAACAGAGTTAACGTTTTTTTATAACGAGTATCAACCCTGCCATATACTGTCTTTTCTCCTCCTCTTCTTTTTTTCAGATTTGTTTTAATACCAACCGACGATCCCGTTGATCCTCAAAGTCAGGATTTTCCTAAGTATTTTTCTATCTCCAAAGAAAAATGCGTAGTAAAAAGTTGAAACCAACAAAATATTTCATTTCGCGAGGAAAGAGTTTTTTTTTTTATTTCTTTTACGTTTCGTTATCCTCTCGAGAAGGTAAATGGTCACGTCGGAGTGAAAGAAAAAGAGAGATCGCACGAAAGAGTTTTTCGAAAGTCCTCTCTTTCCGAATAGGCACGTGCACGTTCGAGAGGGGTCTCCAAGAGCATATACACCAACATCAGCAACAACTACGACACGGTGGCACCCCATCGAATTACTCACGCTTCAGCAACAACGCATCGGATTTACGCGTGTCGGGGTCGGCCACGACGCGTACCTACTACAGAGATCACATAGCAACGATCCTTTTCTACGTCCGTCGAGATCCAACGAAGCGTTTCATTAACGATCAACGACCAGCTTGCTTGCTAGCTTGCTTGCTTGCTTGCTTGCTTGCTTACTTGCTTGCTTGCCATCCACGCCCTCCTACGAGAAGAGAAACGGGATTCCTCTTACTAACTGAAAATTCACGCTTGCGTCAGTTTTCTTCCATTACTTACTACCACTATTACGATATACGTAATAGTGATTCCTTGTTTCAATCCTCTCCAGCACGAAATGTGACTATTTAATGATCCGTCAATGTATTCCTATTAGACGGTAATCAATGATTGAGAAATACTATAATGAACACCTAATTCATTAGCACTGTAATTATCTGTTACTTGAAATTGTTATTAAGATATAATTATTTTTGATAAGATATTTTTTTAAGCTCCCATTTGACGAGAATATTCGAAATTATATAATACGTGTTCTTTCTGTTCGATCTAGGGAAATTTAATGTTGCATGTCACCTTTAATGTCAAATGAAAAATAAGCGTTTATTTGAAATTGTTTTCTTTTTTCATAATTTATCGATCGATATGAAATGAACGAAACGAAATATAAAAAAAATAAAATTTGTTTTGTTCTTACGGTTTGGTTTCCTTTCGTTTTACGTTCGCTGCCATTCTTCGCGCTTCGTGCCGCGTGCAATCTTCGAAGTGGCCGGTTATTTATGGCTGGATGTATTAGAGGTGGATATAAATGTCGGTTATTGCAAACACTTAACAGTCCGTATATCAATCAGACGCCAACTTGGACTACAGCCCCTCGAAAGTGAAGAGGGTTTATCCGTTGTTGTTGTTACGCGAGTTCCACGTCGTCAAAGAAATGCATCCTTGTTGATTCTGGGAGTCTTCCGAATAGAAAATGCGTCTGCACTCGACGGAGTACTGTATTAACTTAACCAAATAGTATTTCCGATAAGAATCGTTATACTCCTATAATATTTATAGCATTATTAAATTACGAAATATCTTATTGTATAAATTGGAAAGAAAGAGAGAGAGAGAGAGAAAGAGATATACAATAATTAATATATCTATCTTAATTATTATATTTATTATATTAAATAATTTCTATTACATTTTTCAAAATAAGATAAGTATACCCCCCCCCTCCAAAACTTTAATCCTAAACAAATTTGATTTATTCCTATTTACTCTATCAACTTTGATAATTCTACTTTTCTTAAAAATCCTACAATGGATATAATATAATATAAATTATTAACTTTTATTATTCCATAGGTATATCTTTAACAATTTTCTATGCAATAAAAATAAAAGTTAGACGTCGAGGTTTGATTCGGAAAACCTTAGATTACCCTTTCTTAGTGCTCGTAAATAATTTAAGAAAGGGTTGAGAGTGGTGGAGGGGGGTAGGTAGAGATTTGGGTAGAATAAAAGAGTCGCATCACTACCGACCATTATTTGATAAGTCAGATAAGTTCTATACAAAATTGTTGTCCCTTGTGTCTTCTTCTATTCTACCACAGCGCTTTTTCCCGTCACTCTTTCCACAATTCAGTGTCCGTATCTTAATGTTCCTCCTCTTCTTCTTCTTCTTCCAACCACCCTCTCTCCACCTTTAAGAATCCCTACCGATGCTATAAATTACACACGAACACACCGCACAGCTGTAACCTCAACTCACTCTCTCTCTCTTTCTTCTTTTCCCTTAAATCCTCCTCTTCTTTTCGACACTGATTTTTTTCCCAAAAACGAATTTTTCTACCTTACCGATACCTATCTTAGAAATTATTAATATTAGCTTAATAAATAATATCGACTCAACACAGAAATATTCAGTTAATATATTTGACTTTACTGCGAAGTGACAACGATGATGATAATCATACAAGAAAAAATAGAAAAAAAAATAATATATATCGTCATCGAACAATATGAAACCTAAGACATATAATAATAATGATAATAGTAATAATAAATTATTGAAACTTAGGAAATGTTTTTAAATTTAATAAATACTTTAATTGATAATAATAATAATATTAATAAAGCAAAAGAATAAAATAATAAGAAACTAAATGAACATTTGCCAATAATTATCCTAAATTTATTAAAATAAATTCAGCAAGTTATTGGCTCGGTAATTGGAATGATCAACAAGAGAGGAGGATCTGTCATAGATCAAAATTTGTTAGTAGTTGGCTGATATCCAGTTCATATTACTCGACGAAACTCAAATGTCTCGAGTAATAATTTCGATAGGATTTAAATCTATGCAGTTACCTTCTACCACGTGCAACTCGATGACATCGTCAAACTGTTGCAAAGAAGACATTGGGCTCTCGTTCGGTTGGTTGTACGAGTTTAATGTTTAACGGCTTCTAAAAGGGAATAGAATTGAAGGAGGGATGGGTGGGGAAATAGAAGGGTGAGGGAAACGATCGTTAAAAAAGATTTCCCTACGATATATCTTCATTTACGTGCAATAAATAACTCACCTATCTCCCTGGCTCGTGTCTTTTCGTTTCTAAGCGATTCCAAATGATGTTGGAATAAAACCTTGAAAAAAAAAACGTTTAAAAAGAGGAAAATCATGCGCGATTATCGTGATAAATAATCTATATAAATATAAAAAAAAAGAACTTAGTTGTATTTCTCATGATTTTTGTCGAATAATTTTTATTTTCAATTACAAGATTAAGCTTCATTTTTATTTATATTAAGATTATAATATTATATTTTAAAAAAGGAAAAAAAAAGATAAATCTCGAATATTGTGTAAATAATATTCGAAGGAATATTCGATGATTTATTTGACATTTCGAATCAGTCGTTAAAATTGTTACGATTTCAAACACGAATGTTGGGAAAGTGGAAGTACCTATAATAAATACTGTAACGTTGGACAATTTCGAACAAAGTTGACGTATGTATGTATATTGTAATGGGGAAAGCATTTTCATTTATATCATTCGACGACGGAAACGTATATAATCTCCGAATATTTCATGGTTCAACGTTCCTACATTTATTTTACATTTTTTTTATTTTTTTTTTATTTACGAACATTTGTCACAAATTTTCGATCGTTTCGAATACTCAAACATTGTATTTCTCGAATACTTGTTATTATTATCGATTAGGTATTAAAAATATAGGTAAAAATAAAAATATAGTTCCATGACATTGGAGAAAAGATGAAAAAAAGAAAAAAAGAAAGAAAGAAAGAAAGAAAGAAAGAAAGAAAGTTTTCAATCGCGATTTCTATTGAAGGATCTTAGAAAAATAAAGTTTTACAAATCGGCGATTAGTCTTCACTTTTACCTTTCACCTTTCTTTTCCTTTTTTTTGCACCTTCCTTCTCAATGTCAGACTTTTACCCCCATCGAAAAAAAAATTATTAGTTTTCAACTGACAGAAGAGAAGTGATGATCTGTCAAGCGCCGGCAGGCGCCGAATCGTAAATGTTTTTTTAGGTCGCAGGCCACTCGTACCACTAACGGAGACAAGGACAGAATAAACATCGAATTGCCCTTTTGATTTTCCGGCTTTTGTACTTGAATACTCGAACATTTTTCTTTTTCTTTTTCTTTTTCTTTTTCTTTTTCTTTTATCCCCCTTTGACAGTTAGCACGGTATTTCTTTTCCTTCTTTCCTTTTTCCCTTTTTCCTTGTTTTTTTTTTTTTGGATTATTTCGATTTTTTCCGGAAAGTTATTTTATCCCTAAAATTGATTTTATTTCATATTCATAGTGTTACCACACCTATTTGATTTTTATAATAAATTATATTGCAACGAATAATTTATTTGGAACACTACAAATGTCTACTTTTTTTTTCTTTTCCAATATTTTTCATCTCCCTTTTTTGTTTTTTTTTTTTAAATAAATTTGCAAAAATTGTTTTTTCATTATTAAACTTAAACGCTACTTTATTTTCATATTAACGGTGTCTTCGATTTTTGTCGAATGAATAATATCGATAAATTGCATGAATTTGTTTCTATTCGTTTAGATTAATTTCTTGTATAAAATTGCATCGATGTCATTGTACTTATGTTAGAGACATTTATCGTACTTTTTGTTGTTTCGAACACAAATTCGTGAATCTTGACATGTGCGCGAGTACGTTATCACGAAGACAAATCGCCGTTTAAATGTTATCTCAGTCGTCTGGCGCGTTCCGAACCATTGAGCGAAGGTTCGTTCAGCCAAACATCTGGACGGTACAGATAGTCGTGCTTTGAGGGAATTCTAGACGCAACTTTTACTTCCCGGAAGCATCTATCTCTTCTCAGATCGTGATATGCGTTTAGAGAACCAGTTGAAAATATGTGATATTTGTTTTTACACGACTTTTGCTCTTGATCTCGTTAACAAACTTCAAATCGTTATAGAAAGAAGATAATTAAGATAACGTTATAAAGATTTGCAAATGAGTCCTTGGTTGACATTAAATTGACTGGTAATTGATTACTGGTATATAATACGATGTTATTTACGATATGGAAGAAATATTTTAATTTTTTTTATCTCTATGCATATTTTGTATTTTATTACTCGGACGTCGTCCGATATCATATGCGGGTAACAAATTTGAAACGATCGAATTTTAGAGACGAATATCACTTAAAAATATGATTTATTTTCTCTCATTATTTTAATTACTTTATATTTAAAATATAAATACAAAAAAATAAATATAATATACAAATATATAGAGGATAATAGTAATTATAATATTTGTGCGATAAATTATATGCATGTATTGAGCTTACATTAATACCTAAATTAATCTGATTACTCGTAAAAAAAAACAAATATTATCGATTTAAATCAATTAGTTATAATAAAAATATCATATTATTGTAAATATTGTTTTTACCCAATCGATATTTCGAACACTGAAAATACTGGTTAAACTTTTCGTTGGATTTCGTTGTACGCTAAGTGTAATAAAAAAGAAAAAGGTTAGAAAAGAAACAGAGTTCGTGCGTCAAGTTAGTCTAGTTTTTCTCGGATTCGGAAGATTTCTTCGAAACAGCAGCCAGCCCTTTTCGTCCAATGTAAGAAGTTTCTCTCGCGAGAGTCGACCCATAAATACGCGCGCGTTTGTGCTCCCTAAGCTGGTTTACGTGTGCGTGCTAGTCTACGATAAAAGGAAGAAAGAAAGACTGTGAGGGAGATGCGTATAGATAAGTAGAGGGATAAGGACAACAAGAAAGAGTAAAAGAGAGAAGGAGAGGAAGGAAGAGAGAGAATTCTCTTGATTATAGATGCCCAACCATGATAACCCCGAAAATGAATAATGAAACGATCTCTCTTGCGCTTTTAAAATGTACCTAACCGTGTACTACGCGCTCTGCATACACCTTCAAAGAATTTACTAATAAACAAACATTATGCAGTTTTTTTCTTTTTCATTTAATTTTATTCCAATAACATTGACGAATAATATAATTTATATAAATTAATTGAATCGAAAATTTTTAATCTCATAGCATAAAAAAACTACTTTTGTTAATAATTTTATTTAAAAGCAAAATAAAAAATGCTATTTTTATCTTTCGTACCTTTTTTTAATATTCAATCATTTCTATTACAAATATATTAACCAATAAAAAAATAAAATATAATAAAAAATGTAGGCAGATCACACTTGTCCACATTTGTTTGAGATTTATATTTCGAATAATAAAATAAAGAAATGATTTTCTTTAAAGCAAACAATTGGAGGAAGGAGGGAGGAGGAGTATCATCGATAATTTAGAGAATATCGACACGCGGCGGGAGCAAACAAAATGATCTGTGCTTCGACGCAAAGTGCAAACTCGTCTGGACCGCTCGTTATCCCTTTTCTCAAGGAGAGAGGATACAGAATAATAACGTGTCCGTTCTCGCGATAGTTTGCCGCGAGCCCCGTTAATAATTCATGAATTATGACACTCCGGACTCCGAGTAAAATTACCATCTTGCGCTCGATCCGATTGGAGAAGAAAAAATATATATATAGGGGGATGAACGCAATTAGATGTAAGGTACATCACACGAGGCTGCTTTTCTAGGTCGAGGGTTTTCATTCCTCCTATCCCTTTTAATTCTATTTTCTTTCTTTTTTTTTTCTTTTTTGTTATTTATTCGAGTTTGTTACCTCGAAAGAGAAACCCCACGCACATTTTCCCGAATTAAAAAAAGAAGAAACAAGAATAATAAAACATTTCTAAACGTAAATAGCTTTGAGAACGATATATCGTTTTCACGAAGTTCATCTTCTTCAAAGATCTTTTGATCATCTTGGTGTCTCTCTCTTTCTCTCTCTCTCCCTCTCTGAAAGGATGTTTCCCCTCGTGCTACTCGAGCTACCTCGTTAGATGCCGTATATTCCTTATCTCTAAACGTTAAGATGTAAAAAGATATTCCCATGGAATCTCTGACACGTATAGTCTAATGAATATATAACATTTACCGTAATATTTATCTACGAATGATACACTACCGTTATGTTTCATCTTCAACATTTTTCTATCGAATTTTAACAAAACGTCCATTATCGAGAAAATATACAAATATTAATTAATATATCTCGTACTAAAAATGAATATTTAAAAGTATCCATTATTTCTTTTTATTCTATAATCAATCTCTCTCTCTCTCTCTCTCTTCTTCTCTCTCTCCCATAAATATGTATTATAATATCTGGTATCTCATTTCAAGAGTCATCATTCATCATTTATCATTCATCAGCATCATCGAATTACTTATTCATATTTTCATTTATAAGATGGTTATCTTCGTGAACAATTCACTTTCATCTTTCGGTCATCTCTAAATACTACTCCGAACCGGCACGAGTGGCATTTCGTGTATCAGAAGCTTTCTTCGATCGAGGTACAAGAAAAAAAAGGGAAGAAACAAAATGAAGAAGAAGAAGAAGAAGAAGAAGAAGAAAAAGAAGAGGATGAGGATGAGGATGAGAAGGAGGAACACGAACACGGCGGCATTGTGTCGCCGGAGTAACGTGAGACTCGAGGAACTCGAGAGAGCGCCACTTTCTCTCTCTCTCTCTCTCTCTCTCTCTCTCTCTCTTTCTTTTTATATATCCCTCTCTTTCGTTCTCTCGGAGAAGCGTTAATACAAAGCTCGCATAACGCATGGCACGAGCGAGAGTCCGAAGAACGAGCGTGATAAACATGTCGACGTGAGTGGACCCCCTGTAGAGGTCCACCGTCGGGGTCCTGGGAGCTTCATGCCACTCCACCTGCCCCTCCACCTGCCCTTCTTCCTTCCATCACCTACCCCGTCCACCTACTTACCTGCTGCCGATTCCTCTCTCTCTGTCTTTCTCTCTCTCTTTCTTTTCTTTTCTATTCTATTTCTTTATCTTTATACTTTTCTCAATGTTTTTCCACTGATCTCGTGAGATTTCAAATATTTAGTTTAAGTCTTATACCCTTATTATTTGTTAATATCTAAATAAATCTGACTATTTCATAAATTACAAATTATTATTTTTTCTGTTTTTATTTATGTTTATTTTTATGTATTTGGTTACCTTTTAATGTTTGGACATTTAAATATGTTCAGGTTTTCGTTATAAGAGATTGTTACTTTTTTTTTGTTCCCTAGTTTTTAATAATTTTATACTGAAATGTATAATATTTAGCACTAATGTTTAAATAATTGTATGATTAAAAACCGATGTGTTTTATTTCTTTTTTTCATTTTTAATAGTTGCTGTTAAAATAACAAAATATTTTCTTTTGATCTATGGAAATTTTTGGATTCATTTAATAATTAATCATTTTTTGACTGTACGTAATATATTTAATACGGTTTATTATTTTTTTCTTTTTTTTCTTTTTATTAATCTTATCATTTAATTTTTCCACTCGTCTAATTTCACATTTCGCATATTTTTCTCTTTCTTATAATAATTTCTGCCAGAGATAATTCCTTCAAATGAATTTCTTCAACATTTTCCTCGTTTTTAACTCGTCATTATCATTCTTGAGTAGAAGAAGAAAAACGTTTAAAGAAATAACAGATGGCACTCGTTCCAATTCCATCCAATTGCACAAATTACGAAATCCCTTTTCGCGCCCTTTCACTCTCTTAACGATTTCCGGTTACGAAGTGGTTAAATACTGGTGCTACTCGACAACAAGATGATTGCTATAATCGTAGCCTTTCTTTTCCCTAAGAATTCCATAAATCGTTCATTTTCCACGAACAAGAGAAAAGTATAAATATACAACATTATACCTACTCATTCTAAAACCTTAAAAAACATTTCTATTTCTAACATTTCGATTTTTTCCTAATCAAAACAAACATTAAACTACAATGTTTATCATCGAATTATCCCATCGACGAATACGAGATCATTCCCTTTACCCTCTTAAAAAAAAAAACAAAAATAAAGAAGAAAAAAGAAAAAAAAGAAATTAAATCCTTCGTATCCTTTTTGTATAAACCTTGACGAGGACATTTTCACGATACTCGGGCCCTTAAATAGTAACAAGGATTCCCTTTTCAATTTGTTTCCTCTTTTCATGGAGATCGAGACGATCCCTAAGTAAAAGCAAGACCATCAAAGTTAGAGAAAGAGCGTGTCTAAGAGAGAGAGAGAAAGAGAAAGAAAATCTGATCAGTGATCGACGTTGAAAGGGTTCATAAACGCGAGCTCGTGGAATGTCGCTCATCTCCCTGCGCAAATACTACCTTGGAATCGGTGGCAATATAGCAAATCAAGTATTTTATTTGGCATAACTGGCTGCCTCGGCAATGCGACAGCACTTCATATAGGTTATCATCTTCCCCCCCCCTTTCCCACCCTCCTTGCATGTAGACATGCCGCTCCAAATGCAGTTTTCAAATGCAGTGCTTCGGTCTTGAAACGGGGAATGCGGTCCCAATAGTGTCCAGTGATACTCAAACGCAAAAACAATCTTTCTCTCTCTCTCTATCTCACTTTTATTTATTTCTTTGACTCTCTCTCTCTCTCTTGCTTTGTGTTTTACTTTCTTTTTTTGAAAGTTATATACGAACGACTGACTCGTTAACCATCCTCCGTTATCTCCCCGTGATTTTCACCGGTCTCTTTAACGTTCAACGATAGTTCGTGTCGGCTTACCTTCGTACGCACTCTGTCCCCCCCGCTTCACTCTTGCCCCCTTTTCACCATCGAACCTTTTATTTTTCTATTTCTCATCTTTGTCTATTCTCTGTCGGCAAGATGAATTAAGATAAAGGAAAGAATTTCATTCATTCGGGTGTACGAACTTAATCTCGATTACTTACTTATATACGATAGGGTTGATTAAAAAAAACAACAAATAACGACATGGAAAAATAAAAAACTGAAATAAGTAGTAAGAAGAAGAAGAAGAAGAAGAAGATCGAAATTAAACGTTTTCATTTTTATCTTTCTTTTATCACGTATATTTTTTTTTTAATCGAGTTTAATTTAATCGACTCTCCCCCTACCCTCCCCCCTCCCCCCCCTCGTCGCGTAATTATTTCATTAAGTTTTTATCGACTCTTGAATTGGAAAATTTGCTTCGTATCTTGTTAACGAGCCAACAATTTATTTTTTTTTCTGCGGATCGATAAGAATTACTTACTCGTACGGAATTTTTCCATTTTTATAGAATTTTTATAGAATCGTCCTTCGAATGGCAAATAAAACAATCAAACAAACAAAAATTTCATCTTATTACACGAGATAGTGGAAAATGGTGTGGTTTGATATTTGAGAAGCCCTGCGCACTCACGAGTATTATATTATTATGCCGTATTTCGTTTTCTCAACGCTGACAATCTGCCAACGCAACGGATACTAAAAAGAAAAAATAAGATAAAGAAAGATTTTTCATTACCCGCGTGACATAGGTACGCTACCACCCCCACACCACCGCACTCCACCCCATCCTTTGTACGAAATTATTGTCGACAAATCAATTTGAATACTTATTCCCAAAAGAAGTGACGAAAATTTTGCGTTAATATTTAAAAAAAAAAACTTTTATTTTACTATGACACTTTTAACCACCTTCCTATACCTTCCTCTCCCCCATAAGCAAAAAGTAATTATTATTTTCGTTATATTTGTCATCCCTTTTCGCTAGGATTTATATTTATATTGTAATAAAGTACCGAAAAGAAAAAAAAAACTTGGAAATATCTTTAGAAAACAATTGAAACAGGAGGAGAAAAAAAAAGAATAAAAAAAAGAAAAAGAACGCCATTGTTAGGTTTAAAAAAAGAAAACTCAGGAATCGGTTTCTAGCCTTAAAAAGCACGAGGGAAAGAGAGAAATAGAGAGAAATAGAGAGAGAGAGAGAGAGAGAGAGAGAGAATGGCATTGGAAAAACGAGGAGAAATTTATATCCGCGGGATATATCTCCGTAGCGTTTCCGTTGCAACCGTGCCGGCTTGGATTTATGGTCTACAACCGCCTCATTGCGATCGTAGCGTAAAATCTATGGGCAAAGTATATCGGTCTCTCGTCGTTGCCTCCGGGCAAACGAAAAATCACCACACCGAACGTTTCAACTTAGTTTTTGTTTTTTCTCTCTTTTATATTTTATTATTATTATTATTATTGTTATTATTGTTATTATTATTATAAATTTTAAACGACTCGTTCTAGCATAGGTAAAAGTGTTAACAAGTATGCCACGTGCGATGGGAGGATGCATGCATGGTTTCTTTCAATTTGGAATTTTCCATTTGCCGTATGGGATACGAAGAAAGTGTTTTTTTTTTCTTTCTTTTTTCAAATAAATACGATATTAAGATATCTGTTAAAATATTATTAAACTATGTAATATCGTTTTTAAAATGCGCGCGCGCGCGCGCGCGTTGTGTAATAAACATAAAAAGAGACGAGGAATAAACTGGTAGAGAATGGAGTATGGGGTGGGGGTTGCGAGAGGGAGGATGGTTTTGAAATACACGCAGCTGCTGTAAAATTGAATTAAATTATTAATGACCACTTATTATATGTTGGTTACTTATTATATTATATATTATTATTACTTAATATTACGACCGGCACGCCTATAAAACAAAAACAAAAAAAAAGAAAGCTTATGCAAACGTTAACGTTTTAATAATTAACGTTCGCGCGTTATATTCGTTGAAATTATTTATATTATATTAAAAATACGAAATATAGGTAATGATCGAATTCGAAAGGTGGTTTATGAAACCCCCTGTCTAAAGATTTCGATGAAGATAAATGAAAAATTCATGGAAAAAAGAAAAAGAAAATAAAACGGAAGGAAGTGTTACATAATCCGTTAGGATTCACGAGCTGAGCTTAGCTGAGCTGAATTAAGGAGCGGCTAATTAATATTTGCAGTTAAATCTACGATCTAGATTTGAAGTGAACCGCTAGCTATCCAGACAAAGTCAGCCAGGTAGGATCTGTACCGGCTCCTTGATTCCGTTGTCCGACGCGCTGAAACCGAGCCGGCACTGTTGTTTCCGAGCATCATCGCGATAGCATTCGTGTGAGTGTTCACTGACCTGACAAGAGAGTGGCCGACTGAGAAGGAGATACGATATACGAGCTTAAACTTTACGGAAGACACCAGATACACGCGTCCTCATCTTTGTCGTCGTCGTCGTCGTCGTGCGGAAGGAAACGTCTTGCAAGACTTACCGTGCGTTCAACCGTTTCCTATTTCCTTTCGAACGTAATCCGACGACAAAAATTGCACAACGTAATATCTTTCCCCCCCCCCCCACCCTCCTATCCCATCCCCCTCTTTACTTTCTTACCTAACTGTCGCCGTAATAATAAGAAACATTACTTTACTTTAACATTTGTTAAAAAAAAAGAAAAAAAGAAAAATGAAAGAAGATAGAAGAGAAATCTCGAAAAAGATCGAAGAAGAAGAAGAAGAGAGAGAAAGAGAACCGAGAGCAACGAAACTCGCTGTTAACGAGTTACGAGTTCTACGACTCGAGAGACAGGTGGAAGAAGCAGAGGAGGAAGAAGAAGAAGAAGAAGAAGAAGAAAATAAGAAAACGAAGAAGGAGAAGAGAGAGAAGAGAGAAGAAGATCAAAGAAGGTAGCATTGAGGAGGAAGATAATTTCATTTGCCGCGAGCACACATGCGCGGGAAGTAGCTCGAAGACGATTACCGAGGGATCCCGTGTTCCTGTCATCGACGAATCGAGATCTCCTATCTGATGCTGATTATGCGCGAGCCTTACGTGTGTGTTAGAGTCGGCATACAATGTATAATAAAAACGTTACCCGTCTTCTACGGGCTCGCCCTCGAACGAACGAACGTACGAACGTACGAGCCTATCTACAACACAACCAATCTACCAACCTCTACATCATTTCCGTGTATAAGTATAGAACCCTCTCGTTTACGCGATTCGAACCTAAGCTCCATGTATCTATCCTTTATGTGTTAGAGATGCATCTATTATATACCCACTAACGTATACCCATAAATGTATTTATGTGTAAGTATTTTATATATTTATATATATATATGTGTGTGTGTGTGTGTATATACACTAACTTATTTTAACATCGCGTAGGAAGTTCCGCCCCGAAGAAACTTCCAAGTTAGAATCAACCACGCGAACCTAGCGTCTCTGATTGGTAATTAAACGCATGACAGCCGACCGCTCATTCATCGCTCATCTTTTTCTCCATCTTCTACTCCACCTCCCTTTTTCCTCCACCCTTTTTCCTCCTCACTTCTCTCTCTTTCTCTGCCGCTTCATCCCTTTGTCCTACAAACTAATTTACGATACGTGTAACGATGCCTGAGCACGTAATTAACGTTAGTTATAATTTTTCTTTTTCTTTGGATTTTTGTTTTTCTTTGTTTTGTTTTGTTTTCACATCGAGCATTGCGATATAGTCGAGAGACAACTATATTCTGTATTTCATAAATTTTCTTTTTCCTTTGATATTTTTTCAACTGGAGAGATATTAAACCTTATAATAAAAGAAACCCGTTGATTTAGATTCGATCGAGATTACGTTAGAAACGTAATACCCCCGTCATCCCCCTTTTTTTTTTATTGTATTTAATTACTCAGCTTAACGTCCACGCAAACTGAGACTAAACACGATTTTTCATCTGATCCGAACGTACATTTTGATTCCTATGTAATTTTACGAAAGAACGCGGGAGAAAGGAGATGGGAGGAAATTTTCATTTTATTAACTTATATTATCTATCTTGATCTATGGTTGAAGATAATAACGAACGCGTTCAACTTTACAAGATACTTCCCGACAAAATAATATCTTCCGTTTTTTCCTTAAATACGAAACACTGTTACGCCATAATCGATATTTCAATGGTCCTCTCTAAATATATTTTTCGTTTCTTTTTCTTTATTTATTTATTTCATTAAACGCGAATGAGGAAACTAAGCGGATAATCGAGTCGCCGGTGATTTTCGACTCGAAGAAGAAGAAGGAAGTGTACATACATTAAGCCGATGAAATTCATGATTTGCTTATTTATGCAAGATAATTATTCCCGCAGTGAATCGTATCGTGTTCGTGGCAACTCAAGCGGTTATGTAGTAATTTAAATAATGCCGTAAGAGTGAGAGACCGTCGAGAAGAAGTTAACATCTTTATTTTCTATATGCCAACTATCAAATAAATATTTTCAAAAGTTTTCACACGGAGTATGGATGCGTGGGAGGAGGAGGAGGAGGAGGAGGAGACAACGACGACGCGTCTTCGCGACGAAGAAAAACGAAAAAACTAAGGGGGACACGGGGAGAAATTAAAAAAGAAAATAAAACTAAAGTTGTCAGAGTCCCAACGCGATGTAATTTATTTGTTTTCAACAAAATTGCGTTAGCGTGCTAGCGAGCACTTACCTAAATCCTTACTTACCTGCAAGAACACCAAGCGAATCTCCATTTTAATCGTTCTCATTTTCCAGGAGATGGAAATCCTGCGCGTGCTCATCGATGCCAAAAAGCGAGCCGAGCGTGGAAGCCATTCACAAACAAGGCATTCAGAACGTTCCTTGGTAAGGAGCAAAGGGAGAACAGAAAGTTCCATGAAACGCCGTTTGCCAGCCGTTTGTCGGCAAAGCTAATTCCCGTTTATCGCGTTCATCTGGCCCATAAACAATAACAATTACGAGTATCACTAATTTCATGCTCGAGACATCCCCGATTCTCGTCGTTTCAACGAACGGAGACTAACGATACAAAAACACATATACTCGTACGCGAAGAACAAAATCTTGAACCTCTTCCGTGACCAAGATTCAAAACTTTTGCTACCTTTTTCTTTTTTTCTTTCTTTTTTTTACGTCTCATTAAAAAATATCATTAGACATTTGGATGCTAAATAACGAAATCGATAATAACTTTATTTTTCTCTATATAGGAATATATGAGAATTCAAAATAAAATGAACAACGATCGCGTATACTCGTCGTCTCAACAAATTTCTTCATTTCGAAAGATACAAAACTTACGAAAGATATTAATTTACTGAAATATTATTATTATTAATAGGAACCAAGTTGGGAATGATTATTTTTCTCTAAAGGAAAAAAGAAGAAGAAGAAGAAGAAGAAAAAAAAGAAAAAAACGAAAGAAAAGGTATGTACGATCATACGTAATCTCTGGTAACTTCCGCTTCGAAAGGAAACTACGGTCACGTGAGGAAGAAACGAAGAATGATTCGCACGAAAGGCGACTTACGTAGGTACAACAACACTATCGTTTCGCCGTCCGGCATATAGGTAATAACAATTACGGATATCGCTAATTTTATGCGCGAGCCATCCCTCATGACCGTGCTCGGCAATAAATACGAACGAGAGTAGTGGAAAGAGAGTGGTAGTTACTGATGTAGTTCACGGCTTCCCATTACACGGCAGTGTGAACCGTATCCCTTCTCCCTTTTCTAACGACTCATTTATATACATTTATATACAGCCTGATTATGTACGATAGCTTATGTTTCTTTCTTTCTTTCTATGCCCAACCCTTCCCCCTTTTCTTCCTCTCTTGGCCGATCTTTGATTTGAATTGTTTACTGCGTAAAATATTAAAAAAAAGAAAACGAAGTTATCATTTACGTCCACTTTTACGTACTTTGAAAGGACCATCGAATAAATTTTCTCCCTTAAACTCTCTCTCTCTCTCTTTCTCTCTTATTCATATTTTTATATTTCATCTCGAATAAAAAAGAAAAATCATATTTCTATCGAGTCAAAGATACGGATCAATTGCAATCACCCCGTATATACCTACATATGAGTTCGCGTTACCGAAAGCGTAGGTGTTTCGATATACTATACGTATATGTGATTACGCGTATGTGTTGGGAGGTAAGTAGGAGAGGCGTTATCCCACCTGCACGATATCCACGCCGGAGGTATGCCGGTGTAGCACGGTGAACAAGTATGCCCGCTTCCTTCCACATTAAATCCCAGCGAATCGCGAATCTCTCTTTCCATCTCTCTCTCTCTCTCTCTTTCTCTTCTACCCTTTCTTTCTTTCTTTCTTTCTTCCATCCTCAACGGTGAATTGCCGTAGGGCACGCACATGGGATTTCGCGCGTGGTGTATAGAACCGAATCACGAGTGCAACCTCGAGGACGATGATGACGATCAGGAGAATGAGAAGAAGGAAGAAGAGAACGACGAAGGGGTCTCTTGCGAAACCAACGACTAGGACCATATATTTATGTGTACGTATATATGTATGTATAGATGTAACTGTACGGGTTTGTATGTATACCCATACACATTACTTGGATTAACACATGTGCGTATATACGTGTCTGCGTGTAGCTGTAAACGTACGTGTTTGGATGTATATGTATGACTTATATTTACGTGTGTCTGTGTGTGTGTGTGTCTGTGTGTGTGAACGACGCGAATCTCCTTCTATCTCTGTCTCTCTCAGTTTCTCATGGTACCCGTGCTCACGATCAATCTGCTCTTTCTTGGTAGAACCCACGAAGGTGCTTCTCTGCACTCGCCTTGATCTCGATCCTTTCAAACTGAAAGAAAAAGAAAAAGGGAAAGAGAGAGAAAGAGAGGAGGGAACGTTCTACGTTGGAAACCGTTGATATCGGTCGAACGATTTACTTACGTTTTCAATAGGAATTCGTTATACATGGTGGGTGAAAGATCAGAAAACTCGTTCCTATAGAAAGCAATAATTTTATATTCTAACGCGCGTTCGTAGTTAAGAACGTTCGGTTATAAGAACGATAAATAATTTTCAATAAAATAGATAAATAATAGAAAAGTCGAGATAACGATTGTACAATTGTCAAACGTTATTACGTTTTTCAAGATCATATCTGTATATAGGATGTTTCACGTAATGGTCGACACGTGTACCGGTAATAATTATAACAGTGGACACTGAGATAACATATTTTTTTTTTCTTTTTCATTTATTTTATGATTTATTTTACGTGTAATACATGTATAATAATTTTAATATAAAATCAATCATTCACAGTTAATTTTATTGATTTTTTGTTTCCACTGTCATAATTGCGGATACCTACATGTTTCTTTTCTAATAAACTTCACAAAAATATGTTATACTTTAAACAAAATGTCTATCAGTATTTGATCTCAACTATAATATTAATAATTAAAAAATTGTTGTAAATGTCAAGATAGTTTGAAATCGAGAAAAGAATTGTATAATCGTACACACACGTACACACACCGTGATATATATATATATTTGCGCGTAAAATTACGCGTACGCGCGTGAAATTCTAATTACATATAAACAAGTTAGATTTACGCGAAGATAGAAAAAAAAAAAAAAATGACGAGGGTGCATCGCGATCGGTCGGAATTAGGCGCAAAACGTTAAGCACAGTTTGCAAGAAACTTAAAGAAGATGGAAAGAGGGAAAAATAAAAATTAAATAATAAAAATAAAAAGAAAAAGAAAAAGAAAGAGAAGTCGCGTTTAGTTGTGTGTGTGCGCGTGCGCGCGCGCTAGCACACGACTCGTAAGAGTTGCATCGTGCAGAGGGCCCCTCTCATAATCTCGCATATTTACACTGGTCGCTGTGAATAAAACTGTTACATTATGTTTCGGCATTCCCCACGTGTGCGTACGAGATCGCCGCTAAGAGGATGCTGGATGAAGAAGAGGGGTTTGAGGGGGAGACCACGAGAGGAATCCTTCGAGCGCTCATTTTTTCTCATTGCCAGCAACGATTCTCGTTTAAAACTTTTCGATTCTCAACATCGGTCGTACTGAAAGCTCCTTCATTATTGTACGCTCAAATATTCATAGTTATAAAGGATATTGAAAAATTGGAACATTGTATTTAATTGTACCAACGTGAAAGATAAATCGATAACAAAGTCCGTTTGATATATTGCGTCTACACAAATTAGTATGATAATGATTTATTATTATAACGACGCTCTCGTATAATACTTATAGGATTTATAACGAATCTAAAAATCTCTCTAAACATCAATCATCATCTCTAAGTAATATAAATGATACGTTTAATTAAAATATAATTAATGGCAACGATTCCTAATCTCTATTTCTTTTTAAATCATTTCATTTAAAATGCAATTCGCTTATGAAAACTAACAATTAGTCTAAAAATCTTATCTATTAATATTTTATATCTCTTATACAATTAGAAATAAAATATAAAAATATTAGAAAAATTGCAATTATGATTAGACAAGCATGAAAATAATTGGATAAACAAAATTAATTCTTCAAAAGAGAGAGAGAGAGAGAGAGACAAACAACAATTTCCTAAATCATTCCGTAGTGTAGAGGTTTCGGAGATCTTACAGGACGATATTCAAAAATCGTTGACACACATCGTCTTGTCGAGAGAACAAGTTGCGAGATGGAGTCTCGATGAAAGAAAACCAACCCGAATCCCCCGACGTATAGTTCTCGTGGATTACGGTAAAAGCGCCGGTATACAACAACTGTTACAACAGAAAAAGAGAGAGAGAGAGAGAGAGAGAGAGAACAAGTCGAGATTTAATTATGTCCAAGAGAGGTAGGAAGGGGGGAGAGTAATACGACGGAGAGTCCAGAAACTTTATTACTGTTTACCGTAAAATTATTGCACCTAGCGAGACGTTTAATCACTCGGATACTCGCGCACGAGCAAAGGCGAGCATGCGCGCAAACATAAGCAAGCATACATGTGTATATTCGAAATCCTTTTTAAAACGGATTTCACCTTAATTTACATAATGTCGTTTGTAAATTCGTCCGATGTTATTTCTTTTCTTGTTTTTTTTCTTGCTCCTTTTCTTTTCGTCTCCCCCTTTTTCGAGTAAAATAAAAACTAACAACAGGAAAGAAAATGATTATAATATATAATAATAAAATAAGTGAACTGGTGTTAGAATGAAATTATTTTATCGTACGTTGTCGTTAGAATTTAGACGAGTAGAATAATAATAATCAACGTGCATCCTAATCGAATGTCGAATAAGAAATGATTGTACGTTGCGTATGTGTTATTGATATCGAGTTTTAAAGAGTATACGGTTATTTATTTTGATAATTACCGTGGAACGTTATTTATATATATTTGGAACGTTATTATTATGCGACAGGGTGATTAGTATAGAATGGGAAGATGATAATCGTTACAAAGAGAGACTTGGAGTAAGTGAAGTAGAATTATTATTGTAAAACATGTGCTAAGAGACCTGCATGGTGTCTCACGATAATAGATAAGATTATAAAGAACATTCGTGTCAGAGATGTCAGAGCATTGAGATGTCAGTTCGGTAATTCAAAAGAGAGAGAAAGAGAGAGAGTGAGACAGGGGGTGAAAGAGAGACACATGCATGATTGTATAAATAAAACACTAAGTAAATATAATCAGGAAGATGCGAAATATCATACGTCCGAATTATTTTCCGCGCTATTGCGATTCCTCTTCCGTTGAAAGTAAAGAGGGATCAAGGTCAAGGGATCTTAATTAATACACTTTGGCCGGCGAATCGAGAAAACGTGTCAGTTGAATATTTTTTCACGTCGCACTAAGGACGGTGTAATTAATCTGATAAGGGGGAACTTACATGGCCAGGGAACGAAGTAAACTTCTTACGTATTACTTTCTCTCTATCCTTTGAAATAAATAAAGAAAGAAAGAAAGAAAGAGGGGAGAGTAAGGGAAGGGAAGGGAAGGGAAGGGAAGGTGGTATGTAAAGGCTCGGGCGCGCAACAAACATTTACAGAGGTCACAGGCGTGAGATCTATGCAAGATTCGAGAGATATGTCGTATTGTCGTACGTAAAGTACCACAGCCGTAACAGAGATTACGCGAGCTAGCGAAAGAACTAAAGAAGGAACGAAAGAAGGAACGAAAGAAGGAACGAACGAAGGAACGAAAGAAGGAACGGGTAGTTGCTCCCTATCTCTCTCGGCACTTTTTCTTCTTCTTCTTGTTGTTGTTCTTCTTCTTGGCAAGTTTGCGGGGCCAACGTGCTCGAGCGTTCCTGCCGCATCAATTTTCCCATTCTTCTTCCCCCTATTGTTTCGCGGAGCGTGCACTTACATAGTACACACATCGGCCGGCTCCGATCTGGCTCGTGCTTCTATCGCTAAACCCGATCCAACTTGATTTCGTTTCAATAAGAAAACAAAACAAAACAACGATCCCTTTTTGGTCATTTCGTTAAAAAATAGATGAAAAAGGAGAGAATAAAAATCAATCTCGTAAAACGTAACATTGATTTTTCCTGTCAACGAGAAACTTAAGGAATATAATAAAGGGTTAAAAATAAGTTAGAAAGAATAAACTCGTCGTATCCTACGATCCCGAAGTTCGATAAAATAAGGTCGACGATCGACGTCCCGTAACGACGCGCGTATATACTTTACATATCGCATAACCCTCTGACGCACGCGATGACTCGAGCAAATGAACCACGGTCATTAAGGAGAAATTGCCCATACAAAGTGGCCCCATAAAGGAGCAGAGCCTCCTATTAAAACCGTCGACGTCGACGGCTCTCTTCTTTCGTACTCGCCGGTTTCCTCGACGATGGTTTGCTCGCTCGCTCGCTCGCTTCCTTCCTCTCGACGGCTTCCTCCTCGAGGACGAGGCGCGATACTCGTCCAAGCATCGCGAACCACCACCTGCTTCTTAGCTTCTCGTTCATCAACTTCTTTAACCTAACACTTTGTATCAATTTTTGTCGTCGAAAGTTTCATTTATCGTAATTTATCGAAATTTTTTAATTATAACGCGTCGCCACACCGAGACTAATCGAAAATATTGCAACAAAGTAGAGCAACGTAATGTAATGTAATGTAACGTAACGTAATGTCCGTTTGTTTTCTCGCGAAGTAACTTTTGTTGCTAAGAAAAAAAATAATTTACGTAATAATACTAACTTATCTGACTACGTAATTATTCATCTATGTATGCGAATAATACCTGTTCCGGTTTCTGCCTCAGAGATGTTTATCCATCGTTATTACGTCTGCCAGACACCTGCCAAAACCGATCTGCAATTAATGCCGAATGCTCGAGTAGCATGCAATCTTTCTCGTACGTACCTACGTATTATCTATCGATACACCACGTCAACGTCCAATACCGTCCTCGACATTTCCTTCCTTTGACTTTCCCTGCTCCTATTTCTCCTTCTAATCGTAGAATGATCGCTTTGCAAAGCTACCTGTCATAATATTGCTTTATCGATATGCTTATTCGTTTTTCCCTCGATTATCGCCAATCGAAATCGAACCGACAATTCCACCTTTTACAAACTACGTCCAATTACGATCACTTTTTCTTCAAACTAACGTTGACCTAAGCGTTACAATTATCGTTCTTACGATTTTCATTTTCGCGAAATGTTACTTTAGATTTAAATTAAACGATGACTTTCGAGTAAACGTTTCAAATATAAAAGAAAAAAAATAAATAAATTATTCTTTTAAAAAAAAGTAGAAATAAATAACGAAATAACTCGAAAGTACCGTAAGCGAGACACTTAAAAATAATAGAAAATCTTACATGGTGAAAGTGTACCGTGATAGAACTCTAAGATTTATTATGTATGCATTATATATACATTTACGCGCACACACACACACACGCGCGTTATATGTTCTTATATAAATGAAGGTACGAAATCGAGGGAATTCGAGATGGTTCGACGCCTATCGACGAAATTGCTTTATCACGTGAAATTAACGAGATCTTGGATTTTTAATTAATGCACTTTGCACGGCAGAAGAGCTGAGAACCGAGCCGCTTACATCCTGAGAACCACGAAATAATGCAACGAGTATGCGCTCGCTAATTTCCAACCGCGTGAATCGACTATCATCATCAAGTTCAGAACATTTGCGTGATTCCTGATTGGATACGATGATTACGGGACTTTGTCTTCTTTTTTCCTTCTTCTTCTTCTTGTAAGTTCCTTTTTTACATATTAAAACAACTTACAATTAGAAATATACGACGAACAATAGGGTGCATACTAATCGCGAAAAGATGATCGGTCGATAATTCGACAAACTTCGTTGACAGGGAAAATAATTAATTAACGTTAGGAACATTTGCAAAAGCGTATGATTACCCTCTCTCTCTCTCTCTCGCTTCGAAAAAAGTAAGGAAAAAAGAAAAAAAAAAATAATTTCAAGCAAAACGTACGAGAAGTTTCGTTACGGATCCTTATTATCGCTTTGGACACGATAGCGTACCGTAAACGTCGACGTCTCGTTTGTCCATCGTTCCCAATCTTCATGCCGTTTTTCGAATTAAAAGGCACTAATTTGGTCGAACAATTAGTACCAAGCGATAATGTACATTGGTCATGGTGCACGAAACCACCAACGTTAAGGACGTTCGTGCGTGTTTCGCTAACGACGTTTCGACTAATCTTCATTGAAACCAAGCGAAACGGAATTTTTCGCGAGGAAATAACTTTATTCGTTTGGCCAAAGTCATCTATCTATCTTTCTCATACCCCCTCTCTCTCTCTCTCTCTCTTGGTTTCGTGAAATAAGAGAGAAGAGAAGAACAAATGAATCTAAAAAAAAAAATAAAAAAGGAAAAAAAAATGATCTACGTTAGCAATTCAATTAAAATTCTTTACAACCAACGAGATCTCGAAGATGTATAACTCGGCTTACTTGTATATTCCATGTATTTATAAAAAGAATATCTCGCGTTGTTAAAAGAAATCTTGAAAGAAGAAGAAAAAAAATATCTTCCTCGTACATTTCTACGTTCTTATCTATTCGCATATATCTCTTTTCCTTTCGTAACGATTAGAGTCAAATCAAAGGAGAACTTTAGCCGATAACCTCTCTCGTTAAACTATTTCGATATATATATATGTTAACATTAAATCATAAAAATTTTAGATTTTATTTCTAAAATAACCAGGTGTTTTAAATAATTCAATATTCTAATCTCTTCTCGTACTTTGAACACCAATCTTCCGTCAGTCGTGCTGTTCTATCGGATCTAATCTACGAATTCAATTTCAATTGAATACTTTTAAATTATTAACATCTGATAAATTCATACGTAATTCTATCTACTTTTATATTAAAACACGTCAATATAGTTATTTCAAGATTTGGCTAGTCATTTGACGAATTAACCATCACTTTTCCAAACCTAACGTTGTATTACTTAATAACGTCTCGAAAAAATCGTTTGATCGTAATGATTTTCCGCGGGTACAATGCGTTTAATCGTGGAGTACGAACCTACCGGTTAGTTTGTATGCTCCTTCCGTTTACATTTTAACGGTTCTCCACTTCCCGTCTCGATCGACCGGTCGCCCTATGGTGTGCTCCATGGAAATCGAGAATTCAACTACGTAACGCGACTCGAGCTTCTCTCTCTCTTTTTCTCTCTTTTCTGCTCCCGTTCGTGAGATCTCAAGCAGAAAAAAATGGTCTGCCGGTCTGATAAGATCGTCTGGTTAAAGCCAAACAAACTATTTCATTAAGTGAAAAAGAAGAAATTTTTCGCTTGCGGACCAACGACCGAGCACCTTGTAAAATCCAACCTATGCTACATTTTACATTAAAGTATATATATATATGTATACTAACACAGATATCGAATCAGCCATTCTCAACAAACCTCTAGTTACTTTGCCTCTCGCTCATGCGTTTCTACCTTATCTATTCGATCTTTTTTTTTTCGCTCGAATATGCTCGCTCATCGTCGGCTAATTATTCTAAAATTATCTACAGATTTAAAAAAATTTATTATATATATATATATGTATATGCAGATGTATACTTTGAATCTACAATTTTTTGGAATCTTCTCCGACGTTTCGAATATTTCAACGCAAATTCATTATTTATTTTAACAATAAAATAAATCTGCGATATAATCAAGATAAATTTTAATACTTTAGCGACATGCTGATTAATGGTATAACAACGTATAGTTGAATAAAATATCTTGATTATATTGAAAATATTAAAATAAAAGAGAGAATATATTTATGAAATGTCATTTGAAACTTGGAAATGAGAATAGAGAATATTTCATTTACAGATCTAAGAAAATATTTATATATTTTGTTTTTCGAATATTTCAAAGAGTTTATTATTCGTCTCAACGATAAAATAAATTTAAAAAAGTAATCGTGATAAATTTCAATACTTTTGCAAGTTTGCACATTGATCGATACTGATTAATAGTTACCATACCTTCGATAAAATATTTGTATTATTGAAAATGATTACGATCTCGGAGCGTGTAAAAGAATATATTATATTAATAAAATTCGTATTTGGATTGCGAATCACGTAGGTGATTAGTAAAATCTAATTCGACACCTGGAAAATGGGAATAAGAGAAGAGTAGAGGAGAATTATGTGTATCGATAATCGCATTAGACAACTATTCCCCCTGTCCTATACTTGATAAGCCACCTATACACGCATTTATAGGTATTTATATGTGTATACATATTTTCGTTGTTCGTAGAATGAAAACTTTTATTGAAAAGAACAGATTAACGGGGACGTACGCGTGTTATAGTTTCCTATTACCAAACATGGATTTATCCTCGGATTCATCCGAACAATAATACCATTTTACCTTTCGTCCTTTTCCATAGTCAGGAAACGAGAATAAGAAAGAGAGAGAGAGAGAGAGAGAGAGTGAGAAAGAAAAAGAAAGAAAAAGAAATAAAATAGGAAAAAAAAGGAGAGGAAGGAAGTATCAGTGTGGCCATGTTCTCAAGCTGGCTATAATAATATTTAAGAAGGACACATTTTCACGGCTCAACATGTAAATGGTCGGATTACCGGAACCTTGCTACCTATAGTTTCCTGCGTGTCACGGTTATTCCTTCGAAATACAAAATCGTCAAAGGCAACCGCCGTCCTCGACTATCCCGTTCACCCCTGAGACGATGATTTTAAGCGATTCAAAGGATTCGAAAGAGGACATGAAAGATTCTTTTGATAATTCCAACGTTTATGAAGTGGCACCACTGACCACGGCCGAGACGTTTCTCGTTTGCAAACGTTTACATTCGGTCGTTTGGTTGTAAGAAATTTTTACCTACCTGTCGACAACCGTAACAAACATTTTTTTTCCTTATTCTCTTTTTTTCTTTTGTATATTTTTTGGCTATTTTATTTATTCGAAAATATAAGAAAACAGAAATAAAACGATCGAACGGTTTGAAAAAGATTTAAAAAAATACAAAAAAAAGATCAATAAAATAACGTTCTCGAAGATTTAACGGATACGAAATATTTAATCTACCAAACCGAATCGTTTCACAATCGTTCTATACCGAATCATCTCTCGTTGTAAATTTTTCCACTTTACGAGAACTGAGATATCGCTTTGTCGCGAGTAAGTTTTTCACGCGAGTATTCGATTCTTACCTAAACCTGTTGTTAAAAGGAAAAAGGAAGTCAAAGGGAAGAGGAGACATGGAAGTGTCTTTATCGATTCTGACAGCTCATCGGATAACGTTTAACCGTGGCATCTTTAAACGAACGACAATGGCCCTTTTTCCCTTTTAGAAAGCCCTTCATGTTTTCTACTATAACATTAGAGACGTATATAATATACATATATATATACATACATATAGGTACGTGCGTGGCCATAGGTAAAATGCCACGCGACCACAAAATAAAAATCCCTCGGCGACCTAAAAGCCCATAGAGTTCGCACTGGTCCCCGTAGATGTCCGTCGGATAAGACGACAACTTGAATTATATTCACCGGTGAGCACACGAAGGATACCTATCCGGATGAGTTTCAGCTCGGAGATAAGTTAATAGCTTTATTAACTGTGGGAAAATGGGCCCGTTGTCGACGACCACCACCACCACCATCACCGCCAACACCACAACCACAACCGCTAACTTCGTCGCCCACGAACCTAGCTAGCTCTTTCGTATTTACAACGACTAAATAAATTACGAATTATCCCAAATTCGATATTCGTTGAATATCATTCGATTCTATTTTATTTAAAATTTCAACAATATTTTTATCATTTAACGTATTATAAATTCTCCCCGTAATATAATAAAATACGATCGTAAGAATACAAAAATTTGTTCTATCGCATGATTAATGGCAAACGCGTTTAAAAATGAAAACGTATAGAAAAAAAAAAGGATAAAAAAAGAAGAAAAAAAAGATTTGTAAAGAAGGAAGGTAGAAATAATTTCTCAACTACTTCGTTAAAACGAAGCAGGCAGGGCTATCCTTTCGCAAACTATGTTCTCACCCTGGCATGAATAGGCCGCACCCTTCGATGCGATCGGAATCGGTTGGTAAGTGCGCGTCGTCGCACCGTTCGATGAATCGATACGGCATGAAATCGAAGGGTGATCGGAACGATAACACCAGGATCGATCTTATCACTTTTTCACGTAATTACGCGTGTTGGGCACACATTGATAAGGGCTCCCTCTCTCTTTCTCTCTCTCTCGTCATTGTGCCTGTCCGATTCGAGTGGTTTTAACGAAGACGCGCTACCAAACTGTACGAAAAGGGCTGAAAGAAAAGAAAAAAAGAAAAGAAAAAAAAAAAGGAAATAGGGAAAGAGGGAAAGAGAGAAATACAAAGTGAAAGAGCAGCTCCCTGCTTACACGCTGGAAAATCAACGCGAGCATCAAGCAGCAAAAAAGGAGAAGGGATAAGGCACACTGATTGAATTTCCTGTGGCAATAATTCTTCCCTTTTACACGGGCCCGCGCACCGTCGGTTCGCCCAGTGTAAAAAGGCGGATGCCGTTAGCAGTGCAATTAATATCGCACGAAATCGTACATCACGGAACTAAGCCTTTGAATCTAAAGATTAAGTCAATCTTTCGAGTTATATTAATGAGAAACGATTAAGCAATAATTTCATATGTTACAAATTATTTTGATTTATTATACTGTCTACACTTTTGTATTTTTTTTCTTTTTTTTTCTTCTTTTTTTCTCTTTTTTTTTTTTCGTCGATACAATTTTAGGTAAACCTAAGAAGGAAGTATATATTTCTTATTAAATTATTTCGATTAAAGAATAATAGAACCTAATTGAGAAATGATTTTCGTAGTAATAGAAAAATCATCGTCTAGATAGAGAAAGGTTTTAAGGAAGATTTTTTTCTTCTTTTTTTTTTTTTTTTTGAAAAAGATTCTAAAGAAACTTTTACCGTTTTCTTATATAAAACTGAAATAGTCTTTTCCTAACTACTAAAGTTTAGAAAATTTATGACAGCCAATATTGTGCCGAGTAGTACGAAATCTCGACTTATTGTTTGTGACCGGTTGAAAAGGGAAAGGGAAGGCGTTTCGAGTCGGTGCCTTCCAGCAGTAAACCAATAAAGTGATAAAACTGAGCACTTTGTTCGGCCGTTTATACGAAGACTTGCCCACTTTCTATAGCTTTTTATCTTACGAAAGTATCATCGTTTCTCTCCTCGACAAACTGACTTCTTCTCCAGGACGACGTGAAAACAAGGACGTGGTATTTACAAGCCGTTATAGAGACGTATACGTAGGTTCTCGTGTTTGAAAATCGAGAACCATCATCGGTTCCATAATACAATACCTTTACTCTACCTATGAACGATACTTTACAAATAATCAACTTTACAACGCTGTTAGAACAATTTTTTCAACTTCAACCGTTTTTTTTTCTTCTTTATTTTCTATCGTTCAATATAATTACGAACACATTCATAAACCGATTAACTCAAATTCTATAATTTTACTGTAAATAAATAAGTTTCCTAAATAACAATATAATCTTTATATCGAATAATAAATAACACACGCAAAATGTAATATTTAAATTTATTTATTTTTACTTTATATTGTTTTTCCTTGAAATTAAATATATACATATTAAAACAATTTATTAATTTATTAAAACGTATTAGAGAGAGAACGAGAGAGAGACAAAAAGAGAAAATAAAAGAAGCTAGTGGATCTAATTTAATAGGTGCAAGATTATCGTGAAACGTAAGCCTCGTGCTAGGCTCGTCGTAAAATGTCAAAGACTCGGCAGAACGAGAGGCGGAAAGATGAAAAGACGGAAGCTAACGAGCATCCTCGTTCGATCGAAAGCAATATTTAAGCGCCTTTCGTTCAAGGGGTTGTTGTCCCCTGTAATCGTGGCGCATTACACGACCAACCAACCCTTCGCGAGTTTACGTCTGGTATCGTCTGGCTTGGATCGGGGAATGGAATCGGCCCATGGAACCGTACAAACTGGCTTATGTCTGCCTACCGATCACGAACAAATACGACCGCAAACATTTGCACGGCCCGTTCTAACCACTTTGTCCATGACAGAAGGCAACGAAAATGTTTGGGGTGCCGATGATCACATGGGTTTGCCTAACAGATTGAAATAATTTCTTCTCGATTCTCAACGGGAGGGGGATGAGAAAAAAATAAAAGAGGAAAAACTTGCGAATCTAAACACGATTAGATATTATTGCGAAAAAGAAATATATATTCGTTGTATGTGCATTGATTTTTTATCGAGATAGATAAATGATTAATTATTAAAAAAAAACTTACCGTATCTTGTATTTTTTATAGAATCTTAGAAACACGCAGAAAGACTTTGACGAGATCTAAGAATGAAATAAACGCGATCACGTCAGTGTAGATTTTCAAGGATAAATTTTTATCTTGTTTCTATGTATTGTACAAAAAAAAAAGATAAATGTACAGAAGTAAGTATAATACGTTAGAATTATTATATAAAATGTTTATACATATGCGTGTGTGTGTGTGTGTGTGTGTATGTGAGCGAATATTTTATACCTAATATATGATTACGAGAACGCTTTAAAGAAATGAATTCACATTTATTTTTTTATTTTTTTTTTTACCGAATGAAATTATTTTTTATTTTTTTCGAACGACCACGACTTCACATTTATTTTTTTATTTTTTTTTACCGAATGAAATAGGCCAATGAAATCGAACGACCACGCACATATAGTTACGAAATATCCATGTTCTTTTATGCTCGTTAAAACGATATTTAATAGAATGGCTAATAAAGCAGGAATAATCTCAACCGATCTATCGAAACTTTCATCATCGTCAAGATAACGACACAACGATTTTAACTAGACACACGCACTTATTTACTTATAGTTATGCAACGTGTGTAATAACACCCAACACAAGCATTTCATTTTCCGCCCAACGTAAATCCATCTTCGTAGATCATCGAGAGTTCATCGAACGAAAATTCTACGCCCACGTTCGTCCGTGTCAATAAGCAAAGCGGATGATATTTTTGTAATCTGTAGTATGTCACGTAAAATACATACACGCATAAGTGTGTGACTTTTTGTTGGCGTATCCAATTAACGATCTAAAAATGTTACCAACCTGGATGATAATAATAGACAAAAAGATATGTTGATGAATATTTAATATACATTTTTTTTAATAATTTATTTTTTAATAAAAAAAGATATAAATTGATATAATATTAATGAAAATTCAAACCCCATCTTAAATCGTCTATATGGGGTGTCCATCAAATACAAAAGCCCTTAATACTAAAATATTTCTCTGATTATATTTATACGATAAATAAATAGAATCAAAAGAGTGAGAGAGTAAAATATCCAAAAATTAATGATACTTTAGATCTTTAACACCAACAGAAGGAAACAATTCGATAGATTGGATATCGATCAAAATCTAAGAAACTAATGAAAGATCACGAAACGTAACTTTCTCTATGCGTTCATCCGTGACACGTGTATTTCGTCGTATTATCCCCCCCTCCCCCTCCTCTTCTTCTACCACTCCCCTATTCACCCTTCACCCTTCCTCATCTCTTCACCGTTCTTTTCTATTCTCTCTGTTTCTCTTATTTTCCACGTTTCTTCGTCGAAAAGACGAGAGGAGGACGACTTGACAAATCCACTGGGCTTTCCGTATTTATAAACACTCTCACGCAACATGAATTTAAAGCCTCCGGACGACGACGGCAACGACGAAGAAGAAGAAGAAGAAGAAGAAGAAGAAGAAGGAACACACGTTGACGAAAAGCGTCTCGTATCTCGTCGCGGCTACAAACCCTTTCTACAAGCTCTCTTCACAAAGTACCACTCTCTCTCTCTCTATCTAACTATCTATCTATCTATCTTTCTATCTCTCTTTCTCTTTCTCTTTCATAAATCACTCGGATTTCTCTCTGACGAGAAAACGTTTCGTTCTCGCAACGAGATCTTTTCTCCGACTAACGTAACTTCTTTAATTATTTTTCAGTTAACATTACGATTATCTCATTTAAACAACGATGACAATGAATTACTTATTAATCCTAATTTTTTAAAATCTAAATAATATAATACCGTAATCCTTTATAATAGACGAAGATTTAAAGTAAAAGAAGAAAAATAAAGAAAATAAAGTGTGCAAAGAAATAAAATGAGATTCGATTCGCGATAAGAAAAGAATGATCTTAAAAAAGACAAAGATAGATAGATAGATAGATAGATAGATAGAGTTAACAAAAAAAATATAGGTAAAGAGAAAATTGTGACGAAATCCACGAGAACGGTGCAAATGTTCGTTCCAAGAAATCAACGAGGCGGACGAATATCCGTCGAGAAGAGAACCTCTCTCAACTGGTTGCTCGGAATAGATCGAGATACGCGATGATATTAGAGCTGGCTTAGGAAGCAAGAACCTACGAGGAAGAAAGTACCACCACACGCGTTTTACCCTCCCTCCCGCCCTTCTTCTTCACCTCTTTCACCTCCTCTCCGTCCAACTAGCAGTCTCTTCCAGATCGCAGGGTGGGTGCATTTGAAAGCTCCGATTCCACCCTCCTCCTCCTCCTCCCACCCCCTTCTCATTCTTTTTCTCTTCATTCCATCCCCCTCCTCCCTACCCTATCACTCTCTCTCTTTCTTTCTCTTTCATCCCCCCTCCCCTCCCTTCACCGCCCATCACTCTCTCTCTCTCTCTCTCTTTTTTTTCTTCTTTCTTTCTTTCTTTTTTTTTTCCTCTCTATCCATCTATCTATCTTTCTCGTTCGTATACTCGTATGCTTCGCTACATCTCAACCGTTTTTACGACGCTTTGAGTCGCGGGCGTCGCAGCGGAATGCGCTAATGAGGACTTGGCTACCGTCACACTTCCCCCTTTCGTTGACTCGTGCCACCCCGAGAGCGTCGCGTGAACGAGAACAAGAAGAGAGGAGAGGAGAGCAGAGCAGAGCGTCGCGACGCTCTTCCTAAGCTAAGCCCCGACTTTCCTAAACTTCTTCGAGATGACTTACGTGCTTCTCTTCTCTTCTCTTCTCTTCTCTTCTCTCTTCTAAACTCATCTGATCTCATCTCATCTCGTTTTATCTTATCTCTTATCCCTTTTTTACTCTTTTTTTCTTTTTATTCTTCTTTATATTACTTGGTAGAGAAAGTTTCATCGGTAATAATAAGTTATACACAATTCATGTAAATCAGAGATATTTTCAACTTGTTGCGGTTTACTCTCTCTCTCTACGTTATAAACTGTGGAATTTTCTACGATAATATATTTAACGTGGCACGATATTTTAATACTTTGTAAAGTATATACCATCTTACCATCGGATAATTCAAAGTAACGTAACATAAAAATCCTCTATATATATAACGTAAGAAACTATCATCATCTAACTTTACAGATACTAACAGAAAATATCTTTCTTATTTTTGTTAAGATTTAGTTTTAATACGATCGACAACTTGCACGAGTAAGCTTACGAATCTTATTTTATCATAGGTTTGTTACATCAAAAGTACTCTTTAATTGTATTTTCGAGAAACGAGATCAATCGATGGAAATAAGAAGAAAAAAGAAGAAGAAGAGTGTTTGGTAGAGTAATCATAACTACCACCGAGCTTTGTACGACCTACCTATGTGCGTAAGGAGAGTCAACAAGGACTCGCTTTTGAGAAGTTCGCTTGAAGTAGCGCAGACACGCGAAGAGTTTCGGTGCTGAACTGGGGAATGGAATAAAAGAGAGAGAGAGAGAGAAAGAAACACGTAGAAGTCATCCACGCCAGGGTCCTCGTCTTCCAACGCGATGAATAACGAGCGAAACGCATCTTTTCCTTTTATTTCGTCGACTCTATGCTTGGATGCACGTAGACGCGTCTCTTCCTTACAACGCCGTCGTTGCGTTAACGCGAAGGGAAAATGTCAAAGGAAAACGCGAAATATAGGACGATTCTTCTCGTTTTTTTTTTTCTAAACATACTATTTCGAAAAGTCAACCGGTGTTATTACACGAAGTAACATCGAATCTAATATCCTTATTTAAATTTATCATTTGATTTTATATTAATTTAATGACAATTGAATCTCGAAAAGAACAATACGGTTGTTAAATGGATTATTTCAATATCGAAGAATATCATTGATGTTATAAGAAATGATAATTTTGATGATCAAACATAAAAGTTGATTATTTTCAAGACGAAGTATAAGTGTAACGAGAAAGATGAGCTTAGAGTAAGAAGCTCGGGTAAAAGATTGAATATAAAAAAAAATGAAAAAATCAAGTGAAATCGGTTAGGTTCCTTAGATAAGTACATATATAGAACCCAAATACCATATAGGAGATAAAATAATTCAATCTAAAGTTAACTTAGTTAGATTCTTTGCGAAAGAACAAATATATGTAATCGGTGTTTGGTCATCAGTGTTACCATAAAAGAAGAAAAATAATAAAAAGTCATAGGGAGGGTATAAAAACTTGAACTCGAAATGGTCGTTCGTGTCAGACACGCGCAAACGTCTTCTCCGTGGGTAAGGAAAGTGCAAATAGGGCTAAAGGTGGAACGGTGTAGAAAAGTGGCATCCTTTTCCTTGGCGCCAACGTTTACGGTTTACCGGTCGTGCCAGCAAGCGATGCGTATTCCGATCTAGCGGTTGCACGCGGATTACCTCGCGCGTATTACCGTACAAGGGGGAAACACACATACACCGGAATCTTCTCTCTTAGGAAACCCTTTTTGCGGATACCTTGCTCATCGCGAATGCCTTATCGCGAATCCCGCGTACGCGATACCTTCCTCCTCCTCCTCCTCCTCCCCGAATGGACACGAATCGCGCTTAACGTAATAACAACGAGGAGCTGTTCCCTTTATATTTTTCTTCCCTTTTTACGCATAAACCTTCTTATCTCTACTGTTCCGTCCAACTGCTTACCTCAAACGATCTTTATTCCTTTCTTCTTTCTTACCTACTCTCTTATTTACGTTACACGTCTATTGTTATTTTATTTACGCATTTGAGTAACTCACCCCTTTTCTTTTTTTTTCTTTTTAGTATTTTTATACAGGATACGTATGTTACTTTTTTTTTTTACGAAAGAAAACAAAATTTAACATTAATTTATCGATGCACAAAATTATTCGTATACGTGTTATAGAAATTATTTGAAGTTCGCGACTGATGATAGAATTTAAACAAAATAAAAGAAAAAAATAAATAAAATAAAAAAAAACAGGAGAAAAAATAATAATAAGAAAGGAAGGAAGACGATATAAGAGAGGTATAAAAGAGTGTCTCGCGAGCCAACTAATAATAATAATTATAAAGCGTGGACGGAAGCGCGAAAAGACGACGAGTGGGCCGAGCCGTTGCGACCGAAGGAAAATCATTATAATTTAAATTCATACGCGGCCGATTTGTAGCGTGCTAACGAATCTTTGTCTTCGCACGCTAACGAGCCACGCCCGCTTGCGTGCGTGCAATTGGCTCAAATTGTTTTTCCACCTCGCGAATGCGAACCCTTTCCTACTTACGCACACGCGAAAAAAGAGGAAACATTCCGCGACGGGTTTTACCATACTCTACTTCTATTCGTCCTTCTTCTTAACTCGTAACTATTATAGAAAATCTTTTACCTTTTCGATACATCCCTTGCAACAAAAACAACAACAATAATAATTATTATGATTATACTGACTGTTAAATAAAAATTATCATAAACCAAAACAATGTTATACTAAAAAATGTATTATATATATTCATTTTAATACGATTTTGTTTATATCTTAAATAAAATAATATTATTCATTTCAACATTCACGTGTTGACGTAACGATTAACATATTATATATAAATAAATAAATAAGTATATAGAAATTTACGTAAATAATACAACAAGCAACCGATCGACGAAGGAAATTCGCATGAATAATCGCGATCTATGGGAACGAATATTAAATAAAATAATGAAAATAGAAAAGTATAATAATGTATGATAATAATTGGCAATATTAATTCCTGGTAACAGTGAAAAGAAAAGTTAAATTTAATAATATACTATAAATCTCAGTGAGATCTCGCATAGGTGGTGTACGCGGGAAAAAAAAAAGGTTTTAATAAAAACAGCATCCTGTGGATAATTAATGAATATAATTTGACGTAGAAAAAGTTATTAGTTATTGAATTTGGCAGGTAAGAGAGATTTTACGAGCTTCGTTTGTGCTTCTGGATAAGGAACAATCGATTGTTTGGAAGGTAGTTGGTGTTTCGTGTCACATCAACGAAGTTTAATGAAAAGAGAGTCTCTCTCTCTCTCTCTCTTTCTCTTTCAATGAGCTGTCTCATAAATTCCATGACCGTCGTGTCGCGTTGGATATGCGGTTAGCCGTATAATGATTTCTTTTAAAAGAACGAAAAAGAGAGAGAAAGAGAGAAAGAGAGAGAGAGAGAGAAGATACGAGACGGTGCATCGGTCTGGCATAAAAATGAGAACTCGGTGCATTAAGCCGAGTAATGGGCGCCTTGAAGAGAAAGCAAGGAACATAGGCGCCGCATCCTTACACGTAATACCCCGTGACAAAGTGGCTCGCGCGCGCGCGCGCGCGAGCATCCTTTGATATATGTGCATGTGTGCGTGTGTATGTGGGCGAGACGCGAGCCAGACGAAGGATATCTTCCGTCTTTGCTTCTTGACCGTATCAAGTCCTATAGATCGCAACTACCCATGCGGATATCCTTCATCGGCCAGGTCCTTGCACCCTTTATATATATATATTTATTTATAATTTATTTATTAAATTAGTTAATCAAAATCATTTTTTGAAATTATTATTATTTTATATAGAAATGAAAAATATTGTAGAATAATAAATGTTTGTATTTAGTTGATTGGTTTAGATATATCGTTTGTTATACAAGTCCTTGCACCCTTTATATATATATATATTATTTATAATTATTTATTAAATTAGTTAATCAATCATTTTTTGAAATTATTATTATTTTATATAGAAATGAAAAATATTGTAGAATAATATATGTTTGTATTATATTTGATTGGTTTAGATATATCGTTTGTTATAGGAGTCCTTGCACCCTTTATATATATATATTTATTTAATTTATTTATTTATTAAATTAGTTAATCAATCATTTTTTGAAATTATTATTATTTTATATAGAAATGAAAAATATTGTAGAATAATATATGTTTGTATTTAATTGATTGGTTTAGATATATCGTTTGTTATAGGATTGGTTTCATCGTAATAAATAATTTATATTGAACGTGTAATTGTGTTGTTTATTAAAATGAAATATTTTAAATAAATATTCTAATCTCTCTATCAGTCATCTCTCATCAATAATATATGTTTGTATTTAATTGGTTGGTTTAGATATATATTGTTCGTTATAGGATTGGTTTAATCGTAATAAATAATCTCATCAATACAGTGTGTTTAAAGATTTCGCACGCGTAAGGATCTTCCATACGAAAGGACAGGTGCATCTTTTAAATGCTAACAAATCGACAGGTGTTATCGATCATTCCTTTTCCTTCGGATACTTCCTAAGAGATCATCGAAATATAATACGCTTGTGTTAAGTACGTACGTTCAATATCCATTTAACGATATTATCATCTTAATCTTTCGAAATTGCTTAAATAAATCCACTTTGATTGTTAATAATTCTTCGAATAAAGACAACATTTAACATAACTTTAATATGATTTACTTGTTCTTATCAATCCCAGCCTAATATAAATTCAATTTTAAACGGAAGTGGAGAAAAACGAATTACGAATTGGCACTGATGCATTTTCATATGAAAAGAGAAAAAAGAGAAAAAAAAAAGAGAAAAAAGGTGGATAAACCGAGAAGTAACGATGATTGATAGGAACGTAGATCGATCAGCAAGAAACTTCTCGTCGGCGGAAATGCGTGTTTTCTATGATATACACACATCCGGCACCACGCCTCCTTGATTCACCTGCCGTTTCGTACTTAGACGTTTCTACCCTAAGATAACGATATGATAATCGTATTAATAATATTATTAATAAATGTTCATTCCAATATAAAATAATATTAATACGAGTATATTCGAGTATTTGATGATTGATGTTTCGCATATCTACGTATATATCAAAGCACTCATATAAGATGATGAAGGTTTTCCTAATCGTATAAAAAGAAAAAAAAGAAAAAAAAAAAACAGAAAAACTTTTAACGAGATCGATTAAATGACTTTTAATATCCTTTAAATATTCGCATAAATTTTATTCGATACTTTCATTAAATATAACACGCGGGTATTTATTTATTCAACAAAAAAAGTACATACACGTGTAATATATAAAAATAATTCCTAATATAAATATAGCATCGAGACTGATCGAACACGTTTAATTCAACGGAAAAAATTAATCAAATTAAATCAATAATATATCGTGGGGGGTGGGAGTGGGGGTGTTAAGGAATAGAAAAGATTGAGACAATGTTTTAAAAATAAATAATATAAAACGATGTGAGAGATAACGGTAAAAACGTGAACGAGAAAGAGAAGAGACGTTGTTAAAAGGTAAAAGAAATATTTTGGCAACTACTATCGAATAACGAGCGGCATCTCACCGATGAGAAACAAACCGCAACCGAGAGTTGTTTCTCTCTCTCTCTCTCTCTCTCTCTCTCTCTTATACACGTATAGGTATATCCGCGCGTATCAACCGCATTTTCGTTCGTTAATACCCAACGTTACGTTCCGCCGACCAGAATACTTGTTGTTTTTTTTCTCCCGGTTCGAAGGAGGGCGGGGTATCGCCAATTTGTGGGAATATTCTCGTCGAGAATCGTCAATATATGTGTGTACGTGTGTACATGCGTGTGTGTGTGTATGTGTGCTCGCAAAAGCTCACGCGAAATACGCGGAATAATAGCGATGGGTGCTTGCACGTATGTGTGTGATGTGTGTGTGTGTGTATCGGGTAAATCGGTGTATCTACCGTAACGAGCATTGAAGAGAGGGGGAGGTCTTGTTGGTCTCACGAGTAAGAACGCTATGCTAGTTACACGCGAACTAGGTTCAGCTCGCGACGAGCATTAAGCAAGCATTATGATAACTACAACCGCCTCCATGTGAGCCAGTTCGCGTCTCCGGTGTCTCACGAGACAACCGTCCTACTCTCGTCAAAATCTTAACTCAGTTCCTTCTTCCGGTAATGAATACAAATACTTCGAATTTTGATAAATCTTTTTTTTATATCGTCATCGTCATCATCATCATCATCATTCTTAAAGGATCGTTAACATTTTCAACTCATGTTATACCTAAAATTGATGATTACTTCATTGATAAGAAATAATAATCTCTCCTATAGTTAAAGTAATATTAATTATTCTATTACAATGAATGATATTCTAACGATAATCTTTGAATAATAAAATTGATAAAGATAGAAAGTAATTATTAACAGATTGATATTATATTCCACTTGTTATTGTTTATTATTCTTTCTTTCATATTATACATTCTTCAAAACATGGATAACGTTCTATGCAAAACCAGATCATTCTGTAAAAATTAATTTTAAAGTCAGAATCTACTTTTTTGATAAGACAAGTAACGTGAGCACCTGGGGTTTAATGTGTTAACAATAAGTGGGTACTGTCTATTGTCGAATGATAAATTTTGTATTATTCGATTACAATGAATAATAATAATAATCTATAGAAACATGTATAATAATTAAAATATAAAATGATTAAAAAGAAGAAGAAGAAAAAAGGGTTGAAGGGTAGTATTCGTTGTCCTGTACTATTTGATACGTTATCAAGAACTCGGAAGGATCCCATTTGATCGTTTTCATTGTTAAACAAAAATCTAATGGCAAGATGGTTATGTTTCCCGTGAGTATTTTTTGTTCACAGAGATGAGACTCTTTGAGGAAAGATAATCGGTTGCAACCGAGCAATCGTAGGGAGCAATCGTGCGACATTCTCGATGAAGAAACTGCTGAATGAAAGGAAACCACGCGCGGTTCACACGAGCGGTTGGCACGCACGTAAGACTCTCCGGTCTCCGAGCATTTACTCTAAAGTAAAGCGATTTCCTTTTACACATCGTGATCCCACAACGTGCTGCCGTCAGTCCGCGCGTATCTCCTCTAGATTATCCTTTCCACCGTACACCTGCGATTACACCGACACGCGAGCGAAAGAAAGAAAGAAAGAAAGAAAGAAATAAATAAATAAATAAAACGAGAAAGGAAAGGATAAGAAGAAGAAGAAGAAGAAGAAGTGGAAGAAACGCGAAACTTGTATACCTATATATGCGAGAACTATTTCTTATGTTAGATTGTTTATGAATCTTTCGAAAAATGTTCATCTAACGGTTAGTTCTTTCTTATTACATTTTATTTTTCTTGTGATATAAACGCATTCATTATTTTATTAAATAAATCATTACAACGAATAGTTATTTGTAATCGATTTAATTTAAATCTAAATTCTAACACACAAAATACTAAGATTTTCAATACAATTCGTTTAAACAAAATTTTTCATGACAATTTCATAAAAGTTTGGTATCGAAATAATTGTAAAAAAGAAATAAATACCTGTATACATTATACGAGGATTGACCTATAATAACAATCGAACTATACAAAATATAAATCCGAAAAGAGATTATAAGAAAAAAAAGAAAAGAAAAGAAGAAGAGAAAAGAGGTTACAAGGTATGCTTAATGTTCTTTTTCTAAAAGTATTTCCTCGAAGAATTGTAGGTAATCGAGCGGTGTAGAATGGATAGAAATCTTTGAAGGAAGACAGAGAAAACAGGGTGTTGTAGGATTTGGTACTTCTAAAACTACAAAGATGGTTTTATCTGAGTCTCTTGAATGCAGGATCCTAACTCTAGCAACCTGATAGATCCCACAGATACGAGAAAAGCAGTTCTCCCAAAGAAAGGCCGTACCTGCTTCTACGGTCGTGTTAACAGCCAAAACTCATAAAGACATTTAAAGTGGCCTAAGAGAAAGATGTCTCTCTTTTACCGTGTTCCTGTCTTTTGTCGTCCCCTCTCCTACCTTCCCCTTTCCTTTCTTCCCTTCACCTACCCACCTATCATCTCCACTCTCACACACTCTCTCTCGTTCTTTCTTATTTTTTCTATCTCACGCGTTCGCATCTCTTTCGTAAAAGATTTTTCAAAATCGCTGGACACTGGCGACGATGAATAGGCCATTCACCGAATTCATATACACACACACACACACATATATATATTCTAATACACCTAAATATTCACAAATATATCTCAGTTGATCGTGAAAGTCGCACGAGCTAGGAAAAGAAAGCGACCGAAAGAGGAACACGCGATAAATTCTCGATCATCCCTCCGAATTGAATTGTTCGTTCATTCCTTAAGAAAGAGAGAGAGAGAGAGAGAGTATTTTTGAGATTTTACAGGATTTTAACAGAAAGGATTATATCTGCTAATACGATACTTAAAAAAAAAGAAGAGAACAAGCATCTCCTCTTATTCTTATGTCTCCCATATAACTCGAACCTCCTAACCAATCATTACATTGCAAAAACATAATACATTTCGTAATGGCTATTATAATTGGAATCTAAATAATACAAAATATATCTGGGAAAATGGATTATATCAAAAATTGAATTATAATAAAATCGTATAATATATACTATTGAAATAATTACAATGCATATAAGTGTTGTTTGTATTGTACAAACAGGAATATAATCCTGATCAATCAATAATGTGTTTAAAGTTGATTCTTGCGTCTTCCCGATCAGGATTCAAAAGAGAACGATGAAAATCTTTCCTTGAAGGTTTATCGGCGCGATCAAAGGGACGACGATAACGCATTGACGCGAGAGAAGGACTGACCTGTTGTCGTCCCTTTTCCATGACAGCTTCACTACCTTCTTCCTTTACGGGCAGGTCGATCCCATTATCTTTTTCGTAGCTGACTTGTCGGCCGCGTAAAGTGAGGAGCCTTGTCCAGGAAGCAAAGTCTCTTTCTCTCTCTTTCTCTCTCTCTCTCTCTCTTTCTCTCTTGTTCTCTGTTTCTCAGCGATCGATGCTCGATCAATTTCAAATTCCTCGTGAGACGCGTCAAACGAGAAGAAATTCGTAACGAACTCCTTCCGACTCGATCATTTCTGTCCGATCTACCGTATCGCCTGATTTAGATAAGATTTTCGAATTCAAACGACAATAATAATAATAATAATAGTTTCTCAGCGATCGATGCTCGATCAATTTCAAATTCCCTCGGACGCGTCAAACGAAGAAAATTCGTAACGAACTCCTTCCGACTCGATCATTCTGTCCGATCTTACAGTATCGCCTGATTTAGATAGATTTTCGAATTCAAAACGACAATAATAATAATAATAATAAATAACAGATATATTATCGTAGGGAAAATTGATTAAATTTTCTTTTTTTTCTTTTTTCCTTTTTTTTCTTTTCGCGTAAACGTAAAACATTTCGACAGATTTCGATATGTGTCTATGAATAAAATAATTCGATGATTTTCAACGTATCTGTAATAATATTCATCAACGACGCGTGAGATGTCTAAGATTAGAAAAACAAAGAAATCGTATTACTGCAACTGGTCGAACAAGATCAAGAATAAATGAAATAAAAAAACTAACTAACAAAGCGTTAAATCGTTTTTAGGATTAACGTTGAGCTTGTTTCGAGGTAAGGTATTTATTTCCCTTGGTGTGTTAGCGCAGGACCAAAGAAGCGTCCAGTTATCGAATTATATCGAGACGACAGAAAAGGAGCAAGACTGAAAGAGAAAGAGGAAGGGAAAAGGGAAGGGAAAGAATAATAAAAAAAAGAAAAAAATAATAAGAAGAGACTCGACTGACTGACTGACAGGCGTTACCGAAGCACAGTGGTTAAAAGGGCTGAGATGGTGGGAAATTGGAGGAGAAGGAGGAAAGGGGAGGAGGAGTAGGAGGAGGGTTTTCGGACAATGCGAATCTGTAATTATAAGCGGCCCGTCTTCTGATTTTCCTTTTTATACTCTCCTTTTATTTTTTTTCATTGTAAAATCTCTTGCAGGCAGGTATTATCACCTTAAAGAAGGTACGAGAGGGTACTTTAATAGTAGGTCTCGCTTAATGACCCACGTCCCAAAGCCCAAACTGAATGTCATTGCAGTAGATTCGATCACGTGACTCTTCTTCGCCCAATTCCAAACTACTACCAATGGCGTAAACCCGATCAATTTCGATCTATTGTTTTTCCCCTATAAATCTTTGAAACATTATTCTTGTTTAATACATTGCGTACGGGTTATTTTGAGATATTTCGTTTTGATGCTTTTTCGTATTATTATTTCTTATATTTCAAATAATTTTATTAACAATGTTTCATAAACATTTAGCAATTAAGTGAAATTGAACTAACAAATGAATTAAAATGTAATATTCAATGCTGTAGGATTATGTCATTAACATTCAACTATAAAGATTTTGAAATGACGTAAAACTACGTTACCAACTTATACTCGGCTAAAAAATTTGTGTGTGTGAAATGACTTAGGACTATCTTAACAATCTAGAATGTGTTAATAAAATTGATTTTACTTACCAATAATCGATGCAATAACAAAACATATCGAGTAGAAGATTTAATTCCCGATTGAGAACCAAAAATGATGTACTAACCGGACAAATTTGTAGAAACACTTTAGCAAGTTTTTAACAATTGACGTCCATTTTGCATGACAGTGCATCATTCGATGTTTCTATATAAATAAAAATTTATAAACTTTTATTAGTTTTATTTCATGAACTTGAAACAACACTGTATTTTTCTGTATTTTTTTTTAAATTACATATATTAATTATAAATAAAATACGTGAATACTGAATAGCGTTGAGAAAGGTTATACTAATTCAAATGTTAATTAACAAATGAAAACAGAGTCTCCTCTTTCGGTAAAATGGTAAGATATAAAAAAAATAAGCCAGTGGCGCCATCTAACGACGAAACTTCGTATCACGTTCTCAAACACGCTACCGTTAATAACACATGAGAATATGAATACATGATTTGTATTTGATTGGACGAAATAGTATGTGATTTTTTGCGTGAAACTTATTCATTTTTTAACTATAACTAATTGAATTAATATAAAATAAACTAACAAAATGCTGCGAATCTCTGTGAATAATTGCTGCAGATCGTTATTAAAGTTAAACACTGTACAGGTAAAATCTATACTTTCTTGTTAATACTATAGGTTAGGAATGATCATTATTTCGTTGTTTAACTTTGTTCTTACAGAGTAATACTACATGCAGATCAATTCATCTTGCGCGAAGAACTAGGCATACGACTTCAAAAAATGTATTTCTTTTTGATTCGAACCGTTCTAATTCTCACATTTTTAATGCCTTTTTCGTACGTTATGCTAGTACAAACGAGACAATTGTAAATAGCGTGAAGAAAGAACCAGAATTAATTCGAATTGATTGGACGAATAATGCGACTAACAATAAAGAGAATGAGTTATTTGAAATACCAGGTATCATTTGTAATATATTATATATATTATTTAAAACTGGAGTCACCTCTTCATACTTTCATTCATTAATTTTAGATATACCTCCTATTCCTGTAGAAGAAGTTGTTGAAGTTATTAAAAAAATACATCCTAATGGTGAAATAGCATTTGAAAGTTTAGGATTAGGTGGATTCAGTCCTATTGGTCTTATTCAAAGTTCATTAGAATGGATACACATTTATATGGATTTACCTTGGTGGGGTACAATAGCTCTAGGTAAATTAACAAATCTCCCTCCTCTCTTTTTCTATACTTCATTCCTTTGAAATATAAAAATAATATTTTCAGGAACTCTAATTGTTAGAACGTGCATGTTTCCTTTGGTAATAAAATCACAAAGATATGCATCCACCATGGGTTTGTATTATCCGCAAATTACCAAATTACAGGAAAAATTGTCAGAGGCAAGAATGAGCGGAGATCAATATAATGGTACGAACTGAAATATTAATTAGTTAATTAGGATGGAAACTAATATAGAAATAATTTTGTATTTTTCTTTTAGCTGCAGTATATTCGAACGAATTATATCTCTACATGAAAGATAAAGGATTGAGTCCTTGGAAATCTTTGGGTCCTTTGTTAGTACAGGTATAATATAGTTGATCATTGTAAAATGTAAATGAAACATTGTAAATGAAACAAACTTACTTTATTGGAAACTAATATAGAAAATAATTTTGTATTTTTCTTTTAGCTGCAGTATATTCGAACGAATTATATCTCTACTGAAGATAAGGATTGAGTCCTTGGAAATCTTTGGGCCTTTGTTAGTACAGGTGAATAGTTGATCATTGTAAATGTAAATGAAACATTGGAATAAACAAACTTACTTTATTTTATGATGATATTTCCTAGGGTCCTCTATTTCTCTGTTTTGTCTTGGCTTTAAGAAGAATGGCCGAATTACCAGTCGAAAGTCTTCAAACTGGTGGTCTGTGGTGGTTTACAAACTTGACCATCGCAGATCCTTATTACATATTACCTTTAATAACAGCCATTACGTTTGCCATTACCATTGAAGTTGGAACAGATACAGCAGCAGCTGCGACAATGGGATCAATGAGATATTTTTTGCGTAGCATGCCATTAATAACATTACCATTTGCAACACAATTTTCTTCTGTAAGTACTGTCCGATATTATATATTTTATCAAATACTTTCTTAATCATTTTGAAAATAACAATTCTTTTAATTGGAATCTAATTGCAGGCTGTATTAGTTTACTGGGTAATGTCTAACTTCTATTCGTTAATCCAAACTTCTATGTTGAGAACTAAATATATGAGAAAAGTATTTAATTTACCAGAGGTAATAAGACACAAACCTAATGATTTAATTGCAAAGAAAGGATTAGTTAAAGGAATTAAAGAATGTAAGAGCAATGTTTTACCAATTAATAATATTTCATCTATTTAGATTTGATTTTAACTATATTTTATATTTTCTATCAGCTTGGCAAAATATGAGTATAGCAAAGCAGATTGCTGACAGAGACAACGCAGATATGATCCAATTTAACAAAGCTGGAAGGGGTCCTGTAGTTAAAACATATTCATATGATCCAACTAAGCAAAAATTACAACCTAAAATAATTACTAAAAGTAAATAAATAAGTAATTCATTCGTTGGAATGATTGTAAAAATTTAGAAAAACTTGAGTATTATTTATAAATAGTTATTAAAAATCTAAGTATTAATTTTATTTACACATTCTCGATTCACGCTAACTTATTTAATATTTCAAAAAATATAATTTCAACGTACTATTATTTTTAATATTTAATATCAGAAACACATTGATTAATAACTTCAACTATATGTGAATTCTCAAGTGCAGCAGCTACTCGTTCCTTATCCGCTAATTGTTTATTAAGTGATTCTTCTGATGCATGAGTACCAGGAGTTATCTGTACGGAAACTTTAAATCTAGGCGGTAAGGCTCTTAATAATTGTACTCTTATCGTAAGGCCAATTATAGTTGCCATACTACAATGAGGTATCGTTGGAGTAAATTTAACATCAATTGTATTTTCTGCATCGTTAACCTAAAAAATTATGATCTTACAATTATTCCAGAAAAATAAATATAACAGTGTATGGTGGTTATTACCTCACCTTTATAAGATTTTCTTCAACAACATGTAATTCTTCTAGCGTCAAAGGGTGTTCAGGATCATTAATATTTCTAATAATATCTAAAATAGAATTCAATTAAACTAAATTGTCAATAAACTTTTCATATATCAAATTATAATAATAATAACAACCAAAAACTTCTCTTTCATCAAATGCATCAACGATATCTTCGTCTTTCTCAGCAGCAGTGATTTGTCTATCCTCTACTTTTTTATATAATTTTGGATTAATATTTTCTAAATTCTCCATCATCGTCATTACGTAAATATATCAATGATAATAAAAAATAAACATTTCCAGAACAAATATTCACTTACACTGATAGATCAAGTTATGAACAGCATGTTATGTTGAATAATCTTTACATTTAAGGTTATGTATCGCTAGTCTTGTGGCGCCCTCATACACTTACGATAAGTAAGCAGAATAACTACCTTATCGACACAACGATACCAATATGAACATATATGTGGAGTATTACAAATGATATTAATTATTAAGTATAAAAATGTATAGTTTTAATATTGTGCTATTAATTTAACATAAAGATTATAGAAAATTCCCAATTAATAATTATATATACTATAAATAAAAGAGATTCGCGCATATTCTTACTTAAATAATTACAATATATATACAGATATTTTTAATCTATGAAGCGTAATTTATAGATTTGAGTACAAAGTTGAATCAATACAGCTAAAAAATACATTTATATAAATTGACATTATTTTCTATTACTTTTTTACATTGAATTAAAGTTTCCAATCCCATGGTATACATAATACACCATCGCTCATAATAGAGTAATAATGAGTCACCCAAAGCATAACTCCGTCCAATAAAGGAGCTAATATTATTTTGTGCGTCAATAATCGTTCGCAGCATTGTATCATCAGATCTGGTGTAATACTATCATCTTTATTAAAAGTAACCAAGCCTAATTCTTTAATAACTGTTTCATGAAGTTCTCGTTCAATGTGTTTTATGCTATAACACAATTACGCAGGCTTGTAATTTAAATAATTAATTCACTGTGTTGCATTGAATATAAAAAGAAAGAATGATATGTTCTTCTTACTTGTTGTAATGATGTAATCTCTTGGTAGCTTCTGTTAAATTTTCTGTAATAAAACTGACCAACAGAAAACTTGGACAAGAGGATGGTACTATAAATTGTCCAGTTGGAGAAAGCATTAAGGGACCTGCTTCACTAAAAATAAGAAATAACTACTACGTTAATTGTTTGATTTTTTTTGTAGAAACTTATAATCATACTATTAATTTAAGTTACTAACGCTTCTATTACTATTTCATAAGCGGACAAATTTACTGGCCAAGCTTTCGGATAATGTCTCCTTCCTCGATAATCGGACAGTGTTGTTGTAAGTTGTCGAAGTTGACGTTCGTATTGACCAGCCATTACTTTAGGCATGAATTTCCTGCACATATAGAGTACCCTGAGCCTTACCGTCACTCAATAAATGTGATGTATTACGCACCGTCTTCCAACTTTAATATCAAGTAGAACCGTAGATACTGCCTTTTCAAAAGCTGGCAATCTTTGTAATATGGTATCATATTTCTGTACATTTTTGATTAACTACAAAAATAATAGTAATGTAAGTAATAATGAAAAATTATATATACAATATAAAAAGCAATTCTTACATCGAGCCAATTATGTCTAACTTCACCAGAATTTAACATCACGTTCCCTTCCAAATTTATTCCGGTGTCATTGGCAAATATCAATGTCCTGCCTTGCAAAATTTCCATTGGTTCCGGATGATGTTCCACTAATGCTCGAAAAGCTAATAAACAACCTCTATAATGAGCAATATTCCAACCACAATCCCACATTATATTTTTCAAACCTAAATCCGAACATAACGCCTTCTCCAATTTTCTGACCTCTTCTCTTACCGATTTACATGCTTCTAATTTTACGTGTACTTCGTTAATGTGTTTTTCAAGATATGCTCTAATTAAAAATTTTCAATTAATGTTTGAGACAATGTATTATAATATGTTAAATGATTTTAATAAATAATTTCTTACTTTAACGTATCTGGCTCAATATTTAGTTTCCTTTTCATTATGATCGAAGCGTAAATAGGATCATCTTCCAATTCTGAAAAATCAATTGTTTCTCCCGATCTGTTTCTCCTCTGCCAATATTTCAAATTTTGAGATTGAGTATTAGACGGTTTCTCTTTTATTTTATCCACAAACGTCGTTGGCAAATCACATGTCTTTAAGATAGAACGGATAGTTTTTTTTAAATCCTTTTCGTTAAGTTCTATTTTAACTAAAGTAAATTTGCCAGCTTTCAGATCTTTTTCATCCTTAGAACGTAAATAAAATGGCAATGTTGTAGGTCTTATAGGTCTTTGTTGTTGAAGAGTTTCTAAGATTGAACTTAATTGTTTCAGTGAATTTTCATTTACAGTCTAAATTAAAAAGAAAAATTCACTTAATATTAATGAGATATTATAAAAATATTATATAAAATTTTACACAGTACAATCTAAAATTAGTGCGTTATATAAATTTAAAAAAATTTGTTATACATCATTGTTTGAAAATATGAGTGACATAAAAAGAATAATGGATCTATTGTTCTCAACTTACTCTTTGTGTGGGATATTGTCCAAAAAGGTCAGGATGAACAGTAAAATAGAAGGGTCGAAGTGCAGTAGACACTTCGCCCATACTCAAAGCTCTCACTGCATCTATCCTACAAAAACTGTAATACGATTTTTTTTTTATGTATCAATTTGTTCAATTAACTTTATTTAGACAATGAATATTAAAAGAACGAATATTTTAATAATATTACCATCTTGCCAATGTGCAATACATATTTTGGATCGAATCACCGTAATGACGTTAAATGATATTTCATGTCTCGATTAAATTTATCAACTAAAGCGTGATTATTATTGTCTTCATTGGTTGCATGCGTCAAGAAGAGTCTGGTAAGCGCGGTGTACTTTAATCCCGCGCATGCGCATTAGAGCAATATGCATCTATATAAAAACGTCCACGGGGTTGTACACGCTACAGGAATTAAATATCACGCGGTACGCACGTTTTAGCTTGCATTAAACACACTTGCATCTTCATTGACCAACTTTTTATGTAGATACTACTTCAATATCATTGATATATTTTTGTCTAGATACATAATATAAAATTGTACATCATTTTAGTACGACATGTAATCATTAGAGAGCGTTAATGACATAACAATAATTCAATAACAATAAATATTAGTATTCAATTTTTATAATGAATTATGTTGTTTTATAGCAAAAACATTGTACATTCACAGCGTATATGTTTGTATTATCTCAGGAATTAAGATACTGTACGCGTGTTATATTAAATAGTAAATATTTATAATGGCATTGCAAAAAGTTATGCATCCTAGAAATATATATAAAGAGAATCCTGATTTTAAACAACTTGCTCTATTGTATCCAGAGTTTCGCGAAGTTGCAACTACGGTAAGAAAAGAATATTAAATGATATAATCGCAATTAATTAATTATATTCATATATGTTTTATATGTTTTCTTTTTAGGACCTCGGAGGAAAAGTGCATATCGATTTTAAAAATGAAGAAACTTTGCGTATTCTTACTAAAGTATTGTTAAAACATGATTTTAATTTGACCGTAAAGATACCACCAAATAAGTTAGTACCGACTGTACCTTTGCGTTTAAATTATGTTTTATGGATTGAAGATTTGATGGAGTATGCCTTTTTTACAGAAATGAAAAATATTAAGGGGATTGATATCGGTAAAAGAATACAAGTAATAAATATAATTACAATTCATAAATTTTTGAATAATACTAATAGAAATATGTTGCGTATAGGAACTGGAGCAGTTTGTATATATCCCTTGCTGCTCGCAAAGATGTACGGGTATTCTATGCTTGGAACAGAAATTAATGAAACGAGTATAGAGTCAGCAATAGAGAATGTAAAGAATAATACTTTAGAAAATCTGATAAAAGGTACACTTTTAATTGTTGTAAAGGATAAAGTATAAAAACACATATTAACAAAAATTTTTATCGATTTAGTTATCAAAGTGGACGAAGAAAACATTTTTAAAGAAGTGATAAATGAAAATGAACATTTTCATTTTACAATGTGTAATCCTCCATTCTTTGAGACTCAAGGTAACTTGGAGAAAGCAAAAAGACACCCACCAAGAAATGCTCCTACTGGCAGTGATGAGGAACTCAGCGTTGAGGGAGGTGAACTATTATTTATAACAAGAATGATTGAAGAAAGTATACAAATAGGCGACAAGATTAAAATATATACTACTATGATAGGAAAAAGAAAAAATTCCCTTTACTTTCCCAAGTTTTTAAGAAGAAATGGGATCAAAAATTTTACATGGACAGAATTTTGTCAAGGACACACTAAACGGTAAACAATATATTTTATTTAAATTCTATTAAAGAAATAATGTATTACTAAATTTACTTATTTAGGTGGGGTTTAGCGTGGTCTTTTTTGTCAATGGAAACATGCGATCTAAGAAAAGCACCTGTTGTAAGAGAAAGCAACATCCCAAATATATTTAAGATACATAATTCTTTAGAAATTCAATTTCCCGTGGGAGATGAATATTTGCTTATCGACGACGTTGTTGCAAAGTTAAAGGAAATAATAGCCGATTTACAGGTAATATAATATTATACAAATTTTAGTTTCACGATTGTACTTAGTTTTCTCTTTTTTCTTTTTTTTTTAAACAGATGAATATAATAGAGCTAGAAAAGGATCAAGTAACAAGAAAGCAATCGACCAAATGGGTATGTCAACTCACAGCAAGGAGTGATACATGGTCCCATGCACGTAGAAAACGCCGTTTAGCTGAAAGGCTTAATAAAGATTGCAAGAAAATCAAATTAGAAAGTACTGTTGTTACAGAACAAACTAATACAGAATCTGAAGTTGGAACAGTACAACCTTCCGACGTAAAAGATGAAGATATGCAGTCAGTCTTTAAAAAAGATACAGAAATATCCAATCATAAGGATCCCTTTTTGGTTTTTGTTTTGTTTCTTAATTTATTAAAGGATAAGAAAAATCCCGAAAAAAACAATTTTAACATTTGTTTATTTTTCGAAAGTGGAATTGGTGGAAAAAATGCATTGGGAAGAATGAGGCAGTACTTGGTAAATAAATTAAATGTCCGAGTACATTTTGAAGAATTTTGTTCTACCAAATGGAGTAAGAGTAGAAACAAGAAATATAAAAAAGCAAAGAAAAAATCTTCCTGTAAATTAAATAATGCACATGGAGAAGAAGAAGAAGAAAAAGAAAAGAAAATTGATATTTTGCCAGCGGAGAACGGTGCATCCGAGAATGGTACAGCCGAGAACGGCAAAACCGAGAACGGCAAAACCGAGAACGGTGCAATCGAGAACGGTGCACCTGAGAACGGTGCACCCAAGAACGGTGCACCCGAGAACGGTGCACCCGAGGACGGTGCACCCGAGAACGGTGCACCCGAGGACAGTGCAGCGAATTTGTCTTAAATTATTTTTTACTTTTATATATAACAATGAGAGACAACGTATTTCACACAATAATTTTATCAGCACATACAAAAAATATGTCTAAATCAAGTATTTAACTTTATTTATAATCAACAACTTATAGACTAATGTTTCTTTATGATACAATTTCCGTTTTATCAGTGTTATACGTTTTGTAGCGGGCGGAGGGGGGAAGTGTATAAACTTGTTCTTTTTTTTTTTAAAACGATATATGGTATGATTATAATAATAAATCACTCATTCAGTTCTTTTATTATTATTAATAATGAACATAACACTTTATGCATCTAAAGGCTATTTTTATATTTACCATTTATATTGCATTTAAAACAGTCTGTTTTGGTTTCTTTTTTAATGATATAACTTCTAATATTTTTGAAGCTAATCCGATTCAATCGTAATGATTCTAAAAACAAAGCTGAAATATGATATTTGCATATATATTTGTTTTTTTTTTTTAAGAGTCAAATATTCGATCAACGTGATACAGAAGAACAAAAAAATATTAACATCTTTGTATTAATCACTGATATCTTAGTATTACTTATGATATAACTAATGATTACATTAAACTAATGCTACTCTAGCAGTAATTTGACTAATGAGTTGCATCTGCGTGTATGTGTGAATGATTACAAATGTAATAATGTATTTAAGTGTGCCATTATGCTAGATACCTCATTATTGTTTATTCTATGCATAATAAAAGGCAAATGCATTATTTATAATGATCGGTATTTTCGTAAGTAAATGGATTTATAAAAAGAAACGACGATCAGGAAGCCCCTTAAAGCGAATTTAATGAAAATCTAAAAAATAAAAAGTAACATTTCATGATTAATGAGCATAAAATGGCATTATACATTTCTCTATCATTGGTAACAAGAATAATGAGCAATGTAAGTATATTTTTATGACACAAAAGGATCACTTTTCAAAATACATGTGCTACTAATAACGTATACTATCTATAACTATAAAAAGAAAAAAAAAACAGAAAACAAAGTACTTAAATGTAATAAAATGTCGATAAACGTTCACAGTCCATTTAAAAAGAAAAAGAAAAAACAAGCGTCATCTTAAGATCTTTTTTCGTATATGCAAATAACATTAAAAATTTGATAAAATAAATCAACAAATGATCAAAATCTGACGCATCTTTATGGGTTGCACGTCGTGTGTGCGCACGTGTTTATATGTATGTATGTATGTGTATATGTATATGTGTATCTATGTATATATGTATATGTTACGATATAGTTTTGCCATAATGAAAGTATAAATATTCGAGGCCTTAGAAAAATGTTTTGCAATTATTATGAAAATTTTTAACTTCCTCTTCAATCAAAATGAATTTTTTCAATTACGCGTTTGAAATTTTCTTTTTTTGGTATTTATCAAACCACACCGATAAATTCTCTTCTTTTTCTTTTATATAAGAGAACAAGATCTCTTTGAATGTTATTTACATTTAAACAACAATTCAATTCGTTTATTGTATGTGATTATGATATCATTAAAGGATTATAAGTAAAATCCGTAACATTTATTTTTCCTTTTTTCTCTCATTTTTGTATTATTTTTCCAAATGCGTTCCTTTCCCACATTATTGATTACGACTTTAAAACACTGCACTGCAAAAGTTCCAACATTATTATAGCACTATAAACAAATATAATGCACTATTTGACAATCCTATTACAAAGACACTGCGCCCCACTCCGACTTTAATCCCAATCGTGTATATGTGTTCTTATAAGCGTCATCCTTCTATTCGAAGGATAAACGCGGGCATGATCAGAGAGAGAGACTAGGATTCGAAAATGGTACTACTAACTGTTTCTATCTCTGTGTATGTGCATAAAAAGTTCAGCTTTCTGTTATTACTGGTTCCAACGTTGCTGTTTTATTCTCTTCTAATTTTTTGTCTTCGGACTTTGGTTGTTCAACTTTTCGATTTTCTTGATCGTTTTTCTTACTTTCAGCAGGTTCGATCGCTTTGTTTTCATTGTCTGGCGATTGTTCCTTCTGTCGCTTTTCAATTTCCGCTTTGAAATTTTCAATATCCTGTTGACTGATTTGTACAAAAAGAATTCCATTGATCACATTCAACATGTCGAGAACTGAGCCCATACTCGGTGGTTGAACTTGAATAGGCGGTAATGTAACACCAGATTTTCCCGTGTAAATTTCGTTCATCTTCTTTTGCAAAACTACAGCTTGTTGAGTGAGGTGTCTGAGACAGTCACTACTTTCTTTTGTCTTTTCATGATCTTCACCCAATTGTTGCTTGTAAATTGCATAAGTTTCTTTCTCATTATTTAGAGCCGCACGGAAATCACCCATACATGATTGGGTCCTTGCTACGAGATGATAGGACACTGCTACTTTTAATGAACGCGGACCATGATAACGAAGATTTAAATCCAACGCATGTTCCAAAAATCTAAGCGATAATTCGTACTCCCCGACGGCGTGTAATATTAAAGAAATGTTGCTCTGTAAATACATAAGAAAAAATAAAATAAAATAATTATCAAGTGTTAATTATATATTCTAATATTTTATCTTAACAAATAATCAATTTTACACTTACATCGAGTAAAGCTACTTCCGGATGATCTTCTCCGCAAACTAACAATGCGAGATAACGTGCTCTATACAATAGTCGTAACGAAACTGATACTTGACCATTTGCGAAAGAATATAAAGCTAGATGAATCTAGTAAAAAAAAAATAAAAGATAAGTTTCCAATAATCCTTATACTGTTATAGAAGAATATTCATTCAATTTCAAATACTTACATATTCCGTGATAGTGTATGGATGATCTATACCATTAACTCTTTCCGACATGAGTACAGCTTTTTGTTGAGTTGCTAACGCCTCTCCATGATCACCCATTATATAATTCAATCTTGCAAGCATTCTAAGACATTGTGCAATTTCAGGATGCATAGCACCATAAACATTATTCAACAAATTTAATGCTTCGCTAATTAATTCATATCCATCTTTCAAATAGCCTTGCTGAATTTTACTTTGTCCAGTTGTATAAAAATTGTAAGCATCGCTAGCCTAAAAAAATATTAAACAATTTATTTATTTATTTATTTTTAAATATTTCGCGATAATTTGTCAACTTAATTCGTGTACTCACTCTAGGATTGATATGTTTAACAACAGGGAAAATATTCAAAATATCTTCCTCAAAGAAAGTGGCTCTATTTCTGTTTTCAAAATTATATTCGCGAAGTAAGATTTGAATACCCGTTTTTATGCAAAAACCACGAAGCAAGGATATCTTTTGCAAATGGAAATGTTCGATCGTAGAATCCAATGATTCCGGAGTTGGGGTTTCCCAATCGTAATAACCCTTCAGATCTGCTTTAATTTGTTGCCAAAGTGATTTAGGCGTCAACGATGCCCATTCTACTGCCGACTGTTGAGGACCATTATTTCTACCCTTTCTTTTATTACGTCTTTTTGCCGTTTTACGTTGCAACTGAAAATAAACAATTATTGTCGTCCGAACAATTTTATTTTTATCGTGTAAATGTTTTATAGTAACTTACTTCTTCAAGATTTTGTTGAGGATGTATGATTTGTGCTGAAGATAGCAAACAATTTAAAAAATGACTAATAGCTGCCGAAAGACTCATTAATTCTGTACCCTAAAATGTAAAAAAATAAAATAATGTCAGTGGATCGAAAAAATTGTTTTTGTTATTAATAATATTTTGACAGTTCACCTGCATATAAGATGTAAAAATATGTTTAGCCGATCGTAAAATAAGTTCGGAAACAGCGATACGATTAAGATATCTTAACTGAGGTACAGCAGCTAACATAACCGCTAATTTTCCAAGATAACGAACGTTAATACCTCTACCATGCAAAGCTTCTATCAAAGTGCTACCATCCATGGCAGCAGCTGTATGATCTAAACATTCTCGAATCTAGAATAAAAAATTAATTTGTAATAAACTAACGGGTAGGGAAATGCGAAACTGTAATTTTGCTATTATCTACAAATAAACTCACAAAAGTTGGAAGTTGTACAGTTAATAGAAAATCTGCAGCATCCTTGACCAACTGCTTTTGTTTTTTCAACGTAGCCCCATTAGGATCTGGATGGTGTACACCAGGTGAGAAAACATCTGGGTTAAATCTTACATCAAATTCCGCATCTCGTAAACTTCCAACAGCTGCTGCGGCTCTACGAACTATTTCCTTAGTACTTTCTTCAACTATATTAAAAACCAAACAAAAAGTGAAGAATAAAATATAAGCAACATTAAAAATATCGATAAATAGTAACTAAACATACGTTCTTGTTTTTCACCTCCCGTTATAGAATCAGTAATGCTCTCAACGATTTTTTTCGCTTCATCGGCCTCCATCAAAGATTGGGTTGAGACTTCTTTGTTACTATCGACCGCGACAACGGTTGTTTCATCTTTTTTATTTTCCTAAAATAATCGATCATTCTGAATAAAATATATTGAATAGTTTACAATGTTACACATAAAATTAGAAAATTATATTACCTTTGAAGAAGATTCCTTTTCCTTCTGAGATTTTCGTGCAGACGTGAGTTGTTGAAGATGAATGGCAGCATGTCTAATAAATTGAACGTATCTAGCTTCAACGAAGGAATCGATTAATTCTTGACGAAGACAAGCTAATTTGTGTTTATGTTCAATCGGAAAACCTAATGCCCTTGCTTCCTGACGTAACTCAACTCCTTCCACTAAAAAAACAAGTAATATTTGAACCAAATATAATTGTTTTAATACGCGAATATACTTGTAAGTAGTAACTTACGTTTTTAAGAAATTAACATGGGTGGGAAAGTCCGAGTAAATCTAGAACCTAATGCGCAGAATCATTTCCAATGATACCCAATTACAGTCTACGGCTACTACAAAAGCCTCAATTTTACTAGGAATCGATTAATTCTTGACGAAGACAAGCTAATTTGTGTTTATGTTCAATCGGAAAACCTAATGCCCTTGCTTCCTTACTTAACTCAACTCCTTCCGCTAAAAAACAAAGTATAATTTGAACAAGATATAATTGTTTAATAACGCGAATATAATTGTAAGTATTAACTTACGTTTTAAGAAATTAACATCGGGTGGGAAAGTCCTGAGTAAATCTAGAACATAATGCCGAGAAGTATTACCAATGATACCCGTACAGTCTACGCTACTAAAAGGCTCAATTTCCTCTCCAGTATCATTAATTACTATTTGAGGCAATAGTTTTAATTGCTGTCCAGCTTTGTTTAACTGTAAAAATAAACGTATTATGTATGGAACAATGATATTAAATATGCGTAAAATTTATTTTGATTTATCATCAGTCACGCATACCAATTCAATATATTTAGGATGTGTAAGAACGGTTTTCCCAAAAGCTAGAGAACCATATACAACAGATTGTTCTTGTTCACGTTCTAAGATTCCTGGGATAATAGATTGAGCAGTAACACGATAACCTCTGCGAATATTAATAATAGAATGATTCAAAATGAAAAATTCTTTTTATATAAAATATCTAATTTCCAAAAATATACCTATAATCAATAACAACAGTGCCAAGAGTATAGAGTCCAAGTAAATCAACAGCAGCATAAACTCTAACGCCTTGCAAATCATTACGAGGAGCAACGAATGCGGCAGCATCACCACCAAGTTCCTTGTAATGATCTCGTACATCGAAGCCTAAAGAGAAAAAAATATTGTTCCAAATAAACATTTGCATCTTAGCTTCCTCGCCCGGATTTATGGCCATGACGTTGCCATCGATAACGGCTACCGCGCCTCGAGTCGCTGCCGCGACAAAATCACTGTGAACCTGAAGAGACACACTTCTTTAATACCATCAAATACTACAACGATATATTCAAAAAAGAAATATTTAAACAAATCAAAAATAAACCTTGAAAATGGCACGTTCTCTTAATAATCTTTCGGGTAAATTTTTACGAGGCAATTCTCTGGTAGTTTGCAATTCTTCGTTCCAATCTCGCGTTTGTCCTGGGATGTGTTCTTCATAACCCAGTTTTGACGAGAAAGCTATAAAGAGTAATGAAAGAGTGTTGAAAAAAAATACAGCAATAAAAAATGTAATTAATCTTATCATAATTATTACTCCAAAAGCTATTGCATATTTATGATTAGAACTTACTATCTTCGGCACGTATAGCATCAATAGTGTGCTCAGTTTGTGGAGCACTCCATGCATAAAGTTGATAGGGTGTGGCAACTCTTTCGAAAGGATGTCTTTGGGTTCTCCGTCTTTGCATAGCAGCGAAGCCTCGTTTAAAAGCTGGACTCAATTGGTTCAACAACTCGATCAAGCTATGGCACAAATGACTCGGCGTTGCTGGTTTTGGATTAAATACCTCCTTTGTTGATTGATTAACAAAGAAACCCCTAGCGCAGGCCGTTAAATAATACTGCTTGTCTTCCAGAGTTATAACATGTAAATATAGAAGATCACCATGTAATTTTCTGTGACCTGGGGGTGGATTCCATCCGGACGTAGTTAACACCTGTAAATGATAATACATTGTATTTAATAATAATGTTATTGATTTATACAATAAAATTTGATAATATTAAAAAATGATTCTCACTTTTAGGCACGGCGGACATTTTTGTTCGTTAGCTTGAGGTTGCAAAGGTAATAATGGCCTGTCTTTACAGCCAGGTATAATGTAATCCGGTGGAGTGCAATCGACCGAATCCGCGCGCGTTTTCTTTTTCTCAAGAATATCGCCATTGGTAACGACGTTTAGGAACGATAGACTACTACATTCAACGCCATTATAAGCGTCCGTAGGATCTACAGATTTCAATAAGTCTCGAACATGTCGGACGTGTATACGAGCTTCTCGCATCGTGTAAGGTTCTTCTACGACCTTAATAACAGAACCTTCTTTTAGGCCCTCAATATTTTTCAACTCGGCAAAATTGTCCAACGTGTTCCCATCGAGTTGAAGGGAAAAACAGGTACGATGACAAGTGTCCTCGCGATCCATAAGCAATTGATGAATTTCCTAAAAATGTATCCAAGTGTTATTATTAAAATATATGAAAGATTTTGTATAGGAAATAAATGTGATTGTTGTTTTATGTTTATTTAATGATTATACCTGCACCAATTCCATGCTAGACACCTGAATATCAAATGGCTCGGCGCCAGGGCTAACGATTTTAACAGTAAATCCCATATCTTGGATGTAAACAACTTCTTGTTCGTTTGCCGCATCTTTTTCTTTATCCTTGTCTTGTTCTTTATCAACTTTTTCCTCCTTCTTATCCTTTCCTTTCTCCCCTTCCTTCGTGGCTTCAACCTCGCCCTTTTCTACAACATTTTCTGCAATCGTACTGGTGCTACCACTTTCTTCGCCGTTCTGCTTCACTTCTGAAAAGCACAAAATAATAAAATGATGAAATCATCATCCCTTCATAGTTGTTTCATTAATTTTCAAAATTTTACTATCATTAAATATTTTGATTATTTCGTTATGTAGATGTTCTTGGTACCACCACAACTTGCATTTACCAATGCACTTATAAATAAACACCAATGTAAATAGTACGCACTCAAATGTCGTACTATTTTTACCGATCCCATGTTTGCAATATATCTATCTGTATAGATATATAGCAGACATCGATCCTACATTTATTATGAATATCTAACGCATCAAAGGATATTTGGAACTTTTGAAAAATATCAAAAGCAGAAAACCAACAAATTCAACAGAAAATGAATTCTTCGATTTTATCGCTGGAAGGAAATCATCTTATCTACGATTACAAATTTGTTCTTATTTTCTCAAGTAATAAATCTTTATTCATAGATATAATTTCGACTTTATCGCTGAAAGATAAGCAAGAGAGGAGAACAAATAAAATCATAGGGATGATATAATGAAATGAAGAGAACAAGAAAAAAGATTTAAACAACGTATTTATGCAACGTAAAGTCATTCGTACGATTTAAAAAATTATTCTCTTATTTTTCTTCGCTTGCATACATGCAATATTGCGTAATTACAATTTGCTATATTACTCATCTTTTTTTTATTTTTTTTATTTTCTAGTTAATAATTAACAATCGAATTTATTCGGATTTAATCTAAAACATTTGACGAAATAAGAGACATCTGTGACCAATTCGAAATGTTAAGCATTATTGCATCATGCTTTGTATCAAAATTGATTGTTTCAAAGATAAAGAAAAAAGGAATAAAAATTAATTAGAAGGGCTTGTAACGATGAAAGGTAAAGAAACATTATTAAAGATATCGGAGGGAAAACAGTACAATCGTTGTTTTAATGGCTCAATAGAGAAGACAAGACCGATAACCTCTCCTTATCAATATTTTTTTTTTTCTATCATTCGCCATTGTATTTTTGAAATATGTGAAAGGAAGAAAAATTTATTCGCATTGACGTATTGTATTTAATATCTTTTCTTTATATTTCTTAAATAAAAAAAAAAAAAAAAACGTGTCTTTTATTTTATTTTCAATTTTTAATCTCGAAAGCGGGAAATAATAATTTTTAAAAATTGGTCAATACGCGGAAACGTTCTTTCTTTGTCGTACGAATAATCAGTTATTTTACTGTCTTATTTACAATTTTATGTATCATTTGGACGTATAATACGTGTACGTAATTAAGATAAAATTCCAATTGCGAAAGGATAATAAAAAAGAAGTCAAGAAATACACACATACGCGCGCGCGATCACGCACACAAAATAAAATCAAACAGAAAGAAATATGAATTTTCGCTTATGTCGTTTGACTGACGTAGTAGTTCCATCTTTCAAAGCAACAGTGTAGTATGTGTAGTTCGTTAACTCGCATATGTCTCTTTCCTGTCTGCTCTTTTTTTCTTCTAACGGAAGAAACTAAATATGTATTTTCTAAGAGAAAAGAAATATGAAAGAATAAAAAAAGAAAAAAAAAGAAATGAACAAGAATATATATACATATCTCCTTGGTTGCACGTTACGTTCAAGAAAAATGAGTAATGTGCGTTGCTTTTATAATCTTATTAGATTTGATAACTCCTCAATTGCGTAATGTAATTTATGCTCTTGAAAATCTTTCTGTCATGTATTAAACGATAAACTTATTTAAATACATCAATAACCAGTTGCGGTCGCAAAAAGTATAACGGATAGCGAAGTTAAACAAATTGTAGTAATAATGACCATTTAAAAAAGAAAGACAAGAAACATATTTTATGATACAATGAATTATGATCTAAAAATAGAACAAAGCAAGCATTTAAAATTTTTTTTTTTACTTATTGACATATATATATATTTCATTAGATTTTCTTTTTTTTTCTTATTGTATTTTGTTTTCTTTTGTAAAATATTTCTTGTAAACAAAGAAGTAGTAAACATAGAAATTAATTCGGTGCCATTTAAAAAAACAAAAAAATTTAGCATTTATTTACGTGGCGTTAGTATTTAATTTCTACAACTAAAGTTAAACTTTTCCAAAGTTAAAATACACGCGTGTCTTTGCCGAGGCTTTACCAATGGCCGTTATATTCTCTGCGCTATTACCATCACAAAAACGAACTCTATAAGTTAACTCTGCTAGGAGTCGACACGACTATCGTCAACGACGAGTATTTCCTTGCAAGCTTTGAGCGTTAAAAGGTGAAGGGTCAGCATAAAAGAATCCCCTCATTCGATGAATCGGTAGTATTACAAATCGAATCACTCGACTAACCCAACAACTATCAAAAAGACTATCGATATTTTATCGTATCGGTAACTGTTTGAAATTTAAACGTAAGCGCGGTTAAACAATTTTTCGCGGGGAATAAAAATGGACGAGTAATAATACGAGAGATAATTTCGTTGAATTATTATTATTATTATTATTATTATTATTATTTCATTTCTTGTATTATATAAAGGAAGAAAATTTATCTTAATAATAATCTGAAAAAGAATTTTTAATCTTTTGTACGAATACAAAATTCGTAATAATATTAATACGTGATCGTTGTTAATCGAACATGTCGGTGTTATCGAAAATATCAATATGAATATGTTACATTCAAATATTTTCATTGAAGATTTAATTATTATCTCGAGTAAAGTAGTTGAATATCTTAATAAGAGTGCATCGATTCGAAGAGACTTGCGAAGAGATGCGTAAATGCAGCGCATAGAAGAATTCGTCTTACGTTGAAAATTAGATCGTTTTCCAACTATGATAGATATTCTATATATACCTATAGACACATATATGTATGTATACGTACATAAAAGTAAAACAAAAATAGTAAATGTGAAAAAGAAAGTGTTTTTTAATGTTCAAAAATATAATGATAGATAGGAAGGAAAAAAATTAAGTAAGCGTAAATTCGTCTGCTAGGTAGCGTTTCAGTGCGTCTTCTGCTAGATTCCTTCTCTTCCTTTCTCTCTTTTTCTCTCTCTCTCTCTCTCTCTCTCTCTATCATTCTCTTATTCTCCTTCTCTTTCTTTCTACATGGTGCTCACATGACTCCAGAACGAGCGAGATTCGCGCAATTTGAGAGATTATATAACTTAACTCTAGGACCCGGCGAGAAGGATAGAATGAGGAAGAGAAAGAAAAAGAGAAAGAGAGAGAGTCCCCGGATGCCTCGATCTGAGCGCCCAGTGCCATTCCTCGTCGATGATAAATTCACGTTAGAGTTAATTTCAATTTCAAACGATTTCAAACGATTTCAAACGTAACACCAATCGACTGATAAATTCTCACGGATAATCACTAGATTGTGAGATCGCGCCACTTACTTTTTTCTTTCTTTATTTCTTTATTTCTTTATTTCTTTCTTTCTTTCTTTCTTTCTTTTTGTTAATTTTCGAAATGTTACAGAAAGACAGATAAATAGATTGATTGATTGATAGATAGATAGATAGATAGAAGATAGATAAATAGAGAGAGAGAAAGAGAGAGAAAACAGAACACGGGCACGATCGACGACCAACTTTTTCACGGGGCGGCACACTACTCGGTTCCGCGCTGCACCGAGCCGCTTTTCTCTACCACACGTGTGTTTCGAACGGAGTACAAAGTCTAACCAACCAAATTGATCGAACCAAACCTTACGCACGCGACACTTCGATCGCTCGAATGCGACTCGCGCGATCACTGATACGTCGAATTTCGACTACTTCCTTATTGGCTTATTGATACGGTTACGCCCCACCTAACTTTGCTTTTTCATTGGATAAACTTCGAATACTCGCTTCTTATTGGTCGACAAAGGCGCGTGTGAACATTTGTATTACGTATAGAAGATAAGAATTTACGATCATCCGCATAGGACTAACGTTCTAACCTTGCCGCGATTTGTAATTACTTTGCGACACAAATTTAAAATCAAGTCGTCATCATTTACTCTACTTTTTTTGTTAACGTTAATAAACGATTTTATATTTCATAGGTTTATCGATTTTTCTCGGTGAACTACGTAGTAGATTTTAGTCGCGATATTTACTATTTAATTCATAGAAATATGTCGGCAATTGAAGTACCAGATTTACGATTAGGACCTAATCCTAACGTTAATTATCCAATTCAAGTACAATATTGTGGAAATTGTACTCTTCCTATCGAGGTAAGACGATGAATTGTCAATGAACTGTCAATATTAGATAATTTCCTTTTTTTCTCATATGTCTTTTATATTTAATAATTACCCTGTACCCTTGCTGTGAACTAATGTTTTTCTTTTTAACAGTATTGTGAATATTACCCGGAATATGAAAAATGCAAACTCTGGTTGGAAAGAAATTTGCCAACTGAATTTGAAAAGGTTAAACTAGGTAAATTATTCGACGAACGATTAATAAAATTATCGTATACAGCTCATACAGTAACAATTTACTCATATAAAACATATTTATCCAGTTTAACAAAACTACTATAGTATATTGCATATAATAGCTTTGCAATTTGTATGCGAATAGTAGAAGATGGAAGTACGGAAACTGGTGGAGGAGAAGATGAGAAGAAAAGACAGAAACGTGGTGGTAAAGGTATGCTGAAAACAAAGAAAAAGGAGGACGTTCCTAAATTAGTTACCGTATCAAGAGCTCCACGAGGAAAGAAAAAATCTGTAACCGTTGTCACTGGCCTTAGTACATTTGGTAAGTATCATATGTGGAATTTATTTTGTTGTATCTTAAAACTAATTACTTATGAATTTGTATTATTAGCTTCTATAAATGTATATGATATTTCTATAATAAACTTAGGTTGTGGAAGATGTATTTTAGTTAATTCATTCGGTCAGTCATGTTAACCCTTATTGTACAATAGATATTAATTCGTAATTATTTTTTTATCAACGCATTATCATCTTACAGATATAGATTTGAAGGTTGCCGCTAAATTCTTTGGCAGTAAATTTGCTTGCGGATCTAGTGTAACAGGTGACGATGAAATTGTTATACAGGGTGATGTCAAAGATGATTTATTTGAAGTGATTCCAGAAAAATGGCCTCAGGTATATATATATTATATATATTTTTATAAAATCAACTTTTTATATATATGTTTTTATTTACTTTTAGATTGATGAAGACTCTATAGACGATTTAGGTGATCAAAAAAGGTAATGGATTGATTAAATTTGTGATTCGCACAAATACATATTTAATATGCTATTTACATTGATGTTTATTAAAAATAAAATGTATATAAATAATGACAAAAATTTGGCTTACTATTTTTAGAGATCCATAACTCTCTAGCATCCCTCTTCTTGTTCTTCTTCTTCGTGCTCATCTAATGGTTCTCCGAAACAATTTTGAATTATTTCCAATAACGATTCTACTTCTTCAGTGCTTAATCGTTCTTCGCTGTCTTCTATAATCTACAAAATTATTATATCGATTATTTCGTTAATTATTTATTTGTTCATCGCGCGCGTATTGTAAATCATAAGAAAAATGACAAAAGTAATACCAATTGAATTTCGAGAGCCGTTTTAGGACAAATGTTTAACAAAGTTAACTTTTCTGATTTAGTAAGATTAAAAGGCTTCACAGCTTCTAAATACTTTCTGATTTTCTCAGGAGTTTGTTTCTTACAAGGGGTTTCTTCCAAATATCTTATTGTTTGATAAGTAATAGTTGCCAATTGATTTTGAGTCATTTTTTGTTTTTTATTCGATTTCATATTTTGAAGCATATCAAAAACTTCGTAATTACTTAAAAGGGCTGAAGAAGCGTTTAGTCTGTAAATAATCATTAACAATTTCATTTTTTACCAGCAATACACATATACACATAAATATAATATTAATAACAATATTACTACTTACACTTCCATCTTGCAAGAACAATAATTTGTCTCTTGTAAAATAATAAATTATATATGAATGGTAATTTGTGTTTTTTTCTTGATATCTTGACTGTAAACAAAATTCACAAAATTATAAATTCTTTGAGAATAATATGTAATATGTTACAATACTTGTAACAATGTCAATCGAACTATGAAACATATAAATAATTTATCTTTTCATTTACTATTTAATGTTTAAATATAAAAAAGTAAAGTTCTTGCAATATTTAGAAGAAAAAATAATGAATAACAAAGGATGAATCACACGTTTTCGTACTACAAAGAAAAAAGGTTAGTTGGTGAGTTAATATTATAGATTATGATTTGTACTAATTTATGTTTCACTCGAATATGTTTGCTTTTTATAAATAAATGAATGTTTATTAAAAACACGTTTAAAATATTTTCTTAATGAAACGCGTGCAAATTTACAGTGGAACTATTTTTTCACAGCGTGTGTATACAACACGTGAACTAGAAATGATATCTATGGTTCATAGCTGATCGAAATTAATTTTTACGTTCTAACAAAAATATTAATTTTTTTTCTTCATAGATTGACCATATGTTATTATATAAAAAATACAAAATAATTTTTATATAAAATATCATTAAATTTAATAATAAATATTAAGGAAAAAAAGTTTCATTAGGAATAAATAAATAATTCATACTACTGGAAAATTTCGAACCTTAAAATAAAAGATCATTAATAATCGATGCAAGAATGTTCTAAATTAAATTTCTTTATGAAATTTGTAGAAAAAAAAATATAAGTATAAAAAAATTATTTATATAAAAAGAAGAGAAACAAAGAAAGGAGAAACAATGAATGGTCAAACGTCGTACGTCCCTGAAAGTGTTACAGAGTGACCTCTGTAGTAAATGCATCGCTGAGTTTTATGTGTCTGACATTTTTCAAGGAAGCCACTCTGTTCATGATTCTCATTGTTTGGTGTTTTCGAACGTGCCCCCCTCCGTCTTGCAGTGTGGACAGTGAACAGTGCGAAAAGTTTTCTATTGATGATTTGTAAAGTTATAATTGGATACGATTACGGTATTAAGGAGGTGCATTGATACATTCGTGAGGGAAGGGAAAACAAGGATATGAAAATTTATGAACGATACAACAAGGCGGAAGATTCCTTCACGCTCATATCGATCCCATTACCACGAGCGATGCATTTCTTTCATTCGTCAATCTGAACGTGTTTGTAAACTATTGACCTTGTCCGCAAAAGATCGGTGAATTAGTTTATCCGCTCCTATCCCCCACCCTATTTATTTGCACTTTTTCCTTCTTACATTACCGATACGAAACTGGAAATAATTATTTCCTTGGAATGGAGGTCATCGGTGATTACGAGTATAACACCAAGGACCTGATAGGTCACGGTGCTTTTGCCGTCGTTTATCGAGGCAGAATACGTAAAGTAATTATTTTTCTTCTAGTTTGGCTTCTCTTATTTTTCTTACCTTGCCACACGTGGTAACCAGTTGTGACGTATATTCGACATTTTGTTAAACCTAATGCATTATAGTGATATACTTGTTACGTTTGTAGAAACCTAATTACGTAGTGGCGATCAAAAGTATAACCAAGAAGAGTTTAGCTAAATCGCAGAACCTTCTTGGCAAGGAGATTAAGATTTTGAAGGTACGTTGTTATCGGTTTATATAAAAAGTGAAAGAAAATTTTTATTATTTGTTTTGTTTTGTTTTGTAGGAGTTAACGGAACTACATCATGAGAATGTAGTTGCTTTGCTAGATTGTAAGGTAGGGATATTTTTAATTAAGTTATAGTCGAATAAGCTTCTCTTCTTAGAGTTTAACAGCGTTATTTCATCATTTCAGGAATCTAATCATAATGTCTTCCTGGTTATGGAGTATTGTAACGGTGGAGATTTAGCTGATTACTTAGGAGGTATATATTATTATATACTTATCATTCTACTAAGAAGAAGTAATATCATTTATATATTTTCATTTTGTTCGATAGCGAAAGGAACTTTGTCAGAGGATACTATTAGAGTATTTCTCAAACAATTAGCAGGTGCAATGAGAGCGTTACATGCCAAAGGTATTGTTCATAGAGATCTTAAACCACAAAATATTTTACTCAGTCATAACTGTGGCAAAGCATGTCCACAACCACATCAAATAACGTTAAAAATAGGTAAGATGTATATGAATAATATATTAAATGTTATGTAATAAGATGACTATATGTCCAATTGTATATTACAGCGGACTTTGGTTTCGCACGCTTTTTACAAGACGGAGTAATGGCTGCTACGTTGTGCGGTTCACCAATGTATATGGCACCTGAAGTAATCATGTCACTTCAATACGATGCAAAAGCAGATTTGTGGTCTCTTGGAACAATAGTGTTTCAATGTCTTACTGGAAAGGCTCCATTTCAAGCTCACACTCCACATGCCCTTAAATTGTTTTATGAGAAAAACGCTAATCTTGGTCCAAAGTATGTCTTTTAAAATTATTTGTTAAATTTTATGGATTTACTTTATATATATACAGGGTCTTTTGTCTAACTAGACCACCTTAAATATATTGCTTATTTTGTACGATAGAAAAAAATGTCAGAGGAAAAAAATATTCTGTTCGAAGATGCTAATATGATGATGGGCCGAATTTTTAATATAAAATTTTAAAAATTTTCCGCCAAAATGAAAAGATGAAGTATACTCATTAAACAAAATAATGGATTGATCTATTATTATTGTAGGATTCCTGCTGGAACTTCACCAGCATTATCTGATTTGTTATTGGGTTTGTTGAGACGCAATGCGAGAGATCGAATGCCCTTCGATGAATTTTTTGGTCACCCTTTTCTGCAAGGAGCTAGGGAAAGTCCCAGTCCAGTTCCTGCAGAATTACCAGCTTCACCTGCGACATTAACTGTTCCGGAAGGAGCAGGAGTTGTTGTAAGATCTGATCCGGAACCAAATAGTCCATGTTCCAGTCCAGAAGATGATTTTGTGCATGTGCCAAGTGATCTTAGTAGTGATACAGACAATAATACTAACACGCAAGTCAAGTAAATAGTTTTTGTTTAACAAATACGCATATTTGATAAATATCTCTATTTAGTTATAGGTGTTGTAATCATCGTTACAGGTACATGAAGCAAAATACCAGAGAGACAAGTCCACCACGTCCATGCTTTTTACCCATATCTGAACCAATCCCAGTTCCCACACAAAGAAGCACAGCACATCCATCGTCACCTTCTGGTAATGTAAGATCTGGAAGTAGTGCCGTTCCTCGCTCTCAGCCGATTAGTATGAAGCGAAGTGTTGATTCTCACAGAAGTCATGCTCTTGATATTGGCTCTCTTAGTCCGCCTAGTGTGCAATTTGTAATAGGTACACCACCTGGTAGAAGGTATGGGAATAATATTCATGATATTTATTACTATATATCATTATATCTTTCATATTCATAGAATGATTTTTAGATTGAGTGAAACACCACCGCCTCCTAGTACTTGGCAAGTTAGTCCAGTGGCACGACATTCACACAGTGGAACATCGCCATTACGCAGATCAACGGGAAATAATAGTGCATCTTCACCGTTACTTTCAGGTCCATTGGCAGTTTTAGGGTCCCCTACTTCAAGAGCTTTTCAAGATAACAATAACACACTTAGGCATTCGCCTGTTATTCCCTTTGGCACAAGAGCTGTTACTCTTCCAGAAATATCAGGTTTATTATTATTTTTAATTAATTATTACTATTTTATTATTATTATTTTTATTATAACTTTTTTTCTATTTACAGAAGCGGGTAGTTTTCAAAATCTTTTTCCGGATGTTAATCCAACTTTAACAGAAGATCGTCCATTGACATTTATAGCCCCAGAACTCCCAGAAGAAACGCTTTTAGAACGAGAACATTCAGAGATCTTAGCAAAATTGAATTTTGTTGTAGCATTATGTGAATGTGTATGCGAAGTTGCTAGAAATAGAGCTGGACCATTAGGTGCACCTTTAGGTGGTATTGAACAAGCCAACAATGCAGCCACAAGAAGAAGAGCAGAACAAGTTATTTTATTAGTGAGAGCTCTTCAATGGTTGAGTTCCGGGCTAAGCCTTGCAACTCAGCAACTCAAAGCTGGTAGATTGCAACCTACCGCAAGTGTAAAAGAAGGTATCAAATTTCATTTAAAAAAAATAAGTTAACAAATTAATGGATAAAGATAAGATACTATAAATAAATATATTTTACTTTGTAATTTTGTAGTTGTCAGTACAATGAATGAAAAGTTTAGATCTTGCCTGACAGAATGTAAACAGCTTAACAGTGCAGGATTACTTCGACAACCAGGAGCTACGGCAGATAAAATTCTATATAATCATGCAATACAAATGGTAATAAAAGTTAATGCATTAAATTATTCTACAATAGCATCATCATTGTAATAATTAATTATCAATTTTTATTTTCTTCCTTTTAGTGTCAATCTGCAGCACTCGACGAATTATTTGGAAATCCTGCTGAGTGTTTTCAGCGTTACCATACGGCGCAAATATTGTTACATTCATTATCACAACACATCAGTCACAGTCAAGACAAAGCATTACTTATTAAATGTAAGTGTTTTTTGGTATTTGTTGAAAGTTTAAAGTAACCATAATTACTAAACAATATATATATATCATTCTTAATGACTTACCTTCATATTTTGTTCTTTCTTTTTTTTTCCTTTAGACAAAGATGCGGTTGAAAAAAGATTATACGTACTTCAGCAGCAAGGTTACATTTATGCAACTGACCCTACGTAACGTTCGTGAAAATCATCAACTGAATGCTATTCCGCATTCAGGCCAATACTATATTTGATACCTCTGTTGTGCAAGATCGTTTACTCTATTCTGTATAAAATAATATTAATTTACTTTTAAGATTGTTTAGAGAAGATGAATATATAAGCGATTTAGTTTTAAAACATAGTATAAATTGTTAGAAACTTATGCAGAATAGAGTAGACTTAAACGAATCAAGATTTATGAAAGTGATTCCTCCTAAATTAGTTTATATATAATTTATCAACCAATACCAATAATGGATTATGTCTATATACTGTATAATGTACGTATGGTTGATTAACTAATCTTTATTTCATATCAATTAATAAACATGTGTATACTAACAACAATTATTTGTGCGTTTAAATGCAAGGCACATATATTTACTAAAGAGCAGTGATATAACAACTGTAAAAAAATAGAATGCTATATGCGTCCTTAAAGCCAATATTACTACATATATATTTCTTGTCCTTTTTTAAATTATTATTTTTTATTTTAATAATCTTTCTTGTTTTTCTTATTCTTTCTTATCTTCTAATGCTTTTTGTGGATTATCCCTATATATTACATAATTTAATGCCGTCGCAAGGGTACCCCATGCAAAGTAGGGAACAATTAATAATCCAGCTAGTGGATTCACTTGGTAAAAGGTTACTGCCATTGCTGCTGATGTTCCCCATACTAGTAGAAGTTCATATAAAGCCTAAAAACGAATATTTCAAAAAAATAAAATTTATCCGATAATAAACAATATTATTCCAAACTACTAAATTACTAATGCAGGTGATAATTAAATTACCAATTTAATATTGTGTCCTCCAAAAAAGATAGGTGTCCAAGCCCAATTCAAAGCTAAATTAGCACCATATATTGAAAGTGGTAAGGCTGCTTCTTTAAATCCTCCGGCATCTCGCCATACTAAATACGAAGAGTAACCTATTGAACTGTAAAGAGTTGTCCATACTGGCCCAAATACCCAATTTGGTGGTGTCCAAGATGGTTTTTTCAAAGACTAACATAAATGAAATAGATGTTAAAGATTATTTTAAATATAAATTTGCATTACATAGAAAACGAATTACGTTTACAAAAAAATTAAGTTTCACTCCCAAAATCATAAAATTTAATAAATCATTTATCAATGAACTCAACAAGCATGCATCTACATAAACTCACACAAAAAAATACAAAAGAAAAATAATTATAATCATATGAATAACACGCGACAATGCATTGTTAGTAATATTAACAAATAAATTCAAAAACTAGGCGGGTCTTTTATTAATATTTCCCGCCAATAATTTTCAAATTACAAAATCTATGCGTTTCCTTCCGGAATGACATAATTATCATAGTCCAAATTTTTTTCTTTCTTTTATTTTTTATATTTCTTTTTTATTAAATTTTCTTTTTCAATCGCTTAGCGTCTATTACGTGACTGGGGAAGAATGATCGATAAGAGTAGAAAAAAGAAAGAACAAAATTCTTTAACTTACCGCATACCATGGATTTAGATTTTTTCGTACGTAATAAGCACCTAGCCATCCACCGATATTTGGATGGACTACGCCAATTACTACTGGTAATGATTCTTTAATCAGCATTTTGAAAAGTTTAATTATTAATTCTTGATAAGCTCCGAACAGTAGGATGTTATTGGACTATACTAAGAAGTCGATGCTTTCACAATCGTTCATACTACTAATATTTAAAATGAGGTGTAACTTGTGTATATGTGTGTTCGTAAACGCCGGCTTGGTATCTTCGTGTGTATGGACTTCTGCGCATATTCCATATATACTACATAACATATATATATATATATATACTATAGATATGGATATAGATATATACTATATATATATAGCATATTACGTAGAAATGTAAAGATGTGCATGTATGTATTCATAGAAACAAATTATCATGACGTGGAGAAACTTCTATACGAGTTTGTTGAGATAACAACACTTGGTGGGAGAAATTTCTCGTCATTTATTAGAATTCTGTTCATTTAACATAATAATTGCTTATGATATCAAATAAATATTTTAGTCCGGTAAATAAATATACTAATCCAAAAATGATTTCATTATTTATCTTATCAATATGATGCAATAATCATTTGTTGTGAGTATACTTTTCCTAGACTTACTAGAGGAATACACATTTTTCTTGATTATTTTTAATTGAAATATTGTTGGTCAAACTTCATAAACTATTCGAGTTTTCTATTTAACGTTAGTCCTTAGCATTTCAATTAGTATTAGCTTTTCAATCGAATTAGTATGCGTACGGTGTAAATAAATACTTTCACGATGCATTAAGAAACCATAATGAATTTCTTCAAAGAAAATCGAAGTATTTATTTAAACGTTTTCTATTTCATTATTGTTCATTTTATCTCGTAAAATATTATATTGTACTTTTTTGTTTTTATCTAGTCATTTTATTTTTATGTAGAATACAAGTTACTCGAAATGTGGAATAAAAAGGCCGCCATTTTAAAGATTTTTTAATTACCAACATTAGGTAGTTTAGATTTATCTATAAAATAGAATCGTGATTTCATTGGTTATCATATTTATCAGTTACTAAAGTTATTATCGCTTAAGATTGTATCTCTTATGTTCATACAAGTTTATTTTGATCGATGTCCCTGTTATTTTTTGTCAAATCATCCGGATGATGACCATTACGTTAGTTTCATTGTAACCAAATTGTTTAAATTTTCGTACAAAATGATATGTTCGAGGTAACATCGTTCAATAATTGTTTTTTCGACTATTTATTCTATTAATTAACAAATCGTTGGATTTTAATTATCTAACATGTACATTTTCATTTTTTAATCGTGATATTAATAATGAATTTGTTTTTTGTTTACTTAAAAAAATGGATATATTTATATAAATAATGTATGCATTATTATTTAGGTGTACTAATTACGAGCAAAAAACAGAATTACCGAGGATAATTCAAACGCAATTGGATTTAAAACAATACAATATACAAGGAACGATATATCGACTCGATTGTAATAAATGTAATCAATTTGTAGCTATAAAAGTGAACGATAATATTTTAGACATAAATAATAGTTTTCAAGACAAATATGAAAATAATTGGAACGAGGTTACGTTTATAAATTATTTTTTGATTAACGTAGTACGATACATGTGATTGATACACATTTGATTAACGTAGTTACTACAAAGTACGATTTCTTTTTAGGTGAAGACCAATCAAGAGAGATTAATTTATTATATATTATGTCGAATTATTTATGTTGAACTTGATACTCCTAAACCGGAAAAATTGGAGACGCCATATGATTATGCTGATAATTTTGATATCGTTTTAATTAGATGGGAAAATGGCATACCTATCGGTTTTTATACCGTTAAACCTAAAGGTAATTAACAATTTTAATTTTTTTCAATTTAAATTTAATTCAATTTCAAATTTTTAAATAGTTCAATTTTTTAAAAATTAATTTCTAATTTTTAAATTTTTTAACAATTGTAAATAAATTATATTTTTAGGAACTGAAGTTTATTCGACAAATGAAAGATATACGATGCCAGTATTAGATACGGCATATATTCGTTCGAAATACAGGAATAAAGGATTTGGTACCGAAATTTTATTTGATATGATCAAACGTTTTCCAAACGAGGATATTGGATTTTCTAAACCAATTTCTGATAATATGTTGAAAGGTAAAAACTATATTTCTATGTTCTATTTATTTTAATATAATGTAAATAAATTTAAACTGTGATTATTTTTGTTTATAGTATTACAAAAATTTTTAAGAAATTACAAGGAATATAGATTACGATTTTGGGAAATAGCTGATTGGGATATTTATGATTCGCAAAAATTGATATGGTTTGGAGTAAGAGATAAATTACTTTAACGAAGAATATTTTGATTTTATTCAAAATGCAAAGCTCATTTGAAAATTATAATAAAATACGAATATATTTTCTAAAGGAAAATATGTTGTTATTGTACATATATCTGAAATAAAATAAATTGAACATAATAATTACTTGCTCCATATAATATATATATATACATTACGTATAATATTATATATTATGTAATATATATGTTTAATAATTTTATGGTAACATAAATTGAATGATTATATTATTTGATTAATATATGATATATTTTTTTTATCGATAAATCTTCCTATCGCGTGTGAATATAAGAAACATTTCATTCATTTTAAGTTACTCTTAAATTCATTTAATAAGATTGAACCTATGACCATTTTTTCACAATTTACACATATTTCCAAATGTTCTGTGTCAATGATTTTGATTGTTATTAATACCAATGATTTAGATGCTAAAGTATGAGCAGCATATCTGAAAATTTCAAAAAAAATTATACAACTTACACAATATGCTTTTCTTTTTTTGAATGTGAATATTTTTAAAAATAATTTACCTGATTATTTCATTTTCGCTTGATATCATTGCAACGTTTGCAGTTTCGAAAATTTTTTCGGACAGATGTTTCCTATTCCCCGAAAAAGTTATTTTTGCTGAGTTTTCGTTCATACCTTTTAATTTAGCTTTTTCATTGTTAAACATTGTTTCTGGTAGCAACACCGATCTGATTATTTCTCCGATAGGAGCTTTGATAATCACAGGACAGGAGTATTTCTCTTCGTCGATTATAAAATCAATATTAAAATTTGCCGGTTGCGTAGAGTCATTAAAATTAATACCTAGTGTAGAAGATAAAGTCGAGTTTATTTCTAGCAATGATATTTTCATAAAGTCGTGAATTTGCATTCCTTTTTGAAGATTCTGAAAAACATAAAAAATAAATATATAATATATAATAAAATAATATATATATTATACCATACTCTGATTATATAAAATTAACATATTCATGCCTAATTCACAAAAATATTTCACCTTATTTCCAATTTGTATATCTTTGATTTGCTTATTTCCTTCGTTCGTAAATGTTAATTCAATATTAATCAAATGTGAGCTAACTAAATGTTGTGATCTTGTAAATCTGTATTCCACTTTTAAACCATGACCTGTAATACTATTCAACATTTCATATTTTTTAATAGGTATAAAAGAGGTAGACACTTCTCTGATGCCATCTGAGGCAATTGGATTAATAGGCGTTAAAAATCCACCTAAACTTGGCGTCATTATCGGTGTCATTGGTACAACTGTAATATACAAATTTTGTTTAATTTCTTTTTTTTTTAGCTTCATGCACGAGTAATGTTTTTTTATATATGTATATAATTTTACCATCATCTAAATCTAAAAGTAAATCTAAGTTGCTTTTTGGTTTCTCTTTTTGTTCTGGTTTAATAGCTTCTTCCTCTTCCTCTTCTTCGCTATCTTGAGAATCGCTGTCTTCTTCCGAATCTGACTCTTCCTCACTATCTGTCGTACTATCCGATTCTTCTGATTGTTTTATTATTTTCTTTTTGTCATTATTTTCAGACTTATCTGTTTCAACTGAGTATTCAGAGGAATCGCTTCCTTCATCAGAACTCTCGCTTGCTGATGTTTCAGAAGATTCATTCTCCTCTTCTGTTAACAAGATTTAACGTTTGACTTTTAAGAATTATTCACTCTTTCTATTTGTTACACAATTTACAATATTAATTACAACTTACCCTCATCAACAGTACTTTCTTCATCGCTGTAAAAAGGCTTCTCTTTAGCTTTTTGTTTCTTTTCTTTTCTTTCCTTACGAGTATATTTATATTGTTCTTTTGTATCTTGCACATTAATCGGTTCTACATTTCTAACAGATGGATCTGGTGCTACTTCAGGGAAAGGTGGCAATGAACGATATCCTGCACATGGCATATTTAGATAATGAGACAAAGTACCTAATTGAAATTCGGAATCTTTGAATCTTGAGGTTAACGTAGGTGCTGGTTTTGGAGCTAAGAAAATTCTTTTCGCAAATTCAGGAAGTTTCTTTTTTGCTTCGTTATCTTCCGAAAAAATAAAATGTTTCAAGAAACGTGCACGATCTCTGATGTCATAATTTTGATCGTATTTTGCAAGTTGGAAGACGTACTGACAAAATGGTTTAGTTTGTATTGGATTGTTCAAATACAATTTGACAGCTAAATTAAGAGTTTGTAACTTAACGATGTCTTGTTCATTGATAAAATTTTTAGCCATTTTTCTTAAAACATCAGGTGCAATTTTTGGTACGCGATCTGAGTATTCGCCTAACAACCATAAAATAGATGCTCTTGCTTGCGGTATTGTTATAAAATCCATTAATTTAGCCATGTGAGCGATTATATCTTTGTGTTCATTTGGTTGCGTTTGCAATAACTTTTTTATCACAACAACACTTTCTGCCACAACAGCCTCTAAGGAAACAAAGGAAATACAGGTGTAGAAAAATATTATATATATAAATATAAAAGTTAATGGTTTTAAACTAATAGAAACTTACCATCTCTGTTACTTAGCAAAGAAACTAAACCACTTAAACATGTATCTGTAACTTCTTTTATATTACTGGCGCATCTGCCGATAGCTTGAATGCTAGCTCCAACAAATTCTTTATCACTACTTGAAATATATGTTTGGAATTCTCTCAATATTACCCCAATACTAGTTTCAGTAGCTAAATTTGTTAATATATCTAATTTCAATAGTTTTATATGCGTGGGATCTGAAGTCCTTACAAAAAATGATTTCAAGAAGGGTTCAAACATGCCCTATATAAAATAATACTAAAATTAATCATTTATTCTGTATTATCTAATAATTGATTAGATTATATACATATACATAATTAAATAGTTTAAATGAGATATTATAAAATGTACAGTATACTTTAACATTATACTTACATTACCTTTCTTGTAATAGACATGCTCGCAATGCAATGTAGTACGATGCTCTGAACTTCTCTATGACCTCTCAATAATCTTATTAATGCTTTAGCAGCGATTATAACTTCACTACGTGCTGCTGTATGATGATATAATTGTGATACCGCCATTACAACCGAAGCATTACGACTTTGTAAAAGCGGTTTTGTATTTCGTAATAACAAACGATGATCAGGATCTACAGAAAATTTAGGTTTTTTTGTATTAGAAGAATCCGAATCCGAATCGTAAAATGGACGATTTTCATCTTCTTCCAAGCTCTAAAAATAATTATATTTTTTAGAATCATTTGTAATAAGAAATCAATCATTTTGTGACTTAATTTGTCTTACGTAGTAAGAATTACATCTATATTATACTTACATCTATATTAGGATTAATAAACTGCGCTCTGGCATATCTCGTGAGCATGTTAACTATGACTACTTGACCCCACTCGTCAACATCGACTAATAGATTACATAATTTTCTGTAATTTTTATGTATCAAGTCTATTCTTTCCGGACAGACTTCTTCAAAAGCCATTACCGCAGAACCAACAACAAGAGTTGTCTTGTCTGACAAAAGTTTTTCTAAAACTCCAATCAATTCCTCTTTTTGTTCAGGATCTAAAGAATACAGTTTAGGAATAGCGTGCGCTGCTGTTTTACGTACATATGGTGACATATCACTAGCAGAATCTTTAATGGCAAGCATCACAATTGGTACAATCATAGAAACTCTGATGCTAGACAAAACTCTTAAAGCGCTGGCTCTTATCAATTGATTGGGATCTTTCAAAGCTCTTTGGAATGTAGATATCGACAACAGTGCAAGATCTTGTTGGTCTTCTGCGTAACGTACTAAATATACATATACCAATTTTTTAACTTCAATGTTCTTTGATACAACATTTTTTACTACTGCTGGAAAAAGTTCTGATGCGTCTCTTCCTTTAGCCACCATCTACAAATTTATACATCTTTATAATTTTATCAGTATTTTTTACGATAAAGTTTAATAATCAATTGAGACATAATTTAATTACCCCTATTATACGCTTCATAGCTTCTAACTTTAAACCATCTTTGTTACTATCTAACATTTGCTTCAAATCTTCATGTCTGAAAAAATTATTCATACTAATTTTTATACATAGATAAAATACGTACGTATATATAATATTATAAAATAATTATTATATATAGCATATTCGATTAGATTAATAAATCTGAATTACTTTTTATAATCTGAGTGGAAAAATCCACCAGATGCAGGATCTGCTGCAAGCTCCGGATCTCCTGCACTTGATGGCCTATCACTACTGTATGATCCACCATTGTTTGATAAAGTATTTGCTGCAGCAGTTAACATGATGATTCGATCTTCCGATTGATCTTATTGATTTAATTTATTAGATGAAATATTTTGTAGTTTTCTTTTTTCAAGTAAAACGCTACTTTTCAAAACTTTTGACAGCCAGCTGTACTCGCCAAGAATCCATAATATTCCAATGACAGAGTCGCCAACAGTACAAATTCTAATTCATATTTGTCCAAATCTATTTCTAAATTTAATTTGTTTAAGATTTAAACAAAAAACAATAAGATATTAAATTTACTTACGATATATGTGAATGTATTTAATAAATATGTATTATAAATAATTTTAATATATCTAATATTTTCTATTTTTATTTGTAATTTATATGCAATTGTGATGCATCTGTGCATCGTTGCAATGAAATTTTGTTTCTAGGTATTTAACGTATCACAGAATCACGTTTCCTATGCTGTGATTATACCTTCATCTACTTTGATCTAAAATTGAATGATAAACGTGTCCAATTTAGTTTATCTTTAACAATAACATTTAGTGTTTATTGTAAACTTAAGATAACATTATATTTATGAAAAATAGTATTCAAATGCGTAGTTAAATTGATTATTTATAATGAAAAGAAAATTGAGGTTATAATTTTGTATATGCATATTAATTTGATATAATTTTCATTTATTGTTGATACATTTATTTATAAACAAAATGTTTGTTCCTTTAAATTTACGACTGTTAAAACATACCGTGTCTGTTTTAAGACATGGTTCAAAGAAGTATTCGACAACTTTGTCCAATGAAAGTCAAATTGCAAGAGCTCCGGTTTATCCACCAATATTGGATATTTCTAGCAAAGCTAGGAGCAAGAGGAAGTGGGCAGAATGGCATGATGAAATTAAAAGACTTCAGACTGTTGAGGAAAAACTTTTTAAAATCAATATGCCACGTTATTACGGCTGGAAATCATTATTTTTGAATGAACATTTAATACCTTATAATTCTTTAGATCACGCTCAATATATTACAAGAACTTATGTTATTCAAGAACGTGGACTACCAGATTTTTATAATAATGTCATAACTAATGAAGAACTTGAATCTATTCTGAATAATATTAAAAGTACTATTGAAGACGTCATTGCATTTGAATACTCTAGTAGACAGTAAGTATTAAAAATAAGATTTTCAATTCATTTATGATGTAAGAGTATAATTATTTAATAATTAATTTAATTTTTTTATCTATCATATCATATATCTTGTAATATAATTTATATGCGATAAATTAACTTTAATAAAAATTGTTATCGCATTTCAGAAGGAAACACGAATTAAAGGAAGACCAATTAGAAAGTAAAGCAAAGATGGAAGAAGTTTTAGCAAACGCGGTGGTATATCAAATAAATAGAATATTACAATCAAATATTGTTACCATTAGACCGCATTTGTTGGAAGCTCAAACAGATTTTGAACCTCGTGTTGAAGCATTTTGGTTTGTTGGTGGAATAGATCCATCAGGATTAATAATGAGCGCAAGGAAAAGAAGTTGGAATAAACAATGCGTCGATGATCCAATAAATCTTCCTGTACAGTATTATGGCAAATCTATTCTTCACTTGCGACATGATTTTCCTCTAAATGAAATCATGTCTTTGAGCGAATGCGAAGATTCTTCTTTGACTGTTCCACAGTATAAGTTAGATCCCCGATCACTAGGATACGTTCTTAAGTATAAACATGCTACAAGTATACCAGGATTTTGGCCTGGTGATCCATGCGAATTTGGCCTTTTATCTTACCATAATTCTGGATATTTAGCTGAAAGAGTATGTGACGATAAAAGTGATGCTCTTCTTACGCAAGCCATCTTTGCTTCGTATAGTTGGTTATTATCGCAGGCCTGTTATCAAGGTATATTATTAAAAATATTTTATTGTTTATTATTATATATAAATTATCTCTTGATTTTAATTGTATTCATTTCATAGGTTTTTCTACATTTCATGATGTTACTTATCCATTAGTCAATCAAATGGCTATAACGAATGGCCAGTATTGGTCATTCTATGTTTATCAACTTAATACTACTCTATTGCATTCAGAGAATTCCGATGAAAATCCGAGACGCAATATATGTTGGGCTACAGATTCTGTTAAATTATTTGATAAAGTTGAGGGTGAAAAAGTTCATGGCTTGAACACTGATGTTCTTAAATCTTTAATTAAATTTTATGCTAATACTCCGATGAGAAAAGAAATTAACATGAAACCATATTTAGGAAATAGAGTTCAAAAAATAGCTGACATCGAATCTAACGTACGAAGAGATTGGTTGGAAAGATATTATAAACATCTTGTAACAAATAGACCACGTCATAGGTAAAGTTAGAATTTAATAATACAACGTAATAATTTATTTTAATTTTTTTTTTTTAAACGCGTGGGTAGATGTTTAGACACTAAAAACCATATATTACAATCAAGTTTAATCATATCTTTTCTTTTTTTATTTATTTCACAGACACGCACCAGAGATATACAATTGGCAAAAAATTTATGTTATTGATAATAAAATGTGTCCTATTATGAAAAAGAGACATCCGTTCGAATTTGGAATTGCTGTTACACGACGTAGATTGGATCAGCATGCATTAAAATGGATACCAAGACGTTTTAGACCGATTCCAACTAAGAAGTTTGGTAATTACGAACAGACACATTATCCATAAAGTTGAAATAATGTGTTGTCTCTTTCCTTTTGCCTTAAGATGTAAATAATATTTTACTTTAAGATTTTTCATATAAATATTACATATTATAGTAGAACTTTTAATATAATAGTTTTATTTTATGTAGTATAAACATAAATTTTTAAATATTACAATACAATGTATTTTAATTAATTCTATGCCCTTCATATATTTAGTAATCGTTATATCAGAGATCAACGAAATATTTATTTATTTATATATTATAGTGTTAATTGAATACGAACGTATTAAAATCGTAATGTCACCGTTTTTGGAATCTGTAATTATGATATTCTTATCCTCGGAGCTCCTAAAAGAAAAAAGAAAAAATATAATAAAATTAAGGATTGCAAAAAAGAGATGCAATTTTGATAGAGAATATTAAGATGTACATACATATTGTACAAAATAACTACGATCGTTTTCGAGGGAGTTTCGAAAGCGATAGTTTGGATATCTTTAGTTGTCGTGCTATCAATCCTTACAGAACCTCGTTCTACAAATCTACTGAAATGTTTGATCGCATAGTACATCGGTTGTTTGAAAAATTCATCATTTTCAGGATTTGTTATGATAGCTGCATCAACAAAATTTTTGATAACATTTGGACCACCATTTTTATTCAAGACGAGATTCCAATCAACCCATCCTCCTACCCAATGTCTTAAATTCTAAACAATTGATTGGAAGTAAAGAAATATAAAAAAAAAACCAGTTAACAAAATTTTCTATTAGTTCAATCCATAAAAAAGAAAATTCAAAGAATACCTCCATTATGTCCAGAATATAATTCTCTCCTCTTTTCCAAGATCCAAGCTGTACTTTCGGAACATCGTTAGTTTTGAAACCTAATAGAATTAAAACATAAAAGAATAATATGATGATAAAAGATTTCGAGGGGGGAATTCAGTTTATTTTAAATCTATTAAAAAAATCAATTTACCGTTGCTTGCTTCGGTTAATAGAAGATATTTATTTGGATACTTGTAATGAGTCGAGTCTAACAATGTTGTGGGAAAGTATTTGTCCATATACCAGTGTAAAGCTATGCCACTAATATAATCCAGTGCTTTTTTATTGGATGCAAGTAAATCGAAAAAACGTACTAATAAATATCTCTGATCATCTAAAGCTAGGATGGCCGTTTTATTGAATTCCGAACGAGCTAAAGTTGGCCCTAGATAATCAGCAATCCATTCTCCTAAAGTAAGTGGTGTCCATCCCATAGTAGATAGTAGGAATGAAGGTACTAACGAACTGGTAGGTTCATTTCCCGTTGAAATAGACCATATATCAACGCCGTAGCTTTTATATGATTGTAAAAATTTCAGATAATAATTGGCATACGTTTGATAATATTTTTTTATAAGTAAACCTGCAATTATGCGATAACGTTATCGAAAGGATTCTTCGAAAGAAAAGAAAAGAAAATAATTTACCTTAATAAATAATATAATATTTACTTGGGCCATTAAATTTGTCATTAGTTTTCATCCAAATCGGTGGACTCCAAACGGCTGCAGTTAATTTGAGATTAGGGGATATTTCTACAGCTCTTTTGATAAATGGTATTTTTAAATTTACATCTTCTTCGGCCAATTTAAAATGTTCGAGATATTTATCCGGTTCTGTTGTATCATCCAACGTATATTTTCTTACAGAAAAATCGCAACCACCGATTGGTAGACGACCAAAATTATATCTACTGCCATCTCGACCGAAATATGATCTAAACACACAGGATAACAGTATTCGTATTATTAACATTATTTTTATAATCAACGGTAATTTTGTTCAAATCATTTTCGTTAGGTAAATAAAAAAATATCTCGTATATATTTGTTAAAATAAAAATATCAAATTTCTTGATTACTCACTGCAGCAACATCTCCTGAGTTGGTTTACTCAAATTTTTCAAATTAATTCCTACCGAATCGGTAAATGCTCCGCCAAAACCTAGTATAGTTTGATATTTCTTATCTCTAGAAACATTTATGCCACTTGCCAAAATTTTTACGTAACTTTTCCAGTCGGCAATTGAATAATTAATATTTTTTTGAAAATATCCTTTGGAATAACTCAATCTAAGACCATCTTTACTGGAAACATATACTTGGTAGCTTCCTTCTTCCGGTTCTCCGATATCTGGTGTCGTGTCACAGTAAGTCGAATTACAAACGCACACGATACTATCGAAATCGAATTTTCGTGGCACGCACTCATTTGCTTTGGCTAAAATTCAATAAATTTAGGGTATAGAACCGATTTAACAATAATTTTACGATCGAAATTTACCTGTACAAATGAAAATTACGACGAAAAGAAGACTTGTTTTGTACATCGTAGTCAATTTTTTTTTCCGAAAATAATCTATGAAATAAAATAGAAGAAGAAAATATAGTATTATTCGTCAATCGTTGTTAAAGAAAAATAAATTTGTTCAATAGTTATGAAACATGAATATTTCTTCAATTCTTAGATCAAATCTCGTGTCTTGTAGGGTTAACTATTCATGGACGTTTGTCTACTTTCAGTTACCAAAGCTCTTTTATCATTTCAGTTGTATGTTTGCTATCAACCGCCATAGTAAAAACTATACTAATCTTATATTATATTAATTTTATCTTAATCTCTATTTTAAGTAATATTAGTTTATATAATTTGTACGAAAGAACATAAACTGCCGAGAAATTTATTACTATTACTATATTTCTATCAAATGGAGATAACGAAATCTATTATAAACAAAGGCTGTCGCTTTTTGGGGCAAAGGGATTAAATAGTTTCGTAGATATTTCGTAAACTTCGCAATAAAATTTTAACGAATTGTCTAAGTGTAATTAAGGATTTTCACTTTTTTTTTAAATATTCTAAAGATAATATTTTAAAATGGTAGAAACAAAGTTACCGAAAAAAATTTACCATGAAATTGAAAGTTACATATCTTAAATAAAAAAAATACTTCTAAAAAACACGTTTACATAAGTTCATTATTATAACGAAAATTTTACTTTGATCTCGCACATATCGAAAGAAATACAAATAAGAACAAATATTATTATAACAATTTAAAATAAAAAAAAGAAGAACAACGGATAGATTCGAAAAATTAAAAGTACCGCGCAAAATCAAATAAACACAAATATCTAAATATTGTTAGAGATAATTATATCTCGATCCTTTGTAAATAAATATTAATAATTAATCGTTGTAACATTTTAACAGGAGAGTAATAATTGATCAATCTATCAACTAATGTTGTATATTAATTCATTAGAAATTAATATTAATTATTGATATCTTGCATTTGATAAAATAAATGGGAATTGTGCCGATCGATCATATTCGTCATTATGTTTTACCTCTTTCTTTTTCTCTCTCTCTCTCTATCGTGCAATCCTAGTTGAGATGGGATGTTACGTAGAGAAGTCGACGAATTTGGAAGCAGAGAATGAGACCCAGCGGCACGGTAAAACTAGATACATTGCCATGAGCGAATACTGCGGATTCTACTTCCAATGGAACATTATGTATAATATGACGTAGTTGCATGGTCGACGTTTGTGCACATGCGCACACGCCTATTATCGTCTTTACTTTAACGATGCACATAATCTCTATAATTGTAAGAACAGAGTCTATTCGTTTTACATTATAATCTTATCTTAATATAGAGATATAGAAAAAAAAGGAAAGTTTGATTAGATATTAAAAATCTTATTATTTACGTATTGCGATATAATTATAATTATTTTTGGTTATTGCTGTTTTACATGCATATGCGTGTGTATACTTTTAAATTGACGTATTGAATATTTTAAGTTAACGATTAGCGTGACTGAATAATTGCCTAATTATTTGCCGTTATCGAGTGATTTTAATATGTTATTGATACACGTTACGAGTTTGTTGTGCTTTAAAAAGAATGTTATTATAGATTGTAAAAATGTTAATACAGTGTAACCTCGGTTTGCGAGCATAATTCCTTCCTCGACAGTATATCGTATATCAAAATGAATTATGTTATAAGAAATATAATAAAAATGATATCAAATACAAAATACTAAGTAAAAATTAAACAAATTAATCTGAATTTTATTGACTACAAATAGGCTTGTCGTTAAGAGTACATTTTTTCTGTATGTTTTGCATAATAATCGTAAACCAGTTTCTCGCAATCCAAGGTTTCACTTTATTATGTTAGTTTTTTTGATAGATTTTAATTGTTCTTTTGTAAAACTATAGAAATTTGTACCAATTATTATCGCTTAATTTTGCATGTACATTTATTACTAAAAATTCTAATTCTTCTCTATTTAAAAAAAAAATAAATAAAGTAATAAAATAATTCGTATTATATAATCATTTTATGTATCATTCATTTTTAATGATTATAATGATCTCGAGAATTTTCTTGGTTAAATAAAACAAATAACTATATTTTTTATAGAAAAGAAATGTAATTAATTTTGATAAATTATTAGAAAGACGAATAAATATTTCGATTCTAAAAGGGAATATATTTTCCGGACAAACATTTTTGTTGACATATGTAAAGTTGAATTTTCATAACGATCAAAGTCTGCGTGCATCGGAAATATTCATACTCAAAGTAGGACATATTATTCCTTAGCTGTTCTCCGAGATGCAATTTTCTTTTTCCCCTTTTCATCCCACTCTTATTCTCTCGTTCTTTCTTCTTCCCTCTGGAAGGACAAAAATCGTCGAGAATATATCGCCGTAGACAAAATGAAGGAGGATAAAAGATAAAGGTAAAGATTTGAAAAGTGACATATTCAATTTTCACAATGCTATATGTTCTTTTCAGTGGCCTACAACTTTCCCGTATTTTTATGTGTAAGTTATAGGTACGTACTGAAACGTATTTCCAATGGCGAATAAATTTTGATTACGTCACGAATGACGAATATCTACACATTATTCCCGTAATTATTATTATTATCATATGATTATTCAATTTTGTCAAGGTAAAAAAGATAAAAAAAATGTATTGCGCGATACAAAGTAAAGTTGACATATTTTCTTTATTTTTTCTTTTTTTTAAATATATTAAGTTCTTAAGTCTTTATTTTTTGTATCGATAGTTAATAGAAATAATGGCGGTGATCGTTAAAATCATTAGAATCTTTGTTGATAAATTGTTCAGTATGAATTTCATCATATGCAGGACAATAGGAAAGTCGGTAAGTTTTCAATTGTATCAAAATTTGTCGAAAATACGATAAAATAATGCGCGTATTGTATGCTCGAGTGGATTCGAGTATTTTCGCGCAACTGATTTCGATATAACCTCATTGCATCCAACTTTTACTCGAAAATTCTCTTCGAATTCGTGTAATTCATTTTTCATGCTTTTCCAACCAGAGATGTAAATTTTATGCTATTATTGAAATCGGTAGATCGAATCCCTTAACCGCAGGTGTTCAACGTGCGTTGCTCGAGCTTATCGTTTCTTGCACGTGCTGCTTTTCTATTATACGTACACAGTAAGAAGCAAAAAGAAAAAAAGACTCTTTAAAAACATTAAGATACTGATACAAAAGGTAATTACATGAATTATCTTATCCAATGTTTTTACGCAATTGTCTTCCAAAAAATAGAAAGATTCTAATTAAACAATTATTATCTTAATATCCAAATGTTAGTTTTTTTTAAATTCTTGCGATAACATTTCTGACATTAACGTTACAGTTATTATAATTTTTGTGAATTTTTTCTTGAATTTTGTTTATAAATATTCATTGTAAAAGTACACTTGTTATATCTTGTCTACACAGAACTGATAAAAACCCGAAAATATTAAGCGAACAAAAATTAGTTTTAATATAAGTAAAAAGTAAAAAAATGACTTGTAAATGTATTTATTATTATTATTATTATTATTAATATTTTTTTAATCGAAGGAAATAATTTATCTTCCGTAAAAAATAAAAAAAAAAAAGTAAATAAAAATTGTTATCGATTTATAAATTCTTTTTATTTATTTCCTTTATCTATCTTTCTTTTTCCGGTGTACGAATATTTGTGAAAAATATTAGTTAAAATGTTGGGCGGTTTGATGCTCTTCGACAATTTGGATCATTCATCTGTCAGCCGGTTGTCGTAAATATAGAAAAACAAAATCGAACATTAAAACATCAAATAAATATTTTCAAAACTCTTGCAATTGAACTCGTTTTATTATCACTATTATTATTATTACTATTGTTATAACCTTTTAGTTTGAAGAATTACAATTTGATGTGTCAGAGAGTATAAGTGGAACGGGCGGGCGAGGAATGATAGAAAATGTTTATGTTTCCGTTCATTACACGATTTCTAATTTGTAAACGGCGTACGTTTTAATCGAGAGAGATGGGGGAGGAGTAGGAGGAGAGGGGGGAGGGGGAGGAGGAGGAGTTGGGAGCACTCTATAAAACCTGAACCACCGATGTAAACTATAAACAGGGAAATGTGGCGAATTGCAGAGATTGTACGCAAGTATGGACGGGGTAAAAGGGGTGGATGATGAAGGGACGAAGAGGAGGGAATGGGGATATGTGGCGAAGTTGGTGTGGTAGTTAGGAAAATGGGGCAGTTTTGTGGGAAAATAAAATAGGTAATGGAGCTAGCAAGGCAGCTATGTAAAGCAGCTGCCAGTGACGGCTGCACGAATCACAGTAGTTATATACTTTTGTTATTATATTCTCTCGATTTCGACGAAAATTTATATTCGGTAAATGGTTTCTTTTCTTTTTACGTTCTTTTTCCTTCTCCTTTTTTTTTTTTTTATTTTTCGTCCCAATCAACTCTCCTCCCCCATTTTACATCCTCCATTTTTTTTATTCTATCTTTTAAATTTATTTTATTCAGATATACGTGTAGTTAGTTGATTGTAGTAGATTGTTGAGTTACCTGATGGTGCATAGGTATGGAATAATTTGATTTAATCATATATTTGTATGATATACATATATTTAGAGATGATTTGCTTTTTTTTTTTTATTAAAAAATGTTTCTCTAAAGTTTCGTTGTATTGCATAAACAATGAAACGAACCATTGTATAAATTAAATTAAATCGAAGGACCGGTGTTTCCCTTAGCACGATTCTCTTTCTCAGAAGTAAATATGAGAATTATTCATGCAAATTGTTCCAAGGAAAGTTTTTAATCAAAATTTGTAACCCCAAATTGTAACGAAGAATTCTAAAGTTTTGCCTCGATTTAAAATGATAATCAAATAGTGTTTCGAAGTTAGGTGTTTTATCGTTCGATACGTTCAAATAAATGTATATTTCATTAAAATAAATATCTTCCATGTTTTTTTCATTTATCCTATTTTCCATACGAAAATCAAGAAAAATTAAAAAGCAAAAGAAAGATAGAGAAAGAGAGAGAGAAATAGTACACAAAAATGATATATCATTATTTCCTAAAAAGATACCTTTTTTTTTGCCATGAATCTTCTTCCACCCTTAACGTCAACGCGAATAAAAAAAAAAAAAAAGTAAAAAAAAAAGAGAAAGAAAAAGCGTAGAAAGGATACAAAATGTGCGTTGAAAATGAAATTGGAAAAAGGATTCTGGCTTTAGTCAGTTTTAGAAGTCACAAAACATAAAACGTTTTAAGTGGTGATAGGAAAAGGGGGAGGGGGAGGGGGGAAGGAAGAGGTTTTTAAGGTAGGGATTTTAAAGGAGTATATGTAAGTACAAAGGAACGAAGGGAAGAAAGGAAACGCGTGCGACAACACAGCTGAAACGCAAGCCACGCTTCGTGGAAGGTACTCGACCGTTCGTTGGTGGCGTTCGTAAGAATAAGTGGCACTTTACTCTCTAGGCGAGGTGAAATTAAATTCAACCAAGATAAATGGCGCCGCTAAGCCAGAGCATCTACTACTACTACTACTACTACTACTCTCTCATTCTCTCATTCTCTCATTCTCATTCTCATTCTCATACTCGCATGCGGTAGCCTTCCTCATCGGGCACCCACGGGGTGTGAACATGTGAAATGTAAATTAGTTTAAATTAAGGCACGGGAACGGTCACGGCTACTATTAAATATATAAATACGTAGGTTATACGTATACCAACGTTTTTCCACGGTATATACAATTGAGAAAGAGAGAGAGAAAGAGAGAGAGAGGGAGGGATTGCGGGGGTGTGTGGGTGTGTGTTGTATGTGAAAGTGAGAGAGAAAGGAGAGTGGTTTTAATTAAATGAAAAAGTGTTCCCTTCTCACCAACGTGCAAACTGGACCGTTCGGCTAATCGTCCTAGTTGGTATTTCTACCACCCCCTCACCCTTTATTTCATTCTTCGATCCCTGTCGTCTAGCTCGGACGGTTAACATGCGATAATCGGCCGATTTATTAAACGAACAAATCGTTCTCTCTGCCACGAAATACGAATTTCATCAAGTCTCTCTCTCTCTCTCTCTATATCTCTTTCTCTATTTTTGTTTATTTTATTTCATCGTATAAAAAGTTGTATTATAACGGATATGAAAATTATTATTTCATGTAATAACTATGCAAATAGTGTATATGCGAAACGTCTTATCGATTATACATGTATTTTATGTTAGAGAAAAATTAACTTGTAAATTGAAAGCGATGCTATAAGATGGATGAGTAATGGATCTTGAAATTTTTCTTTTTATTTCAATTTTGCGGATAGAACACTTTCGTATGCTTAAATAATACGTGCTTGTTCGCGCGTGTAAGTAAGTAAGTAAGTAAGTAAGTAAGTAGTTCGGGGTTAGTTCGCTTTTGGACAATATGCTTCTACCTAATGCATCTCGATTAATTATTCTTCCTTGGAATATATCGTTGGTTTTCAACTTTAAAAAGTATCCGAGACATATTCGGTATTATCATCCATCGCTTACACCAAATGCAATTGAATTTAAACGTTTTGAATTGTATTTTGCCTTTTTCTTTTTTTTTAAATCACAATCGTTGAATTCTCTCTGTATTATTTACAAATTATTGACTAAATTAAGGACACGCGTATCATCTTTTTTTCTTCTTATTCTATTAAACGTATCGATCGATTAAAAAAAAGTATATTAAGGTAAGAATGTAAATGAGGTGAGATATTTCATAATTTTTTTTTTCGTGAATAACGAAATGCCAATCAGGGAAGAGAAACAATCATTGTTTCGTTTCTGACGATTAGCTTCGTTATCATGGCAAAATCATTTCAATGTTTCATACGTTTTACATTGCTTTTCAGATTTCCTTTTTCTATTCTTCGACGATTTTGAGTTATTAGTTTTGAAATTTCAACGTTCGCTTCTCCATCGATAAAAGGGGAATGTAACACACATATACACACACATATAAATATATGTATATATATATGTATAGCATCGTAGACGACATTACATGGTATACGGCTCGTTTGCTCGTTCAATTCGCACATGTTTCACCTTTACATACGTCGATTCTCGATGGTCATCATTCACGCGATATTAAAAAGTAATGTATGGATAGCGGTCGTGCTCCATGCACGTCGAACAATTTGATTTGTCGCGTAGCAACGCTTTCGTTCCTATCGAAACTCTTGCGTATACACATTTACGAATACCTACGACCAATATTTACTTAAGTGTGTATTACATGTATGCATGTATTAATGCATCGGTACAAAATTTTACGAAAATTTGACTCCAATTAATTACTTTTATTTTACTTTTTCACCAATTCATTTACTTAAGATAATATTAATGGTTGGATCGAAGAAGATTCTCTAACGAATGATCCAAATTAATTTATTTCTTTTCTTTTTAATCAGCATATGGTGTTAAAGGTACGAGTCATGGATTAAAAAAGTAACAACAAAATTATTTCTTTTTTAAATACAAAAATAAATCAATAAATTCTATAGGGGGATTTCATTGAAAATGTTCACATATTTTTATAAAGGTTTTTGAATAAATTAAAATATTAGTTATAAAATGATGAATTATTTAATAAATAATAATAATAATAATAATAGGCAAAAAATTCTCTTTGTTTTTAACGAATACGAGGATGAAAGAAGGAAAAGAATAAAGAAAATAACTGGCAATTATTCTTTAACCAATGGATAACTGCTCGTTACCCTTATAAACCTCACATTCATCTAATTATGGAATCTAATTTTAAGCTCGTTATAGGTAGGTAACTCGATTGGAATATAATGAAAAACTCTTTGTTGTTGAGATATTCATTGATCGTACATATGCGAGTAGAAAATGAATGTTTGAGTGATGGTGAGTGAGAGAAAGGAGAAGATAAATAGGTAGATGAAGGGAAATAGAAAAAGAAAGAAAGAGAGAGAGGGAGAGAGAGAGAGAGGGGGAGTGCATAATAGTGGAACGGATTTGCATAGAGGTGCAAATGAGAATGCATGGGAGTTTCTGCCTGGCGGATACGTTTTCGCGCTACCTTTTTAAAGCTTTAATCAGTCACAGAATTTGGAAGTGGGTAATTCACTTAATTAACCTTTCCCTTTATATTTCTTTGCACCCTCTCCCTTTCTTTCTTTTTCTTTCTTTCTTTATCTATCTATTTATCTATCTATCTATATATTTATTGATTTATCTATCCTTTTTGGTCATCTCCAATACACCTTTTAAATGACCATAGATACTTATAAGCATATAGACACACATGTATACAAAAATGAATACAGAAGAAGCGTATATGAAATACGGGTAATTGCAACGATTTTTTTCATCTCCTAGTAAAAAAAAAATTTTTTTACTAGGGAAAATTGATCTTCTGCTTTTTAACGAAGCATTTTTCTTTCTTCTTTTCTCTCTCTTTTCTTTTTTTTTATTATTTCTTTCTTTTTGTTTAAAAGATGGATCTCCATGCGATTTCCAACCATTGGTATTTTTAAAACGGGTTTGAATTATTCTCTACCTACATTCTTTTCTCTCTCTCTTTCTCTCTCTCTCCATTTCGTTCGAATTGATGTACCGATCCTATTCGATGTAATTGAACCTTCGCGAATCGTCTTGTCAATTACGATTGGTAATGACGTGCAACGAGAATGGGTTGTACCGGAAAGAAAGGATGAGGGGTTCTTTTCAATGCATATCTCTCTTTCTCTCTCTCTTTCTCCCTCCCTCCCTCTTTCCCATTTTCTTTCATTTTTCCTTTCTCTCCCCCCACCCCACTTCCTACCTTCTTTCCTTTCTTTCTTTTTTTTATACCTTCATTTCTTTTTTCAACTCGTATTACACGTTCAGGATCCTTTCTTTTCTTTTTCGTCCTGTCTCTTCTTCCTCCCCCTCCTCCTCCTCCTCCTCCTCCTCCACTTCTTCTTCCTTTTCCTTCTCATTCCCAGGGTTTCTTCGCATGACACCGTAATATTTCCCACTCACGTTTGGGATATGCATGAACTTTAAAAAGTGGCGCCATCGTGCTTACGGAATATTAAAATCATTCATATTTACCGGCCAGTAGAAGATACCCCCTCCCTGCTCCTCCCCCACCCCCTCCCCCTCCACACCGTAGGCGCGCGCTACTTTTGTACCTTTTTAAATTATTTTATCCATGCTTTTTCGTCCTCTCGGCACGTTAGCAATATGCTTCAACGTCGAGAACTTCATGGGGAAGTTCATGGTGGGCGGGAAGAGGGGGTGGGGTTGAAGGAAGGAGGAAGAAAAATAGGAGATGGAGGGAGGGAGCAGTGACGGGGTTATTTTTTCTTTTTTCTTCTTTATCATTCCCGCGTACTTACGTTATACGTGCGCACAGGTTAATGTACGTGTACACGCACGCACACACGCACGCACGCACGCACGCACATACATTTTCGAGAAGATGGAACATCTTGATAGGAAATAATTTCATTCCCATTCTATATTCCTACGGACAGATTTGCATCGATCGAAGGAGGGAGAGAGAGAGAGAGATCGAAAGAGAGAGAGAGAGAGAGAGAGAGAGAGAGTCTCTTCAAGTATCTTCGTTGTGCTACTATAACGACGATGTGAACGAGAAATGCGATAAGAAAAGAATTCTTTCTCTCTCTCTATTTTGTTCTTTTTCCACATTTTATCATTCTTCGGAATCTCATAAGAGGAAAGACGTAGGAATGATGGGAGAGATTTTTCCGTAAAATGTAAAAATTCTTTTGCCAAGATGATTGAGACGTAATACCGTTGTTTTACTAAATCGGTTTGACTGGTGCACTTTTTTAAGAACAGGAAGAACCATTGAAAACAAAAAAAATAGAATCAGAAAAATCAGAAAAATTCAAAATAAAAACTAAATATGAATAAATGAAAAAAGGAAGAACGAAATAAAATGAAAAAAAAAAAAAGGATGAAGTTGGAGAAATGCATTATAAGCGTAAAAAAAACATTTGTCATTCGACATAAAAACGAAGGCAAAGTTGGCTTTCATCGCTTCACGAAAAAGAAGAAGAGGAAGAGGAAGATGACGATGACGATGACAACGACGAGGATGAAGACGAGGACAACGAAACGAATCACGACTGTGTCTGATGGATCACCTTAATCGCGTTTTCGATCGTCGGTCTGTATATAAAATCGATTGTCAGAGCGTGACTAATGTGCCAGGCCAACCTTATTTCTTGCTGTCACGACGCATTAGTGGGGCTTGGACACTTTGAGTGCCTCTTTCAGAGTCCCTTGGGTTTACACACGAACTCACTTTGGCAACGGCATCCTCTCACTCTTCTCCTACGTTTCCTTTATACGTGTGTATACGTGTGTATCCGTGTGCGTGGAAAAAGGGGTGAGTTTGGGGACGGGGGATAGGATCGAACGGGGGAGGAGGAGGAGGAGGACTTCATCTATCGCTTCCTTTTCAGTTTTACCTACAAAGTTGCAACGAGTAACTGCATCCAATCGTTTTACTACCAAGTTGAAAATTATATTGGAAAAGTAACGTTAGAGAACTGAGATATCTTTTCCATTTCATCGTCAAATCACAAATTTTGTCTACAATTTCAAAACGCGTTCGATTGAGTTGAAAATTTATTTCGATGATAGTTCTTAGATCTGAAAATTTTCTAATCGTAAATTTGTTAATAACATTTTTCGTACGAATTTTTTCGCGACGACGTTTTATAATCGTTTCTTCTTCTTCTACTTTTTTCTTTTTTTTTTTTTTTTAATTATAATTTTTGTCATTTATCTCTTTTGCTTCTCATCTCAAAAGAAACTATTCAACAAGTATTGAAAAACGCGTGCTGGGAGTATCTATATGTTAAAATTATCGGATATTTGATATACTGAAAAACTGAACCTTCGAATATTATCATGGAGTAAAATGTCAAGTGTATTTTTGGTTGGAAAATCGTTGAAAAACTTGACGGGAGGTAGGGATGATATCGGGTATTTCGTTATTTTTTCTGTTTTTCATTTTTCATATATATATATAAATGATCCGACGAATCGTTTAACTCGAACTATTTTTATTCTCTTTTATATCATTGAAAGAGAAAAAGAGAAGAGAACAAAATATTTCCAGTTTCGTTTAAAGTGGTACGCGTTCATTCGATAAGGATCGCGAGTTTTTGAATCAGTTGTACCGTGTATGTTATAAAAAGGGTAACAAAATGAAAAAAAAAAACAAAAAAAGAATAAAAAAGAAAAAGCAACCCTCCTGAGCCCCCTCCCTTCCTTCATTCATTCACTCCCGAAACAAAACAGCAAATATACAAATAAAAATAGAAGAATTTGAAGTACAAAAGAATAACAGGTATATCTCATCGATAAATCGATTAATAAACGATCAAAGTATCCTCGCGAGATATACCGTTTATGAGGATTTTTCTTTTTTTTTATGTTTTTTTGACAAATGTTTACGCCACGTATAATATAATATAATACATGCACGTATTTTTTTTTTTTTTACTTTTTTATTGTAAAACCTATACGAAAATTCGAGCACAATTTCAACCGTATACATGTTTACCTTCGGGCGTTGAAATTAAAAACGAAAATATCATCTACGTGTTTTAATCGTTCGAAAATAAGTAGGAGCTATGTGGTGAAACATGCCAGGTATGTTGGAACGGTGAGAAATTTTTATCAGAACAAATGTATCTTTTCTTTCTTTCTTTCTTCCCCTTTTTTCTTTCTCCAAATATATACACACTTGCATACGTAACTCGAAGGAGTGGTTAAGAAAATGCAATTGCTGAAATGCACGCGAAACATTCTTTGTGTTTGTACTAGATACGTAGAAACACGCGACTCTTACATTGGTATGTTAAATACAAATACATCGGGTACGCGAGACAAAGTAAAAGAGAAGATAACAGAAAAATAGAAAGAAAAAAAAAGAGGAGGAGAAGAAGAAGAAGAAGAAGTTGAGAAAAATCATTTCGAGAGTTTCGTTAAAACATTTCTTTTCTTAACGTTAGAAAATTTAACTTTTTTTTTTTTAAGACCGACTAAACGTTTTTTAAATCTCCCTGAAACATTCTATATATTTTCCAGAAAGAAATAAAGAAATAAGGAGAGAGAGGAGGAAAGAAAAATGATATTTTAGAAAAGCTAACGCGTTCTCTACAGCTTAATTTGCCTTCCCCACAGGTGGGAAAGATAATAAGAATAATGTTTCATGATTATAGAGTCTCCTTCATGATATCGTTTTTCTTCTCTTGTCTTCTGTATATATCTACAAAACATACTGTAACAACTAAACTCTGTTTTAAAATTTAGCTTGTCTAGTTCCTTTCCATGCCAATGAACTTTCCTCTTATTTATCAGATGAGCCCAGTTTTAAGAATTTCAACGACCTCACTTCTAATACTATTCTAATACTATTATTCTAATTTTATATACGTATGTAAGTACATGTATCTGTTGTATTATTTGATTAAATATTATTATAGATACTTGGAAGAATGAAAAATGATTATTTTTAACCGAAGAATATCTCGAAGATTATTCTTGCATGTCGAAAGATCATTTGACCAAGGTAATATATATGTGTGTGTGTGTGTGGGTGTGTGCTGAGGTTCGTTAATCGACCTTACAGGATTCTCTTTACATTATTTCCGTTAGAAAAGGAAGATTATGGAAGCTCGTTAACGTTAATAACAGTAGATATTATTCTCGAAAGAGAAATAAGGGAAACTGAGGAAAGAAGAGGAAGAAGAAGATGACGAAAAGGAAAGATAGAAAAGGAAAGGGAGTAAAAGTAAAAGAAATGAAAGAAAGGAAAAATTGTCCTTGGCAGCTTACGTTGCGTGAACTTTTTTAATTACACTTTTTATCGTTTATTACCAAAGCCTCGTATACGTTAACGGCTATTATGAATAATTGAAATGGCCTTTATTTGTTTTAATTACGACTAATTCATTTGCATAAATTCTTTTAAATTTTGATTTATACATGAAATATTTATATAACTCTGAAATCATTTATTTTATAATTTATCTCTTCTATTTTCAAAATTATTTATATTATAAAATATAAATTTAATGATAAAATATAAAATACAATACAATATATATATATATTTAATTTATAAGCTAATTATCTACGATAAAAACGAAAAATAAATATTCTAAAAGGGAAAAATCAATTGCAAATCAAAGCAAATGTGATATTTATAGCAAATATTATATAAATAGCAAATAATATAATATAAATAAATAATAAATAAATATTTTTATATATTTTACAATATAAATAATTTTGATAGAAAATAAATCATATGATGAATCATATAACGAATTCTTTCAATTCTTCGGATTATGTTAGTCTACTTTCATAATTACCATCACATATGTGTATGTATATAATAGTATACTATAGGCATTCTAGTGTATGTATTTATCTATCTGTATGTGTACAGTATGTGTACATATGTTTGCTGACATCAAACAGACGATCAGACGGATACACCAACGTGATTCCATATGCGATGCCATTGCAGTCGCGTGTTTGCATTTGGCCGCAAGACCAGCCTAATTTTAGGATAACAAATACGTGCTTGTTTCTAGGGCTTACACAACATAAGGACATTTGTATTTGTATTTGCTTGCCCATTGCAGTTATACCTACAAACTTATACTTGCTCTTGACCATCAAAGAGGATTACACTGCTTGGGAAAGTTTATCCTACAAGCTTCTAATCTTATAATAATGGTAACGTCCAACTACAGTCCTCTTTCTAATTCTACTGAATTTTCATTAAAATTTACTCGATTTTATAATTACTCATACAAATCTAATATCTTCGTTGTAGAATATTTCTTTCTTAATTGTCATAGAAATTGTAGATTCTGTTGTTTAACGATTATTGTTAGTGTGCACACCTTCGTAGTGAATCATTAAGTGTAGACCCACCCTCGGCCCCACCCTAAGAGTTTCACCTATTCGCAAGTAATACGTTTACGTGTCGAAATCTAACAAAAATCTGATTTAAAACAACGTATGTTATCGTTAAATTTTATGTTTATATATTGGCTCAGTAACGAAATCAAGTTTAAAAAAGTCATCTAAAAACATCAAAGAAAAATATATCGACATTATTTTCTATTTAAAATACGTTAATAGGTAATGTAATATTTCAATCAATATGTATGTGTTAAAACAAACTGAAATATAAGAAAAATGTATTAGAATATTAAAATAATTGTTAATTAATCGAAAAAAATATGTATTGTAATTTAGGAGCACTGAGTATACGTTCGGAGCTCCGTCCTCTTCGAAATTCCCCTTCAGACTGGTCCTTTGTCCTCTACGTAAATTACTTTTATTGAAAGTTGTTTATATGACTTTCCTAACGTCGCGCATGTGTAAGAAACAGAATAATTCACCTAATCAATAAAATTTAAGATTATAACGTTCTCATTTTAGTATTCTTTTAATTTTCATGTAATTGTTTAAACTATAATACATTTGCTTTTTTTTTATAACGTAGAGAAGTGAAAATGTGAAAAAGGGAGAAGAAGGAGAAAAAGAAAGAAAGAGAGAGAGAGAGAGAATAGGAATAGTAAACGTTCGACATATAAACACGTATTAACACGCCTCTCTGTTTTTCAGCAATGCTCGATCTAACGATGAGATAAAAACAACAACAGCCAAAAGTCGTTACTCTGAAAGGTAAACAAAGAGAGAGAGATGCTCATTCCTCTCCCGTCCTTCGACTAGTTAAGATCGATAAAAGTAACGTGACGTATTAGATTATTGATTTATTTTATTTCTAACGTTAATTTTAATACTTTAATAACTTTTTTATTACATAGTATGGTACAAAAATTGTTTTACTTTTTAGATTACTCTTTATTGAGATTGTTGTTATAGATATTGCCTTGTTTACACTATTTTAAAGATTTTTATTAACAATTTTTAATAACATTACATAGTTTGTATGCAATTACTGCCTTCGGAAATGATTCTAGGAAATATTGTAATATAATTTTTAGTATGTTTCAGCTTTTCAGATTTGTTTTTTAATTTTATTTTATTCATCGTCATCCTAAGGGTAGGATACCCATCCTGCAGTCATCAATGAAGACTAAAAGTAAGTATATTTTTCTATCAAACATTTCTATGATAACTTTCATGGTTTTTTATTATAACGATGATATTAATTGTTCTTTTTCTTTCTCTGTTTCAGAACATCATTGCAATCGAGCGCGTAGGCAATGAAGTGCTCGTGTGTTGCATCGTTCAAATAAAATGCAAAAGAATCGGAAAGTAAAGTCAGTGTTGTACGCCGTATGTAGAAGTGTCGTTTTTTTCGGGTAAAGAAACTCCGTAAGTTTCTTATATTCGGTTTAAATGTGTGCTCATCGTCATCCTAAGGGTAGGAGACCCATCGTGCATTCATCAATGAAAACTCGAAGTAAGTATATTTTTGTATTAAACATTTTCTCAATTCTTTTAATATTTGTTTGTTATAAAAGCGATATTAATAGTTCTGTTTTTTTCTTCTATTTCAGATGACTATTGCAAACGTGCGCGAAGCAATATACGGGAGTGTTGTATCGTTTAAATGTAATTAAAATCACGGATTAGAAGCACGTTCGTTCGTTAATTTCAATTCGGTCGCGTTCGCGAACTATTTATGAAATTTATATATTAAATTAACTGCGACCAATGCAGTAATTGTATTAGAGTTTGTTCGAGTAAAGTTGTATTTTTATTTTTAAACAGTCGCACGGACTGTTCGCGTATTAGAATCAGTGCATCAATGAAGATTTCAAATAAAGTGTGTGTTTTTTTGTACTTGCATTGACTGCGTGCAAAGCAGTCTTTGAATTAGTTGTGTAGAATCAGTGATCGGGCGCATAATAAATTAAAATCATACGCGAATTAGAATCAGTGTTGTTCGTCGCATAATCTAATTTCGGTTTCGCGATAAGAAACTCATCTATAGTTTCTTATTTTCGTTTATACCGCGTTTTTAGATTCACGCGAGGTGCATCGCCATGGTGCAATTGAGTTGCATCCCATTGGAATGCATTGTAAGTATTCATTTTTATTAACATTTTATTCGTTTTTGTTTGATATGATTTTGGATCATATTACATATAACTTATCATTCTGTTCTATTTTATTTTACAGATATGACGATGGACTTTCTACCTTATCAAAGATGTGGGATGAATTCTTGGATGGATCATCGATGGATCTTCTTTAATACCAAATCGAGGAACCCTTTAATCGCCAGACTACAATACTTGCTGCGAAGTAGGAGTGTTTTGGAGCCATCGTAGAACTTCTTACGCAGTGAGTCAAAAAATTTAAAGAAGAAATATAATGAAACATCTTGAAATGAAGCTAGTAAAATTCAATCATACGTAAAAACAGCAAATAATATTAAGGTAAATTATTATTCAGTTAGTATACACGTGTACTTCATATATGTATGTAGTGCGTATACGTAACGCAACGTGTTCATGAATATTAAAGGATCTTTGAATATATATTTCCATAACAAAAGTTACAACGGCCTGGCAAACTAGCCTGCGTATTCGACTATCTAACTGGAAAAGTTATGCGCGCGTTTGTGGCATAGCCACGCATCGTGAGCTTTATGACGGTGCAAATTATATGGCCGAGTGAGTTTAAAAAGTTTATGATTTTTGCGAAGACGTCCATGGTATTATACGATAGGAAAAAAATGAGAATCGGGAAATAGTTCGTTCAATTAATTCTTAATAATACATGTCGCGTTTTTTATGAATTTCAAATCAGAATTATGCATTTGAATATTTAATTAACAATTTTTCGGGATTTTTTTCTTTGTTTTCGTGTTTTATAATATTTTTTTTATATTTGCTTCTGAATTATTGTTCCATTTTTTTTTTCTTCGATTTTTCATATTTAATACGTTAAAAATCATTGAATTGTGTCGCTTATGTTAGTTAAATCATTGTTCAGTGTAAGCGTTATTGTTTAGCGAAAAAGCTTCCACACGTTATTTTGTTATGTTCGTTGAATGGTGCTTGATTGATCGGTCTACGTTTGGGAAACGAATTCTTTTTCGAATGCGGTAGTACGCAAACTGTGTTGGGAGTGAATGAGATAGAAATAGTACAAAGAATAATTTAGAGCCGAGATCAGAAATAACAAATTTGTTACATTTATTTATTACACAATATCCAATTTCCGAATGATTAAAAAATCTACTTTTTTTATACATAAATTCAAATGATTATAAATCGGGGCATTAGATTACGTTAATTCGTGATTACATTTACATACTTTTTTTTTTTATAGAAAAAAAATGTTCATAGAGAAATAGATGTAGAGTTTAGACGAATCTATTAATTATATAAATTATAATAAATTAAGATATTCTTACTCGTGATTAGATTTATATGCTTTTTTAATATTACGAAACTGTCCTATAAGGTTCATAAAATAGATCTAGAGAAATGAAAAAGAGAGAAATATAGAAAGATAGAAAGATAAAAAGATAGAAGTAAGAAACAAAGTAGAGATATTAAGGAACTTAAGAAACTTCGCAATGATTTAACGTTTTTTATCTTAACAAGTAAAGCGAGTACCTACAACAGGGTCGTCGATAAAAAGCTACCAAGTGGTTCTCGTTATTATCGTCATCGGTCAGATTTTATTTACTTCGTGCTGGGAGGAGTTAAGAGTTAGTTATAGAGAAAGAAAATAAAGGAAGAAAACAAAAAGAAAAGAAAAAATCGAGTGGAAGGGGTTTGGGAAGGGAAGGGATAAGAAAGGGTGGGAGAGAGATAAGAAAGGGCTCACACTATTTTCTCTCAGCGCGTTGAGAACAAATGGTACGTCGTAAGTTCGTACGTAAGAGAAGGTTCTAACGGGTTACTCTTTTCTTATTTACCAGTTACGTGCTCACCTAAATATGTATGTGTATGTGTAAGTGTATATGCAGAAGGCCATTTATTTTCTCACCTAGGAAAATTCGCAAAGTCTGATCTAGAGATTTCTTTTAGCCCTAGTTGCCGAGCATAGTACTAGAAATGTTCGATCGTTCTAAAGGGGAGTTTATAACATTTGGGAAATCGTCACCGTGGGATTCCAAGTAGGCAAAGTTTCCTCGTTTTCTTGAAACGATGAAAATGGAGAGAAAAAGAAAAAAGAAAAAGTAGCCGGAGGATAGGGATGGGGGTGGGGTCTGGATGGGGTTGGGGTTGAGGTCGGGGGGGTGAAAGTAGTATAGCAAGGTCGAGTATCGCCAGTCCAAGTGGTTTTCTTAAGACTTGAAAACTTTCACAGCACATATCCGCGTCGCGAAGCGATTTCCGTAGCCGTAATTCCCAAAGAAACTTTTTCTTTTTCTCTTTCCTTCTTCTTCTTCTTCTTTTTCTTCTCCTCCTTTTTTCTTATCTTTTTTTTTTTCCTAAGGAAAAGCGTTTTTCCTTGAATCCTCACTTTTACGTATAAAACTTATATACATGTATATGTATTAATGCATAAGAGAGATACAATGGAAAGGTTTTAACTGTAAAAGCATATTTTTATTTTCAATTAAAAATTTCTGTATACGTGTATAAGGATATTTATATACATAGTATGCAGAAAGAGGGAGAAAGAAAACGATGAAATTCTTAATTGAAAAAAAATGTACTCCTCTAGCAAAAATCTTTTTCTCTCATTTTTTCTTTCTCTTTTTTTCTTCCTTGCAATATATATATAAGCATATATTTTCATATACATATAAATACATATATATATATATATGTGTATAGTATACGCATATACACATACACATACACGTATATTTTTGTCGTCGCGTTTTGATTCGGCGTTCGTACGATTTCGTAGAAATTTCAGTAAAACGTAGCAACTCTCGTTGTATACATGCGAGCATAAGAATGATACATATACTATTATACATATACATATATATGTACTAACTGCGTACATACGTTCGTACACGCGTATGCTTCTATTTTTCATGTGTGAGGAGGGTTGATGGGATGGGTGTGAGGATTGGTGGGAGTTTGTGATGGTGAGAAGAAGGGAAGAGAAGGGGTGCATAAATGTATGCACATACGCCGGTTATACGGCGTTCTTTGCATCCATATTTCGGTTTTCGCGAATCCGGTTTACAATACTCGTGCATGCTTCTCTCTGCGTCGTTTGTGCAGCGTACATTAACATAGAAAGCAACTCGAACGTTTTATCCTTTGTACAAATACATATGTATATATACATATATACGTGTATTTATATAGGAACGTATGTAATAAGTACTTTGTGTGTTTTTTTTTTTTTAAATACTCTTAATTACCTACATAAAATAATAGTATTATTGTATTCGAAGTATTTTACTTTTGATTGATTATTATTTAATTAATTATAAATTTACATTATTCTTCTATGGTATTTTTTAAATTATTTTATGGTATAGTATTGATCAGAGAAAAATTAGAAATTTCTTTTTATTTCTGTAAATTAAATTTATTATTTATTTTTCTTTTACGAGTTTGAAAAATTGATTCCGTTTAAAATTACTTAACAAGTCTTACTGTATCATAAAATTGTACAAATGAAAATATTAGATTTTTCGAAAAAAATGAAATTTTGTTGAATCACAAACGATGATTTTTCATATTATAAATTTATTATTATTTAGTATATAAAGAAGAAACACACAAAATTTGTTTATCTATTCCATAATTTTTTTATCTTTTGTATTATAATAATAATTAATTATAACACTTATATAATATTACATTATATATGAAAGAATATATTTATTCTTTAGCTTTTTGATATTTTGTCTGGAAGAAAGTTTACATTACGTTCGAGGAGTGTTATTGTTAGGTGATATTGGCACGAGGTCATATGGGTGGCAGCGAACTAGTTTATAGAAGGCTGTCCGTACGAACTGCAGAAGTGGAACGTAGTTCATAAATTTCGTTTCTTTTTTCGGGAAAAAGAGAAAGAGAGAGAAGGAAATAAAGAAAAGAAGGAAGGAAGGAAGGAAGGGAAAAAAAAAAAAGAAATAAGAAGAGTAAAAAAACAACAACGTTCGAGATCTTTTGCGGTTAGGAAAAAAAAGCAAGAAAGAAAGCAAGAAAGAAAGAAAGAAGGAGAGCTTTATTGTTCGAGTGGTGATATATATCCACCCTTTCTGATAACTATACCACCCTTATTTTTCTTTCTTCTTCTTCTTTTTTCATCCCTTATTTCAGTCGAAGATCTTTCTCAACGAGGATATTTGAAAATTTTTATTCGACGATCTTCGTCATTTCGATATCCTTCGATAATGGATTTTCTGGTACGCAGTGCTCCATAATTTCTACGAGGTTAACAAAAATATCATTGAACGCGTTCTCGTTTTACTTTTTATTCGTTGACTGCGAAATGTCGAATGAAAAATTTTATTTTTCGACTCTCTCTCTTTTTTCTTTTTTTTTTTTTTGTTATTTTTCTTTCTTTTAATTCAATAAAAAATCGTAGGATTTTATCGATACAATCGAATGTATGTTTCGTGTATATCTCGAATATCGATAGGAATTTTTCAAACTGTGCCATTACTAAATTTTCAAAAGTATCCTGTGATCTAGTTCAAGTGTTACATATTATATGTATATATATATATAGGTATATAAAATATTTATATATATATATATATTCGTAAGAGTTTACAAAATCGGAACCGCACTTCGTGATATTGCAATTTCGTAAGCGGCGTAAAGCGAGCTAGACAAAGGAAGAAAAAAGCGGGAGGTGATGTGGGTGTGTGTGTATGTGTGTGTGCGTGCGTGTTACAGAAAGCGAGAAAGAAAGGAATAAAAATGGCCTAAAAAGGAAGAAAGAGCAGAGAAACAAAAATAAAAATGAGGATAACAAAATTCACGTGCTTGGGATTCGTGCGTTACCGCATCATGAGATATTTATTGACCTAAATTTCGTTCCTATTTTACTTTCGAAAAATAGGTATAAAAGAAAGAAAATATAACTTTCAACAAAGAAACGCATATAGTAGGGAATCTAATGTTTATGATGCATGTAAAAGAGCCGCATTTTCGGTTACGATAGTATAACACACATACGCATATATATATATAGAATAGGGGAGGGTGAGGGGGGGGGGAGGAGAGAGAGAAAGAGAGAAAAGAAGAAAAAGAAAAACGATTCACGTCATCCGTGAAAAATATTACATTCAATAGTCTTTTCATAAAGTCTCTACAGTGACGTGCTCTTGTTATGTATATACGTTCGAATATTATTTTTTGTATATTTTTTTATTTATGAATAGGTACTACATTTCAAAGACTCGCAAGTTTGTTAAATTTTTTAATATTTTTTTTTTTAGTTACTTTTTCCTAAAGCTTACTTCGCGTTATAAGATTTCGAACGTGTTTAAATATTTTAATTTGCAATAATATGAGAAGAAAGTGTAGGTATTATATTTAGAGAGAGTATATTCAATTTAATAAGTAGAATATTTAATATAATTTAATAATAATTATATTCTATATTTCTTTTTATTTCTCTCTCTCTCTCTCTCTTATATCTATGAAATATTTTTCTTTGTTAAAAGCAAAAATGTGTAAGAATCGATGAAGAAGAATCTCGATTATTGATTGAATTTAATTGTCTGGATATCGAAGGGAAAAGGGAATCGAATTCGAAAGGGAATTCTCTGTTAGACGAAAGGATGTATCGGTTACATTGACGAATGTTACCCTCGTGCCAAATCGTGAAAGTAGACCGATCCGTTCTAGACGTCGTAGATTGGCCTATCGTTTGGTACAATCCTTCTTCCGTTCGTTTTCGACCAGCACCAGTAGTGTAGTAGTAGTAGTAGTAGTAGTACGCTAGACCAGAAGGATTCCAATCCTAGGATCACGACCCTATTTCGGGTTAACTTTATTTCTTCTCTGGTAAGGACAGTGCGTGGATGGGAAAGAAATAGGAACGGGTCAAGTCGGGAATAGTTTAATGGATAAAAAATATTTCTCAAATATTTTTTCCTTTTTTTCTTTTTTCTTTTTACGGGTTAGAAAAAAATTTAAAAATATGATCAGAAACTATGCCATACTACTCGGAAAGAGAGAGAAAGGGAATGAGAAATTAGTTTCGTTGTTTATCTAATATTATTACAGTATAAACTCGTGAAACTAACTAGAAGGTCCTATTATGAATTCGGATCATCGATGTAACTTCTATGCTATATTCTCGAGTTACCGTTCTGAATGTAAAGCAAGCTTATACTACAACTATACGTGAACTATATTTTCTACTTTACCACTATTACGTTTCGATATTGCGATTGTCCAAAAGGATTGTATTCCCTTTTAGACTTTGGCTTTGTTCGGTCACAAACTTCGAGTTCGGTCACAAACTCTGAGTTCGACACTAATTGTAAAATCTTACCACTTCAATTAGACAAAGTAAGTTGTACCATCAAATCGAAACTTGGAATGTAAATTGAATTGTAAATATACGTTTCTCTCTCTCTCTCTCTCTCTCTATCTACGAGAAACACACACATTGACACATGTATACGCGCAAGAGTACAAATAATTTCGATTCGTTTGTTTTACTATTTTGTTATTATTATTAAAAAATATGCAATACATTGCAAAAAAATTCGATTGATATCTATTATATACATGTATATAAATAAAAATGAGTTGTAAAATATTGCAAAGTTAAATTTTATATTAACAAATTTATTTCGAATAAATATACATGTATATACGAATTTGTTCTCTCAGTTAAATTTCAACGCAAAGTACTTTTTTTTTATCGTAAGCACTGCTATTTTTGATGTACCTCTTTTTTTGAAACAAAGGTTAATGGCCTCTGACATACATCGTTTGAAGCATTTGTCAAAGAATACCAAACTCGATAAAAGGAACAAAAGGATTAACCTATCAAAAACAATATTTTGTTTGATTAAAAACCCCATTTTGAATAGTTCGACGAGTTAGGTGTATGCATTAGGTGTATGCATACACATAGGTACATAGAAATGTAGGAATGTTATGGCCGCGAATAATTCTGTGCTTTTACTCTAGTTATATTAAATTCAGTTAGATTTACCATTGTCAGCGCGTAATCTACAGTTCGGGTGGAATGCGAATATTAATTCGTATTAAAGTAAACACGAAGTATGGACATATTCGTGGAAATTTCTCGTTACCTCGTCGATTTTAATTTTTTTTTTATTTTTTATTTTTTATATAAATTAATTTAAAAAAGAAAAAGAAAGAAATATCTATATACGAAGCATAAGAGAAAAAAAAATATATATATATTTGAACAGTCTAGGTTTCGTTGTTTAATTTACACCGGAGATGGCACGTGAATAATAATTTGTAATATAGCAAATATGAAATATGGATATATATATTCGAGAAAATGTTTCTCTTTTTCAATTTTTCTCATTTTTTGACAAATGAATTTAAAATAAGAAAAAAAGAGATAAAATATAGAAAAATATTAAATGGTGTAGGTTTCATTGTACATATAAGAGAGAAAGAGAGAGAGAAAAAAAAGGAATAGGCGATAACTCGCAAATAAATTTTGATCAATCTACGATATTTCATTGAGAATATTTTGTTCTTTTTCTCATACTTGATCCTTTATGTGTGTATTTGTAGGTATAGGTATACAGTAAGACTTGTATATACGTAAGTGTATTTCCCACAGGCACGTTCAAGGATCGAAGGTGATCCCTTGATCACTTTTTACTCGTAAAAGAGGTATTGAGTTATTACTTCTATCAATGTCCGTGGATAAACGTGGTGGATGTTTATAACTCAGCGAGGGTGAGAAAAAGGTGAAGATTAAAGCAAGCTTAAGTAAAATTTTTTAATAAACTGTTAAAGAAATTTAATAAAATAAATAATTCATTATAAGCTTCTTTTGATATCCAGTTGGTGTTAAACATTACAGAGTATATTTTCTACGGTTTCGAACATAATGTAATGTAATAATTTGATTAATTATTAAAGTGTATTGACCATGTGCTCATTATTTGGATCTCGAATTGTATTGGAATATATAAACGTAAATAATTGATAATCTTGGAAGATCATATATTCGTATATGTATATCACGAATTTAAATAATATATGGGATACTTTTTTATATTTATAATTGATACGAACAATAATTACTATAAATTCATTACGAAAATATGAATTTTTAAGTAACGAATATTTGATCTCATTGATTGTTAATAATTATAAACGATTTATATTTGATTCTCGAACGTTAAGTTTTTTCCTTCCATTGAGAAAACAAAAAATTAGGAAGTTTATTTTTGATTTTTCTCATGAAATGGCAATGCACGTCAGTCGGGGCGTCTCGTTGTAGGAAAAATGTTTTTAACGGGAGGGGTCAGACAGACAGAAAGGAAAATAGAAGGAGAAAGAGAAAGAGAGAGAGAGAGACGTCGACTGAACGTACTCTTCCCACTTCCATTTACCATGTCTGCAGCTCTTTTCAAATCGTTGCCCCGTTGCATCAAGCGGAGCTTTGGGAATAACGAAACGGCATCGGAGTCCGGTTTTGGCAGAGCAAAGTTTCGCACGGCGAATTGAAAGCGTCAATCGGAGCGTCGTGTTCGCGTATAGAGAAAATCATGACCGATGAAAAAGAGAAAGAGATAGAGATAGATATACAGATAGATAGATAGATAGATAGATAGATATATAGATAGAAAGATAGATAGACGGAGAGAAGGGGTTTGAAACGTTCTGTCTTCCGTTTGACCTCTCAACGGCGATATCTATTTTCTCGAACATTTGTGCATTCTGTGCAGTTTGCACTGTGGAGAATCACGTAGGTCAGGGTAAATACAAAGCGAGAAAAAAATAGGGGAGAGCGAGAGAAATGGAAAAAGAGAGTAGGAGAGGGAGGGATGATCGTGGCTGCGAAAAGGGTAGAATCGTGTGGGTTATCGGATCTCGGTCGATTGCCTTCGCCGTCTCATTTGACGAGCATTGTTCCAAACGCGATAGATTTCGAGGTCGAACGAACTTTCAGAAATGACTTTTTGGTTAGCCCTTTAGATTCTCTACTACTACCCTCAACTTTGAAAGGATATCTCTTACGGAATAATAGCTATGCGGCTTACGATCATCCAATATCTATGATATTTTCGTTAAAAATAAAATTCTACCATAAAAAGTGACGATTAATTTAGTTCGAATAACGATTCGAGGATAGTTTTCGATCGAGAGACAACATTTCTTTTTTCCTTTCTTTTTTTTCTTTTTTTTTTTTTCGGAAGAAAATTACGAATTATTATTTTATTCGCGCGTTTTGATCTTTCGTTTTTTAAATGTATCCAAGTGTACGTCGGTGTACTCTCTCTCTCTCTTTGTTTTTTTTTTTTCTCATTTAGCTTACAAAACCGGGAGGTATATCTCGAATCGATGAAGAAAAAAGTTTGCTAATCGATGAACATTGGAAAGCGAAAAAGAAAATGAACTTGAAGCGGTGAATAGTGGCTGGGGGCGGTAGAGTTTTGGTTCGCAGATATACAGGTAGATTGAAATCGATAAATTTGAAAACAAATCAAGTTTTAGCAATGCAACGGTGAGTTTTGAATCTCCGGCTGATTTACTTGGTTGCTTGCTTGCTTGCTTACTTTTTCGTTCGTTCGTTCGTTCGTTGTTCGTTTGTTCGTTCGTTCGTTGTTCGTTTGTTCGGTGAGAGTACCGGCTGGTGCTGTTATTTTCTCTATGCAATGGCAAACGACGTCGTACTGGTAAAGCAGTTACTCGACGGGCCAACAGTAATATCGTAAATACGATATCCGCTTGGACAGCTGGTCGAATCCCTAGCCGTTTCGATGATAGGCTGGCTTTGGGGTGGGGATTTGAAGGTGTGTCTAGCGAACAGAGAGTAACTCACCACCTATCACTAGAAATTCTCTTCCTCCTCATATATATATATAGTACGTTTTACGGTCACCTGATCGCAATCTCACGAAAATTGGGCCATGCTCGAGCCCTATTCTATCTCTCTCTATCTCTCCAGTTCTGTCTCTCGATGAGTGACTCAAGTACAGAGAGAAGCGATCGTGTTTCTCTCTTACCGTTTCTACCCTCTTTGATCCCCCCTCCCCTCTTTCAATTTGAATTTGAGACACGTGTTTCGCACGACTCCAGAAGGGAAGATCAGTAGCTATATTCGATCTTCCTACACGTATATATATATATATATTCTTGGTATAATATTATATTTACATGCATACGTAGATATATATATATATCTATATAATTACGGACGATAGATTAATTTAATATCGTTGACGTTTAGTTATCTTAATGATTTCCTTGCTCAAATGATTCTACGTTATTAATATCGTTCATAAATGAATTCATTTCCCATACGAATTTTTACTATTCGTTTCGTTCTTAAATGTTATTATTAACGAAGTAACATAACGGTTGTTAGTTTGTAGGAGGGGGGTTGATAAAAGTATCTTCGATAAGTTCGGAAGAAACTTAAATGGGAATCGATGTATATAGTAACTTATTGGACATTTAACATGGTCATGAATTTAAACGACATAGGGCTACCAATAGTCGTCGATTATTCTGAATAATAGCATGCAAACAAGAGGCAGCGTAGACAATTAATGTCACTATTTGCGAAGGCTTATTCCCGGTGCACGTAACGCGTAGCCGCAGTAACGTTCTATATTTGTCGATCATAGGTTTAACACAGAGTCGGTTAGGAAACTCAACAAACATATGATACCGATCAGACGGTATGTAATGTAGGTCGTTGTCTCCTGTGTAATAATCTCGTTATTGAAAATTGTTATGCATCGTTCGTGAACCCGGTACGTTAGGGGAAACGAGAAAGAAAATAATTAGTTAACGAGTTAACGTCAATGAAGAATCTAACGACATCATCGTAGAAAATATTCGTTCGCAGGGATACCTAAATAAACGGATTCACTTCACTTTACCGTTTAATAATTCGATTAAGCGTCGATGCACCAACGGCATGTTTGAAAAAATATCACGTACCTGATATAAAAGGTTGTTACTAATATTTCTTTTTTTTTTAATTCACTTTCTCTCTCTCTCTCTCTCTAACTCTCATTTATTTATTTATTTTTTTTTCTTTTTTTTTTGAGAGAAAAAATATTACAAACAAATTGTACGCATATATTTTTTTCAACTTTAACAATTTTTTTCTATCTTCCATACGTACATTTTTCATTTCAAGGGGGATATGTTGAAGGTACAGGTGTTTTCTAGGATCTACTGGTAACGTCAAAAGTTTAAATTATTCGACACTCTTTCGCCACCTACTAGCCACATTATATGATATTAATTTCCTGTCGACCTTTACCGTTCCACCGTTCCTCGCCTAACACGAGGTTTTTCTATTTTTTTTTTTTTCTTTCCCTTCCTCCCTCTCTCTCTCTCTCTCTCACGCGTTTTCTCTTTCTCGTACTTGGTCTCATTTACTTAAATTTCTCTCATGAAACTAAAAAGTGTGCATTAACGTGATTTATAGCTCGATAAATCAGCCTCCAAGTCGCGCCACGCCGCGGAGGCCGTAATTTCGCGGAAAAAGAAGTCGCTCGGTTATTCCTGAATTTTTACCTGTACTCTTCTCCTGAATTTATTTTATTTTTTATTTTGAAAATTTTCAACCTTACCTTACCTTACCTTACCTTGGCGTTGTAAGAACAATTCATATAAATAAAGAATACCAAAAACGAGAAAATCAATTTCGTCTTATCGAACGAACGTTTCATTTTGAACGTGACACGCGTATCCCAACTCAAAATATTCGAATTACATGCTCGACAATATCGTCTTTTGGTCGTGGACGATATTTATTGGAAATAACTCGATTTCAAGTTTAATTAATCTTGTCGAATAGCATGCTAAATGTATGTACATATAGGTATGCACATACCATACATACATATACACGTAGTACATGAATACATAAGAACGTGTCTACAATACGCGCGCATATATACATTTATTCGTATAAATCACAAATGGACTATTTATTTATAGGTAGAAAACGAACAACGTTCGCTCGTTACGAGATACCAGAAGAGTTTGATATCTTGTTGAAAATGCGACAATCGACAATTAGTAGCGATAAAATCGACATGGTTAATTACTTTCAGTTATTCGCTCGACGTTAAATCCTCCTCCTTCGATGGAGGAGTTACGGGGAAGGGATGGGAGGGGGACGAGAATAACCATAAGAGAGAGAAAGATGGAGAGCTTATAAGAGTGCACAAGAATACTCGTTAAATCTCACGATATTCCAACGAGGAGGATGAAGAGGAAGAGAAACAGGGGGTGGCAGGGTGGTGGTGCTGGTGGTGGTGGTGGATATATTCGAGCCACTGCCATGGCTCAACGTCGAGCATGTCCCGACCTCGGCTAACTTTTCACTCCGATGAAACTTCGTGAGAGGTCTACCCGCCCTCTTGGGAACTTTAATTAGCTCTCAAAACCTCCTGACTCACTTGGAGGAAAATTTTTATGACTGACGGCCCTGTCCGAGCACGCGTTCTTTCCCAAATATCTAATTCCGAATATTATTTATTTATAATTCGTACTATACTTGTTCTATTAGTGTTTTAAATACTTTTTATTTATAATACTTTTTTTTCTTCGGTTAAATTATGTTTTTGCGAATTCGATGCAAGATCATTAGGATTTTATTATGTTTCTTTTTTTTATAATATAAACATGAATTCAATCGATATAATGATTTTATTTTTAATTAATTTTGGTCGCAATTGGAATTGTTGCTTATGATACTGATATAATAAAAGATAACCGCGAGAGATGAAAAGAGATGCGTAGAAAATGAAAGAGAAATAAAGAAAGAGTCTGTTAACAATAGGTAAGAGTTTTTTATGTCTCCGAAGCGTCTATAATTCGAACACGTTGAAAACTTTTGATTAGGCCAGATATTTTATGAATTCTCACCTAAGTACACTTCCTATAAGCTTTACTTTCTACTCTATTCTTTATTATTGAAGTTTTCTTTGAAAAAACTAACCGATAAGTTTTGAAAAAAGATTGAAAAATCTTGGAATATCGCGTTATCGAATGTTCTTTAGTTACAAATCTTTTCTTCGCAGTTTAATAATTGAATACAATCAAAATATAATATTTCATATAGAAAATTCAAATTAATGTCGAAGAACAATCGCGATACATAAATACGTTCGCGTCGAAGTATTTGTAATTTCGAAACGATTTCACGACGGGGCTTGTACTAATTATTCATCTATGCTGACATATACGTTAATGAAAAAACTTTTGCCGTTCGAGAAGAGTAGGCAACGGCCGAAGTGGGATCAGCTGAGGAGAGAACACAAGCAGGAGAAGATCAAGAAGAAGAGGAGTAAAAAATTTAAATGAAGTCAACTTCGTAGCCTGATCTACCTTCGCGGTTGGTTTATTTATATATATATATATCTTCTATCTTTTTCTATTTCCCTTCCTCTCTTTCGTTTTCTCTGTTACTCTCGTATGACTTTAACAAAAAAGGAAATATATGGTTAGTAGCAGGAGTTAACTTTTGCCAGATTGCAAAGAAGAGATTTTCATATTTTAACCGCACCTTCGGTTTTCCAAGCTGCTATTTTCATTAGTTTATACTGTATATATAAAAAAGTGTTATATATATATATATATATTTAAAATATATAAGGTGAGCCCTTTTTATGATAAGAACTTTAAAATATATTTGTTTCTGCTAACACGAATGGGAACAAATGCGATTACGATGTAATTCAGATTACAAGTGATACTTCATATTTTGTTTCTTTTCGTATCCTTTCTTTTTTTTTTTTTTTTTTTTAATTTGAAGTTTCAAATAGATCGATGGAAAATGCATGATATAAGGGGCGAACGTTATCTCATTGAAATAAAATAATACACCTCGTATATATAATATATATACGTATACGAATGTATATACGAGCACGTACACACACACACACAGACACATACATACAGGCTATAAAGAAAAGTCTCGGGCATGAGTTTCGACAGTGGCGTAGAAAAAAGGATAAAGTTTTTCGGCGTAAGCTAACTGACCCGGTTTTTTTCATCAAGTAATTACCAGGCTCGCGCCGCACCGCGTTTTACATTTCCATGCCCCACTCTAACCGATTCAATCCACGAATTTTCTACCGCTACCTCGAATCAGTGTTTGACCGCTGAGCCATTTTTAATAAAAAAAACAAAACAAAACAAAAAGAAGAAAAAGAATTATGGAAAGATAAAAAAAAATAAATACAAATTGGACGGAAAGAAGAAGAAGGGACACTTGCGTCTCGAAATCTGGCAATTCGAGTTCACGTGTTGACTGATTATTAATATTTTACAATTCTAATTAATACAATAATTGGTAATATAAAATAAATTCATAATTTTAAATATCTTCTTCTTCTTCTTCATTCTTTAGTTTAGGCAAGTTGCCTGTTTCGTTAAATTTTCGCACCATCTTTTTTGTGGGCGCCCCGTACTTCTGCGGCCAATCGGTGACTTATCCCGTGCAATTCTGACGATTCTTCTGTTGTCCATTCTGCTAATATGTTCGTTCCATTCTTTTTTTTTTTTACTTATTCCGAGGCAGAGTGTCGTTTCTATGAGCCGCAATATTTTTTTTTACGTTGGGTAGGGGGCTAACCTGATCCAATTTTAAATATATAGAATATAAATATAAATAAAAAAATATATAAAGAATATAAATATAAAAATAGATAGGAATACTATATTAAGATAGAAAAAAATATTATAAAATACCATAAAAAATAGAATACTAAAAAATAGAATACTATAAAATAAAATATTATAGAATATTATATTATAGAATATTATAAAATAGAATAAAAAATAGAATACTAATACCATAAAAATAGAATTACTGTAATTAATGGCCTTTAGGGAGCCTAGGCTCTAGGGTCAATAAAATATTATTAAATTAAATTAAATTAAAATAGAATACTATAGAAAGAAAAAAAAATAATAATTTATAAATAAATTTCTTGGATCTTAAGACATAATATTAGTTACTCCATTGTCCATGATTGTTAGCACATTTACAAGATATAATAGAAGGTTTGAGAAAGAAACGAGATACCCGTTATAATGGTGAGCTTTTCAACGCGTATTTCACATACTTTTAAGATCCCTCTATCCTTTCTACACATAATATAAAGCGTTGTCACGTTTGATGTTCCATAGAGATGGCTCTTAACGAAGTCTTGCGCGACTACTTGCCACCCTTTTAACAGACGTCCTTATTCGCTAGTATCGTCGTCATCGTCGTCACCGTCGTCATCGTCGTCGTCATTGTCGTCGTCGTCGGACGACATCAACAGAGACACTCATATGAAAGTACGCTTCATCGTAACTGGAGAGCTTCCACGATCGTGCGTAGCCCTTAATTGGAGACGCACGAAGGACTCGAGGCGTTCCACTTCCTACGGAACTTGGTATACAGAAAGTGAAGGAGAAGAAGAAGAAGCAGGAGGTGGAGGAGGAGGAGGAGGAGGAGGATGATGATGATGAAGAGGAGAAATAGCGCCGGGCGATGTTACCTACGGTATTTCTAGACCCTACGTAATTACTTGAGTATCACGTCGAAAGCTTTCCCTTGGTGCCACTTTGAGGCTAGATTTTCTCGGTCCCTTATCAGTCTATCTTCTTCTTCTCTCTCTCTCTTTCCTATTCTTTTTTTTCTTTATATTTTGTCTTTTTCATTTTCATTTCTTAATTAACTTTTCTCGTATCAACGGACAACATGGTAGACAAAAAGTTGGGCTGGTTGTAGTGGATGTTAGAAAGAATGGACATATCCTCGAATACTTTTTCACTTCTTTTTTTTTATAATAAGAAAATAAAAGTAAGAAAGAGAGTGAGGGAGAGAAAGAGATATATTGGAGGGATGTAGCTTTTGTTACATCATTTTCTGCCGAGGGTTCCTACTCGATCCGTTCTGATCTTAATATCAATTTCGTTTGGCAAGTAAAACGGCAGATGGAACGATTCCCGTCGTTTTCCTCGACTCGATCGATGTTCAATTTCTAACGTTAAACCGTGATTCTTGTCGGTGATCTTCAATGTCTCATTACCATAACTAAATGACTTTGAATGGGGAGGTGACTTTTGGGGAACTATAGGCATCGATGACATCCCCCTGTTCGTCGTGATAAACGATTAAAAAAGAATACTTTTGCGGATTTTATCGATAATGCATTTTGAGGGATTTGTTTTGTTTTTTTTTGTATTTTTCCAACCCCTTGCACCACGTCGAAACCAAAATCCTCTGGAGAGAGGACTAACGCGTATAAAAAATAGAATAAAATGATTTAGATCGATTTGATCGGAAATAATAAAGTAAAGCATATGTTGAAAAAATACATTAAACAGATGTCTTTGAAGATTTTCGTTTAATTTGAAGTTAAAGTTTTATTTATATCGAGGTACGAAGTGTAACGGATTGATATATTTATTTTTTTCTTTTTTTTTCGTTAAGGATTGACCTTATTAATCATAATGATACTAGGTTGGTACATTAAAGTAAAGTAGTATACTGCACTCCGTAAAGTTTCACCTTACTTATCCAGATTTATTCGATTATGACGAATGGGATATCGGGGTGGTAGTAAAGTTTTTCCAAAAGAAAAAGAGGTATAAACGTTACACAGAACGTTCCGTGTTCAAGTAGGTGAGTAGAGATTTATCCGAAGAAATACAGTGTGTCGGATAATCGTGGTTTTCAGCGTGTTCGCGACAGAACTATCGTCTACCTTAACATTTCGTTCGTTCGAATACCATTCTCTTTTCTCTTTCTATCTCTCTCTCTCTCTCTCTCTCTCTCTCTGTCTAACCTTTTCTCTTATTCTGGCTATTTATTATTCGATGTCCTCGCCATAGCGTACGACCTTATCGGTAGCTTAATATATTATAGCGTGGAAATTGCCGTGAGTAGGACGTTCAAGCTTTTTCTCTTCTTTTCTTTTCTTTCTTTCTTCTTGTCCCTTTTTTTTTTTTTATCTGAACAGAAAGAGAGAGAGAGAGGGTTGGATCCGTCGTCATTCTGGCAGCAGAGCTTTAACTTTCCGATAAAGTTTTCGTTGAAAGGATAGCCGGACCGTTAAAGGGGCACCCGCATTATTTCTCCACTCGATTTTGCCGATTATTTCTTCTTCCTAAAAATTGTAGACCTTTTCCGATTTTTATTAGCAGCATTAAATCTGTCCGAACGATTTTCATCTTCTCTCTTCTTTTCTTTTTTTTTCTTTTTTTTTTTTTTTATTACAGTATAACCGGATTCTCTTTTTTTCTTTCAACGAAATTTCACATAGACATCGGTGATAGAAAAAAAATCTCTTAACGATCTCTCCTTTCATTCGCCAACGAGAATCGTAAATAGGTATCGATCAATCATCTTTTATCTTATGGGGATTATTTCGTACGTTTTTTTTTTTTTGTTTATATTGAAACATTCATTCGAATTGATTCGATTCGAAGTTTCGTTGTTACGTCGAATAATGTAAATGAATGATAAACATTTTTATCAATTTTGTCTGCTTTTTCTTCTGTTTTATTTTAAGATATCATCAAAAAATGATCTAATGTGCGCAATGATCGAATAGAAATTAAACATAGAATTTTATTATATGTAACAATCTTGACAATATTAAACGTGGGCAATGTGAATTTGCGTTTGAAGTATCCCTAAATCGCATCGATAAATCGTAGTCGGACGAACGAGGGGAGAGATTTTGTTGATGCAACAAAGATATAAATTCTAGGAAAGTATGCAGACGTTCGTCGAATAAATTTTAGAGGCTGTGGGTTAAAGGGTGGGGGGGGCGGGCGGGCGGGCGGAAGGGAAAACAATGAGCGAAAGAGAGACAAAGGATAGAAAGGGAAAGAGAATTTCGAGGTGCTTCGAGATATTCGAAAAACGTTACTTTCTAAGCGAAACGTGTCCGCGAATTTTTCGATATTTCTCCCCCTTTTCTGCTACATTTGCCGATCGTTTCCTTTTACCTTTTTCTCTTTTTCTTTACTTTATCGAGAGAACAAAAAACATCCAAAAGGAATAAAGATAGAAAAAAAAAGGGAGATACCTAAAAGAGAAAGCGATGGTGGTGGTGGTGTTGGGGGGAGGAAGTTTATTGAAAAATAACTAACGCGATTATTTTATTATATTAACGTTCGGTATGCATTAATTTCCTTAGAAAATATTTTAATATTTTATATGAAAAATAATACGTTGAATACTAAGAAGATTATCATAGAAAAATGGGGAAAATAAGGAATAAAAAAAATGGCAAAGGGGTAGAAAAGGGGGAGGGGAACGGATGAAAATGAGATATACAGTAGACTGGTAGGAGGAGGAAGGAAAATACAGAAAAAAAATAACCGTGGAAAAAGGAAAAAAAAAGGTGGGGGCGGGGGGAAAGGAAGAGTGGAGGTGGGTTCAGCAACGTCTCCGGAACTTCAGCGTCAACAATTTCCGTCTACGTTTCTACTTTTTAATTACACACAGTCGCGAGCCTCTGGCATTCACGTCGCGGCGTGCGAACTCGACAGAGACACCGACGACTCCATTTCTCTCTCTCTCTCTCACTCTCTCTCACTCTCTCTTTCTCTCTTCTTGTTCTCGGAATCTTCTATTCACGCCATTTTTTGCGGTCTCCCATTACGGAGATTGTGTGTCTTTCGTTTATTCTCTCTTCGTTATGTCCTCTCTTGGCGGATGAGAAGGGTGAAGAGAAGGGGTGGAGGAGGAGGAGGAGGAGGAGGGACCACGGGTCCGCCATTAACGATTCGTCTCCGAGATATGAGGAGGGAACCGTCACGTTTCCGAATCGTCTTCCGTTCTAATCAGTTTTCTCTCGACTTTTTCCACCCTATACTTCTTTCTCTTTATTTTTTGCTTAATTAAAAAAAATTTTCTTTTCCTCCCTTTTCTTTTTTCCTTTTTCTTTCCTTTCCTTTCCTTCTTTCTATTTTTTTTAGAGTCTTTTTACGTGTTATTTTTTTTCTCTTTATTTTTTATTTTTTTTCTTTTTCTTTCTTTTTTTTTTTACTTGTACTTTTCTCTCTTCGTAGACTAACTCTTAATTATAACGTTGGAAATCTGTGGTACACCGGAGAAAATTATTTCCTTCTCTCTCTTTCTCTCTAATTTTCTTTTTTTTTCTCTAAGTTTATTTTTCTTCCTTTTGTTTTTTCCAACCTTCTTTCTTTCTTTCTTTCTTTATTATTTTTGTCCGTGCATACGTTTTCTCCATTACGAGGGGAAGGACAATTTTAAAATATAAATAAAAATGAGAATTTGTATAGATCGTATCCCTTTTCCTTTATAAGGGTTTGTCGTTTTTATTCGTTCAGTATTTTTGAACATTTTTCGTTAGTATTTTAAATAAATGTCCAGCGTGTATCCAGTATCAATATTTAACCTTAATACAATCTTACCCCTATTATATAAATATTGACCCACGTGTTTAAAATATTGACAAATTATTATTATTATTATTATTATTCATAGGGAGAAAATATATTCGTGTACCAAAGTATCGGACAAATTATTTATTATTTTTGTTTTTCTAAATATTGACCAAACAAATAAATATCACTTTTCACTTTCGATCTTACTCTTCTACAATTTCACTATTTTATTTTCTATCGCGATAACAAAATAATTCGTTAAATGTAATTATATTTTTAATATGATCGGAATAGTTGTATAGAAATAATGAAAAATTCATATAACACGTGTACAATACAATAACAATTGAATTTCTAGCCGACACGTGCGCAAGATGGAAGAGAAAGAAACGAAATGACGTTGCATGTATGCGTGTCGTCATTTTATAGAAGATTCATGTGGCGTATGCGTGTGTCTCAGTATGCGTGTGTCCATTCGTAAAATTGTGTGTGGATTTATTCACTAACGTTTGTATATATATCCCCGTATGTTCGCTAAAGTTGGTATGTACGTGTCCCTATTCGTTAAGGTTAGTGTGCGTGTGTCACTATTCGAAAATGTTCGAAGAATTCGGTGCAATCATTCGAAAATACATATACATAGTCGAGGATTTCGCAATGCGACGTATAAACGACGACGGTACACGTGCGTATCCCATTATCTACGGCTGATCGAGCACGCATAGATATCTGTCTTCGAATAAACGACTGGAACATTGACCGATTCTCACAAGCTGTGTCTCCTGAAAGGTTTGCTGTTTTTCAAGCAAACGTTTCTAGGGTTCTAGGGAGATGACGATCACAACAACAACAACAACAACAACACAACAACAACAACAATGAATAATACAACATAGATAAGAACGAAAACGCGTGTTTCAATATTTTTATCCTATCCTCGAATATGACCCTCGTTTTATCAAAAAGATATCCGTGAGTTATTACCGTATCATAGCGTTCATATTTTTCTCGCATAATTTCATTTTCCTCGTAGTAAATTTACGAGTTTTGAACGATCGCAGTAGGATTTTATAGTTAAAATTCTTCCTATCTTTTTTTTTCTACCGCCCCCCCACCCTACCCCACCCCACTCCAGGGTTTTTAGTTTATTCTTTATTTTTATTTCTTTTTTTTTTTCTTCTTTTTTTTTTTATCGTCAGGTCATTTTTCTTTATCGCAGCTGGAGTGTTATTAATTTTCTTTTTTAATATCTTATAATCAAATTTTTTATCAACCGTATACGTAGAAATTTTTTTAGCGTACCGGCCATAGAATTATTATAGATCAGGTTGAATTATATTTATAGATTATAATTAAAAAAAAAAATAAATATATGAGAGGAGAAAAATCGTGCCGAATATAAAGTTAATAATTATGTTTTCGTCGATGAAATGAAATAGAATTGAAATAATACAAGAATATTTATATAAACGTTTTAAAAATGTATCTTTTTATATTATTTTGTAAATTTAATTTATAAAATATATCTCTTTAAATAATAGGCATTCACACACACATACCCCCTGGACATATAAAATAAAATAAATGTCAGAGAATTTCAGTGTTTAAAAATTCATACAAATACAAATATACGTGTACAAATTTATTTATACGACACGTTTAGAAGATCATTCTTGAAATCTTTTTAGATAACTCTCACCCTCCCCTATATATATATATATATATACTCACATATACACACAGTTTATTGTTAGAGTGTCAACACTTCAGAAAGGATTACTATAGTCAACAGAGTATGTTTGATCTTTCGTCTTTCCTAGTTCACAGCAGACAACAATGGTCAATAAACAGCGAACCATTGTGTCTTTTTTTTTTTTTTTCTTTTTTTTTTTTTATCAAACTCTACTTCTTACACTTTTACCACTTGTCCTTTCTCTTTCTTCTTTTTTTTCTATTTTTTTTTCTTTTTTCTTCCTTTTTTATTTTGATTATTTTCATCGTCGTATACACGTATATATCGATTGTCGATATTTTATCCTGATTTATACGGACGATTGCGCTTGTTATCTCTTATATAACGGTGACGTATGCTCTCTCTCTCTCTTTCTTTGTTTTTTTCTCTCATTTTTCCTCTCCCTTTCTCTCTCACTCTCTCACACAATTTTTCGAGATTCGCGATATTCGCGCCGTACCACTTTTACGGGCCAACTTTTTACAGCGCGTTAACTTTCCCCAGGCTATTATCTATTTCATCGCGATCGGATTTACGTCACGGATGCGTATTCGCGAATTAAGTACTTCAGGAATAGACTCGTGCTACCTATGATGTCGAATAAAAAAGCACAGAAAAGCATGTTATTTTTATTTACTTTACATACCTGCTACACATCTACGTAATACGGTATATGTGTGTAACGGGAATGGATGTAAATTTATTATATCAGAGATAGTTACATGTAAATATTTGCATGGTTAATAATTAATGTTTGGATTTTCAGTATTTTATATCTAAATAAAATAACTGCGATAAAACGTATAAATTTAACAACGGATAGTAGTATTATAAAGCATAATATTTTTCTGCCTTGAGTTTAATAAATCTAGAATTATTTTACGTAGTTTTGTTTATCTTAATATAAAGTATTAAATAATATATATATATATTAATCAATTTATTTTTTATTATATAATTTTATGTTGTTTTATATAAGAATAGTAATTTATTGCAAACGAAGCCTTATTGTTTAGTGAGTCGTGTTACTTGGGTTTTATAATACTTAATTATTTTGATTTGACTTACATCACTTCATCGTTATCATTCATTCTATACGTTCTTACTATCTTTCATTTTTTTTATCTAACAATAAGTAAAGTATTAGAGATTAGATCTTACGTAGTATTAAATTTTGATGATTAATCTTATTGAACTTGCAAAATAAATTGATCATAAGTTAAAATAACAATTCGTCACTTTACTTTCTTATCTTGTTTTGTGGGCTACCAAAATTTGGCTTATAAATTATTCTACTTTTTTATGTGTCCACCAAAGATAGATGAGTATTATATATAATACGATACATACTTTATATATATCTCTTCCACTATATTAGTAGCAATCAGTCAAACATATATAACACGTTCTAAGTTAAATAAATTTCCAAGTGTTTGCCATAACTTTCTCGAGAATATCGGGAAAAAAAACCGGTAGAGTCGTGTCTATCGTTTATCCTAGAATCCCTCTTTCTCCCTCATTAGTTTGGACCCCTCTTTTTTTTCTTCAACAGGATGGACGAGGATGTGGTTCGCTTTAAGAATCTAACCGCGCATACGAGTATACCAAACTCTTCAAAAAGTTCTCCTGTTTCTGCTGAAACTTCGTCTTTCTTCCTTATTTCCTTTTACATATATATATTTTTTTTATCTTCCTTTCTTTATCTCATGCTCGTTACGTAGATAAAATCCTTTAGCATTTTCTTCTCTGCCTACGCATCAAAGCACGAAGTTATGAGAACAGTTTTAACAAACTTGCCTTGTCTGACTCTTCATAGAAAACGAGAGAGAAAGAAAAAGAAAGAGAGAGATAGATAGATAGAGGTAAGCTAAACGTATATCAAGCTAACCGACATCCTAAGTATGCTATTAGCCAAAAAATGAAATGACTAAACGACTGACAAAGGAAGTAAAACGAACGAGAAAGAAGGGAAGACGACGAGAGTGGAAAAAAATGTTTAAGTAAGATAAAAACAGAAGGAAACAATGTTAAAAAGAGATGGATAGATGAATAAAGTGTGTCGGTGTATACACGTGACAGAAAAAAGTGTAAAATAGTAATATGTTAGGAGAGAATCTTAGAAGTTGTTATCATCTTCGTTACACTCGGAGTTCTTTGATGTGATATAAACGGGAAGCGATGAAAGTAGCGTCATTTGGATTTCTCAATCCACTTTTTGTCTCTGTCATTCTTATTCCGTCAGGTGATTCCCATATTCCTTTATAGTCCCAAGAGGAGAATCGAATTCGTCAGGTAAGAAAGAGAAGAGTTATACCACATTGACGGTAATGGAGATATGGCACAAAGCTTGAGTTTAAAGGGACTTTGTCCGAAAGCCACTAAGCCCTTTTACTAGCATCTTTGCTACTATTTCATACTATATACTATACTTCATCTTTTACGTATACTCCTTTCCATTTCTTCTTCTTCTTCTCCTTTCTTTATTGTTCCTTTACTTTCTTTCTTTCTTTCTTTCCTTCTCAATACTACTCCTTGCTTTACTGTTTTCATCGCGACACTCCTGTGCTTGCCACAATTTCCAAGCTTTTGCGCTTTTTTTCTCTTCTTTCTTTCCCCAATTCTTTTTTTCCTTCTTCTTTTCCTTCCTTTTTTACTTTCTCCCTCTTTCTCTTTCTCTCTGACACCTTTTCTTTTTATTTCCGTCTCTATTTCCGGAAAAGCTCCGAGCATTATCCGCGCGTGTTTCTGACAAACGAGCCTTCTTTTCCTTTCCCTCCTTTTACCTCTTTATCCTTCTCCTCCTCCCCCTACTCCTCCTCCTCCTCCTCCTCCTCTTCTTCCGTTTTTCCTCCTCTTCCTTTTCTTTTTTTCTTTTTTTCTTTTTTTCTTCTTTTTGCTCATACTTACCTTTATTTTTTTCCTCGCTGCTATATTAATGACGAGAGAATGATTAGCAAGCTTAGAAAATTGCGTTTCATTTTTTTGATTATGGTACACGACGATTATTAATATCGAACACTGTTGAATATTTATGACAGGTGAAATCGTTGATGCATGTTCTCTTCTTCTTCTTCTTCTTCTATCTCTTTTTCTCTCTGTTACTAAAAACTTACCGTCAGGTTTGTTATTTCCGACGTTAGTTCAATTCAAAGTAAAAATATACTTTCCTGTTTGAATCGTGAATTTCAATGAGACGTCTGATACGGTAATATTCGAGTGTTATTATCTTCGAGGTATATTATCGATGTTCGTTGAATTTTAATACAACTTATTACTCGACTATAAGTTTTTAATAATTATTATTATTGTTTTCATCATTTTATCATTGAAATTGATTTTTAAGATTCCTAAGATAGACTTATCGATTTTTTCAATATTGTAATTATTTCATATCCAACATTTAAGGATTCTATACATAAGTTGAAACACGTGACGATGCATATATCGATACTTATTGTTAGATTATTTCATGAAACCTATATAAAAGTTTCTGTTTGTTGTCTGATATCAATGGTGAAACACGTGCATCTTTCTCTTCCATCGATTCAAGTTGCTTCTTATATGCATACATTAAGATACGTATTATAAAACTTAGAAATAGGATTCATGCATCGCTCGAAACGTGTCTTCTTATTTTCATTTTATAAATTACGTAGATATAATAAAATAATCAATTTTTAAGATAGAATTATTTTTCATACAAATAAAATATATCCACTTTCAAAAATATCACGCAATCATACAAATATCACAAAAATCACACATTTTGCGTAGAGAAGTTTCATCTATCCCAATGAATCCTTCTTCTCGATCACCAAAATCAGATGAAAATTGCGGGCCATAAAATGAAAGTGCGCTAGCAAATCCACGTGAAAAGAACGGTCTATGAAAAGTTTGTTATCAGTGATATCTTCCTATTGTTATTCGGAACGTTATACGTATCAAATTTTATTCAAACTATCTTCCTTCTTCCCTCTTTCTCTCTCTCCCACTCGGGTTATAGATAAGGGGAGGACTTAACGAAGCTCTATATGAGTACCTTTGTTTCTAGCGGAAGGTAATAGCTCGATAAAGGGTGTCGAGAACCGTGACACGAGAACGATGTCCAAGATAATTTCATGATTGCCTTCGGGCTTCAATTACATCCTTGACACGGACCGCATGGAATCTCAAGATTACGTTTCCCTACTTCCTTTGTACTCCTATCTTGTTGGAGTTCGTCTCACCCTTCCCCTCTCTCTCTCTCTATCTTCATCTCTTTCTCTTTCTCTGTTTGGACGAACAAATCGGACGCTCCCATTTATAGTACGACCTGGTCCAAGCCTCTTGGCACCGATGTTCTCTCTCTCGTTCAACTCGAACTACCTCCGATTCTTCCTGAACATTCTTGTGATCAATCGTGTAGAATCCTATTCGACGAATCTTCAGATATTTTATAGACATTACCCCCTTTTTTTCTCAAATATCTCATAATATTGTCGAAGATTTCGATATCTAGCTTCACGAGGTATTACATTTTACGTATTATTTATTGTTTCACACGTGTACGTTAAATTCTAGATATAATTATCCTGATATTATTTATTCGCTTTTGCAATTAATTTTTTTAATATTTTTATATACAATTATTAATGGAAGCATTATGAAACGTATTAGATTTTTTTCATAGAATGAATGTATATTACTTTTGTTGAGACGAAAAACAATTGGGGGGAACAATATAGAAATATTAAGAGATGATATATATGAAAAAAAAAATATTAACATCGAAAATTGATTTCCATAGTCGAGATAGGAAAATGCATTGTTTGAGAATTGTCAACGAACGAACGAGAATCGTACAATCGTATTTGTGTATTACATTATTCCGAACGTGACAGACTGTTATCCCAGTTTTACGTAACATATTCGCGTAAACGTATATTTATCAATGTTTAATATTAAATAACATGTATTGAAACTAAATCGAATATATGCTTTGGTTGCTTGTCCCCGAGTATACGTTCGTTTGTTCGTCATTTGGTTGAAAATAACGGGCTTGCTTGCTTGCTTGCTTGCTTGCTTGCTAGCTTGGTTGCTGCTTTTTGTTCGCTACGAACGAACGGTGTTCTGTTTTTCATCGGTTATTTTCACGAGAGATGCATGCTCGCTAAAGTTTATAGCTTGCATACACCCTGTGGATGCAACTATACATATAGCTTACACCATAATCTACTTTATCGATTTTTTACCAGCGCAAAACCTTTCATCTTTTCGTTCCATTATATATTTCTTTCCTTCTATTATATTTTTTTTTTTTTTTTTATCGTCGAAATTTTCCCTTTTATTCTTACGTTCTTTTTTTTAATTTACCGTTAAGAAATATCGTAATCGTTTCAACTTTATTAACATTCTATCAACATAAAAATAAGATGAATCGAATAAAACTCGGAATGTTAGATGTGTTCATTTATAAAATAATAGTAGGATTTGTTAAACTAATAAGACTAGACAAGTAGACGAGATTAGAAAAATAAGGTAGAAAAATAAGAGACAAAATCAAATCCACCTATGAAATATATATTCTTCAGTAATATTATCGATACGAGATAAAAGATTACTGTATTCCCTTTTGGCTTAAAAATCGATCAAAGTTGGGAAGGATCGATCGATCAATATTGGAAAGGTTCGTTCTGACGCATTAAAGATGCTGGTTAAATCTGTGGAAAATATATGCCGGACGATGGGGAAATCGTGTAGCTAGTTGATCCATACGTTATAATATCTCTTTGGGAATTAGGCTAATATAAATCTAGAGAAAAAGTGTGATGATAGGTGGAAGAAGAAGAAAAAGAAGAAGAAAAAGAAGAAGAGAAATAAAAAGAAAGGACGAGTTATCCTTGGCTTCCTTAATGTATATATTTCTCTCTCTCTCTTTCTCTCTCTCTCTCTCTCTCTTTCTCTCTCCATCTCCTTTTTTCTTTTATTCATTCATTTTCTCTCTATCTTTCTTTTTTTTTTCCTTAACTTTTTCTCTTTTGCACTCACGTGGTCGTTGGATCACCAATCTAAGTGCACTAAATGTCTTCCATTCCCGGAAGCAAGTTATTATGCGACCAACTTCGCAGTAGGGTTTTTTCACATGAAATGCATTTATCAAAGAGAAGGAGACGCCATTGCCAGGAGGCACGTTGAGTAGTAGACCGTCTTACTTGAAAAAATGAACCTACTGAAAATGACTTCTCTCTCTCTCTCTCTCTCTTACTCATTTACGTGTATACATACACGTATACATAGTCATACATGTACATTAACACCGGTAATATTTCAATTTTGTATTTCATATCCACTGATATCGTTTTTATTTTCTTGTGATTTTTTGTTGAGATTTTTTACTTTCTCGTTCTGTTATCGGAAGAATTTATTTTTCGAAAAAATCTCTATTTTTAATTTTTATTTTTAAATATTCTATTTAATTCTATATTTGATTTTATTTTTAAATATTCTCTAGTTTTTTATCGTCTCTTTTTTTTTTCTATCGTTGACGCGAAATAACGATGCTTTTGAAAATGATTTTAATTGTTAAATAAGTTCGATATAATTAGAAGAAGAAATAATGGAAAGTAAAGAAAGAAAAAAGAGAGAGAGAGAGGTAAAAAAAAAAGAATAAGTATAAAAGTAGAAATGAAGAACAAAGTACGTCTTTCTCACGTGATTAGCCACTTTGTGGAAGGGTAGAAAAAAAAAAAGTAAGGAGAGTTAAGGAATGGAAGAGTTCCCCGTTGAGAACATCAAGGGATCCTTACTCTATACGATAAGGGTAAGGAAAAATAATTAATCTACCCTTCTCTCAGTCTGTAATAGTACAACGCCTTTGCCCTGTATCGTCAGTTTTCTAGGTTCGAGGGACCGTGATAAAGGGTACAAAGAGGTTTCCTTCTCATTCGGCGTCTCGAAGGAGTAAAAGGAACTGAACGAACACGTTAATTACATTATCCTATGTAACTCATAAAAGACATAATAGAAAGATCATACAAGAGTAACTTTATATAGCTATACGAGTACTTATTTGAAATATATTTTTTATTAAAATATTAATTTATGTTAATATTCGTTTTTATTTGAGAATATGATATTTAGTATCTTTTTTTTTTTATATGTTAATTTTTTTTAAATTGTATTTTTTCGAAATAAATAGATAAATTAAAATAAATAATATAAATAATATATAATATAATAATATATATTAAAATAAATAATATAAATTGTATATAATTGTATATTTTCAAAATAGGAAGGATTCTACAAGAACACCTGTATGGGAATATATATTTATATAAATAAGTATTTGAATTATTTAAAATCTCTACTTAAATATATTAATTTATTTTTGATTATCTACAAATATGATACTTCATTCTTTTGTTTAACTTTGATATTTCAAAAATAGGAACGATTGTACGTGTGTACGTATACAGACAAACAGATATTTACTACAAGTTTCTTTTACAAGATATTCATTTACATTTATATTTCTTTATCTCGTAGAATTTGTATTCTTTATAATTTTTAATTTTCCATATTTAGTTTTTATTAAATTATAATTAGAATGCTTCATTAAAAAGTTTTTATACAGCAAATTTTTCTATATGTATATATAAAACTTTATTTCATTTAAAAAGAAAAATACTTATTTTGAAATTACAAAATAAGCTAAACTTTTGAAAACTTAAATAAAGGATTTAAAATAAAACAAGAAAATAATCGAACTTAAAGTAAGTTTAGAAAGAAATTATACTTGTTAGTAACCAAGGTAGAACGGACTGATTGGTTGTCGTGCAAACGTGATCACCATGTAAAAATTAAACTCTCAATAAGTTGGCAAGTTCTCTTTTTAGGATAACGTTCAACAAATTTCAGCTATTTGATGAGAAAGTTAGAAAAACTGGTCAGTGCAAAGACTAACGAGAAGAGATTGGTATTTGGATTCTCTTCAAACAAGAACAACTTTTCGACCTCTCAGATTTGCTGACTTTAAATTCAAAAGATTATCTTGCTTTTTTTCTTTTTTTTGCTTTCTTATTTCTTTTTCCAGTTAATTTTTTGTTTACACGCAAAGAACGTAGAACGTAAAAAACACGCTAGATATTTTTTAATCGTAATTGGTAATATTATTTATTTGGCAAAACTTGTTGGAATTATCATTCAAATTATAATAAAAGTAAAAATAAATATAATAATATATGTGTAATAAGATTAATGTGTAATAATGGTAACAAAGTCATGAAGCCATTAAAATATCGATTAATTAAGTGAAGATAACATATGCAACATCAGAACCATAAATGGATTTGTTTTGCTTTGAATATTGTATTAAGAGCTTTAGGGGAATGCTGTTATCACGCTGAATATAAAAGAATAGAAATGATTCTGAATCCTATCAGAATGACTGTTTATTCCGATCGAATAATACGAATCAATGATTCGAGGGTAAACATAAAATATGAAATCAATGATAAAATATGTATTATTTTATGTTTTGTTATACTTTGTATTTTAATTGTATTATAAAATCAGTAAAAAAAGAGAGATAGAGAAAAATCAATAAATTGAGAAAGACAAATATTACGAATAAAAGAATATTTTTAATTGTAAGGATTTATAACGAGATTTAAATAAATCTTATTCGAAGAAATTAGTTTAATTAAAATGGATAAGTAATGACCATATATTTAAATAAATATTATAAAACGTAGATAAAACGTCTGAGTACATAATCAACGAATATAGTATTTTATTTATTCAAATGGAAGTTAAATTTGACCAAATTTTACTTTTATATATATATATATATATAAATATTAATATTATATAAATATTATTTTATTTTATATTAATAAAATTTTAATAAAAAAAAAAATTTTATATTAATAAAAATTTTATATAAATATTATTTTATTATTATATTATATTATATAAATATTATATATATATATCTATCTAAAAAAAATATTAAAACGAAATATGTAAATTTTCTCTCGGGGAAAAATTAGATTATTAATAAAATAAAATGTAGAAACACAAAAAGAGAAATGAGAATAATTCATAAGTAGAGATGGAGAGAGAGTAAAGAAAGGATGGCACGAGAGAAATCAAGATGAATTTTCGTTGAAAATTTCTTTGACAAAAGTGAAATAATTTTAAACACGGTGGATGATAAAGGGGGTGGGGTGGGGAGGGAAGGGAGGGGGGGGGGAAGGGAAAAAGGGAAGAAAAAGATCAATTCGAGAAACGGTTCCTCGTGATTAAACAACGGCTGGGGCCAATTTTGGTTCGCGGTTTGTCAGCCAAGAACAGAATGAACGAACCAACGAATGAACAAAGAGACAGATGGAGATAAAGAGGGGGGAGGGAGAGGAGGGGGAGGAGAGAAAAAACGAAAATGTCGCGAGTAAAACGCGTAGAAAGTCTGGAGATTTGAACCCCGGGGCTATTCCGCGTTCTCGCGGAAGTTTCGAGAGAGTCGAAAAGCACAGCTCGAAAAGCTCGAAGCTACCTTTTCGACCCTTCCAATCCTAAGCTGGGCTTTATAGTTCGGCTCCCGTTTTTGTCTCCGATTTCTTCCTGCTGAAAGCATCTCGAAGTTATGAAACCTTCGAGACAGAAGGATTCGGTATTCTTTCCGGCCGGTGATTCAATATCTTTCACGCTTTTCCTTCTTTCAAAGACGAGGGAAAAGTAAAAGAAAGAAGGAAGAAGGAAGAAGGAAGAAGGAGAAGTATGAATAGGCGAATAGATAGAAAGAAAGAGAGAGAGAAAATAGAATTTTCCTTGCTCTGTTGAATCTTATTACGTGACCACCATTTTACTTGTTACCAATTTTATTTTCGCTCAATTTGAAAAATTTCATCTAATGATTAATGTGGGTATTATTTTGTCAGATTTTTATAACGTAGAAAGGGAAGTTGTTCTTTTTGTTTTTTTTTGTTTTTGTTTTTATCGACAGAATTTAAGCAGAATAATTAATGACCAATTAAGATCTTGTATTATAAGTTTAGAACGATAATGTTTTATTTTCTTTTTTTTTTATTTAGGGTATTTATAGTAATGATTAATTATGGTTTCGTAGTATCAGTTTAGAAGAAAATACTTTTTTTCGGTGTATTTGAGAAATGATTAATCTTACATTATAGCGTATTTATAACTTTTTTTTGTCACACTATTAAATATATATATATATATGAAATATTTCATCGTGACAAACGTTGATTGGAATAGATTTGTTGAAATTAATCTTAATTAATAAACCTGTTTAACGGATGATAAAACACAATCGATCGTATGTTGATCCTATTTGAAAATGTTAATCGAAAATAGGATTATTCAGCTTCCTATTATCAATTTTGGGAAACAGTTAAAACCTGCATACGTTGACAATCTGATGATTATTGTTTTTATCTTTCTTTTTTCCTTCTTTTTTTTCATATAGATTGGAAATGAAATAGAACAAGCAAGAGAGAGAGAGAAAGTTCTCGCATTAAAGGCTCGGACGTAAATATGATTTATCGTTGTTGTCTTTCACTGATCGATCGCGATGACGTGTGTTATTCTCACGAATTCTATTTCAAATGGATGATAGGTCGATAATCTTGGAAGAAAATATCATGGAGAAAAAAGAAATGAAATAAAAGCGAGAGAATTTAGCGTAACGATTTATAAGATTAAAAGTATTACAATTTAAACCAAAAAAAAAAAAGAAAAATTCGATTAAAATAACCAAAAAGATTTTATTCTCGATCGTGGAGAAGAAAAGAGACCAAGAAATTTGATATAAATAAAAATCAAATATCTTAAGCTCAATCGTAGGAAGAACCTAGAAATGTAATAATAATAATAATAATAATAATAATAATAATAAAAGTTTGAGAATAAAAATCAAATTAGAATATCCAAAAAAATATCTTAAACTCGATCGTATTAAAGGGGGATCTGGAAATGTAATAATAATAAAGTTTGAAAATAAAAATCAAATTAGAATATATCCAAAAGAATCTTATTCTCAATCGTAGAAAGTAGCAAGAAATTTCGCTTATTCAGCCGAAAGCAATGTGCTGAAGTATGTCAATGGGTTAAACCGATGTGGACGATACAAAAAGAGACAGAGCAAGAGAAATAGAGTGAGAGAGAGAGAGAGAGAGAGAGTAGTCTTCGATCCTTTCAGTGTGTCACTAGGAAACGGTGAAAGTTCTTCGAAGCGAATTCAGGGTAGCTAGTACGATTAAACTCTGCGAATCAGCAGCACGTAGGGTAGTAGTATAACGTCCTAGATGTGTTTGAACTACCGGAACCAAGTAAGAGAGAATAGAACAAGAGAGAATAAGAAAAAGAGAGAGAAAGAGAGAGAGACTTCGAATCGGTCCTCGGTCGAATCTTTACTCAGCTGATTACGGTGTCTTCCCGGTGCCCTCCTTTCCCAATAGGATTAGAAATCTTAACCTCTATTGCATGGAGCATTAAACGAGACTCGCGAATTGATCCTTCGAAGCAATTTCTAAGGTCAAACTAACTACGCTCCCGTTATATGCAGAAGTTCGGGACTTATGTTAGGATAAACGGCATATTTCTTGTCGTTGAATCTTGTCTTCCATTTCATTTCTTTACTTCCTTCCTTCCTTCCTTCCTTCCTTCGTTTCTTTGCTTACTTGCTTTCTAAATTAAACGTTAACTTGATAAGATAAATTAGCTGATCATTTATTTATCGTTAGATATAAAATAATATATTTAATAGATTGTTATAACTATCTATATAAATATATAATTGATGTAGTCATTGGATTGTTTGGAATATTTGTATCGATTTATAATTTTTCATATTTTCTAAAAATTTGTCTTCAAATTTGGATATAATTTTTTGAAAAAAAAAAGAAATAATATATTAGGTTCCTGCAAAATTATATTATATTAGGTTGTCCCATAAGTGTTTCTTCCTTTTTTTGTTTTTTTTATGCGAATTCAATAGACGATATTTATCGTTTAAAAATATCATTTGTATATAAAATAATAATGATTTTCTGCTTTTTCTCTTTAACTTTTAAATACTTTGATGTAGGAGAGGGAATATTGGAAAAATTAAATATTCGAACAACGAGGATGATTCGCGTAATCCTCCCGCAACGATAGAAAGTTCGATCTGGGTGCAAACGATCTCACCAAGCAAACAAGAAAATCTGCATGTATCGTATTTTTTAACATTTTTGGTAGAACTGGGAACGCAAAATGACGATTTTTAAAAAAAGAGACGAAAAGGGGAAGAGGGAGAATGAAACGTAGGCGGACGTAAACGTAACGAAACGAAACGAAACGAAACGAAACGAAATGAAATGAAACGAAATGAAACGAGAACGAAGAAGCTCAGTGGTCATGTCTACTGCAAAAAATATCCCCTGTTTTTGCACTTTTCCCCTGCTCGGGTGAGAAACGCTAATGCGTTTCCGGATCGTAAACTATGTTTTTTACAGGAGACGCATGTGTGATTCGATTACTTGCGAACGTGTCTTTTTTCATCTCTCTCTCTCTCTCTCGCTACCCTTTTGCAATAATTATTCATTTATTATTCTTACCAAGACGTTCACTTAGTTTTACATTTACGTGACTGATCTGTTAATCGCGTACGTACAAAATAATATTCAATTTATTATTATTGAATTATTTATTAATCCTATTAACGCGTGGTTGAATCATTGGTATTGCATCCGATCAATTCAATTTTAAATTGTCACTAATTATATGGAAAATAAAATTATTTATAATATTTTATATATTATATTATATTATATTTTATGTATTTTATATATTATTATATTACGTTAATAATATTTTCACAATGTTATATAATACAATTTAAATAATAATTTTATTAATTACTACAATTTTTTTTTTTAAAGAATTTTTACATTATTATAATATATTTAATTATTTTTCTATAGTAAAAAAATATCTTATCTGAGAATATTATTATAATTGTCTATTTAATTTGATATTTGTTTTACATTTTTTTGTTTTGTTTTGTTTAATAGCGAAATATCGTCACGGTTTCTTTTTATTGATTTAATTTTATTAAATTAAACGTGCTCGTAGAATATGACGTAAAATATATTATAAGTAAGATAAGATAACGGGGTTAGAAACGATATTATGAAGATAAGAAAGAAGAAAAGGGCTTGATATTGAGAAAGGAAATATCGAAGAACAAACCTTTGACTTTTTTCGTATATAAAACATAGGTCCTTTCATAGAGAGTTATTTTATCGGCAGGGACTGCTGATAAACTACCGGAGGACGTTCGATAATAAAACAACAGTAAGGAAAGTCTTTTTCTTTTCTCATTCGTGCGAGAAATAATAACCTAGCGATATTACGACCCGAGTTCAGTTCAACGATCGAATTATGGCCTTTCTATATATATATATATATTTTCTTTTTTTTTTTCTTGAATTGAGATATATATTACATGTCAATATAAATTTGTTCAATGTAATAGAAAAAAATTCACGTACGCTTAAACGTAAAAATAAACATTTTTACAGAAACAGTGACTCGAAAAAAAAAAGTATTCTTACAGTTTGTAACTTTGAATAAAAAGTTTGTAAAACTTTGTCTATTACGAAACAAAAAATAAAGGAAAGAAAATTAGCTATTTAGATAAGATAATATTAGATTTGTCGTTGTTGCGTGTTGAAAAGTAAGAATTATTATCGGTGACAAATTTCGTGTTTTACGGTGTTTCGTTGATAGTTCAAAGTATCCATGTGCAAATTTTGCTTGAAATAGCATCAGCTAGCAGCAAAATTGAGGAGGAGGAAGAGGAGGAGGAAGAGAGAGTAGGTGAAGTTCGAAAATATAATCCTCTTTCGGAAAAAAAATTAAAAAGGGACGAATGCGTGATATGCCTTTCCCCCTAATGCATTTACTTTTGATATAAACGCTACGAATATACGTGCAAACACATAAATATTATCTACATATATGAATGTATATATGTGAATATATATACGTACGTGTGTGTATTAAATATATATATAATCCATTCTACTTGTCAATGTAGGACAAGTTGGTAGCAACGTCGACAAAGTTCGAATTTACTTGGTACACATCGAGAATTCAGTTACCGCGTGTGAAAAGTGTAAATGTTTGCTTAATAGATTGGTCAAACGTCTCGAAAACCCGATCCTTTGAGACGTTACTTCTACACACTCACCGTGTTAAATATTAAACAAGCTTGTAATCCGACATCAATTTATATTTAAACTCATGCACATTCATAAATATTCATATCTGTATTAATAAATATTAAAAAAAAAAAAAGAAAAAAAAGAAATGATCTAATATATGATTATTACGATAATAATAATAATAATAATTATTATTATTGCTTAGATACTTGGATTGCATAATTATTGAATTGTATTTTAATCAACTAATCATTCTCGTCATAATTTCATTATTTTATACATATCTGTATTAATAAATATTAAAAAAAAAAGAAATGATGTAATATATGATTATTACGATAATAATAATAATAATAATTATTATTATTATTATTATTATTGCTTAGATACTTGGATTGCATAATTATTGAATTCTATTTTAATCAACTAATCATTCTCGTCATAATTTCATTATTTTAATTGAAATATTGAATAATCTACGATCAAGTCTATCAGATAGATAATAATAATGATAATGATTAATTATGTAATTTTGCTTTTAATTTAAAAATGAAAGAAGAAGAAGAAAAAAAAAAAGAGAAAGAAAAACTTATGATAAAATCCGATGAATGAATTAATTGAAACACGATAGTGAGATATAATGAAATCGTTTAAAAGGTAGAGTAAAATCAATGTTTAAGTTGTTAAAATTGGTTAAATTTATCCGATTAAATAAAATGGCTAAAGCACTTTCCGCAATGTTTGGCTTTGATTGGAAACACTACTACAAGGTTAAACATAAGATATCTCAACGTTTCATCGAACCTTCAATGTATGCACGATAAATGTGCTATACTTGAACGAAAGGTAAAGAGATTGGATTTAAACGAGCTAACTTTCTTTCAATAAGCTTTCTCTCTCTCTCTCTCTCTCTCTCTTTCTATCTATCTATCTCTCTCTCTCCTCAGTGGCCATTAAAAGACTCTTATAGAGCATGCAAAAGCACTATCAAGTTAGTTTTCTAGTGGGCAGCAGTTTTATCGAGACGTTTCTCTCTTTCCCTATCCTTTTCTATCTTTTTCTAACTTTTCCCCTATCTTTATCTTCTTTTTCCTCGGTCCATCTATCCAACTTGAGAAAGAGAGGGAGAGGAAGTTGCAATCCCGTTTCGAGTATTCTCATCGATTCCCCTATTCGGGAATATAATGAAACGTGAACTAAAAAAGGAACGTTTGCAGTGTCGATTAAATGTGTTTCATTTTGTACATATAATGTGTTTTAACGCTGTTTCCGTCATTTTTTTAAACGTTTTTTTATTGCTGTTGGAATAATTGGATTTAATCTTGTGCAAAAGTATGATTATAATAATTAATATCTATCATAAATCGTGTGTTACATGTTTTATAAATGTATTTACCATAAAAAGTAATTCTTTCGTGTAACGTAAAAATAGTATTCGCGAAAATTTGTAAGACACATTCTTCCGATACTCTTTACGTTTTTGAAATATTTTTAGTAATTTATATCAATTAAAGATCTTTTTATACTTTTCACTAATTATTTTGTTGTTTTGTTTTGTAATAGTTTTAAAAGATAGAGGAAAAATAGTTTACCAAAGGTGTCCTACAATACTTATATCGTAATATTGAAATATTTCAAGCTACATCACATTATGTTAATCACGTTAAACTAATCTCGTACTATATATGCATAGAACATAGATAAACCAATTATATGGATACTTTATGTTATATAAACCAATTAACATACACACTGTGTATACTTGCAGATATTATATTTATGATACAGATATATTATCTATACATTCATATTCATATGTCTCTATCTATCTATCGTTGTATATGCATGTATAAGTAGAACGATTATGAGGAAGCGAATATTAACGAGTTCGGTTCAAAATGTAAAGTTAAATTCACAGTATCTTAATATTACACAATTTAACAATTCATAGTTATTGCAACGTACTCGATCCAAGTTCGACACACCTGTACGGATTCGAATACTCGAGAAGCACTTGAAACTTCGAACACCATAAAAGTAATAGAAATGAATAGAACGTTTAGAATGGAGTAGTTAAACTGGTACAAACGTTTGTGCTACGTTGGAATTTCGAGAAACTATTATTTTATTTTGTTAGACAAGTGTACAATCCTTATAGTTTTAGTACAGTTTTAGTTATGATTTATTCAATATATGCATATTTTAATTTTATTTTTTTTTAATAACTTTATTTTATTATTCATTTTTATATATACGTGTGCCATGTAACAAGTCTATCGAATTAAATATTTAGAATAATAATTTTAGTTATGTTTTATTTCATCGCATATGAGATTATTTTTTTACTTTTATATAATATTTATTTTTGTTTCCTTTTTTTTTTTTATTATTTTATTTTATTGTATTTTTGTCTCTTTAAACATAAAAACAATTTATCGTACGTTCGATATGCGAGTGTGTATGTATGTGTCTGTGCGTCATACATATGTCGATCGAAAAAGATAATAATATGATATATATATATGTCGAAGAAAACAGTTTAAAAAACAAAAAATATATATAGAGAGATACATAAATAAACGAATAAGAATAAGCGGTGGAAAAATAGAAAACGTATTGTTCGTTTAACCGTAAATCAAATAATATGAACAATATTTGCCGATTCAATGAAGTGCATTGTACCTGCAACACGGTCTGCAAATCACGATTCCCGCAAATAAAATTGAATTGCGACCTGAGTTTATAGCGAAAACAACAATTTTCAAATTTTTTTATCTGACATCAAAACTCTATGTTTTTATTTTCATATTATTTTCTTATTTTTTTCTATCTTTTTCTAATAAACTTTGAAATTAAAAATTTGTGCTAAATATCTTTGAGGGTTTCGCGTATAACGTTTCTTTCGTGCTTTACCTTATTATTATTATTATTATTATTTTCTTTTTAATTCAATGTAAATATAAGAATATTATATTTTGTTTTAATAAGAGAGATGTTGATAAAAAAATTTTCGACGTTTGAATCCGCGCACTGTCTGAGTAGAAAACTTTTCATCTCGTATATCTCGCGATATTTTGATTCGTTCGTTTGGAATGATTTTTTAAATAAGAAAACTTTTATTCTTTCCCTTCCTTTTTTTCTCTCTCTCTCTTTTTATTTCTTTTTTTTTTGTAAAGTACATTCGTTGTTTCGCGAGAAGCGAGGTTACACGAAAGAAAATAAAGGAAAACTAATAATAAAAATAATAATAATGATTATAAAATATAAAAGCTATATTTCCAGTTCGCGCGTAAAATTATTTATCTTATTGCAAAAGTACAGATTATGACGTATTTCATTCCGTTAAAGGCGTTCACGAAAGTACACCGTTCAGATCTTTCTTAAAGATGTTTCCTGGTATTACATATAAAATATACTACTTTGTAAATAAAACTTGGATAAAAAAACTTTTTACTTTTTATTTTTCGTTTTTTTTTTATGTATTTTCTTTTCTTGTTTTTTTATTTATTTTTTTCCCATTTCATAAACTTTATCTCCATCTCTTTATCTTTCCCCCAACTTTGATGTATTATACGTTAATATCCTCTGGATGTAGAAAGATGAAGAAAAAGAAGAAGTAGTAGTAGAAGAAGAAGAAGAAAAAAAAAAAGAAAATAAATCTTTCCGACGAGAAGTTTACTCGATATGATTTTTTCAAAAAAAAAAAAAAAAAAAAAAATGAAAGAAAAATGAAATATAAACGTATAACCTATATCGAACTAAAAATACAATCAACTTGGATCAATCGACCAAATAATTTACAAACGATTTGAACTCTTTCGTTAGAACTTGATACTATAAAACTCTATCAAAAGAAAAAGAAAAAAGAAAAAAGAAAAAAAAGAAAAAAGATGAAGATATAAGAGCCACAAAAGTTTCACCCTCCTAGTTCACTTATATACGAACAGGAGGGAAAGATCGCTACTAGAAAATGAAGAAAGTCAATGGGACGGGGGATGAGGAATGAGGGGGGTGGGTTAGGGGGAGGAGAGTAGTAGAAATTTGTAAAGTTTGTCAAGTTAGTTTGTAAAATCGTAAGAGAAAGATCATTGCCTTGGACTTGCGTCGGATGATCAAGATCAGTTATAGTTCGAGAGGTAAAGGTAAGTTCTATACTCTTGAAGATAGTCTTGGAACATTTAGTGGTTTTGCGAGGTCATACGTCTTACATATATTCGACGCACGTAAACCACCTCTTGGAACAAGTAGGTAGAACGGTAGAAGTAGAACGGAAGAAGGGGTGGGGGTGGGGGGTTGGTTTCAAGAGGGTATCTCGATCTGTCAGTGTGTGTGTGTGTGTGTTTGTCTCTTTCTCTTTTATATATAAGAAGCAAGAGAATGGCATTCCCTCTCCTCTCTCTCTCTCTCTCTCTTCTTCGAGAGAGACAGACAACGAAGGTTCTTTGTTTCGTTAATCTCGCTTCGTGGCCTGTAGATAAAGCCAGCTTCGCTAGTTTCTAAACTACTGTGTTGCTTAGGGCTGTTATGTCAAACTGTAGCGACAATAGAGACCAAGCGAGAGAGAGATAGATAGATAGATAGATAGATAGATACATAGATAGATAGATAGATAGATACATAGATAAGGAAAAGGAGAGACAGAGAGACAGACAGACAGAGAGAGAATGTGTGAAAGGGAAGGTGGGAGTGATTGTACACATTCGTACGTACCTGAGCAAACGTGTACGTAACCCTAGAGCTGTTGTTACGCCCCTGGCGATCCATTCAAACTTCTTGCCCAGTGGGCGAGCTCACGCCAATCATTAGTATACACCTTTATACCTAAACTCCTTCAACATACATCTATCTATCTATCTCTGTCTTCTTCCTTCACCCACTCATTCAATCTCTCTCTCTCTCTTTCTCTCTCCTTTCTCCCGCCTCTCTTTGTCCCTCTCTCCTGAATTTTCTTCAGTCAAGCAACTCTACTCTCGTACGAACCGCTTCTACGAAAGAGGATGACATTAGTTACGTTTAACCCTTAACACTTTATCTTATATATATATAGATATTCTCTCGAGAGGGCAACATCACAACACACTTTCGAAGCATCAATTTAATTAAGGACACCGACATGAGAAAGTTATTCCCTCCCTTTTCTCATCGTTTTATTGAAACACTAGGTATTCGTTTTTATTTTTATTTTTTATTTTTATAATATTGATTGAGATATAAAATATTTTTGTACAATAATGTACAAGTTATATTCTCTCGATTGATCGATCGATACGAGTAAGAATTTTTCTAATGAATTTTGTAATACTTTTAAATTTTCATTTTATTTATATTAGATCGTTCAATGTATTACTTTTTTGTTTCTTATAAAAGATGATTATATTTAATCAGCGTCTCTAACGTTTTGTATTTAATTTTATGTTATATAACTTTAAATGAGAAATCAATAATGTCTTGGACTATTTACATGTATGACCACACACACACACACACACATGCTTGTTTTGAACTACTTAACCAACGACACGTACTACTCGTTCGTTCAAATCACTTTGCAATTTTAATATTTGAATAAAATGTAATTAATTTAAATATACGTAGATATTTGTGTATCTGTGTGTATACGTACGTAGACCTAAAACAAAATATTAAATATTTGATATGGTTTAAATAAATACGCGAATAATAGAAAGAAAATAGAATATAGAAAATATAAAAAAATAACATACAAGTGTAGACACGGGTTATATCTAAATGCACGTATGCACATATGCACATTTTCATGCATACAAAAAGGTTAACATAATATATTGACATTTAATCAAAACTTTGGAGATAAAATGATTGAAATATAATAGAATATAATAATATCTGAACGTCGAGAAAATATGTTTACAAACACGTGGGAATGAATGAATGAATGTTTCGTACAAATATCCGAACACGTTAAATCAAGATTCATTTTTGAGACAAAGCTTCGATGACAAAGACGAATAACGAGTAGCTACGCATAGAGAAGCTTTTGCTGTGACAGCAGCATAGAAATCCTCAATTTCACGGTTCAGTTACCGAGGAGTGGCACTTCTCCTATACCTGAAAGCTTACATTCGAAAAACTGATGCAGGAAAACTCAGCTCCGTTCTTTCTTTTTTTTTTTTTTTTCCTCTTTTTTCCTTTTTTCCTTTCGATTATCATTAGAGTGACTACTACTACTACTACTACTACTACAAGTCACCCCCTTCTTTCATATTTTTTCTTTTTTATAGATGATCCACCTCGGTGAACGTGAGAGAAATTATTTTGATCCGATTTTTCTTCTTCTTCTTTCTCTTTTTTTATTATTTAGAATATATTTGTATTATTTTATTCATCTTTCATATTTACGAGTTTTTGTTCACTACTCTCTATCTCCTCTTTATTTTCAACAAAACTCTTTTGTCGATTATTTATTTGTATTATTTGTATGTATTTTCTTTTTTTGTTTTTTTTTTCATCGAAGTAGAATCGATAATCCACGAACGAGTCTCTTTTAAAAGCTTAAGCATGCATTTTGTATTAGTTAAATTCGCGTTGTGAATTTTATTAATTTTTTGTATCATTTTACTTTTTCAAGAATGGAATAATATAAATAATTGAACTGTTGATAAAGTGTTTTTTATCTTTACGTATTTTAAAATATATAATAACTTTGTCTCATTTCGATAATATTTAATTAAACGAAATATTATGGGATCATTGAAACATGCTGAGATACGCGTAAAATGGCAGAGAAATAATAATATGCGATATATTTTCTTATCGGTCGGACAACCCTCGATGTATTTGTCCTAAATGGAGAGGAACAAAGGTAAGACAAACGAGCAAACGAAGCTAAAAGAAATAAAAGAAAGACTTAATGCAAACGTTTTTATAAGACGGAGAAGAGATAACTCTAACAAATATTTTTCTTCCATTCAAGAAGAGAAAAATGAACAAGTACGACGAGAGATTTTTATTTATTCGTTGATCAAATTTTCGATACTAAACGTAGACGAATCGGAAAATGTTATATAAACGAATGTTTTATTTAATTTTATTACATTTCTTGTTTAACAAAATAAATGTTTAAAAAAAAATTACCGTGAATTGTAAGAAGGTACATTAAAAAATGAAGTTTATTAACAAATCAACGATTGAAAAATATTTGTAAAAATAATCTTATCGAGGGAACAAGATGATAATCGTGTTAAATGAGTTGGAGAGAGAGAGACAAAGGGATAGAGAAAGAGAGAGAGAGAGAGAGATAGAAACTGTCGAATTTTCATAATTTGATATTTTATTGCGAGGATATAATTGCGGTTGCATATCCCATAGCGTTTATTCGATAACACGATAATTACGACGTCGAATCCGTTCGAATAGTAAGCAATTATTAAACACCGTTATTAAATCGTCCCGTTCAAACCGAACAGCATTGTAAATCCAGGTGAAAAAAAATGCTAATAAATATTATTTCATTAGTGGAATGAGATCTAATTATCGATCGAACGAGGCGTGAAATAATTGGGCGATCGTTAACGACCGAATTACGAATTTCTCGTTTCACATACGATTAATTCCCCGTAATTCCTTCTTCGTTGTTAATTTCTATTTTTTTGTTAGTTTTTCAATTTCTAATTGTGTTCTTGAAAAATTTGAAAAAAAAAGGAAAATAATTTTTTGGTTTATTCTACAAATCATAATTACCCATAAAATAAATAATTTCAATTAATATAAAATATATAATATAATTACCCATAATATATATTAAATATATAATCATAATTACCCATAAAATATATATAAATAATTTAAATTAATATTAAATATATAATCATAATTACCCATAAAATATATAAATAATTTAAATTAATATTAAATATATAATCATAATTACCCATAAAATAAATAATTTAAATCAATATTAAATATATAATCATAATTACCCATAATATATTAAATATATAATCATAATTACCCATAAAATATATATATATAAATAATTTAAATTAATATTAAATATATAATCATAATTACCCATAATATATTAAATATATAATCATAATTACCCATAAAATAAATAATTTAAATTAATATTAAATATATAATATAATTACCCATAATATATATATATTAAATATATAATCATAATTATCCATAAAATAAATAATTTAATTAAATTTTTCTAATCTTTTATAGAAAATTGAATAAAATAGAAATAATTTTAATTAATTATCATTTCCATTATTATACATTTTACAGATATCATAGATGCACGTTTTTATCGCGTGTATAAATAATTAGAAAAATATCGTTAACCGAAAAACAATTAAATTGGACGTTAATGTATCGTTTTTGCGAGAGATTTGTGTTTGCATTGATTTTAGGTAAAGTTGTCTGCCAGCATGGTTTTATCCTTTTCTTCTTCCTTCCGTAGGACCATTCTTCTTGAAAATGAAAAGCATCTACCGATAAAGTGTCAAAAGGTAAGAGGAACAAAACAGAATGAGGAAATAATAGGGAGAAACGGGGGAAAGAAATCACGTTGGTAGGATCTCTTTATATTCTTCTGAAAACTTTGTCTCGGTAAAAGGGATGAATTTTGTACGATTAATCAAGCAACGTTTAAAGGACTAAAGAAACAAAGCAATTGAAAGGTATACTTTACCTGTAAAAAATGTTATCTGTTAACGGGAAGAAGAAAAACACGATACGATTGTATTAAAAAAAAACGTTTCCGAATGAAAAAATTAATTAAATTCATTGAAAAAAAAAAAAAAAAGAAAAAAAATCTTTTCTTATCAAATCGAAATTAAAACGTCTATCTCGTTAATAATTGTAATAATAACGATGAAGGTAATCTCGAATTAATTAATAATCTCTCAGATTTTCAATTTGAAATCTGTATATACAAATTTGTATATTTGGATGCACGTTCGTCATACGGTATGGGGAAAATTATCGAATAAAAGGATCGATGGGTCGAATGATCGTTGCGAGATGTAACGAAAGGGGGAAAGAAAGGGGTTTATCGTTAAATTCAATTCAATTAATAAATAATATTAGGTGTACAAATAAGTTTCCGCCGTTTTTTTATTAAAAATTAAGTATTTATTCTAAAAGAATGGTAATTTTAAGGTTATTTAAAATACTGACCATCACTTGCAATGACTTTTTCCCATCTCTCAGGCAACATTCGGATCCTACGTCGGAAGAACTCCTTGTCTTTTGAGTCTATCCACGAATAAACACAATTTTTGGTATCTTCATATGATTTTAACCGCTGCTCCGACAGAGCATGTGCCATGGACCGAAATAGGTGATAATCGGACGGTGCAATGTCTGGTGAATACGGCGGGTGGGGTAACACTTCCCAATCAAGTGTTTCCAAATACTTTTTCACGGGAGCCGCTAAATGTGGACGAGCATTGTCATGCAGGAGAATAATTTTTTCGTGTCTAGAATAGTATTGAGGGCGTTTTTTCTTCAGAGTTCGGCTCAATCTCATTAATTGTGTTCGATAGAGGGCTCCGGTGATTGTTTCGCTCGGATTTAGCAACCCATAATACACTACACCCCGCTGATCCCACCAAATACACAGCATGAGTTTTTTCCCGTGAATATTCGGTTTTGCTGTTGATGTTGACGCATTGCTTGGTAATCCCCATGATTTTCTTCTTTTTGGATTATCATAATGTATCCATTTTTCGTCACCAGTGATGATACGATGTGAAAAACCCTTTTTTTATGTCTAGCAAGCAGTATTTCACTTAAGCATAATCGGCGTTCAAAATCTCTCGGCTTTAATTCGTACGGAACCCAATTTCCTTGTTTATTAATCATTCCTAATGATTTTAAACGATGTGAGACTGCTTGCTGAGTGACTTCTAATGATACAGCAAGTTCTTTTTGTGTTTGAGATGAATCTTCCTCCAATATTTCTTCCAATTCTGCATCCTCGTAAATTTTTGGCCTTCCACTGCGATCTTTGTCTTCTACGTCTAAATCACTGTTTTTAAACTTTTAAAACCACTCACGACACGTTCTCTTACTCAAAGCAGTCTCACTATATGCTTCTACGAGCAGTCGATGCGCCTCAGCAGCAGATTTCTTTATATTAAAGAAGTAAATTAATATTTCCCGCAAATGACGCTTATTTGACTCAAATTTGGACATTTTCAACTAAAAAAAATTATATTTTACTAATATGAAATCAATAATATTAATAGGTTATGTTGTTCTTAATTGTCCAAACTAATTTTTAAGCAGGATATCATCTGCGAAAGTAAACGGAAAATCCGCGCCGCGCTATCAACATTAAAACGGCGGTAACTTATTTGTACACCTAATACGTAAATATATTTAAATATAAAATCACTCGACGCGGGGGAGTGAAGGATACAAATTTTTATTTAAAAAAAAAAAAAAAAGATTTGGTTTTAATTTAAAACAAAAATGTAAAAAAAAAGAGGAAAATGAAATTGTATAATAATTATAATATAATAAATAATTTTATTTATTATATTATATTTATATATATTTATTTATATATATATAATAAATAATTTTATTTAAAAAAAAAAAAAATTTGGTTTTAATTTAAAACAAAAATAAAAAAAAGAGGACAATGAAATTGTAAGTAAAAATTAACATCGATAACGCAAAAAAATTAACCTACTATCTCTCTCTCTCTCTCTCTCTCTATTAGTATTTTAATGAAGTAACTTGATAATAATCTGACTGCCAAATGGCAGATTTTGAATGCGAAACGTGTTCACGGTATCTATATGGAATACTGATTCGTCGATTATCAGGAAAATGAAATTATGACTGGGTATAGCCCACAATACTAATTAGAACAACGAAGTAATAATGATAGAAACGACAACAAGGAAAGTCATAGGGCGATTCAACGTTAACTCGATAAATAGTCCAACCAATTGCATACAATTTTCTCCAATGCTTTAATACATATTACGTACATCTGCTCATACACACATACACACACACATACACATGTATTTAAATGTATTCATACGAATGTGTGTATGTACTTACATACATAGTTTTTATCGGCTTATCGGAAAGTATATAATATAATACATACGTACAGGTGTATATAAAATGGTTTTAAACTGCGGTCACGTATTTTTTTAACCTTTTTTTTTTTATTTCTCTTCATTTTTCTATGTGTATATATATATATATCAGTGTTAAATTGTATAATTCAATTAAAACGTGAAAAGCTTTGGTTTTATTCGAAGTAACTAGGCGTTTCTTTTTTCGAAAAGCATATAAAAAGAATTTTATTATACACTAAAACTAGTAGTTTTATGAAATAACAGGGTTATATGTATGAATTTACAAGGTACGAGTAGTTAAACTATGAGATTGAAATTTGATTCATCTTTATGGTCTGTTATTATGTCTATGTATTACAACAATGCTCGTAATTCTCATCTCTTTTTATATTTTGTACACCAATGTTCTATTAGTGGTATTGTTCTATCGGATCTAATAATCTATGGATTAAATATCAATTGTTGAACTATCTGTCTCTTGTAAATTCATGTATTACCTAATTGAAGTATATTATATTTTTCTTTCTTTTATATTTAAACAAGTCAATGTAGTTATTCCACGAATTAATGGATTTTACAAGGTAACTCTAACATATATAAATACATACACACATACATACATATATGTTACATGTGATTGGAGAACAAAGTTCGAATCGAATCACTGCCGTTTTCCCGCGATGAAACGCTCGAGTTATCTCCCAATAAGTCAGAAAAGAGATTTATGTACCAACGTGATTTATACACGCATACACACATACGCGGATATATACTTACATATATACACGCACACTCACACATATATATATGTATATATATTTTGTTCGCAGAAGTAGAAAATATTTCTTTTACGAGGCGAGTTGCCAAAATTGAAGGAAGCACTTTGAAGAGAGGGGGAGAGGGGGGGGGGTACGGTTAGAGAAATACAATTCGAAAAGAACGAGGTCACTTTCATACCGTTAGATCGATAGATTTTTCTTCTACGATCGAGTTTAACGTATTACAAACATCGATGTCACAATGTTTACATAGTAAATATCAATCTAACGGAGATATGAAATAAATGCGTCAGGCGCGCGAGAACGGTTAGTTCTTTAAGTTGTTTTTCTTTTTCTTTTTCTTTCTTTTCTTTTCTTTTCTTTTCTTTTCTTTTCTATTCGTTCCACTTTCTATTTTCTTTTTCTTTGCTTTCGATTTAAAAGCATTTTCGGTTGCGAATAACTCTCTTGGCGAAAATAATCCGCTTGGATTTGGAACGCGTGCTTATCGGTTATCATTATTTTTCGTTTATGTGAGAATTTTACTTACGTTGATTGAATGAAAGAAAGAAAAAAAGTATCTCAAGCACGTGGGAAATCGAAACAATTAATAAACGCATTTATTAATTGTAAATTCACACAGAATTTATTTAAATGTTTAATTGTTTATTCGTTTTTATTATGTTTGTTATCACCATAGGTGAAATATTCTTCTTCGAAATAACGTTCTCTCTCTTTTTTGTACGATAGATAAATTGAGTGATAAATAATTAATGAAGGGTTTATGAAAAAAAAAAAAAAGAAAAAAGAAAAGAAAATTAAAGAAAAATAAAGGACAATTGAAAATAAAATTTCATTTAGTAACGACGAATTTTTGCGGTCCGGTTTTACGAGGGAGAAACAAGTCTAGTGTGAATTTTCCTCGCAGTTATAATCCAAGCCGAGAGATTGGTGGAAAGCTTTCGTCCAAGATTTTCCCTTAAACCGCAGTTGGTCGCCCTTTTGAAGTGGTTTGTCGAGAGCATTCAAAATGGTGAGTACTCACGGTTGTACTGGTAGAACAACACCAGCTGAACACGAACCTGAACCAGAACCAGAACCAAAACCAGAACCTACTAGCAGCAGTCGGAAACAAGAAGAAGAGAGGAACATTGCCGTACCTTCGATTTCTACGACTAAACTTGTTCCCGGAGTTTTGATATAAAACCTTGCGAGAGGAATTTCTACGAGATGCCACCAAATGCGGGAATGTTGTTGAAGGAAAGCTAGCTCGTGATTTCGGTAAAAGAACGAATGGAATTCCTTCTTGGACGATTGCTATGCGATTCTTCTTCGTTTTGTAATGCCGTTGGAATTAAAAATTCGCGAGATGAAAGCCCCAAAGAGAGATATCGAGCCACGTGATTAAATCCGCAATCATTTTTTCTTCAAAGCTTTTAAATTTCTTTCTGTTTCTTTTTTTTTGTTTTTTTTTTTACGAGAAAAACTTGCTAAATAATAACGAGATTTAATCTTACTTACTTCTTCTCTTATCTCTTTCTCTCTTTTCTTTTTCTCTTCTCTCTCTATCTCTCTCTTCGTTTGTTTTTTTCTTATTTTTCTTTTTTATTACTGTACGTATATTATTCGAATATTTTCTCGTTTATTCCTTGCAATCGTAATCGGTTACGTTTAAAGATCGAAACGCGTAAATGCAATTTTCGTTTTCATCTTATTTTCATCAAAATGTCGGATTAATAATTTAATTGAATTTTTTTTATTTTATATTAAATAAATGATACAATTATATATAATCAACTTCATTCATTTTGTTCACATTTTTATGCGCTCGTTAGATTATTTTTATCGTACAATTTTTAGAAACGATTTAAACATATTTTTTTTAACGTTTCTACGAGTTTCAAGAAAGAACTGGATATTTCAGAACAATGAATTCGTATTCTCTATCTCCTGTATATTATTATAGAAAATAATATTCCATTGTATAGAATTTCTTGACTGATACTCGGTACTCTAGTTTTTTACCGCATTACACCGTTGTTTTCGAGTACGCTTGGTAGAGAGTGTTAAATTTTATTACACAATAAGGAATTTACAAAACCACTCGAAAGTTCTTTGATACCGTTGGAGAGGTTCGATTGACACCGTTTTTAAGTCTATTTTATTTTATTCGCGATATTTTCCATGTTCTCGTAAGCGAAAACAATTCGACGATTATTTCTTTTTTTGTCGTTGTTGTTGTTTCTTTTATAACAAAATTTTCTCCTCGATTAAATATAATACGCTAAAATAAAATAACAATGACCGTAAACGTAAATGGTTATTATTTGTACAATATTTCTTCTTAATTATTTCAATCAATTGTATTGTTTAATTCGAAAATATTGAAACACCGAATGAAAATTGCGAGGTATTACGTTCAAACAAGTGTCTCTGTATGTGTCTCTCTGTGTGTGTGTGTGTGTGCACACGTATAAACGAAGAAAACGATAATAAAAACGTAACGTAAAATTCGTATGATATAACATTACATTTTGTTTCGAATAAAACAAATTTTTTGATTGAATCGAAATACGCGGAAGATTGTCGTAAAAAAAAAAAGGGGATTTATTTGTAAATTAATATAAAATCTGTAAGATCTCTAACATCTTTGGAAAAGAATCCCTTCTTCCATTTCTTCTCGTTCTCTCTCTCTCTCTCCTCTCTCTTTCAACGTAGAAAAGTTTTGTATTGGGTTTGTCCTGTCTGAGAAGGTTGGGGAGATCGATCCTCAATATGAATTGAATGGTACGAAGAACGTTTGGATTTTGAAGTCGAGCAAGCTTTGTTGTGGTTACCAGTATCGTTCTATCGCATGATCTAAAGAACATTCTTCGTAGAATCGGTCGAGAACCGAAGGATTACTATGTTCTGCAGAAATATATCGGCATACTACAATATATGAGATGCGTTCTGTAATATCCTCTCTCTCTTTTTTTCTGTCCCTCTACATAATTTTTTTTCTTTTTTTCTTTTGGTTATACCTATCCGAAATTTTTCGATAAACTTTTCTTTCGATAATAAATTATCGAACAATGTCATACCAGAATTTTTCTATAATTCCGTTACACGTTATTAACATTTTTTCTCCTATCGATTTTCTTTCGTGAGAATTATAAAAAAAAAAAAATACTTTCCCCTTTTTTTGTTTCTTTCTTTATTTTCTTCTTATACAAAACGTTCGTCGTTTTAAATAGAAAGTAATAAGAAATTCGATTAACTGACGCGTATGGTTTTTGTTTGCTCGTAGATTCATCCATTAACGATAATATAATTTATTGTTATATTTTATTATATATTAAATGATCGTCGTTAAAAATGACATTAAATTAAATTGAAATTACGGTACGTAAAACTGATTTGTTAAAAAATGATGTGAAATATGATCGAACCGAGATAGCGAATGATTTTAAATTAACGTTAAACGATAGAAAAGATGTAAGTTTAGTTTTAAAGAAACTTCAGAGAAAATTTTCGAATAATACATTTAATAAAAGGGGACAAAAATATCGCAAACATCTATGACGTTCTCGAGAGTGGTCGACACTGGTTTAAAGGTCGATTTTTAATGCGAAGATAATTTAGAAACTGTTTTAACTTGCGTCAATTAGACGGTTAGAAATTGGAGCATACTTAACTCCGTTGTGTGAGCAGCCTCGACCTTCTCCCACACACCACACACACACACACACACACACATAAGCGCGGCATACTCACACAGGATACGGATTTTCAACCGTAAAGAGAAAGCATCGTTAGTCGGCACTTAATTAACAGTCACTCTCTCTCTCTCTCTCTCTCTCTCTCTCATTTTCTCTCTCATTTTCTCTCTCTTTCTATCTCTAATATCCGGCATATGACTGAACTACGAAATCCGTGCAAAGCAGTCCTCTTCTCGTCGTAATTTAAAGTAATTACATGCTTATCGATGCGTGCCATCTCTTTCTTTCACGTATTTTTCTTCTTTTTTTCTTTTTTTTTTTTATTTCTCTTTTAAATTTTTACCCCTTTTTCCCCCTCCCCCTCCCTCCATCTCCGTCCTTTCATTTTCTTTATCTTTATTTCTTTCCTGATTTCTTTATTTCGTTCATTAATTATTTCGAGATAATTTTTATCAAAACCTTCTACCTACCATGCCATTTTCATAAAAAAACCCCAAAAAAACTTCTCTTTTCGTATAAGTTTTATGATTAATCCATGGAAACGTATAATAATATATTTCTCTCTTATCTTTCAATTTCTTTCTAACTTTCTTACTTTCTTTCTTTTCTTTTTCTTTTTTTTGTTTTTATCTTTCATTTACTCATCTCATTATTTTTGTTTAAAGTATGACATAACTCGCCCTAACCGATTACTAATTAAACCGACGAACCGTATCGCAAATTGGATATTAACGTTTACGACGAGAACGGAGTTTTGCAGGTGTGCTTTCTAACGTATATATACAGGTGCTTTCACCTGACAATAATTTGAAATTTAATTAACTGAATAAATGTTCATTCATACGAAATTTTCATTCAATATTGATCGTTAAATATTTCTCGAATATCATTTTGTTTGTTTAATTATAATATTTAAGAGAACGTTATAATGTTTTTTTAATAATAATAACAAAATTTGAGACATCCTGTATAAATAGATAATAATATATCTTTTATTAGATATCAATAGATTATTATCTAGGAAATTATAACGCGGACCGGAATACAATACTACAAAATATAGGGAGGATAATTTACGTGTGATATTGTCAAATTTATATTAACATTATCATTGCCATAATCTTAGTTTAATTATCTTTCGAACCTTGTCATCATTAATATCTCTTATACGTTTACATATTATAGTATAACAAAAAAAGTATACAAATAATTTCATCGTTATAATTTTTCCTATATTTCTATCTTTTTTTTTTCTTTACTACTCAATGTAATTATCTTTCAAATCGTGTCATCATTAATATCCTACACATCTATATACGAGTATTATAGTATGAAAAAAGGAAAAAAATTTCATAACTTCATTGTAAAATTTTCTCTCTCTCTCTCCCTCTTCTTTTAAAATTTTTTTTCTTCTCGTTTAATTTTCAATCTAATTATCTTCCAAACCTTGTTATCATTAAATATCCAACATCACGTGTACTACCTATGGCGTGTATAAAAAATGATTAATTTTATCATGAAATTCTCATCAGGAGATGTCTTTCGTTCTTTTCTTACTTTCTTCAATCTTTTTTATTTTTCCTCAGTTCAGTTTTTAATCTAATTATCTCGCAAACCTTGTCACCATTAAAATATCTAACATACGTACGAGTTGATTAATTTTATCATCGTAAAATTTTCTTCCTTCCTCTCTCTCTCTCTTTCTCTCCCTCTTTTTCTCTTTTTCTTTTTCTCAGCTATTTTTTTCTTTTCTTTTTTCTTTTTTTGTATCTTCCTTAGTTCTATATCTTTACAGAGGAAGCACTTCTTCGATTCAGCTCGAAGGCATACGCCCTTTCGAGTCGACCACGAGTCGATTCACATTTGCAACACCAATGTGTAGGAAAAGTATGAAGGGGGATGAATAAAGGAGGGAAAAAGGCGACGTGGAAATTCCCAGGGACGAGAGAAGTCGATGCTCCCCGTCACGTTGGATGGGATTGCGAGAAGCTCTGAACGAATATTTAAAGTAATATCTACTACATTCGTTTCGTTCATTCGTTCGTTCGTTCGTTCGTTCGTTTCTTCTTCCCATTCCTTCTTTCCCTTCTTTTTCCAACTTGCTTTGGTTTCTTCGGTTCTTCGTTTCATAAAAGGGAAGAACCTTAGTTTATTCGTCAAAGAGATGGTTTTATATATATATATTATTTCTTATATTACACACATACAGAAACTTATTCCTTCTACACAGACTATGTGATAATGATGACGTCATACACACACACACACATTTATATAAAAACATATATATATACCTATACGAACGTTTATGTATAACCATATGTACACTATTCATTCTTCATACCACCTACACACGTGATACAACATTGACAATATATATATTCATACACACACATTTATATAAAAATATATACCTATATATGAACGTATATGTACAACCATATATACACTATTCATTCTTCATACCACCTACACACGTGATACAACATTGACAATATATATATTCACACACACACATTTATATAAAAATATATACAACTATATTTACGTATATGTACAACCGTATATACACTATTCATTCTTCATACCACCTACACACGTGATACAACATTCACAATATATATATTCACACACACACATTTATATAAAAATATATACCTATATATGAACGTATTTGTACAACTATATATACACTATTCATTCTTCATACCACCTACACACGTGATACAACATTCACAATATATATATTCACACACACACATTTATATAAAAATATATACCTATATATGAACGTATATGTACAACCGTATATACACTATTCATTCTTCATACCACCTACACACGTGATACAACATTCACAATATATATTCACACACACACATTTATATAAAATATATACCTATATATGAACGTATATGTACAACCATATATACACTATTCATTCTTCATACCACCTACACACGTGATACAACATTCACAATATATATATTCACACACACACATTTATATAAAAATATATACCTACATGAACGTATATGTACAACCATATATACACTATTCATTCTTCATACCACCTACACACGTGATACAACATTGACAATATATATATTCACACACACACATTTATATAAAAATATATACCTATATATGAACGTATATGTACAACCATATATACACTATTCATTCTTCATACCACCTACACACGTGATACAACATTCACAATATATATACTCACACACATATGAATTGTTCAGAAGCCAATGCGATTAACTCTGTTCTTGCATATGTTGGTAGTTGTTGTCAATCAGCTGTTGTTGCATACAACAATCGTATATATACGACGTCTTCTACTTCAAACACACGTATCACATGATAACGACGTTTCTATACACATATGTACGTATGTATAAGTAAGACACACATCTGTATATATAGAATCATATGTGTATATACGTTCCAATGATTTTTCTACTATAAAAAAGGGAGAATTGGGGGTGGTTGAGAAGATCGATAAGTGATTTGATACGATGCTATCTCTTTATTTCATTTTCTTTGTATTTTCTTTGACCTTCTTTTGATATATTTAACAAAATTTAGGCTTGTGATGGAGGAGAAGCATATTATTGGTAGATATTTTTGAAAATGTCAGAAGTTATAGTATTGACAATGTTGGGAGCTTAACACGTGGACGTGAATGCATTGAAATTTTCAATTTTTATTTTGAAACACCTTAAATTTTTGTAATGATTATACCTGTAAAGGTAATGACTAACTGATTCTTTAATATTAAAATATAAATTTTCGATATCACGATTAATTTCAAAATAAAATGACTGTCACTGAAATTTTGATTATTCTTACATATGTTAAGAAAACATATGGATAAAAGTTGTCTTAGTTTCGAGCTTTTACGGTGGTGATTTCCTTCCGATGAAGGGAACCTCTCCCTCCGTTCGGTTGATCGAAATCAACAGGAATTTTCGTATGCATCCATCTAGTTGGAGAATTACCAAGCGTCTCTGCGAGATCAAGTATTCCGAGAGTATGGTTAAAGGTTAGTATACTATTATAAATCGACTTGCTTTTAAACTGCTAGCTGGATGGGTTCTTTTGTACTCGAGTTTGCGTGTTAAATTCATGAAAAGAGAAATCAATGGAAATACTCGTATTTGATATGGTATTTGTATTGGTACATATAGTATATACTACGGTATGCATATATTGTATGTTTGATGAATAGCTGAAGCACTTTCGAGTCGATCGTTAACGCTTTAGAACTTTATCTTTTATTTCATTTGAAATCGCAACCATTTGAAGTTAAATTTCCATTGATAATGTTTTATATCGAAAACTTAATTTAAAACTGCTACAATAATTTATCCTATAATTAACATACACACAGAGACAACGAACGAATCTAATCAATATTAAATTAGAATAAATAGTTCTAATTATATTTTCTACTATGGAAAGCGTACAATTGAAATTTAATTAATTTTCAATCGAAAATGCGTTTAAAGTGTCTTTCTAAACTGTAAAAACGTGATCTATCGTAATTCCATTCGCTTTTTTTTTTTATCTTTCTCTCGTTCTAAGTAATTTAGTTAAAGTGAGTCTAAGAGAGAAAGAGAAAGAGAAAGAGAGAGAGAGAGAAAGTGAGAAAACCTGAAAAGAGGAAAAACATTTTTATCGATGCGATCGGTAAATTTCTTTTTAGAAGGAATGAAAGAAGGAAGGAAGGAAGGAAGGAAGAATGGTCGGTTCGATGGTTGGGGATGGTTAGATAGATGGTTGGGTGGGAAAGAAGGAAGGAAGTTGAGACAACAGGAATGGTAATGGTTTAGGTTCTTCTTCCTTGGTTTTAGTGAGTAGGAATGGTCTGCAATCGACAGTCAGAGTTTCGTTCTCCGATTAAACAAGTTGCGAGTTTCTGTAGAGAAGGCAAATCGCCCGCAGGGATAGGAAAGAAAGAAAGCTCGACGAAGTGCCGTTGTAATCGCTGAGTTCGAGTTGATTGCAGTCCGAGTACGGCAAACGTTCCTCCTGTACTTCTTTTCATCAGCTGATTCTCTAAAGTATCCTTTGAGAGAAACAAGAGTTCTGAGTAATCACAATTTAACGTTTGATCATTTGCATACGAGATCTTTCGGATTTTTTTTTTTATTTTATTTTATTTTATTTTTTGGAAGCACCACGTTTAATTGGCAATCGGATTTAATAATTTTATAAAGATTATTATCTTTTTTTTTATTGTATTCTTTAGATGTCATTAATAAATAAGACAAGCTTATTTCGAATGACCGATTAGTGATTTTTTATTTTATTTTATTTTATTTTATTTTATTTTATTTTATTTTTTGGAAGCACCACGTTTAATCGGCAATCGGATTTAATAATTTTATAAAGATTATTATCTTTTTTTTTATTGTATTCTTTAGATATAAATAAATAGGACAAGCTTATTTCGAATGACCTATTAGTAATTAAATCGTATGAATTTATCCGTAATAATAATTCGATATTTATTTTTAATTCATAATTTTATTATACATAATATATTATATTATAATATATGTCGGATGAAAATATATCGAGAATTATTATTATCGTATCAACCGATATCATTGAAACCGTTCATTTGCATATATGAAATATTATTTTTCTTTTTTAAATATTTTAACTTTATTTTCATGAGATTTTGTTGTTATGCAAGTTTTTCATTTACTTTTTATTTTATTCCTTGAAAATCTTGAATTATTTAATAAGTTGATATTAAACGAACGATTTGTAATAATACAAGAGGAACGTATTTTATAAATTAACTGTTAATAATAATGACATAATTACTTTTAATCAATAATTTTATTATTTCTTGAAAATCGTTTGCAATTACAGGGACAATTATCGAATAAGGTGTTTGTCAAATGAACTATTTGTAGGAACAAACGTTGTTTTAATTCATTAATAATAATAATAATAATAATAATAATTTATACTTTTGAAAATCTATAATAATTGTATTATTCGCAGATATTATGACATTATAAAAGAAGAAAATGTTGAAATATCGGTTGACACGAAACGAACTGATTCTTCAAAAGGAACATCATCGTTAAAATTCACTTTGCAATAATAATAATAATAATAATAATAACCCACAATCGATTCAATGGTAAATCGTAAAGTTAGAAAATCCATGCGAGAGAGAAACGAAAGGACAAATGGGGGAAAGAGATATAGAAAAGGCGTGGGGGGGGGGTAGATAAAGATAAAGAGAAAGAGAAATAGAAAGAGAAAGAGAAATAGAGATAGAAATTCTCTTGTAGAATACGGTGCGAATTTCTTGTCGCATCGTAAAGTTCCTTCTCTCGTAAAGGAGGAGGAAAGTTGGCGCAGATTTGCGCCAACTTTCGCATGGAACTAGAATCGTGTTCTCGCGTGATTTTATTGGTTGGTGTCATCACTCTCTCTCTCTCTCTCTCTCTCTCTCTCTCTCTTTCTCTTTCTATTCTTCTCTTTTTCATAGTAGTACGAAGAATAGGAAAAACCGACGATCTGATTTGATCTTTGCTTAGACCCATAGGTGTTTGTTAACAAATATTTGATGTTACGAGTTTGTAACGTTACATTGAATAGATAACTATTTGATCAATCTTAGGATTACCCTACGATATATTTTATTAAATTCATTTCAAAATCCAATAGGAGAGATCCCAAGGTTTTATGATCAACAGGGATCTACTTTCGAGAATGATGATTTTTTTTCTGAACCTAATCTCAATAAAACTATCCTCATTAAATCGTTCAAGATTTGTGTTTTAAGAAAAAAGATGATTGGATTACGAGGTTTATTACATATTACGGGTTCAATTGTTTTTACATTTAATCCAATCCCATAAGTTTCTAATCGATTTTTGCGCGTTTTTCGATAATAATTCTTATGAACTTATTTTTGTTTTGTTTTAAGAAACACTCGGGCTTGTTCTTTTACTCGAATTATTTGTTTTATTATCTACGTAAAAATGATGAAGCGAAATTAAAGAAAAAATTAGTTATTCACGCGTAAATTTATTCGCGTTAGTTTAAATATTCGCGATAACGTTTCTTCGGTCATATTAGATCTAGGGGTTGGTGTGGGGGTGGGGGTGGGGTAGTTCGGTCAGGAAAGATATTGCCAAGAGCAATAGATTCGTTCTAGTGTACGGATAGACAGTTTCAAAGTTTCAAACGTTATCTCTTGCTGGTGCTTGCCAGTTCGTGTTCGGCAAGTCGATGACATTGCACGAGAACGGCCGCGGAAACGCGAGAAGGAAAGGAAGACAAACATTTGCGATGGTCTTTCGAATAAGCAGTATCGTTCTTGGACTAACCAACTCATTTCGAACATCCCTTGAACTTAGGGAAACTCTCAAGGTCCTGTACTTTATCGACTAATCTTAACACAGACCTATCCTCGTCGTATTAAACATCGCTTCAACGAGTTTCCTCGGAAACTTACGAAATGGACCAGCGTCTTGGTAGATTAGATAAGATCTCTGCTTACGGTGAATCTATTATCCATTTAATTGTGTCGTAATTTATAGCGTATATAGAATGTCTGTATAGATTAGTTTTATTTATTTATATTTTTTATTGTATTTTTATATACTTCAGGATTGCGTATAGTTTGATTTGATTTTTTTTATCTATAGATATGTAGGATTCGTGAAAAAATTGGGCCGTAGGACTGACTGGAGGACCGGGACTCGAACCCGGATCATCTTCCTTCCGCTTTCCGGGCGACTGCTCTTTAACCAATTGAGCTATCCAGGGCCCACCGTCCAATCTCTTCACGAACGCCTACTTAAGTGTTTGGCTTGGAGATGCTCGCATCCCACAGATATAAAATGGCAAATTGATGAGACTGAAAGTTATGGGGATTTCTTTTTCTTTTTTTATTATTATATTTGACCAAAATAATAATAATAATAATAATAATTATAATGGATTTTGATTTAATCGAATATTAGGAACGAAATTTGTGAAAAGAAAAAAAATAGGTTCACCCGTATAAATTTGATTAATTTGGAATGAAAAGATTGAAATAATATTAATATATATAATAATTTAGATGAAAAAATAATGGACGCGAGTAAAGTTAACCGGTTTCGATGGAAAAAGGTTTAATGAAAGCTCGCGAATAGACGGAAATAGGAGTAATTAATGTTGTCATTAGTTTCCGGAATGGCGTCGACGTTTTCATTCAGGGAAAAGAGAATTCTCTCCGCGTAAAATCGCAACGAGCTTGGACTCACCTCGTCTCTTTTATATCTCTCCTTTTTCTCTCTCTCTCTCTTCTCTCTTTATTTTCTACCTTTTTTTCCCTACTTTTTTTCTTTCTTTCTTTCTTTCTTTTAGAGTTTCTTCTACGTTTTTTCCTCGCGTCGTTGAGAACAAAACGAAGGAACGAAGAACATTGAGTACGAACGGAAAAGAGAACTCTCTCTCTCTCTCTCTCTTTCTCTCTTTTTCGTTCCTCCGCCTCGTTGCGATCTCTCGACAAAGTTTTTCAGCTTTTCTTTCCTTTCTTTTTCTTTTTCTCTATTTTTCTATTTTCCTATTTTTCTTTTTATCTCTCTTTCTCTCTCCCTCTTATTTTTTTTCTTTTTCGTTTTTTATCTTTTTGTTTTTTTCTCTCTCTCTCTTTCTCTCCTCTTTAGACTCTTCTTTTTCCACGGGTTTATATACCTAGGGTGATTCTACGTAACTCGTATACACTTGAAATACCTTTTTAATTATGCGTTCCTAATGAAAAATTGTTAAATGCACAAAGTTGTATGGTTCGACCGTTCTTTCTGTTTTTTTTTTCCTTCTATTTTTTTTTTTTTTACGGTCTATTCAAAGTTTCTACTCGAATGGTATCATTGTTTTTTTTTTTTTTTTTCGTCATAGATTCAAAGAATATATTAAATTAAAAATTTAAACGCAGAAAATATATTCATTTATTTTGATCTTTGAAACTTAATTGCAAGCGAAATATATTTAAAGATAAATAATTTCACGGGAGAATTAAGAAGAAAAAGAAACGACGAAGAGATCTTTAATATTTTTTTTTTCTAATCAAGGGCAACATTATCAATTTAATTTTTTATTTAAAATAGTATTAATAAAATATCCATTTCTTGGCATTAAATCTGATGGGAAAATGAAATATTTCTTACGATAAATCGAATTTGGGGGAAGGACGAAGAAAAATTAAAAAATGAAATGCAAAAGTGAACTTACAAAATTTGGATAAATTAATTTTTTTTTGTTTATTTAAAACGTCGATGAAGAATGTTCAACGGAAAAGGGAGGATGAAAATGAACTTAGTCGTACGATAAAGAGAATCGTTTTATTGATATGTACATACAATAAATTTATTTACAAATAATACAATAAATTTCTCGACGTCTCTCGTTTTAGTTACGTTTCGTTTTTTTTCATGTATTTTCTTTCCTTCTGTTTTTCTTTTTCTTGTCTGAGATTTTTTACCCCCCCTTTTTTTTGTTTTTTCTTTTTTTTTGACGATATACATATAAATATATATTATATGTATATTAACAAAATACTACGTTTCTTAAACGATTATTGTGCCATGCTGATATTTTTCGAAACACCTTGGTCACAATTCGTGAACGTTTAAACGGTAATGTTCGCTTTTTACCCTGCACGAATACTTTTTATTATTATTATTATTATTATTATTATTATTATTTTTATTTTTTTTTTTTATATTTTTCACGTATTTTCCTTTTTCCTTTATTTAACTTTTCGAGACTTTTTTATTTGAACGAAACGTTAACCCTCTTCCCCCTTCTTCTTCTTCTTCTTCTTGCATCTTCTACTCGTGTTCTCCTTTTCTTCCATTACGTTCGTGGTAGTTGCTATTCATATAAACATCACGTTGGCCATTATTAAAATTATAAAACAAGTTGGTTTTGTCGTAGCGTAGGAAGAACTCCCGTCACCGTGATGCATCGCGGCTGGATGCTCCTCTGAAACAAAAAATGGACCTGTGTGTATATACGCATGCACTTACGTATGCATTCATGCATGTATGCATGTATGTATGTGGGTGGATAGTTAGGTAGGGTATATCCGATAGTTTCACCAAGAGAATATCGAAAAATATGTCGAAAAAATGTTACGCTAGAAAAATTCCTTTACGTTGTCACCGAAAAAGAAATTTCTATTTTACAAAGTTAATCGAGTTGACGTTCAAATAGTCAAATATTTTCAAATTTGACGTATATAATAATATCCAGGCCACAACTTATTTTTTATATTAATATCGATCGTACGCGTCTCTATTCATTTATTTTAATTGATTTTTTTGTTTAAATTATTTTTACGCATCCTTTTTAGTATTCCAAGTATTTTCTTTTTTTTCAGCGTATAAAATTTGAATGTCGTAATAAAAACGTTTGAAAAGATAGATTAAATCTGTCAACAGATTTTGTTCAACATTTATAATCAACACAATATACGTCTAAATAATTTCATTATTATTATTATTATTATTTTGTATTTTTAATTATTATTGACGCAGGCCAATTTGGTATTACAAAATGTTTTTCACGTATACGAGTATCGGATGAGTTTTATCGAATCGTAACGAGATTACATAAATCGATCAATAAATATAGAAAAACAAAAAAAAAGAAACAAAAGTTCCAGATTTATATCAATAACCTGCTGCTGCTGCTGCTGCTGTTGGCTATTTTTCTTTAACAGTGTTCAATCGTTATTTTATTTACGTATTATATTTATATTATCATTATGCAATTAGAGTATTTTATCCAAGTGTTGTTTTATCGTCGGACCGACAATTTTCGCGATTAAATATTTTTATGTAGAAAAGAAAAAATATATATATATATAAACGTACGTAGATAGGGGTAAATATTTATCGTAAATAAAAAACAGAAGAATGGGAAGACTGATTAGAAGAAACGTCTTTAACAAAACTGTCAATATCAGTGAAAGGAGATAATATGGTTACGTTTGGATATTGCGTTGAGGGATAATTGGAACGGGCAATGATAGCATCGATAGTATCGAACTTGACATAGGAGGAAGGGGTGGCAGGTAGGCAGGGGATAGGGATGGGGGATGGCGGGGGTGGTTAATCGGTCAAGCGTAACGGTGTTCCCTTGCTTGTGGGAGAAAACATCGCGTTATATAATCTCTCCCGTTCGATTGGATAATTCCAGGGATGTTCTTTGATGTTCAAATGCAGGATAGGGTTTGTTGCAATGACGTGCCACCATTCGAAACGGCTAGCTAATCAGGTTCCACCTATCGATTTTACAGACATGAGATTTATCATAGAACACATTCCTACTATGATATATGCACTCACACATTTATCTACGTATTTATATATATATATATATAAATAAATGTGTTCCTCTCCTGTGCATGATCTGTGTGTTTGGTACGAATGCTTACGAATTTCCATTGCTTTCGAACATTATTTACGATTTATGATTTCGATCTTGTTTGTTTAAGGATGTGATGCACAGGATGTTCGTTTTCAATCGATCTCATACGATCTATACAATGGTTTACGATTATTACCGTTGTTTGTCCATGGAAAATGCAATTATATCCTCGATCAAACTGTATCGAATTATTTTTCTTATTATCTTTATTTGTTCTTTTTTTCTTTTTGTTGAGAGAGATAGAGAGAGAGAGAGAAACTTTTAAATTCTTTTTCCGATCAAAAAAATAAGAAATACCTATATTCTATCTACGTAGCTTTTCTTTAAGGTTGATTCAAGTAATTTGATTAATCTACATCGCGAGTAATTACTTTCTTTTCTTTTTTCCATTTCTTTCTTAAAGAAAGATAAAAAGGAAGAAAGAGGATAGAAAGAATAATCTTGCGAGATGAATAAACAGATCGCGTAAATGCCAAGGGACGTCGAAGGAGCTTTCGCAGCTTACGTGAAAGAAATAAAAAAAAAAAAGAAAAAAAGAACAAAGGAAGAGAGAGAAGAAAAAAATAAAAATAAAAACGGAGAAGTAGGAGTAGAAGTAGTAGGAGGAGGTGGAGAAGGAGGAGGAGGAGGAGGATTCTACAAAAGCACTTACCATCAACAACGTGGACCTTTATGCTGCTTGGATTCGCATTGCTTGGTTCACAAGTGTAAATCCCAGAGTCACTCGGAACGGCTTTTTGAATCATCAAACGACTCGTTGTTTCAGGGCCCTTTTCTGTTACCAAGCTGATACCACCTCGGGGCGAGTCGAAATTGATTATCTGAATAAATAAATAAATAAACGATTCTCTACAATTTTTTCCCATTTTGTTGATATATCGAAATATGAATAAAATACGTTTCCTCATACGATTTAATTGTAACAAAATTTACGAAAAAAAAAGATAGATTTATTATGTTCCTTTTTTCTTTGATGTATTTAATTTGCTCTCGAATAATTTAATTCTCGCGCAATGTATATGTAATCGATAAAATTTGATGAATTTTTGGGATTGTTCGTAAGTTTTCAAAATGCTACTACGCTTGTAAACAGAATTCAATTTATCAACCGAGTGATCATCGACTATTCCTCTAATTAAAAGTTTACTAAGTTTTCTTATTTATTACAGTATATATAAGGAGAGTAAAGTATCTCGTTAATTTTCTAATAAATTTACTCAAGCTTTAGAAACTTTACACATATATATATATACTATATGTATGTGTATGTGTGCGTGAGTGTAAATATATATACCTATAACATATATTTCTGTATATTCTTTCGTAAATTTCTTGAAATGGGGAAAGAGAAAAAAGAAATAATATTTTTAATTTCCTTCTTTCTGTTAAAGTTAAAGAATTCTTTCCATTCAACAATGTCGACGATGACGACGACGACGATGCTTTGATAGAAAATAAAGGGTAGCTTTCTTCAAGTCTTTTCAAGCTTCGTGAGACGTTGTGAAAACTATATACATATATATTTATATCTATATATATATATTTACATGTATATACGACACACTTTTCGCATATTTCCTTTGAAGATTTTTACAATAGTAGATTCGCCGGTGAAATATGCAATGTCTGTACCTTTATTTTCTTTTTTTTTTCTTTCTTTCTTTTACTACTTCTTTCCCTTTCCTTTACATTCTCTTTCTTCTTTCTTTCATTCTTTCATTTTGTTTTTTTCTTCTTGACTCCCTTTACTTCAGAAATTAGAGTGAGAAGTCCTATTTGTTGTTAGACTTTTAGCGTTACTTTGCTTTGCAATGATGACCTACTATATTTATACTTGCTGATATCGACCCCTGATAATTTAGCAAATGACGAATTTCTATTATTTCAATCCTCTCGTATACAGGATATTTTATTCTTTGAGTAATGAGAAAAAATGTGCCACGTAAAAATAAGTCAATCAAGGTAGAGTCATATTTTTTTTCTATTCGACACGTGAATAAATGTTGAAGTTGTAATAATGAACAATTTATATATCAAACATTCTTTCAGTATTATTTTCCGATAAGTCAATTTAATTTCATGATTTAGTACATTCATTGTAAAAAAATAAGTACGGAAAAAAAAGAAGAATACATTTTTTGGTGTCGTTTGAGATGAATATTAAAATATAATTGAAAGCGTATTTTGTTATTATCATTAAATTCTTATTCAAATTTGATTTATTTTCATTTAGTTAATATCATTTTGCGTGTCAGAGTTTTATTAGAAAAATAAGAATTTACGATAAAAATATGAATAATTATATATTTAAATAAAATATATGATAAAAATATGAATAATTATATATAATAATAATAATAATTATATATATATTCAAACCTTTAGAATTATTTAATTATTTATTTAAAAGATCGAAAAATAGTCAGAAAATATATAACTGGTAGTTAAGATTTAGAACATGTAATACATTATGAAAGACTTACTTCGGTATTGTGGCTCCAGACCATCATCGGGGGTGGTTCCGGTGCATATCTTACGATGCACGTTAAATTGATCGTACTTCCTTTGTTAACGAAAAGGTCTGGCTGACCGACTATGATAGTAACTGGTTCTGAAAATGAAATTTACGATAGATCAGATTTTGCTTGCTATTAACTCTCTCTCTCTCTCTCTCTAACCCTTTGCACTATAATTTCATTTTATTTGGGTCAAACTCCGATCTGATCTTTACCAAAGATACTCCTACACGTATACATACTCGAATACACATATATACACTCGATGAAAATGATATTTTTTCAAATTAAAATTTACGTCACAACTCCGATCTGATATTTAAATAAATCGTACTTACTTCTACTTACACACACATATGCACGATATATTAATAATAATAATAATAATAGTTATTTTTTTCGAAATAAAATTCGCGAGACATATCGGTCATGTGTGATATATTTTCAAATTTGACGTTTCGTATATAGGATGTATTATCAAAAATTACATTTTCTATGTACATATTTATTCATTATAAAATGATCGTGCGACATTTATACAATCTTGACTTTCACTTTGATATAAACCAGATGGAAAACTTTGAGAAAACTTTACGATGTAGTAACGAATTCTGCAAAACAATTTTGTGACAAAACTTTGACTTCGAATACTAGACTTGATATTAGATTAGACTTAGGAATTTGAATGAAACTCAATATGGACGATCAAATTAAAGTATTTCATGAGTTGAAATGAAATGAAATGAAAAATATAATATCAGATAGATAAAAATCTTGACAATTGTAATGAAAATAAATATCTTTGTAACGTTGGTTGTCATCGAGCTCATAGTTTTTTTCGGCGAATGGTTAAAAATAAAAAGAAAACGTACGGTGCAAACGAGAAAATAGAATAACAGATCGATATGTTTGTCATTGACTCACCGACTATCGTCAAATGTACAGTGCGTCCTACAGGTGGTGTCGTCGAGATTTGGCACTCGTAAATCCCGGTATCTTTACGTTGTGGATATCGTATTTTTAAAGTCCAATCTTCGGTGTGTGGATAGTGTTGAGCTTCGAATCGTTGATCGCTCGTATAAGTGTAACGACCGACTGTTAATAAGTGTACGTCTCGATGTCTAACCCATGACACCTGCAATCAAAATATTTTTATACACGTTATATATCGTTTATCATTATTATTTTTGACTATTCGAAAGAGAGAACGAGATCATTAAGTATTTCATTCAACGTATATCTCAATGTAAATAATATAATATGTATATATTTTTTAATTAACGTGAAATTATTTTCAATGTAATTAAAGTTCTTAGTATTTGTCAAATAAGGTTAGTAATAATAATAATAATAATATGCATTTGAAAATAGTAAACGTATCACTTTTATTTTATCATTTTTAATTAACGCGAATTATTTTTATTATAATTAACTGTTTAATATTTATCGCATATACAATTTATATCAAGAACAATAATTTGATTATTATAAACGAATACGCGTATATACTAATTTTTTGTACTGTTTTTTAATATTACAATTGCTTTCCGTATTTTTTTTCTTTCTTTTTTTTTAAACGGATCTCGATAATAATCATAGCCAATAATAAATACAAAGGTAATGATAATATTATTACGTGCAATTGGAAAATACTATTCGTACAAATTGTTAGGAAGAAGAAGAAGAAGAAAAAAAGTATCTTTACGATATTCGCGATCCGATACTCGAGGGTGAACATGAGGTGGGAGGATTGGGAGGGGGAGGAGGAGGTGGGAGGGGGAGGAGGGTCAATAATTAAATGAAATATCCGAGACTACGATGGCGGATATACGCGCATCCTATCGATTTACTCGACTGTCGAGATACTTCCTCCTCTATTTAAAATCGATGAAGCAAAGGAACGGCTAATGGACTGGAAACTTAGTTTTATCGGCCGATATCTTTAGAATAGCAGTTATACTCTGTCGAGCATCGATCCTGCCCGAAACTATATTTTTAACCGTGTCGTCTATATAAAATCCTCTTTTTTTTTTTCTTTTTTCTTCTTAATTTTGTAATGCAATTAACGAAGCGTCATCCCCCCCCCTTTTTTACTCGCGAGATTAAATAAAGAATTAATTATTATTATTATTTTTCCTCTCGATTTTAAACGATAACGATAATATACGAAATTGAAATTGATCTATTCGTATTTTGTATTAATTGTAAATTCGATTAGAACGATCATACGTAACGTTTTGTTTATTAATTTATACGGATGGTTAAGAAATTTTAAATGTATTTTTTTTGCTTTTAAATATCTAAGTATTTTCATTTTAATTACGAATCATTCATTTCGTATACGATGAAAGGTTTACGCGTTTAGACAACAAAAAAATTGGGGTTAAATATTATTTACGGTTGTAATTTGATTGAATTTTTTTTTCTCATTTTCTAAAAGAAAGTAAGAAAAAAGGAGGAAGGTATTACCTAATCCGTTGCTTTGATAAAATATAAACCAGTTAGCAAAATTTACCGGGAAAATAATTAAGAAATATTTTACTTTGCATTTTATTGAAAATTCTTCTTTTTCTATCCCGGTTTTTTATTAGAAATTTTTTCCATCCGAAATTTTTCTATGAACAAAATTAAATTTGTTCTATCGAATTACTCGGGGGTGAGAGGGGAAGGAAAAAAATGAAACACGAAAGTAACAAAATAAATAAACGCGGGGGAAGAAAAAATTGGTGAAAAATAAAGCAGATTTAGGTTTATTTTGGGAACAAAAACCCAAAAAAAAAACAAAGAAAAAAAAGAACAAATTCGAATTCAACGATCTTAAAATCGTCGGCCATGTAATCGAGTTAACGAGCGCGTTAAATTAGTTTTGTGTAAACGCGAGAAAGCAAAATTCTGCTTTTTAACGATTTGGAACCATTTTGCGAGACCTTTATTTTTGTTTAATATTTTTTTTTTTATTTTTCTATTTTTCTTTTTCTCCCCCTTTCTTTATTTTCCTTTTCTTTTTTTTTGTTTTGTTCGAGAGTCAGTAATGAGGTAGCTACGCAATTCGTACGGTTAGGTGGAATTTCGCATGGTTATAGAAAAAAAAGTGTGTTAATGAAGTTGAAGTTTTCGGTATAGTAAACGTTAAAGTACATATTATAAAAAGTACACACACACGCACGCACGCAGGCAGGCAGGCAACACGCACACGTTGAACGATTCAAACAAAACTGCGAGAATTTTTATCGTCGATCGAAAATTTCAAAGGACAAAAACAAAAAATTCGTCTTTTTTCCTCATCCGCATCCTCGCTTTTTCCCTTTACATGGAATTTTTCTTATTTTTTTTCTTTTTTTATTTTTCCTTTTTTCTCTATCACTTTTCTATTTCTATTTCAAAATTAACGACAAAGAAAAAACAAGAGTAGTAAGTAAAACGTAAAAATTAATAAATAAATGAATACGCAAGAAAAAAAAAGGTAATAATAATAATAATAATAATTATATAAAAATAGCTAGGAGAGAAAATGTTTTTTTTATTTTTTTCTTTTTTTCAATCGAGTATTATCGAATTGAAGTACCAATAAATAACTTTTCATTTCGATACTTAGAAAATCCCAACTAACGCGTTAACGATTTCTTTTTGGAGGTTGGGAAAAGAATTAAAAAAAAAAGAAAAAAGAAAAGAAAAAAAAGAAAAGTGTAAAGAAGAAGAAGAAGAAGAAGAAAGGATAGCGAACGTTTATTGCCTACTTCTTCGAGCAGTGTACCAATTCCGTCCTAACGCGGAATTAAATCTCGAGATTAAAGGAGGGTACTCGGACGCTTTCAACTCTTCTTCCACCTTTCCACCCCCTCCCCCTCCCCTCCTGCCCCCCGCCAACCCCTCGCCCGCTAACTTTTCCTCCCTTTCCTCCCTTTCCTCTTCTTTCTCCTCCTCTGTAACTTCTCTCCAACGTTCCATCCTTTCTTCTATCTTCTATCTGCCATCTTTTATCATTGTCTATCTTTTTCTTCACTGAAATACCCAAGATAGAATTTTCCTGATGAACGGGAAAATGTCATTTAAATCTGTTGCCTCTTTTATTTTTTCTTCCCTTTCGTCTTTTTTAAAAGGGCAAATGACGAAAGTACAGGCTAGAAGTGTAGTTTTATCGAACGAGAATATCTCGAAAAGGATAATGAGAAATATAACAATCGTGAATATTTATTATACTCGGTTTGTTATATTATTAGAATTGATGATATTAAATTTTATAATTCGTTTAATGAAGTTTTAATTTATGATTTATTTGATATATTAAATATGCTTTTAAAATGACTTTATATATATATATTTTAATCAAATTTCTAATTATGTTATTAAAAATCAATATATTATAGTGTTTCAAAGACAAAATGAGAAATATTTAATCGAGAATATTTAACTTTTTGATTATATTAAAATTATGGTATACTTTATCTCGGTGTAGAATGTATTTTTACTATTATTAATTATAATAAATACATTAATAAAATAAATTTACAAAAAATGGAGATATTAAATTTAATTTTTCTAAATAGAGAGTTTATAGTTAATTTATCGAAGAGTTGATTAAAAATAAAATATTGATTTAATACAAAATATATGACATATAGGTATAACTCTTTATAATTTCGAATGAGAGAGAGGGAGATACTTTATCTCGGTGTAGAATGTATTTTTACTATTATTAATTATAATAAATACATTAATAATAAATTTACAAAAAATGGAGATATTAAATTTAATTTTTTTAAATATAGTTTAGTTAATTTATCGAAGAGTTGATTAAAAATAAAATATTGATTTAATACAAAATATATGACATATAGGTATTACTCTTTATAATTTCGAAAGAGAGAGAGAGAGATACTTTATCTCGGTGTAGAATGTATTTTTACTATTATTAATTATAATAAATACATTAATAATAAATTTACAAAAAATGGAGATATTAAATTTAATTTTTTTAAATAGAGAGTTTATAGTTAATTTATCGAAGAGTTGATTAGAAATAAAATATTGATTTAATACAAAATATATGACATATGGGTATAACTCTTTATAATTTCGAATGAGAGAGAGAGAGATACTTTATCTCGGTGTAGAATGTATTTTTACTATTATTAATTATACTAAATACATTAATAATTAATTTACAAAAAATGGAAATATTAAATTTAATTTTTTTAAATATAATTTATAGTTAATTTATCGAAGAGTTGATTAGAAATAAAATATTGATTTAATACAAAATTTATGACATATGAAAGAGAGAGAGAGGGAAAGCGTGAGTTACGTTGTAAAATATAATAGATAGAAATTTAGTTAGATCGATATAGATGGAATTTGGGTGTGATTCAACTTCACTGGACGGTAAAACGTTACCATGGAGATTTCACATTGTCCTGTCCTGTCTCAGTGCATTGCCGGATACGGCATAAGTTCTCGAGATGACGCGTTCGTGTCATCGCCATTAGCCGTACTATTGTTTGCCGATATTCCACAGGAATCTACGTGTCATCTCGTGAAATCGCTTAAATGGTTCGAAGAATCGACCAATCGACCCGCGAATCTCATCCGAAATCTTCCTCATTTTATTAGAATTTATCTTATCTTATCTCACGGCTAATTAATTTTTTAAACGAGCATCTCCACGATAATATCATTTATAAACAATTATTTCTCTTTTACATAATTTATATTTATATTATAAGAAAAATAATTCGAATTGATTCGTCGATATAAATAAATACATTCTATCAAATATTTTTATTACTAATATAAAAATTTAACTCGATGGACTATACGCACGCGAATAATTGAAATTCCAATATAAATTGGGGATAATAAATCAAAGTATTCAATTATATAATTAATTCGTGTTTAATTGAACACGAATATTTTTCTTTATTATCAAATATATTTATTAAATTTAGTTAACAATAATTATTAATTATATTATATATTAATTATATACATTTGTACGTATCGTTTGGAATAAAAATATCAAATATATTTGGTATACTTTTGTTCAATTTGAAAATATAAATAAATGTTAGAAGTAAGTATACGAAAAGCGAGTAGCAAGCTTAATCCTAAAACGCGAAACATTTATCATTTTCACTCTTAAACTCAACGCAACATGATCTCTTATGATATATGATATAACAAGTATATATGTATAGAGGCAGAAAACACACACACACACAAAGAGAGGGGGGTTGGGGGATTGGAAATGACAGGCCAAGTGTTTGAAGACCATAAGAAATTCTTTATTTGATAAACGCATTTAACGATAATGGCTTTTCATTTAATCGTTAACGTTGAATTAACACTTTTATTAGCACTTCTGGAAATGTTGTTAATCATTCTAATCGAAAATCGTCGTCGTCGTTCGATGCTTCATTATCCGTCTAATGGACAATGCGTTAATTAATTAACTCGAATAATTGATAATAGATAGTGGTGAGTTACGATGGTATTAGACTATTCAACAAACTAACAACGGAACTGATACATCTCGATTATTCTGACACCTTTTGTGTATCTAATTTATCATTAAACAACATATGTGTGTGCAATATTTTATTAATTTACCAATAGACCATTAATATTATCATCATCATTATTATTATTATTATAATTATTATTATTATACTTTTGGTTATGTAATTATTTTCAAACTATTTTTTTTTTCTGCCTCCGATATTCTAGTTCGATAATTGTGACACGTTTCGCATAGTACAACGAACGCGCGTGTGCGTGAAATTTATTAATTTACTAATAAAGTGGATATTAAAATTTTTGTTATTAAACTTTACACTAGGTTATAATTAATTTTTTCTAATTTGTTTTCCCGATTTTATTATGTTCCTTTTCCGTTCTTTTTTTTCTTTTGGAAGGGTCAAAAGGGAGGGGAGGGGGAAGAATATCCCTCGTACACTCACGCATACGTTACGAGAAGCTTCATTATGGTTCCAGCGGTACGCTAGTTGTTATTAAATTTTTTACAATGTAATTTTTTACCTAATTTATTTTGCAGCCAACTTTTGTTAGACCTCTTTTCCTTTTTCTTCTCTTTTTTTTTCCTTTTTCTTCTTCGTTTGATTGCATATTTTATTACATCTCTCGTATGCGTAAGCTGATTTCAAGCCATTTAATTAACATCGAATTACGCGAATAGAGAAATTTAATTACGCGTCTAGTCGAATATTTAATCAAAATTTGTTTTGTTTTCTTTTTTTGTTTTTCTTTTTCATTCCGTTATAATTTTACAATATGAATGATCCGAATCGTAGGAACGATTGGATATTAAATACACAAAACACGCATGGAAAACAGATGTTTCTAGACGAGCTAGACGAAGAGTAGGTAAAAAAAAAAAAAACAGAAAGAAAAAAAAGAGAAAGAGAAAGAGAAAGAGAAAAAGGAATATCGATGAATGGAAATGCGTTCGTTGGAAAGAATAAAGTCGAACGAATGGTCCAGCAGATCCGAGTAATCCGAACGGTTAACGCTTTCTCGGAATCCCACTGGGTATATAATGGTCATATAAAATGGGGCTGCTCGATTTTTAACGTAAAGCAACGGGGTTAGGTTGGTAGATTGGTTGGGGCCAAACTCTATATCACCTTTTCCTTGGCTACGCGAGGGAGATAAAAGGATTTATACGAATATCACGCGGCCTCACGAAAGAACGTTTTATCTTGGATCATCTCGACTTGAAATTGCACATTCCTTACGTTTTCTTCCTTTTCAAATATATGTACTTACGTATATTTAAGTATCCTATATTTTTTCCTTCTTCCCCCATTCTATGGGCGGAATGGGGGATCTTTTTTTTTTTCAATTATCCAAAATTATGTCTTTCCGATTTTCATTTTATCTATTTATGTGACATAGATTGTTACTTATTTGATTTGTTTTATTTGCTATTTTCCTTTTTTCGTTTTTTTTTTCATTGTATATTGCATATTGCTTACGTTTCTTCCTTTTCAAATATTTGTACTTACAAACATATATTAATCCTATATTTTTTCTATCTCTTTATTTCGACCATCTTTTTTTCAATTATTAAAAATTTGTCTTTTCGATTTTCATTTTATCTATTTATGTGACAAAGATTGTTACTTTTGATTTGTTTTATTTGCTATTTTCCTTTTTTGTTGTTTTTTTTTTATTTTTCATTGTATATTGCATATTGCTTACGTTTTATTCCACTTCAAATATTTGTACTTACACATATTTAATCCTATATTTTTCTTCTCTTCATTTCGACCATCTTTTTTTCAATTATTAAAATTATGTCTTTTCGATTTTCATTTTATCTATTTATGTGACAAAGATTATTACTTATTTGATTTGTTTTATTTGCTATTTTCCTTTTTTTGTTTTTTTTTTCATTGTATATTGCATATTGCTTACGTTTTCTTCCTTTTCAAATATTTGTACTTACACATATATTTAATCCTATATTTTTTCTATCTCTTCATTTCGACCATCTTTTTTTTCAATTATTAAAAATTATGTCTTTTCGATTTTCATTTTATCTATTTATGTGACAAAGATTGTTACTTATTTGATTTATTTTATTTGCTATTTTCCTTTTTTTGTTTTTTTTTTCATTGTATATTGCATATTGCTTACGTTTTCTTACTTTTCAAATATTTGTACTTACACATATATTTAATCCTATATTTTTTCTATCTCTTCATTTCGACCATCTTTTTTTTCAATTATTAAAAATTATGTCTTATTATTAAGATCAGATTATTACTTATTTCATTTGTTTTTTTTTTTTGTATAGTGCATGTGATTTTCTTCCATTACAAATATTTGTACTTACACATATATTTAATCCTATATTTTTTCTTTCTCTCCATTTCGACCATTTTTTTTCAATTATTAAAAATTATGTCTTATTATTAAGATCAGATTATTACTTATTTGATTTTTTTTTTTTATTGTATAATGCATGTGATTTTCTTCCATTACAAATATTTGTCTCTACATTTACTCAAGTATCTTAAATTTTGATTACCCCTTTCGTGTTTTTAGGATTTTCTTTCTAATAAGAAAAATAATTATTAAAAATGATAGTAACAATATGATATAAAATAATGTCTAATTGTTTAGAATCTCATTTGAAAATTCTATTTAAAAGAAATATTTTCACGATACTTATTCTAATATCAGAAAAATTCCTATATATATATATATATGAGTTTCTATTGAAATGAAAATGAATTCTAGCCGAAGTCCCTTATAAATTCTAATCTCTCATGAAAAATCTTCGAAAAATCTTTCCGAATGATCGGAAAGATGATCGTAGGAGATAAGAGGGAAAAGGAATCCCGATTAAATCGATCGTCCTCAGTATTCCAAAGTAATTTCGTCAATTTTCTATCTCCCATTCGAAAATACCCATATCTTTATAGGTCTGTCAGATATTTAAGATGAAGAAAAACGTTAAAAAAGTAAAAAAGATGGAAAATGAAATATAGAAGAAGAAGAAGAAGAAAATGTTGGAAGGTTGGTAAGGTTTTCTCGAGTTGAGATCGATATTATTCGGTGTAACGGTATTACAAGAGAAAAAATTTCGTCCAGAGGTAAGAAATTCGTAAGAGACTTGGTTGTAAACTTACCGTACGGTTTCCCAAGTTTTTGACTTTGCAGACGAGTGCCACGGTTTTGCCGACCAACCCGGTGAAATTCGATTGCATGGAAGCGTCGAAAATGGGCACGGTACCTGGCGTTGGCCATTCCTCCAAGAAATCGGTTCGAAAGTTTCGCAAAGAGGATACCATGGCGCCTGTATAAAACAAAAATACAATGGATTACGATATATCAAACGTTATTTTATTTCTTCTAGTATAAATAAATATTTACAAAAAAGGGAGGAGACAACACAACCGAAAATCTTTTCGATTTTTTTACAAATCGAAAGTTAGAATCGTGGTCATTGACCATTTGCGTTTTAATTATTTCAATACGGTCAGCCAGGAATATTAACTTTTCGCATTTTTTATTGATTATTTACCGGCATTTGCATACCTTAAATAACTTGCAAATTGTCCCCGTAATGAAAAAATTATGTAAATCGTTCCTCTCGCAAGAATATTTTCCTCTCTTTATTTTCCTATTCTTTCTTTTATTTTTTTATTCCACTTAAACAAACGACGATAAAAATTGAACCTCCCCTTTATGCGACGTAATTATGATATATTAAACATTTCTACGTTCGTTCTATTAATTAACGTTGAATATTTCGATTGGATATATTATTAAGATGAAGATTTTCATACTGAATTTTAATTATAACTACGAATAACACGTTCGAGTTATTAAACGGAAATTCATTTCCGAGTTAGTTAGGAATGAGAATCGAGAAAAGGTAGGAAAACTTTTTATTCTTTCTCTCTCTCTCTCTCTCACACACACATACACACACATATACACACGTACACACACTTTCTCTTTCGTTTTGTCTCTTTTATCGGACGTTATACGTTTCCTTGAAAATTCTTTAAGTCCGTGGAGATTAATGTTGAACGATAGATTTGAGGATAATTCGTAGAGGTCGTGGCGTGCAATAAATCGCAACGTCAAAGCAAACCCCCTCTCCCCTTCCCCTCCCCCTTGCGCCCAACTGATGCGGTTTTACCCTCTCGTTATACGATTAAACGCGATATATCGTATTACATCAGCCGTCAGTATATTCGCTGAACGAACCACTCTTCTCCGACGGTAACGTCAATTTCGTTAAGTGCTTACATTGTGTTCGAACGACTAATGGAAGCTTCAATGAGTGGTTTTTCGAGTGAACAAAAATTTTCATCCGAGAACTTTTTCACAGTATTTTTTTCTTTCCTCCCTTTTTTCCTTTCCCATTTTTCCCCCTCCCTCTCTCTATCCCTCTCTATTTCTATTTCTTTTTATTCTTCTCGCTTTTCTTTTAAGGTTTATATACTAAACTGTTTTTTTCCAGTTTTAGATTAAAATTGTTATCGTCAGATTGGTATCGTTAGTCTAATGATTTTAATTTTATTTTGTTTTCATTGTTCGTTGACAAGTTGCAATTGAGAATTTAATTGAAACTTGTATACTTAAAATTTGATTATTAGTTAGTTGTAATCGTTTGAGATTAGTAGTTTGTCACTTTTGCGCATTCCCTTTTTGTATACGGTAATTTCTTTTATCGTGAGTATTTTTTGATTGATTTAGGCTTATATCCAAAATTTGATATTATTATTTTATATTGAAATTGTATCGTTATGTTAAAATAATTGAAAGTTTCACGATTTGTTAGTTTTTATTTTTGCCAACAAACACAAAGCGTGTAGAAAATTAAATAATTACGGTGAACGGTTTTAATGCCGTTCCTTGTACAACTTTTTTCTTCCCTCCTATCAAATATATTTTTATATCAACTTATTGTTAATAAAATTTGATATTATTTTCTTTTTAATATCGTTGATAATTACTTTTGTTTGTTAAATTTTTCTGTTAAATTCTATTATTATTCTTATTATTTGATTCGTTACCTAGGAAGCGTGATAGAAAATAATTGAATACTCTAAACGTAAGAGAATAATTCATTTCAGTTCGGAAACATTTCATTTCGTTCGTCGAAAGCATTTCGAAATGAGTGAACTAATTTCATACACAGATAGATACGCTAGGGAACAAGAGCTCGACTTGTCGTCGGAAGAATACTTAGCGGACTGCTTACATCTGCATTTTAAATTCGATGTTTCCCGATTTCTGCTCCAGTTCTCTCAACTATTTCATTTCGCAATGCTTTCAGTTTCATAATTAAATTCAACGATTACAAACATGAAAATCCAAAAAGGAGCATGAACGTTAACGCACAGTTTTGATATTCCGATTAATTCCAATGTTTAATTACTATCTTTTGCTATTGAATAAATATCTCTTTGCCTTTTGATTACTCGCTTTCAACGTTTTCGAATGGCAAATTAGTTGTCTGATTAAATATTGACAGAAATTAATGGGTATAAAAAAAAAAAAGAAAATTTTCAAAGAACGCACGTACCACCCGTCATTTTAAGATAAAAATTTTATTTCCGCGTGTTTATATGCACCCCGATTATGCGAATGTGTGCGCACGCGTGAGTTTTTTTTTTTTTCTTTGTTGGCGTGACGTATAAAGAACGATAAAATTAATTGAATTAGAACGTTCACGAGATGGATATTTCGCGTAATTTAGATTAACATTTTTGAGAAATAACAAAATTAATGGAACAAATATTTTCTAGATTGATTTCTTTTTTCCTTTAACTTTCATTTCCTTTTCCTCGTAATAAAAAAAAAAAAAATGAGAAAACATAAAAGAAGTGATAAAAGAGTTCGAAAATTATAGTTATTTTTAAAAATTGTTCCCGAACAACAACGTGGTGATATGACAAAATGTTATTTTCCTATCGTTTTACGAACGACGAATACCATTACGAACGCGAATTTGCTTTCATTCTTTCGAATATCGTTGTTAAGAAAGTGGAACAACATCGCCATTGAAAAAACACACAAATATATACTCGCACACACACACACAAATAGAGACAATGCAGCTCTTTAATCTCGTTGCATAAATATCATTGCGAAAACATTTTTATGTACGTCGACGGTTTTTATTATCGACTTTAAAGTTGAGTCACAATGTTAAGTATTTAAGTATTTAAGTGCTCGTACTTTTATATTGTCTATTGGTTGTTATGCTTTTAAAGAATACTCGACAAAATATTGATGACAATTATATCCCGATGACGCTTAAAAACTAAACAATAGATGTGCAACGTGTCAACGTGTTTCTAATCAAATTATTCAAAATACTAAATAAACGATTAATTTATTTGAATTTGTTAATATTCGCATCGGGGACGATAGAAAATGTTTCAATTTAAATCAAGAAAAATATTTAATTTATTAGAATAACAAGAAAATAAATACATAAGAAAAATAAATAAATAAATACGAATAATCGGGAGATCAGACGCATAATTAATTTGACACGCATCACGTATAATGCTTGCTCGCAAGATATATTATTATTATTATTATATTATTATAATATTAAGCTATAGTTAGACTAAAACTAGAGCGAAGGGGATTATCTGGTATACAAGATAAGAAGAAGATTCATATCATCCCTTGGAGACATATCTATCGTCACGTTTCAGCAACGACATTATCGACCAACCCCTATCTTCCTAACTAGGAGTATTCAGGATTAATCTTTTTTTCTTTTTCCTTCTCGGTGGAATAAAAATCAACATGTAAGAAGTTAAGAGGGAGACGAAAAGGTTTTGACAAATGTTGACTCAAGCAAACGTTATAATTATTTCAGGCTTTACCTCCAAGCAAGAAGGGTTGAATACACTGACACACACATACACACACACACGCGTATACATATTTACGTTTGGATTTATCTCTTTGCTAGTGTGTATGTACCTATATGCACATCCATACATATTCATATATAAACGTCTGGATTTATGTGTGTTTATTTACCTGTATATATATATTTATATTACACATATACATTTCTATGTATATTCATGTACAAGTATATATGTACGTCTGAATTTGAGTGTGCATGTTAGGTGTGTATGTACACTACCGAACAAAATTTTGGAATTTCGTGAAACAGCATAATTGTAACAAGAAAAATAAATGCCTTTGGAATAATCGAGATTAATATTATTTGTCAGATACAAAAATTATGTATAGATAAGATGTTTTACATTTCGTATCGTCATATTCGTATTCACGAATCGAATATTGTTCTTCAAATTGTCCTTTAAATCGAGAAAACCGTCTTTATTTTTAATAACAAATTTGACACATTCTACATATCATTGAAATCAATTTTTCCGATTGTTTCTGAATATTATGTTCAAGTAAAAAATTGTATTTCGAAACGTTGCTTTAAAGTGGGTATAAAAATATTAATAAAAACATGAAGAATAAAAAAAAGAAAAGTGATAAAAATATTATGATTTAAAAAATCATGGGCAAACTACTATTGGAAACTTTTGGTTGGTAGTGTACTCATATCCCATGTTCTAAGTATATAAGTCTGGATTAAAGTATCTACGTTTCTGAGTGTGTATGTAAAAGTATATAGATATAAATGCGAAGGATAAATATAGTAAGAGGAAAAGGGTAGGTGATACCAGTGCTCGGTTGTTACGGCTCAGAAGCAGAAAGATCTTTCTGGACATTGAAGGACAGGAGCGAATTTGGCTAGTCACCACAGAATCCTATTTCGTCCCCTGCGGTACCGTTAACTGGCCGACCTCATCTCCCCCTTTTTCCTCGTTCACCCTTCTCTTCATTCCTACGAATGGTCAAACCAACTTCATTTCCTGCCTTGTGAATTTCCACCCTCCCTCCCTGCCTCCCGTTTATTTTTCTCCACGTATACGTGTATTTTTTGTATCTTTCTATCTCACCCCCCTCTCCGATTCTTTCTATTTATCTTTTCGTGTTTTCCCTATCTTTGTCTCCGTATTCCTTTTTTTGTCCTTTGGCTATCGGACAAACACACTTTCACGAGTCCCAACCCAACGATTTAGAAAAAGACTGTGAGATATCCTGTAGGAAAGGGGGGAGAAGGGTAAGGAAAAATAAGGAAGACTCGATCAGTGAAACTTTTGGGTGATAGCAATTGGAACGATAACGAGAGAACATCTCTTCTATTCTTTTCTCTTACTTTCCTTCTTTTTTTTTATCCTTTTTTCTTGAAACGTTAGGAAAGTCTCAAATTGTCTATGGGATCTCTTTTTAGAAGAGAGAGAGAGAGAGAGAGAGAGGATAAAAGAGAGAATGACTTTTGGTCGACTGTTGGGAATTCGCTTTTTCGCCTGTCCGATCTTAAAAGCGTCTCTTTTGTTGTCTGGATGTCGAAGGGTCGCAATAGATTACCTGGATCTGTACGAGTTCGAGAACTTCCTTCCTTCCTTCCTTCCTTCCTTCCTTCCTTTCTTTCTTTTCCCTTTCTTTTTTTTCCTTTACTCAACTAGAAAAGGACAAAATTAAGCCGACATTTCTGTAGTTCGTCCCTAACGACCAACTTATTGGAAAATGAGAATAAACTCAACGGGAAGTAAGTGGATAGGATTTTCCACTAATCTTTTACAACTTCGAACTTGTGGCCAAGATCGGTACTCTTTGTAGAAATTAGTGGGTACTAGGTTACAGCCCTTATTGCTATAGGGTGTCCTAAATATATACAAAAAAATTCAGCAATACGAGTAAAGTCGGAACTAAAGGTTGATGGTCTGTTTAGAAACGGGAGATGGTTTTTCCTTCTGGAAAGTGTAATAGTCATGCGGTTGCAATTCTTTGTCGAACTTTATGGGCCCTAAAACGCAGCCCTTATTACTGTAGGGTGCCTAAATATATAAAAAAATATAGCAATCCGACTCCAGTTGGAACTAAAGGTCGAGGTATCTATGGAAACGAGAAAAGGTTTTCTTTTTTTGGAAAGTGAACATAAGTGTTTGTGATTCTTTGTCGAACTTTATGAGTCCCAAGGCGCAGCCCTTATTGTTATAAGGTGACCTAAATATATAAAAGAGGCTAACAATCGGATTCCAGTCAGAAGTCAAGGTCTAAATATGTGCTGAAAATGGAAAAGGTTTTTCCGAAAAGTGATGGTTGTGCAGTTGCAATTCTTTGTCGAATTCTATGGGTCCTAGGATACAGCCCTTATTGTTATAGGGTCCCCTAAATATACAAAAAAGGCAACAATCTGACTCCAGTCATGGTATGTGGTGAAAATGGGAAAGATTTTTCTGAATAGCGAAGGGTCGTGCGGTTAAAATTCTGTGTCGGAATTTTTGGCTCGCATGACGCAGCCCTTTTTTCTAAAAGGGTTGTCTCACCATGAAAGAGAATTGTTTTTCTGGAAAGTGAATGATCGTGTCTACCAATACTCTTTAAAGAACTTGATGCTAGAAATTGAATATCCTTGTAAAATAATATTCAGATATATTTATTTTCCAAACAACACTTCCTAGTAATGATTATCTTCTTTCTCGCAAACTGTTTCAGAATTTTCCTCATAGTTTCAATCTTATAAATAAAATATATCCAATCGTGAAAATGATTTATAAAAAAAAACATGATATGAATGAAACATTCGAATTAAATTTTTATTCATTAAAAAATACATATCGATTAATCGTTAGGTAAATAATATATTGTTTCAAATTACATAAATATATCAATTTCATACTAGAATTAAATTAATAAACGTTTACGTAATGACATTAAATATAATAATAATAATAATAATAATAATGAAAAAAAAAGAAAAATAAATTCATGATAATATGAATTGATCGAGAATTTTATACGAGTTTTTCCGTAATTAATTGAAAATTAGAATCAGTGGGAAAAAGAAAAAGATAGAAAGAAAAAATAGAGAATCCGTTGTCTCGAAGAAGATGGCGAATGCAATCATTACGTGAATCCACATTGAATTTGGGCTGATTAGTATGTACGTCGATAGATACGGGTATGCCGTTGAACAACTATCGACTGAAAGCACAGCTGCTTGGAGGATAGAAATTCAGGAGACACAGACTGAAATAGAAAGAGAGTGAGAGAGAGAGATAGAGAGATAGAGAGAGAGAAACAGAATGAGAGAAGGAGAATTCTAGATCGTTTCAAGTTTCCACATTAAGCGACGAACGTAATCTAAAGACTCAACTCGCATAGAAGCTTCTTACAGTTATACGGAATCCTATTGCTTTCGGTTGATCGAGTAATTGTGCGAGAGAGAGGAAGATATAGAAATAGAAAGGAAAGAGAGAGAGAGAGAGGGTGAGGGGGGAGGGGGGGAGAGGGAGAAAAGGGATACATAGGAGTACCTACAGTCTTGAATTCACGTTTATATAGAGTATCATTAGGATTAAGAGAAAATGCTAATCTTCCAGTACAAACGATAGAATCAAAGAGCAAACTAGAAACTTCAACGGCTATTAGAGAATTGTTTGAAATTTTCTATAAACACAATAATATTCGTTATCCTTTATGGTAGATAACGTTACGCATAAGTATGTAATTATTTTTCTAACTATTTCTTATCAAAATCTATCATACTGTTTCTAACATGATAATTATTTGTACAACGTAGACGGTTAAATGTATCGAGTTTAATTTAAAAAAAGAAAAAAGAGAATAAGAAATATGAGCCAGATTATCGAGCATGATTTTTGCTGTATCAGCAGTAATTATCAACCATACACACATACACACACGCACACAAACGAAAGAGAGGGAAGGATTCTCTTTTCAAGGATGAAATTCATCAAACGAAATCTTACGGAAATTTGTTCGTACAGATATCGGTTCTCCAGTTCTCGAAAGGAATTTATCGTGTCGATTGAGAAAAAGAAAGGAAAGGAAAGGAAAGAAAAGAAAAAAAGGAAGGAAGGAAGGAAGGAAAAGAAAAGGATGAGAAAAAAAGGAGTGGTGAAATATAATGACGATGGATGAAATTTTCTAGGTTACAGGGTCACCAGCAAAAGCAATCACTTGGCAAACGATTCGGAAACTTAGAAAATTCTGCTAGGAGTGACTTAAAAAGTTAATGTATATACATATATATATACATATACGTGTATATGTATGGACGTTATTTCGGATGTTGCTCGTAGTGATATCGATAGAAGACAACGATAGATTACCTGGGTCAAAAACAAAGCGATACCGGACACCATCGCTGCTGGTTCACCGATCGATCGCTTACGCTTCGTCAGAGAATTTAATCCGGCCACTTCTCCCACTCTCTTCTCCTATTTTCTCTCTCTATCTCTCTCTCTCTCTTTATCTATCTGTCTATCTATATATCTTTGTGTTTCTAGATCCCTTGTTAACTTGCTCTCTCTTTCTCTATCTATCTATCTTCTATTTCACTCTCTCTCTATCTCTATCTCTCTTTCTCTCTCTATTATACATACTTTGTGTTCTGTCGTTCGAATAACACCAGCCATCATTATTTTAACCAGGCTCTGTGGGTTCGTCATACCTTTCACCTATATTCTTTGAAAACGATTGAAAAACAAAACTCGTTCATTTCGTACCTCGATATTTTCATTATTTTATACCATGATTTTAATCTGCTTCGAAATGCAAAGCTCATACGCGTTCGCTAGCAGCAAACGGGAAGAGTATAGATAGATAGATAGATAGATAGGAGATTATTTTCTACCACGATTTAATCTCCATTTAATATAATTTAAAGATCAACGTGAGAGAAATCTATAGACAAAATATCCTAATAATATATATATATATAAATAATATAGATCAATATTATATATAAAAGGCAAACGAATCAATTGATTATTATATAATAGAAAAATAAGAATAATAATTCATAAAATGGAATAATTTTATTTATTTTATATTTTTTCTCATATTTGTCATCCTTATAATATATCTTCTACTCTCTTGATATCTTATTTTGATATATAATATTTTATATATTTTTTTTTTGCGTATCCAATCACACCTATACAATATTACAAAGTAATCAATAGCACAGGATTTTTGTTTGTCCGAACGGATCACTCATCCATTATATTATTATATTGACCGTGCCCACGTTACTCAAGTTAAGTGATTTGACGAAAATAAATAATCCAACATGGCTAGACTTGTTGTGAATTTTATTTTATATATTAAATAATTCCATATTTTATTAGTCACACATTTTATTTCTATTTATATTATTTATATATATATATATAATATAACAATAATAATAAATATATTTATATTTATTTATTATATTATTTTAATGACAATTTATTACTTTTGTATTATAAAAATCCTTTAGCGGAAAGATAAATGAAAGGAATATAAGTGTTATCATATCGCATTACATTTCGGTGGAGAAAAAAAAACATATGGTTAAATGATGTAACGATGGAACAGATTAATAACTATTAAAACAAGATAAAATCGTGTTGTAATCGATAACGTATCGATCGAATACTTCATCGAAATACGTTATTTTAAGTGATTACAAACGTTCCACCCATTTGCACCAGGCCCCTTTTACCACTCACACCTCCCCCCCTCCCCCCTTTTACCGCCCGCTCCCTCCCACCCCTGCCACGTATAATTTAACTTTTTTATTCTCCACGGATGCGACAGGATGCAAGGTTAATCCGGCTGATTCGTAAAACTGCGAGCTTTAATCGGATTTGCGTTTGAAATTTTGTCAGAGGAAATCGGTGTCAAGTTATATAGCGCCGGGACTCGATTCGAGTTTTTCGTTCGGTTCCCAACCCGTTGATTCGTTTATTCTCGTTGGTATCCGGTTTTTTCCTTTTTTTTTTTTTTCTTTTTTTTTCGTTTACCACTTTTTTTCCTCTTCATTTTTTTTTCATTCGCTTCTTCTTCTTCTTCTATCTTTCTTTCTTTCTTTCTTTTTCATTCACCTTTGCATTATTTGGTTGGTCTCGCGAACGTATGCTAGGATAATGTGTGTCTGTGTCTGTGTCTGTGTGTGTGTGTGTGTGTGACTGTGTTGAAAAACATTCGTAGCGAAAATAACGTTCGTAAAATTTTCATTTAGCGATCTCCAATGGAAATAATTGATAACATAAATGAACGTAAAAGACTATTTCTCTCATATCTCTACATTTTTTTTCTTTTTTTTTTTATTTCTTGTTCTCTCTCTCTCTCTCTCCGGAATATTTTCTTACATCGATGTCGCATTACGATTTCATACAATTTCTCTTTTTACTTTTCTTTTCTTTTCTTTTCTTTTGTTCTTCTTTTTTTTTGTTTCACGAAAAAAGAAAAAATATCGCAAAAGCAACGTTTCTCTCTCGTAAATATTTTCAACGTTCGATCAACTAAAAAAAAAAAAAGAAAAAAGCACGCGCGAGACGTGAGTACGTTGCGTGTGTGTTTTCGTCGAAAATAAGAGAGGAGAAAAGAAGAAGAAGAAGAAGAAGAAGAAGAAGAAGAAGAAGAAGAAGAAGAATATTGAAAAATAACAAAAAAAAAAAAAGAAAAAGAAAAAACGAGAAGAATTAAAAAGCGAGAAAGAAAATACGTTAAGCGTTTGACCCTAAAATTTTTCTTCCACCATTCGACATATTCTTTTCTATACTTTCTTTATTTCTCTCTCTTCTTTTCTATTTCTCTTTCCGTTCACGTTCTCCAACAGCAGCAGCAGCATCAGCAGCACCAGCAGCAAGCCTTTTTATGCGTACAACGTAGTAACGTTGGTACGTTGATAACTGTGTATGCGTTTTCTCTCATCGAAATAAAGAAGGAAAGAAGTATAAAAAGATAGAGACAAAAAGAATTTAGAAAAAAAAAAAAAAAAAAAAAAAAGTAGTAGAAGAAGAGAAAAAAAGTAGAGGAAAAAGCTTTTGCAGCAAGCTTTTCCACCCGTGGGACCTCTTTATAAAAACCATAGGCGTCGAAGGAAAGAAAAAAAGAAAGAGAGAGAGAGAGAGAGAGAGAGAGAGATATTTTCGAAGAGAAAACAAGAAATTATTTTTACGAGGTTTATACATACATTTTATGTATATATACATATACATATATATGTATATATATACACGTAGGTATATACTATTCATATTACTACAACTATGGTACCTACAATGTACCTTCGTTTTTTAACCTTCTTTCACACTTACCAATCTAACTCCCCCCCTCCCCTTCCCCCTTTACCTTATCCATATATACCCCCTCCCCCATATATACCCATCCTTTTCACAGTTATGGCACGAGTTATTGGCACGAACCGAGTACCTGCCGTAAGATGATAACCACTCATAAATTCTCAACGAATTTTCTAGTATATTCCTATCTTCGAAACACCTATTATCTTCATTCTAACGAGTCCATCTGTATTATCGTGGCAATATATTAAATAAAATTGTAGTCTCGTTTTTGACGGATTTATTTTAATATTTTCGTCATACTTAATTTTTTTTTTTTATTTATTTTTCTCTCTCAATATTTTTAGTTTCAAGAACATACTTCCGATAAGATTTGTTTACATACATATATGCATTTGCGTATATATCTATTTATAATTCTAATTATTTATGATATATTTTTATCGCTAAAATAAATAATTATTATTTTCAACGCAATGAGGTCATATCTGTATTTTATTTTTTTGTAATTATTTTAATTTTTTTTGGATTATACTTAAAATATATATATATATTTTTTGTTTTTGTTTAAATATCTTTTATACAGAGAGAATTATTCCGATTTGATTTGTTACTTTTAACATCCTATTAACGTTTTTATCTTTCTTTTGTGCCATAGTTCAATATTTTCCTTGCCGAAGGTTAGTTTTTGTGCAACACGAGAAAGATTTATGTTGATACTCGAAACCTTACTTTACGATTTTTACCGAACCCTCGCAACCTTCGTCATCGTTTTCTTATGAACGCTAACGAATTTTCCGACTCTTTGTCACCAATCCATATGCATCCTTAAATATTCCTAGAAACATAAATTATTTGAAAGAATTTCATTCCTACCATAAACCAACGCATTTCGTTGAAATTTTGAAAAGTTTGCATCTTCCCAATTCCAACTTTGAAAATACAAAAACCAATCAGGCTGATGGGGAGGGATTAGTATATCTATCCAATAAGGAACCAGTGATTTTTTTTTTAGAAAAAAATCCTTTGCTATGCAAAGAAGAAAGTGGGGGTTGGAATTGTCCAGAAGGAAAGAACACGAAATTGATGATTTCAGTTTAGTAGGAAAATGTCTCTGTTGAATCCTGCATTAGTTCGTCAGTCTCTACACAATGTTCACGAACGATAATAAACTAATTACATAAAAGTAGTGAACTAACTAAATCCTACTTAATTAGGTAAACATTTATTTTTAACATAATTCGTCCATCATTAATAGACGAATTCAATAACTCTGATTGAGGTAACAGCACGTCGGTGAAAAATGTGAGTAATAATAAACCTCGTCATTCTAATTTATTGTATTTCGTATGCTAATATTCAGAATAATTTTCTACTCGAATTATCCTACTTTCTATCCTGTTCAACCATATTATTCCAGCCCATCACTCACTCTCTCGGTCACATTTCTTAAAATCCCATAATTTGATCAATTCTATTTTATTATATCACAGAAATGTATTTGTTCGTACTTGAAAAAATTAGTCATTTTTTAGTATTGTTCATTATCATGATAGTATAAAATGTATTATCCTAATTGTACAAAAATAAGCCTGCATTGTATGATAGTTTTTTATCCAAAATTTGATGTTTTATCAGATCAATTTGGAAAACAAAAATTAGGCATTCTATTTTAAAAAAATAAGAAATATAATAAAAAAATTATCTTGAAAGAAAAGAAGGTTTTGTTTGCCATTACATTTGTCCTATAATTTAGTGTAACTATGCCGGAAACATTTTTTTGTTTAAATGTCACGTTCCGTGACTCACCCTGTATACATGTAATTCACCCGAATTACACGGTTTCTAATTATAACGATTTTCGAGTAATTTTTTTGAAAAATATGGAAATACGTAATGAATTATTTGATGTAAAATTATTTCTAAATATGTCATTTGTTTTTTTTTGATAAAAGAGTGAGTTATGATCAAAGGTAGAATTCACGTCTATGAATTCTCAATACTATTTCATTTTAATTGAAATAAATACACATTACATACACATTACTCATAATTTTGTATTTCCACACTTGAAACGGTTATCCTGTTTTTTTTGTAGTCTCGAACAACACTGTACCAATTAATCCTGTTCTCTTATTTTTTTTGTTTTCGAACGCAACTCTAATCTATTTTTTTTTTTATCTTTCGTTTATTTGTTTCTACGCGCAATTTTAAAAAACGACGAAAATTTGTTATAGCGAACGAAAAAAGAAAACAAAAAAAATGATTTTTAAAACGCGAACAGTAGGATGAAAAATATTTCATATTTCAAATCTATTCGTTTTATCGTAAATTTTCTTATCGATTAATGGTATTTCGATTAAATCGAAGAATAAACGAATGCGAGTTGAACAAAGTAAAAAATAAATGATCGTATTGTAGTTTAAATTAATACACTTATTCGTTATATTATTTTAATGTTATCATTTATAGGATATTAGGAGAAAGATTATACGGTTGCGTTAATGAGCAAGTGCATTATCGTAAAGTAGTGAATCTTTGCGAAGGCGTTAATGGACCGTAACTTCTAATATTCCCTAAGGACTAAGTTTCCAGCTAAGTAATGCAGCCCTCAGGAATTAGATACTAACGTGTCTTGGCGTATGCATCGTTAATAAAAGATTCAGTGGTGTTATCGATATCGAAAGGTAGTTCATTAGCATTGTTGCTATCGATATATTACTCTAGACAAATCGTTTATACTTTCATTAATTTCTAATCAAATTCTAACGTGATAAAAAGAGAAAAAAAAGTACTTTTTTTTTTTGGTACACGTAATAGTTCGTTTACATGCATAGAAAATATATAAAATAAATGAAATGAGATAAATGTAAATTTTTGGGGTATTTTTCGATAAAAAAAAATTAGAAATACAGTTTATTCGTAAATGTGACAACAAAATTCGATAAAAATTATTTCTATGAAAATTGAACGCTGAATATAACATAGAAATCAGTACTTTTCTTTTCCATTTCGATGAAAATTTTGAACAATTTCTGCGATCGTCATGTTCGCTCGGTTTCAACGAGTGCATTAATCTTAGTCTATGGCAAGAACATTTCTAAGATATTTTACTTCAACGATTTATCTTAAAACGATCGATAAAAATTACATTAGTTCTTATTCATAAAAATATAGCGTAAAGTTATTTCAAAAGTATAAGAATTATGCAATTTCAAAAGAATTTATTTAAATAAAATTGTACGGGATTAAAAACTCGAATAAAAATCTCCGTTATTCAATTAAAAAATATAATATTTTGTTTTTATTAAAAATAAATTAAATTAAATTAAAAATAATATTTTTTATTATTAAAACTGACAAATATAAAAATTGAATCGTATAAAATATCACTGCCAAGTTTGTTAAATGAAATTTTGATTAAAAGAAAAAAAAAGAATGTTATGTCATTTTGAAAAAAAAAAAGAAGATGCATGAGTAATAAATACTTACCAAAAGAAATGATAAGAGTGACGAATATGCGAAGAGAAGTAGACATCTCTTTTCCTCAAGGCCGAGGCTTTTTCACATATCGGACATCTCGTGTATAATATTGGTACGTATATAACATATGTATATATATGTATATATGTATATATATATATACTATCTTAGGCTCATTTCTAAGATATTATTATTCCACGTCGTAAAATGGTTCCACAAGCGAAAGTAACTCGCTATCACTTCGAATTAACTCCTCGAATCGTCGAACTTACACATTTTCTTCAATGTTTATATAAAAACCATTAGAGCTCTGCTTTTTTCTTCTTTCTTCCAATGTACGAAACAACTCGAACGATTTGCGATGAATATCGAATTATCGATTATTTCCTATTCGTTGACCCTTTCGTAACAAGGATGTTTTGTATTAACACACCCATACGGCTCGTGCAATTCAAAGTTAAATGAATGGGTTCACATAAACACGTAGATGACTAAGCACACACACACAGATATTAACTTTTTCTAATACGACGCGAGATATCGTAACACGAAGAAACGAAAATTCTTTTTTTTTTTTCTCTTGTTTCGTATCAATAATACGTAATATCAAAAATGTATTAAATCGTTCGCGCGATGATATGGGGACCATCGAAAAATTACAAATACGCAAATTGTTCGGAATGTTTAATCAACACGACACGCCCGCGTATTAATTTGGTAATTTTGATAAGTTTCTCTTCCTTTCTTTCTTTCTTGTTTAAAATGAAAAGAGATATACTGGTGGATGGATAATTTGAGCAGGTTGAATTCGCATCGTACATTAATTGGATTTAATCACTTTTTTTTATGACAAATATTAAAAAAATACACGCAAAACTAATCGATTTAAACAATTACATATAGTAATTATTCAATTTGAAACTGGAGAGAATTTCATTAGATGACACTGATTTATTAAGATTTTTTACGCAAAAGGAAAGATACGTGAAACATATACGGAACTAGGATAATAAATAAAGGATTAGAAAAAGACACGGGGATTTACAAAGAGGAGGAAGTAAAAATCACCGAGAAAATAAAAGTATACAAACGTACGCGCGTTCTCTTTCACTCCTAGGTATTTCTGTTCTATTTTTTGTCGCTTTGTTAATGATTTTTCCACTATTGGAAGATTCATTAAGGGATGAAGTCGCGAGATTTTAACCAATGATAAAACTCAATGAAGAGTAACGCGATTGAAAATTGCCTAGTGCGCATGCGTTGGGATATTTAAATTATTGACGTTTTTCATTGGTCGAGATCTAGCGTGCATTTATTGGTAGGTTTGTTAATGCCGAAGTTATTAGGTTATGTTATATCAACCTCTTGGAATTAGAGTCGCCATTTTGAGAAGACACGATTTTGGATTATATTTCTTTCTTTCTATCACTTTCTCTTTATCTTTTTTTTGTTTGTTATTCACGTTACGTTATGATAATAATACGACAGGAACGATTATGTCAAAAAGGAGTTAGGTTAGAGGGAGAGTCAGTCGTAGTCGTAGTCGTAGTCGTAGTCGTAGTCGACGTAGGTGGACTTCGAATTAGTTGGCTAGGATTCTATAGTAAACAATCTTCGTCGATCTAGTCAGTATTGCGTTTGCTGGATTTACGATTAAGTACGATTGATCCTGATTATTATGACGCTAACTACAGATAATACTAATGACCAATAATAGGATTGTATCAAATAGTTAAGTTCCAATACTAGAAATTAGATCAATTGGTCATGGATTTTAATCCAAATTGATTATATAGAATTTATCAAATAGATAGATAAATGATATCCCATTAGTTCTAATGAAAATCCACGCTATATTCTTTGAGAGATAGAATGATGGAGAGAGAGAGATAGAAAGATATAAAGAGATAAAGAGAGAGAGAGAGAGAGAGAGAGAGAGAGAGATAGAAGAGGAAGAAATATTTCTCCGTAGGGAAAGTCTGGTTCAATCTTTCCCAATAGAATTCGAAATTAGAATCAACGAGTAGGTCGGCCAACTTGGCAAGTAAGAAATCCTCTCTTCTCGTATGCTCTTTCAAGAATAATGAAACTTCTTCTTCTTCTTCTTCTTCTTTTTCTTCTTTATCTATTTTTTTTTTCTTTTTTATTCTTCTGTCTTTTTTTATTTTTTATATTCTTGTTTCTTCTCTATTCTTCTTCTTCTTATTCTTCTTTAAGATTTAAAAGTATCTGAAAGTTAGAGTCACGTTGACGTTATTCCACGAAATAAAAAGCAAGGAAAAATAGCTTTTCTCCCTAAGTGTCCTTATCAAGAATTCACTAGCGAACTTATAGAGACAAAGTTATCAAAATCCCCCAACACACAGACGTGTTCTCACTTTTTAGATCCTTCACGTTGATATCCAGTTGTTACTCCTGGACAAACACCTATTTCTACTTTTTATACATAATAACACTTTATTTTTCCGCACTCGTCAAACAAACAAACAAACAAACACCAAAACACGTATGTGTTGTTAAACTCACGTTTCTGACTTTCTTCTCGTTTTTTTCTTGTTTTTTTTTTGTTTTCTTTAGTTCTTTACGAGATTATTCATACATTCGTAAGATTATCAATCATTCTCACCGTAATAATCTCGATCTTCACGAAGCTTTCTTTTTTCTTCTTTCTTATTTTATTTATCGAGCAAACACCATCGTAGTTTATCAATCGTTTCTTTACACAAATCACGAATAACACTTGATATAATATATTCAAATATATGTTCTCTTGTCAACACCAATTATGAAACCTTTAAATCGAGCAAAGTCCAACGACCCATACCGTCTGTATCCATCTTCATCAAAGAAAATATATTTATTTCGATTTGTTATGTCATCGGAATCGAATCGTTTAATTTTTGACACACCGTATATATATATATTTATATATATATATATATATATATAAATATAAACTGTAATTTATATTTATTTTGTTGTTGTCGATTAATTAAAATAATTCGAAATTTTATCGACGAAATAATGCGAGAGACGAAAAATTTCAAGACAAATTTTGAATAATAAAATGACTAATAATAATAATAATAATAACGATAACAACAATAATAATAATAATTATAAAACGGCAGAGGAAGAAGTAACCAGGAAGGTGGCCCTTGTGGTAGCCCTTTCGAAACGACGATGCTCCCGCGTCAAGGATAACCGAGGGACTACATTGCGCGAGCGCCAGTCAGACCTCGAGCACGCAGCCGCTCCGTAGCAGCAGCACCCTATCAAGATGCGCGCGCTTACATATACATATACAACACCCATTTACCCTACATTCATCTCTCCCTATATATTCATTTATATATATACATATATATGTACATATATATATAGTATAAATATATTTACATATATAAATTTTCGTATTTAGAATTTTGTTTTTTAGGTACACATATTTGTTTGTTGGTATATGGGTGTATATTAGTGTATATATATATGTTTATATGATATAAATATATTTACATATATAAATTTTTGTATTTAAAATTTTGTTTTCGTATTTAGAATTTTGTTTTTTAGTTACACACATTTGTTGGTTGGTATATGGGTGTATATTAGTGTATATATATATGTTTATATGATATAAATATATTTGCATATATAAATTTTCTTATTTAAATTTTGTTTTCGTATTTAGAATTTTGTTTTTTAGTTACACACATTTGTTGGTTGGTATATGGGTGTATGTTAATGTATATATATATTTATATGATATAAATATATTTGCATATATAAATTTTCGTATTTAAAATTTTGTTTTTTAGTTACACACATTTGTTGGTTGGTATATGGGTGTATGTTAATATATATATATATTTATATGATATAAATATATTTGCATATATAAATTTTCGTATTTAAAATTGTATTTTTTAGGTACACACATTTGTTGGTTAGTATATGGGTGTATGTGAGTATATTATCAATTTTTGTATTTAGAATTGTGTTTTTTTTTTAGTTACACACTTGTGTTGATTGGTATACGAGTAAATATACGAAGGTATTACTATACGTAAAAATTCATGCATTTAGAATTTTGTTTTTTAAATACACAAGTGTAGTATACGTTAGTATGCGATAGTGTAGGTATGTATTTTAATTCATTTTTATGTAATACATATGTTTTGTTGGTGTACGTGTACTTATGTAGATTTATTTTATATGTTATATATTTTTATATATGAACGTATATATCTATTACATATATGTATATTGTATTATCTCTTTTTCTTTCTTCATTTCTCTATCTTCCTTTGTACAATATATACATGATCCATATACAGTACATACGTAGTAGACTACGTTAAGCGTTACAAGCTGACTTCTTAGATAGTTATATTTTTTTTCGTCCCGATTAAATGGGTCGGCAAAAAGAAATATTTTCCAAGAGAAAAGGAAAAATGTATTTTCTTGGGAAATTCTTCTCTTTGACATCGATCGAACGAGCATACGCGTTTTATCTTTTATTCGTGGTTTAACAAAAATATATACCTATACCTACCTTCTTATTTTCTATATATATAAAATATATATTAAAAAGAAAAAAAAATCTTAAACATCTCGTTGGTTGTTCCTTCCAACATATCATAGATTTGATTTAAACCAAACAAAATATATTTTACATAATTAAATATTCGTTGCTTTAAATACATACAGTTTCATGGTAATAAACTTGTAAGAAAAAAAATCAATTGGAACGAAACTATCATGATACATTTAATTTTCTTCAATTTAAACGTGTCATAAATTTGATCGAGACCAGAAATTCGAATAATAATTACTAATTCATCTATATATTTAAATTGTTATCGCGTTAAATACATCGGTTTCGTAGAAATCAACATGTAACACTTTAAATGTGCCCCACCCTGTACATGGCCTCTATACTACGTTTATATATCAGAGTTCCTCCCTCTTCTACACGTTCGCTTCTGCCACCCCTTTTCCAACACCGAGCAACCCCTTCCTCTTACACCTTTTCCTCTCACCCTTCCTCTCCCACTCTCCCTCTATTTCTCCCTCCCTCTCTCTATCTATCTCTCTCTCACTCTCTACTCTCTCAGCCACTATTCTTCTCAGTTCTGCGCTACTCCAAGAAGATCCGAGGCAGTGCTTCGATAAAAACGCGAAAAAGCGCGAATCCGGTTATAACTTATGGCCTGAGATAATTAAAAGAAGTTATACGAGTCTTGTACGACGTTTCTTTCTCGTTAGTCTAACCCTCTCTCTCTCTCTCTCTCTCTCACAGACACTTTTTCGTATATTTCTTTTTTTTTCTTTTGCTTCTCTTGAAAGATAATTCTAAAGAATATTCAATTTGAAATAGAAGTGTGTCACTGCCGCTTTTATTGATATTAATTTTGAAATAATTAAGACGACGATTAACTAACATTTTCGGTTAGAAATTTTTTTACTTAACTTTTATATACGTTAATTATTATTATTATTTTTTAAAAATACATTTTAATTGATTAAAGCGAAACTCTGATAAATATTTATACGTACTTGTAAGTAATTACAGAGGCGTGTTAATGTTTCATTTTAATCAATACTCCCGCAGGGTAATTATGATAATGGATTAATTAAAAAAAAAAAAGAAAAGGGGAAAAATTTGATTTCATGATTTACCCTTTAATTATAAATAATTGTAATATTATAATAATCTCGTGCAATTATAAAATCAATTTTTATAATCGTTTGGTTTCTCTTTTCTTTTTTTTTCTTCTTCTAACTAACATCAGTGTCTTCTCAAAAATTCAAAAATACCTATTCTATAAAATAAATAATTCTATAAAATAAAATATTCGATAAATATTTATTTATATAAAAATTCAAACTCAATATATCTACGAGTATCCATAAGGTGTATGTGTTTTATATTATTTATATTTAATATATTTAATAATCAATATTTATATAATAATTTATAATAATAACAAAAATCCTATATTTATTATAAAATTACGAACAATTATTATTATTTAAAAGTATATGTGTTTTATATTATTTATATTTAACATATTTAATAATCAATTTATATAATAATTTATAATAATAATAAATATTATATATTTATTAAAATTACGAACAATTATTATTATTTAAAAGTATATGTGTTTTATATTATTTATATTTAACATATTTAATAATCAATTTATATAATAATCTATAATAATAATAAATATCATATATTTATTAAAATTACGAACAATTATTATTATTATTTAAAAGTAACTGTTTTCTTTCTTTTTTCTTGTTTTATTTATAAAAAAAAATATAACATAGAGAGATATCGTTTAATTTTCTAACGTTAAGAATTCGCGTTAGAAATCACGAAAGAAGAAGAAGATTGTTGCATTGAAGTTCGTAGTCGTCTGGAATCGAGTTTTCCTGGCCATTGTCGATATTCGTCTACGTCGTGTCGCAGTCGTGTTAGAAGGGAAAGTCGTCTTTCGTCGGAAGGGTTCGTTCCATCTATTGCACTTCAAGTTATACGACACGCGTTTGAAAAGGGCTATCGATCGATCGAGGAAAGTGCTAACAATCGTTAGTTTCGCGCAACTTGTGTGTTCATAACGAAACATACTAATACTAACAACAACAACAATAACAACAACAACAACAATAACTTTCATATACGTTTCAATATAGTTTCATTGTCTTTTTGAAATTCGCTGAAATTATTCATTGTTTTTTTGTTTCTTCCTTTCCTCTAATTAAATTTTTGTATTTAATTAAATTTTGAATAGTAACGAGAGGCGTATCAATTAATTTTTATTTCATCGAAATAGAATATTTTAATTCATTGTACGCACGCGACTCGTTGTTTATTTTTTATATTGTCAACGTAAAAGAATCTTTGTTTTACTTCTTCTTCTTCTATTAAACATATTAATTAAATTGAAAATATAAGCTGAAAGAAATGAAGTAATTATATTTTTAGGAGTATAAGATGTTTCATTTTTTTTTATATTCATCATCATAAATTGTTTAACGAGATTTGAAAAAAAAAAGGAAAGAAAAATAGAAAATAAATAAATTGTTTAACACGTTTGTATTTGAACGTGTAAAAGTTACATATTCGAAATTCTTTTATTTTTCTATATCTCCCAAAAAAGTAAAAAGAAAAAACATAAAAAAAATATAGAAACTATTTCGACGAATTCGCAACTACACATCGTTTGTTTTATTTACGTATACAGATTTGATATCGAAAATTTTCTATGAAATATAATAACGATTTCCATCTATGGTTGATATTGTTCCATCGGAAAAACGTACAAATTTGTGTATTTTATATTATATTTCGAGAAAATTTAAAGCAAAATTTTCTATGACTTAAAAAGATAAATATTAACTTTATTTTATAGGGTTGAAATATTGAATCATTCGTATATATGATTTTTTTCATTTATATAAAACGAAAAGAATATATAGTTATATTTTTTAATGAAAATTAAAAAAAAAAAATCTTATTGTTGCATACAATAAATATTAGTCGAGTGACAACCTTTTAGAAAAAAATTTGTCGTCAACGTTTTTTACTTATCACAAAAATCAAAACGTGAAAATAAAACTATAGAAAATAGAAAATAAAAAAAAACAAAGAAAAGGAAGCAACAAAAAGTACGCGAAGGATTTCAATTCCATTCATAAACTTTACTCGGGGTATTTTATTTGTATATACATAGATTTGATATCGAAAATTTTCCATAAAATGCAATACGAACTCCTGGAAACGAATTGAATTGTCCCGGAAATTGGAATATCGCGAAACATCAAATGTTTATTTTCCCCAAGACGATTTGTATTTTGTATTCTTGTAAATAAACGATATTTCTTTTTGCGTAATCTGTTATACTTTCTTAACTCGTGTATACGAATGTATAGAATAGTGAGATAACAAAAAAATATCACGTAGCTTATATATATATATATATATGTATATGTATGGATACTTACGACGAAAGCGCGAATTATAGCACGTGATATAATCGTAACATCAACATAGGAATGGAATAACAAAACGACGTATTGTACATGAAACGTGAATATGTGAGAAACGGGGTTGGAAACCTCGAAATGCATTTATGAAACGACGCGAGTCGAGCTACCGTACAGGTTTGAACGAATTGAAGCAGCGAACGCTGACCCACATAAATTCTTGAAGAGTCACTTCGTTTTGCTCTCATGTTAGATATAAAATACAGGAAAAGGAAGAAAGAGTAAGAAGAAAGAGTAAAATAGAGATAGAGTAGTTTACAATATCAAAGTATTTTCAACTTGAAGACGAATTTTAAATCAACTTTGTCATTTTAGATTGTATTATCGAAAATATGAAAAAGTTTATGGAAATTAAGTAGACTCCTATACTCGTAGACTATTTTTTTAAAAATATGATTTTAAACGAATTATAATTTATAATCGAATCGAAGATAAAGTATAGATAAAATACGTTCACATTGTAATTTGTAGAAAATTTCAACGCATGATTTGACCTAAATATGTTATACATTTCCTATTAAATTTTACTTTTAAATCAAGTTTTTATTCAATTATTAAAAATTATTCGAGAAGGAAAAAAGATATTAATTAAAATGAAAACATTTGAACGTGGAATTTGACCCAAATGATGCCTTGAATAGTTGACAGAGAAGTACAAAAAAAAAGTATTCAATGAAAAGAGAGAGAAGGAAATTATATACATATTTACTATATACTTTGTCTATATATTATATTATGTATATGTATATATATATATATATATGTATGTGTAGTTGCATTCGAATTCGAAACTGCAAACATTAGCGCGACTATAAATCATTCCAGCGCATTCGTCATAACGCGTTTAATCACAGTTAGTTTTAGCGACTCTGTCGACTATTAATTAGTTTAAGAGTAATTAATGATTATCCTAATTATCTTACACGCTTTCGCCACTCGATGTAGAAGTAACCTCGAATTTCCTGGATGATGGCAAGCAACGTAATGTAATACAGAATAATTCGTTCGTTTATAAATACGAGCTTAAGCTTAAACATAATGTTGAAATAATATGATTAACGTATTATACGATTGATCATAATAATTGAATTTTCTTATAAGAGATTGACTTTTCATCTTGAAAATAATATTATTCAAGTTTTTTAAATACATATTATAAAGAGAAAGATTCGAAGATAATCAGATATCTCGTGAAACAAGTAACAATCTAACTCTGGAAACATAAACTCTCCCCTTTAAGAACCAACGAGGTGGTGGGAGTCGTCACTGATTGGACGATTAACACATTCTCCAAATCTTAAATTCCACCTTAAACTAACCCTTAGAGAAAAGGTTTTAACCGTTTCCGAGATATCCGAGTATATAAGACTAGTATATCCCTCAGAGATTAGTTGCATTCTAAGAACAATTGCATAGTCGTATTTAAATCGTATCCAAATGAAATCGCAAGAACATTATTACGAATTGCAAGTATGCGGTTTGTAATTGAAAGGAAAAAAAAAAGAAAAAAAAAACAAAAAAAGAAGTCTTCTAAAATTATATAATAATTCTAATAATAATAATAATAATTCTAATATAATCTCTAGAAAAAAATTACAAAAAACTCGATCATGTTTCTTTGCGTGAGGGAGAAAAATTTTCGAAAGATACTCGCAAGCAGGTAGTCCTTGGGGGAGTGTCGGATTAGGCCACTGATGGTGTTGTAGACCGCTTACCGGCTAAACTACTCCCTGCGTCCCTTAACGCCTTTCCATTGTAGACAAAGAGGGAGAGAGGGAGGTAGGGAGGGTGGGAGGTTCAAGATCCTTGTTCAGACTTTGCCTCCTACTCTCAGGTAAGATTTTTCCCTGGAATTTTTCTTCATCCTTGCAACTAGCGACAGCAGGAACCTTACGTTGTCGTCGGGACACATCTGAACTGTGCCTTTGGTGCTCGTGTTACTCCAATGGTACCCAAATGCAACCCTTTCTTTACATCCTGCAGGACTCTAATACAATTCTGATGTCAAATATTAAGTTTCATTGAATTCATTGCTAGAAATATTATCAATTGTAAAACATATTTTAATTGTTATTAAAAAAGTGAGACACATACATTGGAAGTTGTTGAATCATTGATTCAACTGATGACATTTGAGCGTCAACGATATAAAAGAACGAATCAACTCGACAAAGCTTTTCTTTTTTTAATAAAAAAATAAAAAAGTTTGTTTAAAAAAGTAAATTAAACAACATATCTCCAGTATTTCGTGTTCATCGTTAAACGAATAACTGCGTGCGGTTCGATTGGTCTATATATCTACTTTTGATTGAATAATATCTTCATTTCTCATTTACCAATTTCGATATAAACATTATGAATATCACCTAAATATATAAAATAAAAAAATTAAAAAAATATATAAAAAAAAATTACATCGACACGATCAAGGATTTTTCAATCATTTGAATAATTGCAGAGAAGTCGCGAGGAATTGAAACGCGAACGAGAAGATTTCGTTTTGGATTATTACCAAGTAATAAACGAAGAAATGAACTATCTAAAATAATATAATATATCCTATCCTAAGGAGGGTAAGAATTCGTGCCAGTTTTAAAAGAGAATGACTTAAGAATGGGTGGGGGTGGGGGTGGTGGGGATAAGGAGAATGGTTAGGTTAGAAATGAACAGATATTTGATTTTACCTACCGGAAGAAACATACGTTCGCACATACGTTTTGATTTATGTAAACTGAAATTTAACCAACCTACCTACCTTCCTACCTACCTACCTACCTACCTACCTACCTAACGGTGGTACCTGGACTATACTATGATCGTAACTGACTGGGTGGTCTTTCTCTTAGCACGCGATGGGCTGGTTTCTACCGTAGAACGCATTCAATTTGAATTCAAGATACTCCAGACACGTATCGCACAGTTCTCACCGAAAATCCATCGGCACGATAATTTCGAGCGTGCTCGTAATGCCTGCCTTACTCTGCGTTCCACTTTGGAAGAACTTTCTGAATTGGGGAGAGGTAAAACAAGAGAGAAAGAGAAAGAGAGAAGGGGAGTGGAGGAATGGGAAGAAGAAGGGATGGTAAAGTGGAAGGTTTGGTGGATGGGTCGGTAGGTGGGTAGGTGGGTGGAATAGTTCACCGGATTGAATTTAATCAACTCATCTCGTTGTTTTCTCCCGATGCCAAAGCTCGAGCTTCTCCAACTTTCTTTCCGCCGACTTTCTTTCGTTCAATTTTCTGGCACAGGAGCACGATTGCTCTGATCGACATTTTTAAATACCATCGATTTATCGTTACCCTCTTACCCCTCTCACAATTTACCCTCGTACAGCTAACCTGCTCTCTTGATTTTCGTCATTTTTTTTCTATTTTTTCTTGCTTGAAATTATTCGAATTGATATATTTTTGCGTAAATATTGTTATTAATAATTTATTAATGTAGTAAAATAATGTGGGATGCGAGCACCTCCAAGCCAAACACTTAAGTAGGCGTTCGTGAGGAGATTGGACGGTGGGCCCTGGATAGCTCAATGGTTAAAGAGCAGTCGCCCGAAAAGCGAAGATCCGGGTTCGAGTCCCGGTCCAGTCTGTCCAACGGCCCAATTTTTTCACCAATCCTACAATAATGTAATTGTGAAACTACTAATATTAAATTTGAGTATATAAACTGTTGTAGGATTGGAATTGGATTGAGTAAAAAAGAAAAAATATATATACAAAGATTTATAAACAAACTATATGATAATAAAACGATATTAAAATAAATTTTGTATTAATATATTATTTTGAGTAACATTAAATAAATTGAACTATCATATCTTCGAAGGATATATAAATATCTGTATATACAAAATTGTATTATTTCTTTGGAGTTAGCGATACTAAACAAAAATTGGCCTATCTTCAAATACGACTTACATAAAAATATCATGGATCATACTTTAGTAATTTTATTATATTATAGCATTGGAGTTAGAAATTGGCAAAGGTTGAGAGAGAGAAAAAAGTAACCAGCCGGACGTTCCTTTTAGATTTGATCCTACGATTCAGTGAAGGAAAGTAATCTACGTAAATCCCATCTTACACCGTCTATCCTTTCACCAACGAATATGCGTGTCGAAATAGACTCGAGGTTTCATGAATATCTTCATGAAGTTCGATGTTTATTTTGTAAGGTAATTCTTATAAAAATATGATGCTGTTTTTTATGAGAATATATATTACTACCAATCCTTTTAATACTTTTACAGTAGAAAAAACATTTGTTGCGAAGGAAAATATTGAATATTTTGTCAGATACGAGAAATATATATTCATTTTAAATAATAATAAAAATATAAAGTAAAAGAAATATAAAAATATCTATAAGCGAATATATAATAAAATATGAGAGAATGCAACTACAAATGATTTCAATCTACGAGATATTTAAAAAGTCTCATCATATACATATTTCAACGAAATGAAATATTTTTGTGCTTTAAAAAATGTTCAAATGTATAAATGTTTGTATAGAAAATATCGAGTTGCATCGATCGGTGATGCATTAACATTTTAATATAAACAAAAATAAAGAAAATCATCTTATTGCAACATGCATCCAACATTAACTAATGAAATTTTATTCTAAACACTGTTAATAAAGAAGATATTTAGGTGTTTCAATTTGGAACGTATGTTCATCCTCCTATATATAATAATAAATATAATATAAATATTTAACGATTACTACGATAATTATAAAAATAACTAATTATTGAAATCTTGTTTTTCAAGTACTAAAAAATGAAAGAAAGGTAAGAAAAAGTATAAGAGGCAAATACAAGTGAAGAAGTTTGAAACGCTGTATGGTTCCACTAAAGAGAGAGAGAGAAAGAAAGAGAGAATGAGAAGAGAAGAGAAGGAGAAGAGAAGTTATTCTCAGAAGAACGGACGAAGCAAAGGGAAACATCTTATCCCAAGGGAAAATGGGTGCCGTGGTTAAGTTCCATGCTTGAACTTCGTCTATTACCGTATATAATAAAGAGTCGTTATTCCAAGGCGGGCTCTTATCTTTCCAGGTAGCCGTGAAATAAAGAGACGGAGAAGAGCCTCGTCTGGTATGCCGGTAAGAAGCCTAGAGGCCACTATAAATGTCGGAGGATGAAGGTGGAAAAGGGATAGCTAAGTATAAAGAGTAAGAGTAAGTATAAGAGAGAAAGAAGAAGGCTTACGTTCACTGATGAGACAGCCCTGAAATACGTTTGCAAGAGAGAAAAACCATGTAAAAACCGTACTAACATTTATACGTTCTATCGAGATAATATTATGGAACACGTTAAAAAAAAATAATACTCGTAGATACGCGTAAGCAGATATATTTTTTAGAATTTCTTTTTATATTCCTTTGTTGTATTCATTTTTTGTTTTTATTAATATTGTTGTTGTTGTTGTTGTTGTAATATGTTGTTATAATATGGTGGTGGTATATGCGTCTAGATATAACATAGAATGTCATCGTAAATACGCTAACGCGAAACATATTTTACTCTTTGTTTAAAAAAGTAATTCAGTAAGCAGTGCGTTATACGTCAGAGACGTGAATAACGTGCAACTTCGTACCCGTGTTTCAAACAAATTGTCTTTTGCATCCTTCTCTTTCTCTTTCTCTTTCTCTTTCTCTTTTTCTTCTTTTTCCTTTTCTTTTTATTATTTGTGTCTATTTTTCTTTACTTTCCCGTCAATTTCACGAATGCAATCTTGAGAAAAAAGTTACGTCATTTATCTTGGGAACATGTTAAAGTAGCTACTTGCACGCTTTAAATCGTTTGTTTCTAGCTTTGGGAAATGGGTAAAAGGGGGAGAAAGAAATTTAGACATTTTTTCAGATTATCTTCGGATACGTACAAACTTGGGAAATGTTTTCTTCGTTACGGTTACAGTAGTTAGTAGAATTTTGCAATTATGTACATTCTTGTTTCTTTTTTTCGAATGACAGGTTATGATGGTGCATCGAAACATTCGAACAGATTATGTTTTTGTTAGTTAGAAAAATTTAGATAAATAAAATTATAGAAATGTTTAGAATTTTTATTATCGGTGATATTTGTCATAATAATTATTCCCAGTTACAAATCAATAATGTAGGTGTAAACAATTGCATCGTGGTTTATTTTTATAATTTAGGAAAAAAATGCGTGTTTCTTTTTTCTCTTTAAAAAAGAAAAATAAAAAACGTTGCGAGTTATTTCGAAAAGAAAAGTTCCTATGCGTTTGAATAAGCGTTCGAACGATAAGTCAGAATATTGACGATTTAGAAATATCACGATTTACTTTGTAAGTCGGTAAGAAAAGTCCAGGGTGTATTCGGTGAAACGCGAGAAGAGAAAGAGAGAGAGAGAGATAGAGAGAGAATCGTGAAGGTTAGATATTGAAGAAAATCTCGTTCACCTTCCATTGTACGTCGTACGTCGCGAAGGATTTAGGAAAAATCCCTTGGCCGTTTACTCCCACTTGATCCTTTCGCATTACTTTCCACTTTCGACTTTGTTCGAATCGTCGTTATCTCGAAGGTACAACAAATCGATGTTTGCGAAGGAATGAATAAATGAACGAACGAACGAACGAATCAACGAAAGAATCAACGAGCGAATCAACGAAAGATCGAATAAACGACCAAACGAAATTCAATATTCTTCAAAAATATAATCATTATTATAACTCTACCTGGTGGGAAGTTTAAATAATCGAAATTTTGATCAAATATTTGAAATTTAGATCGAAAATCATGATTTTTCTTCTCCCCAAATCTTCCCTCTCTTTCTATTATGTTTTTTTCACTTTTTCTTTATTTTTCTCTCTTTCTCTTTCTCTCTTTTTATTTCTTTCTTTCTTTTTCTCGAACGAATGAGAAAAAGCCTTCGCGAAATCTCCAAGGATTTCTCTCGAAGAATTCACTTGCTAGCAGACGTCTTCATAAATCGGAGAACCCTCGAAAATCCTTTCGACTATCCTTCGTTGATCCACTCATATCGTTTCCCATTTTTAAATCGTCAGACCATATCGGGGAAAAGATGAATCGGTATTTTGAATTTTTCCTAACTTTTTCTGGAATCTTAAAGGAGTATCTTTTACGTACGTTTAATGAATACTAATTTAAAAGATCGTATATTGTGATCATTTCTATCATTGAATTAATTTATCAAGCTAAATATCCAAATTATTCATTCTAAATAATTTTAAAATTAAACTTCATTTGATTAAATTAAAAATCAAAATTATAAATAAATATTATAATACATATTATATATAAGGAAATATTTTATATTGTCTTTATTACCTTCCATTTTACGGGTTTGAGGGGTCCGTTCCCTTTTACAAGTATTTATTACATCCTCTCATCTCTTCCTATTACCACGCAACTTACAACTATGTAATTGAACATAGAACGCAAAACTAATCTAAACATACATATTTAATATACTTCAATATAACTACTCTACATACTACAACTATCCCAATTATTATATATACACTATTTGAAAAATATTTTATAAACGATATTACATATTACAAAATATTATACATATTAGTCAATATTAAAAAATTGTAGGAAAGAAAAATGAGAAATAGAGTAGTGGGGAAAGGGAAAAAAATGAAATATACGTCATCGTATATTATCTCATTTCTCTTTCTATCTATTTTCACGAGCAATAAACTACACATTATAAATGACACGAAACAATCGAACGAATAACGAGCGACATAGAAATAACGTTCGGTGACTGGTTATCAAACGTTATGGCTATAGAGAAATACCAATAACATTTTCTCTTCTCTCATTCTCTTTATTTCGATGCTTTATTAATTTACGTATCAGTTGGGATACACCCACCTTTCTTCCACCCCACCCCCCCTCTTCTCACTCTATTCCCCAGTACCATATAGAATGGTACAATAACGATCATCGATAACACACATCTATCGTTTCGTGAATTATCTTCTTAATGAAGGTATCTGCTTGATACAAGCCCAAGCTTGATTGATCGATTTTATCGTTCGTTTTCCTGGCCCCGATTATTATTATTATTATTTCCCTTTCGTTAAAGTGATAATCGAAAAGTGATTCTACACCAGCCGAACCTCAACCCACTTTTCCTAGAAATTTCTTCAAATTGCTCGTCCTTTTCTACATTACCCTTTTCCTATCGATTTTATTTTACACATTTTTTTTGTTCGTTCTCTTTACCTTTCCCTTATTTCTTTCTAATTTTTTCACTTTCTTTTCCTTTTTTCTTCTCTTATTCTCTCATTATCTTTTTCTTTATCCCTAATTTTCTCATTATCTTTCTAATTCTCTCTGTTTGTTCATTTTTCTTTTAATCTTTCATTATCTCTCTCTCTCTCTTTCTATTTTTCTCTAATTTTCTCATTATCCTTTCGACTCTTTCATTTTCACTTTTATTTTCATTTATTCTTTCATTCTCATTCTTTTTTTCTTTCTCTTATTTTTACATTCTATCTCTCTTTCTCTTGTACTCCTATTCTCTTGTACTACCATTCCCTTATTTTTTTATTTTTCTTTTTTTTTCTAATACACACACACACACACACAGATACTTTCTCTCTCTCTTTTTCTCTTATAAACTTTTACACTCTTGTGAGTACTTTAATTGCAGGATTACACTTCTTATCCGAACTCCGACGTTCACCTCATTCCGTGTCGAACTTTTGATGTAGAAAAAAGAAAAAGAACATAAGTTCTTATATCGAGAAAACGATCGACCCTCTTCCTCTTCTTCTTCTTCTTCTTCTTCTTCTAATACTACTACTCGTTTTTTTTTCCTCTTCTTTTTGAGAAAGAGTAAATAAGAAAGGAAAAAAATGTATAGGAAACTCGTGGAATTACATATGTCGATAAAAGAATCACGAAGTTGTTCGAGCAAAAAAGTGGGAGTGGGAGTGGGAAAAGGAGAGGAAGAAAGAGAGAGAGACAAATGAAGAAAACATAAATTTGCTACCCTTATCTTGTTCTCCCCAATCGAGCTTATTTATATGCCAAGGAAGCAACGTGAGAGAAAAAGGGCGTTCCCTTAGTTCGAGAATTACCAAGCATTATATGCGATTGGATAAATACATGTGCAAACCTAAACCTATATACACACACACACACATATATATATATATAAATATTTTATATATACAAGTTGTGTTAGAATAAATGGGAAATATCTTACGGAGGGGGTGATTCAGCTCATAAAAATAATAAAAAAAGGCTCATGTAAACGTATGTCCTACTTGATTTATTTTATCCTAATAAATCTTTCATTACATTAACGTAATTTGTATATTTCTTTCTACATAATGGACATAGATTGTTTACTTACGGTTTGTCATCAAAAATAATATACTTATAATTATTATTTTATAAAGAAAGCAAAGAATTGTATTTTCAAGTTGTTTCCTTGATACGAGAATAGGAAAATAAATAATTTATATCGTGAGATGTCGTTTTAAAAAACAGTGCCAGTTTATTCTAGATATTTTATTTCTTTAATCGTCAATAATAGAAATATTTTATAACAGTTAAATTTGTTAGTACACACTTTTACGTGTAATAGAAAAGTATGTATTGATTAGTATTTAATTATTATCAATTAATAAATACATATATATATAATATAAAAAATTTTAAATAGAAATATTTCAAATGATAAAATTATAATAATTATAATGTAATAATATAATCTAATATTTATTATTATAATATTTATTAATAATAATATTTAATATTAAATTAATATAATATAATCTAATATTTATTATTATAATATTTATTATTATTATTAATTTATCTATATATATATATATATATATACAAATTAAAAAAAAATATATTAAAAAAAAATGGAAATACACAAACACGTAGAATCGTCGAATCGTCGAATATTATAACCCATTATCATGAGAATCAATAGCAATAAAACATTTATTAGTAATAGTGTGCGCCGATGAGAGGATTCGTTGCACAGCAAATTAGAGACCGCTTTGTCCGCACGTTAATATTGTTTGAAACAAAACGAAGTTTGCACCGGAGCGTAACTATTCGAATTTGCTGTGCGAGCAGTGCAGCTGTTTAATCCGATAATGAAAGTAATAGTACATTTAGCGCGAAATACATCTTCCAGTCTCACTTCGAAATTCAACGAGACTTACGTAACCGCTTTTACTATGGGTCGGGGGTGAGGGTGGGGGTGGGGTAGAGGGAATATAACGTTCGAAGATTCCTTCATTCAATTTCATTCTTCAGTCTAATTAAATTTCTTCCGAGATTTCGATAAATTTCTCTATTATTCTATCGTAACTGACGCAAATCTTAATCATTAATTATATTTTACTATTTTCCGTGTTTCTTTTTCTTTTGTTTTGTTTTCTTTTCGTTACTTTGTCTTTCTACTCTATTCTACTTCGTTGATTTATATTCCGTCGTACGTACTTTCATTTTTTATTTGTCGCATAAATCAAGCCGCGATTTTGTCAAGCGTGTATTATCACCGTTTCATACGGCTGATTTGGTGGCATTTCGTTTTTTGAAATGTTTACGAAAGATATATTATATTATTCTAAATATTAAGTAAATATTTGAATGTGTGAAATAATAGAAATTATAATGATAAGCGGTTTGCGTTGTCCCTTTTCACTTTTATATTTTTATAGATTAAAATTATTTATATATATATATTATTACAAAAATGTAATATTAAATATTAAGAATAACGATTGTATAGGAAAAATGATTAAAATTATATTACATTGAATGATAAATCAAATGTTTATTACAAAATATCGAATATTAATTAAAACGAACGATACACGATCTCGTATAAACTATTTCAATCAAAATATGAAAAATGAGAAAAAAGGAAAGTAACAACAATTCATTAAAAGTAATAACAATAATTATATTACGAATAAATCGATCCGATATTGTCATGGGTGGGAGGTGGATAATCGATGTAATAAAATACAATAAAAATTAAAAAAAAACACATAAAAAAGAGAAAAAAACGTTCATGTTGCCGCAAGTATTTAAATACAATCACGAGAAATTCATTTTATCGGGGGATGGTTGAATGTATAAGGAGAGAAAGAACACGAATAGTACTCGATGTATTTCCCATCAACGGTTGAATTCGTGGATAGGAAGGGCTCGAGGGGGAACGGGAGAAATGATTTAAAACTATTGAGATTGCTTCCAGGTTAGCACAATAGCGACAAGATGTTCTAGAAAGAAGATTCGACCGACTGGATTCCCGCCAACTCATCAGTAACTGGGGGGAAAGGCGATGTTAAATCAAAAGTCTGCTTTCTTTTGCCGAGGAGAGGGATAGAAAAGGGTGGAAGAGAACATAGCATAAAGATGAAGGAAGGAGGGAGAGAGAGAGAGAGAGAGAGGGGGGAAAAGGAATAAAAAAAAAAAAGAAAAATTTCCGCCAACTCAGACACGTGCTAAATAATTCTGCCATCGAAGCAAAAGAAAAAAAAAACAACAAAAAATTGTATCGACGTGATATAAATATTCATTTTCGAATGGCAAGTTGTAAAAACAACATGTTAGATTTAAATACGTGTTCACGTATGTGTGTGTATGTGTGCGCGTGTAATACATATGCATCGATTAATATCCAATATCGTATCGCGTATCGTAATTATTCGAGAAAGTGTTTTCTTTTACAATTCCGAATAATATTTTATAATATTGACTTGATTAATATTTATCGAGAATTGTATACGCGTAATAATTCGTAGAATTAATTATTTACCTTCGTTAAAGACTTCTCTTTGAAAAAAAAAAAGAAAAAATTATTTGAGAAAAGGGAATGGAGGAATAAAGAAAAAGAACAAAAAAAAAATATAACATGACATAAGGAATAACTAATTTGTCAGCAAACGTTGACACAACTACTCGAGCGAAATCATGTTCTTTCATTTTATCATAGAAAATTTATATACATCCGTAGAAACCAAGGGAAGTTGATGATAAGAATTTTTGAGATTTCACAGAAAAGAAAAAAAGGAAAATTAAATTAGTCGATGTAATATAATATCACGCTAAAAATATATACTTTTGATCCTTTTCATTTGCATATCTGATAAGTGAAACTTTGCGAAAATATTTATGGATGTAACTTATTAATAAAACTTAAAGGAAATCACGTGAATATCAAACGACAAAGCTCAAACGAACGAGATCTTCGAAATCTTCTTGTTTTTATTTTTCTTATTTGAAAAGCACTTGCGCACACGGAAGACAAAGACAAAGATATATATATAAAGAGAGAGAGAGAGAGAGAGAGATGAAATTATATAGTATCCAGTAAATTCAAGAGTTACACAAGACGTGTTTCATAGGAGTTAGTTTGCTTTGCAATAAACACAAAGGACGTGTCAGAAGACGTGGGTAGGCTTAGAAATATCTTGGAAATCTAGTCGCCTCATGTTGGAAGATGGAGCTTTTGCGAAAGGGAGAGAAGGAAATAGAGAGAGATAAAGAGAGAGAGAGAGAGAGAGAAAGGAGAAAGAACATTGTTGATAATAAGCCGAGCTATGGAATTTCGCTTTACGAGGTAAGAGGAGGAAGAGAGTAAACCGAGATGCGATGTCATTGACAAAATGCTTCTACGGCAAACTACTCAGCTTATGGGATGTGTATTCCGTTCCAGCCACTTTCGGAAAAAAGGAATCTTTTCTTTGGGAGAGAAAGAAGAATGGAACGTTCTCGAGAGGCCAACGTGTGTGACATCGTATTCTCTCTCTCTTTTTATATATTTTTTTTCTTCTATTTTTTCTATTTCTCTTTCTTAAGAATTTGACGTGAAAATTACAATCTGTCGATTGGTAGGATTTTTCTAAGATTGATAATATAAATAATGGATAAGTATTTTTCTCTCTGGAATATTTTCGCATTTTATCTTTGTAATAAAATGAGAAAAAAAAAATATCAAATATTTGTGTTATTACACGTATTAATTATTATTATTATATATTAGTTTATCTTGTGTATGTATGTGTGTGTGTAATAATAGTTGTTTCTTTTTCTTTATTTATTTTACGTGCACAGTATTTGTTATTTCATGTCATTTTACCGAGTAAGATATATTTTAGAAATGAAGGTAAAGAAGCGGAATGGTTCGTTTGTTATTTTAATAAAATTCAATTTAACAAGCCCCATTGGATTGTATAAAAATATTATTTTTCATATTTATTTCATATAAATATAAACAAATATTTACAAAATATAAGTACACGTGGTTTTAAAATAGAAATTCTAAATTTTATAATCAGTTACACGTAAAATGTAAAATATATTAGAGAAAGACGAGAGTATACTTATATATTTCACTGAAGTCAATTAACAAGCTTTATCTTTGTCTTCCTTATTGTACTTGCTTACACTAGTAAGTAAGGAATAGAAGAGGATAGGGAATTGCCTTGAGGGAAAATGCGAATACCACGATTCATACTCAAAGTAACCATACTACGTTGAAAATTCTGACGACTAAGGACGACTAAGAAGACGACAACGACGACGACAACGACGACGACGACGACGACGATAAAGACAGGAGTGTGAAATTTCGGTTGGAGTTACGTGACAAGCATAAGCAAAGGAATCCTTGAATATGTGTGAGTGTGTGGGTGTATACGTGTATATGCGTTCAACGTTGTTCTCTATCTCCTTATCTACCTTACTACATACAAATACATACATACATACGTACATACATACACGAATACTTAACAAAAATTCATTCACACATATCTGTAAAGTTTGATGAAGTAAAAGAATAAAAAAGGTAAAGGTATAATAAAAAAAAATGAACTGAAGACGATGTAAAGGTAAAGTAGAAAACGCAATAAATGGAAAAAAGAAAGAAAGATGAATATAATAATAAAAAAGAAACTTTGAATATATATATACGAATATGAGAGTTGCTTTCTACGCGTTAAAAAAATGAATACATATTTGTTTCACCTGGGACCAACACGCAAGAAGACAAGAAGACAACAACTAAACCTAAATTACAAACTCTGTTGTGGACTTGCGTAAAATGTTGAAAGAGAAATAGGAAAAGTGTGAGAGACAGAGATACAGTAACACGAATACATATATATAAAAAGATAAAAACAAAGATAGAGATAGAGATAGATATAGAATAGAAGGAAATCGCAATTTTACGTTGAGAGACGTCGGAACGAATAGCAGCAGTCACTCGTTTCTTCTTCTTCTTCTCTCTCTCTCTCTGTGTCTCCCTTACTCCCTCTTACAATTTACATGCATCCCTTTCCCTTTCTCTACGTGTCTCTTTTTATTTCCCTTCCTCTATGTTTTTCTCTTTTCGATATCGAACCACTTTAATTTTTGATAACATCGAAGTCAGTACACTCGGCGTCTCCTCCTCGTTCTCGTTGAATTTCCTCCCACCAACCAACCACCCCCCCCTCTCACCCCTTTTCTTTTTTCCCCTCTTTCCGTACCAATGTTTACACTGACCTCATATGCGATGCATAGCCTTCGTATGTTCGCGTTAAATCTGCCCTACCCATCCACCCCCCCCCACCTATCCCCATCCCCATTCCCATCCCTCCCATTTCCCATATCCATCGGAAACACCCTGTCCTTCCTGTTTTCGTTTTTCCAATCGCCACTTCTATTCTACTCGTTTCCACGATTTACAAGAACGACGAAACGTTGATTTTTTCCTCATACTACCCCCCCACCACCACCCACCGCCCCGTGATACTTCAGTTTTATTTATTACTTTTACAACAACGGCCAACAATCTTTCCGACGAATATTCTTCTACGATTGAAACAACAACAATTACGACAAAATAGAAATATTCAATTTCCATTTGCCATTTTTATTTTCAATTCTTTTACGTTAACTTCGGCCGTGTCCCTCCACCCCCCCACACTATTGTATCGATTTGTTTTTTATTTTTTTTTTGTTAATTATACGTTTTTCATTTATCGAACGAAAAAGAAACGATTAGGAATATAATCTAATATTACGAAATAAAATGGACAGTTATTTTTCTAATTGAAACTACAATTTGATCTTCTTTAACGATCAATTAGCGTTTCTATTCGTTGGCGAAGAATTATAACAAATGATAATACTTCTTATTAAAAGTATCTCATTATTTTGTTTGATATGTTATTAAAAATATGAAAAAATGAGTACGTATAATACAAGGTTGTTATACTCGTATAAAATAATCTTAAATAAATCAAGCATATTATTACTTTCAATCTTATTATTTTCTCATGAATGAATACGATTCTTCCTTTCTTACCGTTTATAATTATTATTTTAATTTGAACGGAAGAAAAAAGAGAAAATAATATTGGAAAAAAAAGTATTATAAAGTGAATGAGGTGTTCACAATTTTGTAAGGATGAAGATTATTAAAAATATTCAAAATGTGTATGTGCATGTAAAGCTCTATTATGTTTCCATACGTAATATTACATAGAATGTAATATCTTCTTCTTCTTCTTCTTCTTCTTCTTCTATTTCTATTGTTACATTTCTAACCTATTATCCACTTAACATATATTCAGTACACAGCATTGCGTATACCCAGTATGTTAGCTATTATACTCCACATGAACTTATCTTATGGGCTACAGGCCTGTTGGAGTAACACCAGTGCGAACGTAACAATTCTACGATGGGAGACACATTATGCGTATTATATTCGCCTAACTACTTCTACGATTCCACTATAATACTAGAAACGTACCTATCGTAAAGTTCTCATTGCTTAAAATACCATATTCAATTTTCTCCGGAGATATCTACGTCGTAAGTGTTCAACGCCGCATATTCATATTATTTTAGATGAAAGCTTATAGAAACTAACACAGTAAGAAAGATATATTCCAATGAAAATCTTAATCTTCGAAAAATCAATATTTATTCTTTTCTCTTTTTTTTTTTTTTTCATTGAAAATTCGGAGATATCTACGTCGTAAAGTGTTCAACGCCGCATATTCTATTATTTTAGATGAAAGCTTAAGAAACTAACCCAGTAAGAAAGATCTATTCCAATGAAATCTTAATCTTCGACAAAATCAATATTTTCTTCTTTCTCTTTTTTTTTTTTTATTGAAAATTCTCCGAGTGCGAGTTACAACGTAGGTTTCTTATAGAAATTTTCAAATATTTTATATTTTAAAAAGAATTAGAGTAGCATGATATGTTTTTTTTCTGCGTAACGAAGAATAAGAAAATGTAATATGAAATAGAACGTTCTTCTTAAAATCATTGCTCGTTGTTACAATAAATAATCGAATATTGTATATTTTAAAAAGAATTAGAGTAGAATTATATGTTTTTTTTTCTGCGACAAGAAGAATAAGAAAATGTAATATGAAATAGAACGTTCTTCTTAAAATCATTGCTCTTTGTTACAATAAATAATCGAATATTTTTATCGAATACCGGTCACCGTTATATCGAAAAAAAAAACCAAACAAAAAATACATATGTTATTGTAATAATATAATATCGTAATAATACAACACAATTTATAAATCCAATGGATACATTGTGAACAGAGATTTCTGTTATTGGAATCATTGAAATCATATTCTGTAGACTAGCGATTTTCAATCCTTTTATGTTTCAAATAATCTCTGAAAATGTTTGTATAACTGTACAGTTGGATAAAACTATAATCAGAGTTTAACGATGCGAATAACAATAAAAAAAATACAACCATGCGTATTCTTTATTCACATTAAAATACTTTATATGGAATAATCAAAAAAAAAAAAAAATAGAAAAAAAAGCATATCATTCGTTGAAAATCCATACTCTAGAAAATCAAAAAATAAATGAATAATACGTTAGAACATCCCGGAGTTCTATAAAGCGTGTTATTGTAACTCGCTTGTATTATACGATAGTAATAAAAAAGAAAAAAAAGGAAAAACAACATAATAACGATAACGTCTTATTAAAAATCATTGTTATTCTATGAAAGAATCGTAATACATTTATAAGTTTTAAATATGTCAGGTATCAAAGTAAAATGCAAGATAAACAAAACGTTACTCTATAAAACAATATAATTATATTCGTTAGGTGTGCGTAAACGTATGATAATTAAATCGACTTTGAAACATCGAAGAAAACCTATCGATTTATATTATATTATATATATTATTATAAAATATTGTTTCGTATAAATTTATACGTCAGTTTTATCTACTCATTATTCAATATAATCATTTATATTTAATAGAACACCGATTAAAAAAATCACTTACAATATAAATATATATTATTTCGATAAATACATCGAAATGATTAAAATAATATTACCTATTACATTATACAATGTGTAATATTATTTTCGGTATATATTTGATACTAATCAAACAATTATTCGACAGAGAATGTACGAAATAAATTGAAAAACTCACCCCCACATTTATATACATATATATATATTATACACATATTATACATGTATATACGTATATACGTAAACTGTAAAGTCGCTTTACTTAGAAATCCACACGTACGAATATCTCGTAAATGCTTTAATCTTGAAAATGCACGAACCCACTTCGGGTCTAGCGTAAGGGTAAGACTAGACTAAATCGGGTGGGGCGGGGGTGATGAGGAGGGGATGAGCGGAGTATGAAAGAGGTGGGATAGAAGGGAATAGATTGAAAGGTGGCTTATGTGTTGGTTTATATTCCAACAGTCAGATTCTTCTTTCTCTTTTCAGCCCATTCACCTCGCGATCTTTGGACATTCGACCCGTATTTTTCACAAGAGGAGGAGGTGAGAGTGGGTAGGTGGGGGGCGGGGAGGGAGATTTTGGGATTGTATGGGTAATGCTTCCTCGATACGCAAACATTTCATTCGCTTCGTTCGTTTAATCGTAGCTCTGAAAAGATAAGCTTAAGCCGTACTTTCAAATACTTTCCCGTTCGATCACCTCCTCACCAATACTTGTGTACAACTACCACCCCAACATACTATCCCTTTTCAACTTCCGGTCATCAGAACACAAAGAATACGAATATCCCAGATTAACGAGGGATTTTGCTATTATCTTTGTTCCCCCATTGTTGTTTTTATTTTATCGTAAATACAATTGTTTTCATCAAATATTCTCCGAATCCGTGGATTCTCGAGCAAAAAATAAAAATAAATTAAAAAAAAGGGCAAATTCTTCGCTTTTAGGGTTTGAGGCTTTCGCGAAATTGGGATCGTTATATTTCTTGTGTTTTTTTTTTTTATTTCTTTTATCATCGGATTATTTTTCAATAGGAACAAAAATGGTTAACCACTGTTATTAAACGGAAGAAGAGAATTACAATATTTAAAACTTGGATAAATTAAAGGATAAAGAGTATTTTTTTGATCGCCGATTCTAATATACACAATTGCATTTTTATTCTATTTTATATTTTACTTATCGTTGTAATTAAATAAAATTCATGTTCCATTATACATATTTTCTCTAGAATTCTTGAAATAAAATTTAAAAAATTTAAATCTATTAAACTATATATTATTATTATTATCTATTATTGTTATTAGCTATTTAAAAAAAATAGCTAAAAACAAATAAGTAAGAAAACTTTTCGATCGGTTTGATGATACATGTTTGTAAAAATAATAATAATAGTTATAATAATCATCGTAAACTACTATACTACTATTATAGAACTATTATACTTTTATTTATTATTTACTATTTTCTTTTTACATTGATCTACTTACTGTGAGTTACTACTAATATAATGATAAGTTTAATAATAATTACATAATTTTAATTTGTTGTTTTGTTTTATCTACATTACATTTGTACGTTCCTATAAGTTTTTCGGTGGTTTAAAAACGTTTAAGTCAAAATGATGTAGAGAACGTTGAAAATATGGATTTTTATAGATTGTAATTATAAGTTGGTAAGATGGAACTGTTAACCGCGACAAGCAGAGATTATGTACGTCGAAAGGGTCGTCGCTTTGGGATATTCGCTTCGCTTGACATTTCATGCGATGCATTAACGCTACAGTTGAGGGAGTAAAAGAGAGGAAGAGAGATAGATAGAGATAGATAGAGAGAGAGACAGAGAGATTTAGCAGCGCAACACGAATGTTCCCTAACAAAGTTGATTGCATGGAAGTCGAATAAAGTTTGCGATAGAAACTTTCTGACAACTAACTGGCCTAACTCTTACAATAATTTTACCGATAATATTGATGCAGCAACTCGATGCTCTGCTACTTTTCAACGATCGTTTTTTCTCTTTTTCTTTTTCTATTCCTTTTTCTTTTCCGTTTGCACTCCCCTTTTCTACTACTACTACTACTACTACTCGCTACGACTAGCAGAAATAACTTTTAATTGGTATCTTTTCTTTATTTCCTACTTGTCCTTTCCTATTCCTTTTCTTGCTTTCTTTCTTTTATTAGTTATTTTGTCTCCTCCCTTGCTTTTCTTTTCTTTTTTCTTTTCTTTTCTTTCTTCTTTGATTTTATGCTCCCACTTTTCGTAAAATCCATAAGAAAATTCGTTTTATTTTGTAATCTTTTAAAAAAATGTTCTTAGAGATAAGATTCGTAATGAAGAAATAATTCGAAGATAATTCGTGGTTATTATTGTTTTGCGTTTTAATTCGTTGAAATATTTTTGGAAATAATAATAACATAGCGATACATATATATACGTATTAGAATAAGATTGTGTGTAGGAGTGAGAAAGAGAAAGAGAGAGAGAAACTCGTCGACGCAGAAGATGAATGAGATCTGCCTCTTCGGAAATTTCAAGATAGACAAAAAAAAAGCATTATCTCGACGGAACTTGGGAAGAAAAACATCATCCTGAAGGATGACAGGAAAAAATGTTAATACTTTGAATAGCGAGCCTTCTTTAAACACGATCTCTCTCTCTCTCTCTTTCTTTCTTTCTTTCTTTCTCTTTTTTTGATCCTTTTTTCTTCATTCTTATTCCTTCATCAGCATAACTACTAATCTCTACTACTTAACGATATTGTTTCTCCAGTTTCTTTCTTTTTCTTTTTTTTTTCTTTTACTTTTTCTTCAAACTAAACGATCCGGATGGACTAAACGATTTAATGGAACGTTAGAAATTTATTACCATAAATTATTATTGGAGGAATATATTATTTAATAAAGAAACAAAAAAAACTTTGTTGCGTGTTATTATTTGTAAAAAATTCGTACGACAAAAGTTAACGATTTATCAATCGTAATAATTACTCCCCTACGTATTAATTACATATATAATGTTATATAATATAGCAATATAATTTTATATAAACGATATTATAAGAAGAAATGATACAATATAGCAAATTAAAGTTATGATTTATTACCAATATAAAATTGTAGAAACTCGGTTAATTAATTGGATCGAAAAATTTGCCAAACAATTTCTTTATCTTTCTTTTATTGAACTATCTTGACAGAGAGTAAGAGAGAGAGAGAGAGAGAGAGAGAATGAGAGGAAAAAGCCTAGTCTTAAAAGTCGCGGTCTCTGAAATAAAAAAATAAAAAAAGCACAAAAAAAAAAACAAAAAATAGTCAAAGAATCATCTGAAATGAAACGAAATAATTCCCCAGTTTTTCAGTGATCGCACCCGTTGATTCTTTATGGTAGTCCTTAACAATGGATCTGCCGAGCTACGAGATATCCTCATTAAAAGGATTCTATGACGAGTCACCACCGTTTTGTCCGTTCCTTCGCTTCTCGTCGAAAAAAAAGGGGGATTTTTGCTTGCCGAAAGTTCATTGATTGGCCCTCCCCCCACCCCCCCCCGAACCCTCGACGAGCGGGCCGTCGAAAAAGTCAGTGTTTTTCACCGTCTCGCTGACTTCGTTCACTGGAAACGTTGCTTCACTTTACCTTTTATTCTCGCACCCTCTTCAACCAACACCAAACTCCCACATTCCCCCACACACACACCTCTACCCTCACCCCACATCCTCCCATCCCACCAGTACCACTACTAATACAACTACCACCACCACCACTACCACCACTACCACTACCATTATCATCATCGTATCTACCCCCACAGATATTTTGCACGATTTTGCACGAAATGCGAGGAGACCGGCTTTTAATGGGTTCGTGGATTACCGCTTGGGAAAAGGGGTCGGGGTTTACATGGCTCTTTTTTAAGCAATGATAACGATAGAGAGAGAGAGAGAGAGAGAGAAAGAGAGATTAAGTTTCATAACGACGAAAATTTCCACGGTCGAAATGATACAAAGATTTGAGCTTTTTTTTCTTTCTTTCTTTCTTTCTTTTTTTTTTCTTTTTCTTTCTCTCTCTCTTTTCTTTTCGGTTTTCTATTTATGTAATCGTAATAGTATATCGGTACTTTGTATTATTTCAATTATCAATAATTGAATAATAAACGTAGCTACGTCGTTGAATTATTTATGATCGAAAAATTATCTAATATCTCTTTTCTTTCGGTTTCTATTTATGTAATCGTAATCGTATATCGGTACTTTGTATTATTCAATTATCAATAATTGAATAATAAACGTAGCTACGTCGTTGAATTATTTATGATCGAAAAATTATCTAATTATCTCTTTACGAATATCAATTATTTCCTCGTCGAGTTATTAATAAATGATAACAAATATGAAGAATTTATTTTGTAATTTATATAATGATTATTATTGATTATGCGATAGAAACGTTGAAACGTAGTATGATGAAATTATGATATCGAATGTATGTATTATTTTGTTCAAAGTAAAATTATTCGATACTTCGAATGAATTAGATTTATTTTTTTTTGTTGTAATTTCAATCGTTTTAAATTAATAATTAACGGATACACAGTTGTTTATTTATTTATTTATTTATTTATTTATATATGCATATATAGAAGCTTATATAACTTACATATCGCGAATGTATGAAGCGAATGTAACAAGAACAATAATAATAATCAAGAATTAAAGCGTTCAATTACAAAGTTGCATTCAAATTCTAAAGTATTTTACTTAGTACGAGAATCATTTGAGACAATATTATTCGTCGTCGATCATTTAGGCTACAAACGTTGAAACAAATAAATCCTAAGGATCGTAAAATATGATACAAATCGAACAAACGCAATTCCAACAAATTATTTCGCGAATAACACAAAGAATATATACGTTAAATGAATAATAATAAACAATACAAAAATAAAACGAAAAAAAAGGAGACGCGAGTCGTAAAAAATTCGAGTGATGGAAAAACGAGTAATCAAAAAAAAAAAAAAAAAGACAAATCGAATGAAACCATTTCGTTAGGAGAAGATATAAGTATCAGTGATAAAAAAAGAAACGATGAAAGTAAAATGGGCAGCTTGCTAAAAAGATGGGATCCCGATACGTTGAAGAAGAAGAACAATAATAATCATAATAATAATAATAATAATAATAATAATAAAAGAAAAGAAAGGAGAGGAAGAAGAGGATAAAGAAGAATAGTAAAAGAGAGGTCAGGAAACGGGCTATGACGTCGTAGGAATCTCGTGATTGTTATTTATGGTAGACGGATTCGCGTCTAGTCATGGCGATATTTCAAGCAAGGTGGCATCCAAGTAGTGGTTGGAGGGTAAACTTGGGTGGAGAGTTGGGGGTGAACTAGAGTACACATACAGAGAAAGAGAGAGAGAGAGAGAGAGTGAGAACAGGAAAGGAGAGAAGAACATTCTGAAGAAAAGGGATGGTGTTAGCTACCTCTAAAACTCACCCCCTAAAACTCAGCCCCTAAAACTCGCTTGCACACGTCCCTTCAGCACAGCTTACCTCATGGAACACAACCCATTCCAAAGAATCTTTCAACGTACCTTCTTTCTTCGTTCACGCGACACCTATAACGTTCTTCCATTCGGGTTCCTTCCTACCACCTTATTTTACCTCACCCCCTATTTCCTTGCTACTACCCTCCAGCAATTCCCGTGGGAACGATTACATCGATCGTTTTACAGTACCGGTCTTGTTACGCATTCCCCCAAGGAGGAACACAGCTAAAACTCATCTTGCTATACGCGTTTCGATTCATCGATATCTGTGTATTTAAGGGTTACAAAGTTTATATATATATATACACGTGGTATCTAGTTATAATTATATATATTTTTATTATATTTTATATATATTTTTATTTTAATATTTTTATATATATTTTTATATATATTTTTAGTTATAATTATATATATTTTTATTCTAGTTATAATTATATATATATATTATCTTTGTTATATCTAGTATATAACAAATTAATATTTGTTATATATCATAAATATTACATTTATTTAATAATTAAGTAATAATAAATATTATATTGTATAATGAATTATTATCATTTTTTGTTTTTTTCTTTTTTTTTTCTTTTTTAATAGCATCGTATTATATTATACGTACAAGATGATTAATATCATTTAAATATCCAACAAATTCTCGTGACTTTTAATAACGCTAATTATTCGCGCGTTAAGAGATCTTAATAAAATTCAATGAAATATTTCCCCGAGATATTATATTGGATATATCTAATCGTAGCTAGGGATATTTTCTTTTTTTCTTTGTTAATTCTTTTTTCTTCTTCCCCCTTTTCGAATAAAGTACGTTGCGTGTCGAACTGTTTTGCCTTGCAAATGAAAAGGGAGTGAATGTCTAAAAGGGAAGAAACATTTCTTGATACGTATACTATTCGAGCAAGCGAGCAAGAAACCAAGCAAGAAACCAAGCAAGCAAGTGAACAAGCAACCAAGCAACCAACCAAGCAAGCAAGCAAGTGAACAAGCTAAGCCATCGGCAGAAGAATCTCAGAAAAACCGATTATGGACATTAACTACACACTGACTGAAGAAAAAAAAAGCAGGCCGAGCTAAGAATAGGGATACCCATGCATGGAAATAATGGCGGATCTTGAAAATCTCTGACGATGGGATGAGGGAAGGAAAAATAAAATGGGAGGGAGGAAGAACTAAAGGAGTAAGAGAAAGAGTAACAGGGTGGGGGAGGAGGGGAAAGTTTGTTTAGGAAGGAAAAGAAGAAGAAGAAGAAAAAGAAAAAGAAAAAGAAGAAGAAGGAAATATAAAAGTCGAGACACATTTGAACGTGAACGCGTTTTGCACGTGGCTGCACAGATGACTCAGATTTCTCGGGAGTAAAGCTCGCATTCAAGAGCTTACCTATCCCCCCCTCCTCCTCCTCCTCCTCCTCCGCATTTTCTCCACCCAACTTCCACTCACTCACCCGCCAACCTATCTGTTCCTCTACCCCCCCTCCCATTCCCTTACCGCACTCCTAGATTTTTTATACTTCAGCCCTTCCCCCCTTCTCCCTCGCCCTTTTTCCTTTTCTACCACCAACGGTATTGACTTTCCAGTTTTGATGCTGGAACTACGTGACATCTTCGAACAACCTCGGAAAATCATTTCCAGGATGTGAAACGTAGTAGTCCAGTACTGAGGTCTTTCCATGATCTATATCTCTCTGATCTCTCTCTCTCTCTCTCTCTCTCTCAAGAGTGAATCGTCCAACGTAAATTTAATTTAGAAAAGAAGAAACCGAGTGTACCTTTCGAGCCTTCCATTTGAAAGCTATTGTATTTATCTAGTAGGACATCTCAGAACTTTGCATTTTTATTTTCGAGACGTAGATTTTTCGTTCTTTTACAGTTAGTCGCGATCTCTCCTATTACTTCTTTCTTTCTTTCTTTCTTATTTTCTTTCATTCGTTCTTTTCTTTTTTTATATTTCTTTTTCTTACGTATATAGTATTACTTTTATAGAGGAATATATATTTTGATTTTCGTTCCATTCCATTTTCCCTTTCGTTATTATTTCCTTGAAATGTGGTTTCTCCTTTAAACAAAAAAGAAAAAAAGAAAAAAAGGGTTCTCCTGGTTTTTGGCAGATGTGCGCAAATGAGCCTCTGTATACTTACCTTATTCTTTTTCTTTATTTCTTTATTTCTTTCTTTCTTTTTTTGTTCTTTCTCTTGCGTATTTCTACCATCGTTAGAAATCTTTTTCTTTCGTAATCTTTAATTAGTTCGTACGTGGGACAAGGTACAATTGTTTAGATTCAAACGCACCAAGTTCTAATTTTCAACGGATTCGGAGATCGAGTATTATGCCAGACGAATATTGATGTTCTCAGTGATTTTCGGATAATTTCATATGCCTCCCCCCCCCGCCCCTACATACCCCCCTACTATTACCCCCATTTTTTTTTTTATTCTACGCTAGGATGATCGTTTACCAGTTTCCGTGGACGTTTTTCTCCAATCGATTTTGATTCGATCGAACAAATTAAATTCCTTCTGCTCATCATTAATTCACGTTCGTAAGGCTTCCCTCGCGTATTCGCGTTTCCGTGCTAAATTGCGTCCGATTTGACGGTACGACGAAAATGAGAAATTCTCTTATTCGAATTCGTGACTTCGACGAATATTTATTTTTATTTGATAACACGCGATGAGGTAAACAACGACAACTATTCGATCAAAACAATTTAGTAGAATTATATAAACGGTGGACAATGATAAAAAATATTTCAATACGAATATACAAATGGTGGCCTACTCGTAAACTAATGCACGAGCTTTTGATATATTCTTTTGTCGTCGTGTTAATGTGCTGAACTATTAATGTTTTTTAAACAAAACAACACAAAAAATTTAATAATAAATTCCATTGTTAACATTCGCACACGAATTCGCGATGACTTGAGTGAACGAAGTAAACAACGGTTTGTTCGGTAATAGGTTGGACATTAAATACGTGTTGGTGCTCTGATCCTCGATCATGATATATGCGAGCAACGGAGCATGGATTAGTTTCAGATATATCTCGAGCAATCCTGGATCGCAATAAAGCCCTGCCAATGTGTTTGAAACCTATACGTGTATTATCGATTATATATTTTATACTCACGTTTAATTTCCTATTAAATTATCTAACGCTCGTATTTATTTCCTGATAACACTGATATGATCTTCGACAAATATTTCTCTCACATTCTATCTCTCTCACTCTCTCTTTCTTTCATACACTTTCTCTACTAGTATTAGTAAAATATACATATATCATCCTTGTATTTCCAACCGAATTTGCAAACAATATTTATAATCAACATAAAATATACACACCTATATATATATATATGCTAGGTGAATAATATATGTAATATGTAAATATAATATATATAGAAATTTTATCTAGCTAATTAATTAATATAAAATACGATAAAATATATATATATATCGTATTATATTTCTAAGGAAAATTAGATAAAAATTTGTAATTGCATACAAGATGTAGCTTGGAATAAATAAGTCATATGTATATGTAAAGTACATACATTAATTGCATTTCATTAATTTTGGATTTTGTCGTGCATAGATCTGTCAGTAAAGTAGTGAAATAATTTACTAAAAGAAATCAGAAATTGTGAAAGAAATAAAATGTAAATGTCGTTACTTTGTTAACAAAGCAACACAACGAGTTATTTTTTATTGGCTAACTTTAACGATTCAATAATCTTATATAAATATATATATATATATATGTGCGTATGTATGAGTATATATGAGTATCTAGGTTGATCCATCTTGCGAGACGATAGCCCTCTCGAAAATTACTCCTAGTTTGCTATCCATTCTGCCGTTCATTAACGCAGGATCGTCGAGTTAACGATCAATTAAGCGCTCTCAGGAATAGGGAATGCTCGGCACGTACTAATGCTAGCACCCAACTAGAAACCACGTTAGAAGGAACTACAATCTAAATAGATAAACCAAAGTGATAGAGCATTTGGTGGTTTCTATGGTTGTCTATATTGAGCAATGTTTCCATAGTATAGTATGTTAACAATGGATCCCGTTCCCTGGTTTCAAAGGAATCACGGTAAGCACGTGATTATTGATAAGTCACTGAACATCCACCTACACTGCCAACGAAAAGTTTGAAATCGTAAATACAAAGTAACGGGATATTAAGAAGAAAAAATAATTGGTTTTGGAATAACCGAGATTGTACAAAATTACGAGTAATACGATTAACATTTTGTATCGATGAATAAGTCATTTTATTATCCTTTATTTCAAACAACAAAAGTTGCCTTTTATTTTCCACGTTTTTTGTAAAAATAGTCAAAAGATATCTGCGGTAAGAATGTTCATTTCGATCATTGTTATAAACTAAATGTAAAAATGATAGTTTAAAATTTCTTATAGAAAAATATAAAATTGATCTAACAAATAACGAATAATTAGAAAATTGACGAATGTGTATTCAATTAATAATTGAAAACTTTAGATCGGTATTGTAGAAATATATCTTAATGGAAAGAAACATACACACGCATGTTTACACATTATCGAATCTATGTATCTGCACACATATTTAATCTATAGGAATATATGAATATATCTAGATACATATGTGTACGTATATGTATATTTATTCAACACCATCGCGAATAGTTTTCGATCGAATCAATATGAGAAATAGTTCACGCCGCGGCATACGGTTCGAATCTCTCGAACGTGGCCTTACTTCAGTTCGAATCCTATCTATGCAAATACATTGCCATACAACTTGACATGGCCTGAGACAACGGCCACCCGATAAGCACTGCAATTGCATTTGATTTGAAATGGAAATCGATACACAATACCCGGACCAATCCCTACAACACCCTTCACAACCATTCTATATTTATCGGAGTATAGATACGCGTTCAGAATCCTCCCACGCGTGTGTATCTTTTTTTTTTAACCATATCCCAAAAGATCTTTCTCATTTTGCCGACTGTTCCCTCGAACGAATAACCATTTGTTATAAGATCACCAAAGATCTAACTAAACCACCGAATCATCCTTTATTTCCCGAATGAAAAATAAACCAAAGTCTTTTCGTACTTCGTCGACATCGTCAAACTCATCATTAGCTAGCTAGCTTTTCTTATTTTTCTTTTCTTTGATTCCCCTTTATTTCGAAAGGTCGTCCGTCCCCCTTCTTGCCCGATATGAAGCAGACATTAAACACGGGAATTCAAGGACAAATAAAAGGAAGACATGGAAAGAGTCAACTTCGAGAAAGAAAGAAGAGCCGCAAGGCAAACCCTTTTTTTCTCCCCCTTGTCCTTCTTTCTCACAGACACGGACACACACACTCGCACACGCACATTTTCTCTCTCTCTCTCTCTCTCTCTTACTTAACTCTTCACTTTTTCTACAGAAAAGCTTCGTTTCTTCGTCCTATTCCCAGAGACGGACCGAGACTATTCAATTTCATAATCCGATTTGGCGTACGATTGCGGGAAGTAGAAAACTTTCGATTTATGGCACGCTTAGGACGAAATCCCTTTGGATCCCTTACTTCCGACTGTATCCTTGGAGATGAGTAGAAATGCAATTTTCCTTGGAAGAATAAGGTTACGAAAGCCGAGCTAGTTCTTACCTCTTTTCAGCTGGCAATTACGTAAACCGGGATCGCCGATTGCTCGGTCCCCACCTTTTTTTTTCTTTTTTTTTCTTTTTTTTTCAACCGGCACAACTTTTTCCATTCGATAGCAGTATTATTATCATTATCATTATCATTATTATTCTTTTCAGTGGGGGGGAGGGTGTTGCTGTAAAATAAAGAGAAGAATTTCGTCTTATTATTGTTGTTCTCTCTCTCTCACACTCTCTTTTTTATTTCATCAAGCATGGAATCAATTTCCATTTTAAATTCATTGGATTAGAGACACTTTTTTGGTATTTATTTTCAATTCATACCTTTCGAAATATTCGCGTTTTCTCTCTGTCACTTCTAATTAATATCGAGTTAATAATTTTCAGCTTATTTTTTTTGTCTCTCTCTCTCTCTTTCTTACTCTCTGTTTGTCTGTCTGTCTGTCTCTTTCTCTCGCTTTTATTTCATCTAGCACGGAATCAATTTTCATTCCAATGTTAAATTCATCGCGTTAGAAAATGTCCGCGTCCTTTTTTTGGGTACGTTTGTTGTTTTTTTTTCTCCCTTCTTTGTCATTCGTTTAAAACACTCGCGTGTATTTTTTGTACACTTTTAATCAATACGAAATTAACAATCTCTCCTCCCATTCGGATTCAATTCGAACGACGACGACGAATTATATTTGATTTTGATCAATTTTCATTCCAATGTTAACATCGCGTTAGAAAATGTCCGCGTCCGTTTTTTTGGGTACGTTTGTTGTTTTTTTTTCTCCCTCTTTGTCATTCGTGTAAAACACTCGCGTGTATTTTTGTACACTTTTAATCAATACGAAATTAACAATCTCTCCTCCCATTCGGATTCAATTCGAACGACGACGACGAGTAAGATTTTGATTTTGACGAAGCCACACACACCACCACACACACACATGGTATAATGAAATTCATAGAATAAGAGAAGATTATACTTTGATTTTTCATTTGGAAACGATTGGAAAGACGAATTGTAAAGAAATGAATGTTTCGCTTCGTCTGCATTTAATGTCTACGAGAATTAACAATCGAAACTAGCAAAAACATGTTCATCAATAAGTCTTCCCTTCTCCTTGAACTACGACGATTTATCTTTGATGTTTGTTGCCGGTTTCTGTAAGGTACCTACTTGAGCTAGCTAGCTAGCTAGCTAGCTAGCTAGCCAGCACTGAGTAAACTCTGACAGGGTAGCCAATCCTTTAATTAAGTTAATTAACTCTAGACAGGTAACACGGCCGTGGTATGGACGCCAAGTAAACTCTAATGTCGGCTTGGAAACAAGGCGACGTTATATCCTTATGTATGTATTTGTAGGTATGCGTAATGTTTCTTTAGTCAAATTAGATGCTCGCCATAGCACGATCATTGATAATCCTTTTTCTAATTTATCTAAACGCAACCTCTCCAATCCGTAATCCTAATACCATTTGGAAAGTATTAAGTTAACTTTGGTAACTCGCTTGCGTGCAAATTCGATTTAAACAAAATTGAAAAACAAATCTAATAGCGTCCTTTCATCTAAATAGATGTTGCTTTCTCTCTCTCTCTCTCTCTGTTCAAGGAAAACTAACGTGATGACACAAATCCTAGAATGTTTGAAATGTTAAGGAGATAGTTCGAAGAGTAGCAGTAATAGTCTTACTCCGACCTTACTTACTTACTTACTCTTACTTTACTTACTTACTTACTTACTTACTTGGGTAGTTCAACTTTGTCAGACAGTATCTAGAATTCTGTCTGACTATGATGTAACTGTGACTACTGGCAAAAGCGTACACTTCGTTTGACTACCCTTTAAACTCTAGTTACTTTTTCTTCGAAAGAGGACTACTTCGCTTTCTTCGACAAATTTCTAGCTTCTTAGTCGTTAGTATTATTCGATCACCGAGTTCCACCCCGTTCGCGTGTATTTCTACGATATAAATCTCTTAACGCATATTACGTTTCTCATTGCGTGTCTTTTAACCCTATTAATATTTCAATTAGTTACGATCGCGATAAGTTCCATTCGATATTCAATTAAATTAACTAATTTCCGGGCTAATATTTTTTACCCCCGTTCGCCAATAATAAATTAAAAAATAATTAATATAATTGAAAATAATAATAATAATAATAATTATATGGTAGAACGATAGAAGTTTATGATTGCGTTAAGAAAATGACAGGTACGTAATAAAACGTTAACTCGCGTCAATTGTGAAGAAATGTAATTGAGGAATACGTTAGAAGACACACACACAACCCAACAAAGGATTTTTTTAGTGAAATTTTATATTCGACTTACGCACGATCGGTCACGCATATTTCGTGTTTTAATCTTAGGGTTGGTCCCGATGGCACGATAATGGCGGCGCATAATTGCGTGTTCGACGTCTCGTCACGAAGTTCGATTTCGTAGTAATACCTAGCGCTATACGAACCTCGTAATAATGCTCTTCAACATGGCCGCTCTTCTATTCGCTCGATCGAGCTTCATTACGAAACTCGTCAATCTCATCCTACAAATATTTTTCTATTATTATTAACAACTATAAATCCCGTTAAATCTTTAACCTTTATTATTTGTCGAATAGAAAATAAAAATAAAATAAAAAAATTCAATGATATAATATATATAATTATTACGTCATTAATTAACAAACGAACAATTGAAATCTTTAAAATAAATTACAAACGAATCTTATTCGAAATAGGTTTCACATCCGTAATTTCTATGATTTTAAATAAAAATATAAAAGAAACATAAAAAGCGAATATATAACGATATCGAACAATTAATTATTATTATTATTATTATTGTCTTCGGCATCAATTTAATTAACACTCTAACGAAATCTTGAACCTTAATTTGCCCGATTGATGAATGAAACGATTTAATCTTATTTCATTCGAAATTGTTTTGTCATGTAACAGTATCATTTTTAATTACGAAAATGGTAGGACGGCGTGATTAAAGTCGTACGACTACGTTTAAAATGCTGGACCGTTTTTCCATCGGGTGTAGTATTTTCTTAGAAACCACCGAGCCAGAACAAGCCCGCCCGCCCCCTCCCCCCGACGCCCCCTGCCATCTCTTTCATTCCCTTTTCCTCCGAACACTTGAACGAAACGTTACAAGCTTCCATTTCTTCCTCTTCCTCTTTCTCTTTCTCATATTTTTTCCTTTTTTGTTCTCTTTCTCGCTCACGTAGCTAGCTACGGTTAGAAAAGAAAATAACCCTTTCCACGTTTTGCCGTCCTGAAAAATTGTAGAAAAGTCTCCCGCTTTATGGAAATACCTAGCCTCGGTCCGCGGTCATTTCGCTAAGCTGCTGCGAGCGGCAATTTTTGCGCGAGCAGGGGCTTGCGGCCGAGGTGTAGGAGTAAGAGTTAGGGGATTGGAGTTGAGGTTGGGCTTGGGCTTGGGCTTGGGCTTGAGGTTTGAGTTGGGGGCTGGAGTTGAGGTTGTGGAAAAAGCTACACGGGGAAGGGACCAAGTTTAACGGCGTCTCAGCGTTTCCAGCACGATTTCACCGCTCTTCTCTCCTCGACGTGCTTCAATTTCGTCTTAATATACCATCAGCCTAGTAGAGAAAACTCAACACACACACACACAGACACACATGCTACTCGTAGCTTTTAGAAAAATATCTACTCTCGAATTTCGCGGCTTTTCCTCTTTCTCTTTCTTTCTCTCTCCTCCCTTTTTTTACTTTTTTTTATTTCTCTCTCTCTCTCTCTCTCTCACATCTTACGATTCTTTTTCTTCAAGTACTTCGTCTTACAAACTTTAGACGTCATTGTTGCCTGCTTGCCTACCTTACGTCTACCCTTTAAAATTTACTTCAGATGATCACATATTTTTTTTCTTCGTTTCTTTTCTTCTTCTTCTTTCTTGTTTTTTTTTTTTACACCTTTACAAAGAAACGTAGGTATAAGATTTACTTATGAAAATTGTCAACGTATTATATTATCTCTCTCTCTCTTTTCTTTTGTCGTATATTTTATAATTGTTATTATTAATATTAAAATATATTATATTTAATAAAATGAATATTGAAATTTATTGACCTTTTAGGATGCCATAATAGCGTTAATAAGCACCGCATTCTCGAGCGCATAGTGATGCGTACATTTATTATAAGCAAGACGCGTACACACGTGCTTTGATTATTAAAACTATAATCTAAATCTAAGCTTCGATTAATTAAAATTGATCGCCTTTTGTGTGCTAAATTATGTTTTGAAATATATCATTTTATATAATCAATTGTGTATGTGTGTGTCTGTGTGTGTGTGCTTCATATATAATATATATTATAATTAATTTTTATTAATCATCCAAAATTTCGTATCCCACGACATTAACGAACTTTTCAAAAAAGGATATTTCACTTTGCCGATATAAAATCCGTAGTTAAATGTTTTTTATTAACCATATACGGCATTAGATTTATATTCAAACCCGACCTATAAAAGACGAAATAAAAATGAAATGAAATGAAATGAAGAGAAGAGAAAAAAAAAAGAAAAATATTCGCCGCGATAAAAAAAAAATGCTCATACACAGTTGATATAATATAATAATTTTCATCCATGTATCCGAAGTTATCTCTAACGCGAAGAGAGGACTTTTTTCCACCCCCCCCCCACCCCAACCCCCGTATGGACGATCAAATAACCATCGAAAGAAGGAGGGAAAAGTTGTGGCCGAGCGTTGTAGTTGAATGGAAAGCAATCCTGAACCGGCTATTTTATAAAGTTTTACGAAGGGACTTTGATAACCGTGTAGCACCAAGAGCTTGCTCAGTGGTATAAAACCTAGCGTGGTTCGTTCGTTCGTTCGTTCTATCGTTCGTATGTTCGTTCGTTCGTACGTTTTTCTGCAACTTTCTATACGTTCATCTCGAAAATTCCCAAGAGGTAAAATTGAGATCTCGATATAACTTGAACAAAAAATTACTCAAAAACTAACCGTACAAGTTATTCCCCCCATTTTCTCTTTCTTTCTGTTAGAAAAGTATTCACATCGACGATTCCATATTCGCGTACGTAGTCACACACACACACACGTGTACACACGTAGGGACACGTAACATCATCCACGTATATATCCAATGGATTTTTGCTGTATAAAAATGAATGGGGGCGAGGGAGGAGAGAGAGAGGAAAAGAATAAAAAAATAATACGGAAAAAAAATAAAATAAAAAAGAAAAAAAAAAAAATAGATTGCAGGGAGAAAATAAAAGTGCACGAGTCGACCATTTCCGCGGGTAGTATCTAATAAAATTCTATGCTTTTACAGAACGCGCTTGGCACCGTGCTAACGTTATCGATTATTATCGAACCGATTTTTACGTATCGACGATACCCGTCGAAATAAAATTTTGCAAGAAATTACACGTATAATATTCGAATATCGAGATAGGAAAATAGTCGCGGGTTGGAGGGGAGGGGGGAGGGGAAGAGTAGGAGAATCGATATAATAATATGTACGAAAGGCGGGTGGGGTGGGGGTGGGGGGTGGGAAGGGGGCGGCGGCGTGGTTATGTTTTCGTTAGAACGTGAAACCGATTCCTAAAGTATCTTTAAATGTTTTATTTTCGTTCGGGTTTTCGGTCCTCGTCGCGTCGAAAAAAAAAACCAAACCGTAGTACAGCCATTTTGAAAAATGTTTATTCGAATAGTAGAATAAAACGTTAACCGCGATTTTCCAACGAACGTTTTAAAGCGAGTTCATTCGAGCTTATATATATGCTTTTTGTCTGTGTATATATATATGTGTGTGTGTGTATGCGTAATTTCTGTTCTGTTTCTATTCGTGTTTTCGATAGGAGCTTTGAAATAACATCGATGCATATGTCGAGTCAAGTTGTGCATCGAAATTATACTTGACGAGATTTACACGATCTTCGCGTGGTTTGTCGTAGCACGTAGCAACCCTTTACAAAGAAGTAATTACGCTTTTATGAAAGCCAGAGAGAGAAAGAGAAAGAGAAAGAGAGAGAGAGAGAGAGAGAGAAACGAATATCATTTCCAATTATCTACATACTCGTACACGTTTCGTATGCAACGTAACCATTTTCTCAAACTATCTTTCGACGTTCATTTCTCTATTTCATTTATGTATATTCATGCACGTACAACACATAGATATAATATCTAATCAAATATGCATATACTTACATACTTATTCTCAATCCTATATATAATAAATATATATATTCATATTTAAGTAAATAATTTCTAATTTTTACGATAGAAATCAAATGTTATATCACCAAATAAGAATACACCCTAGATCGAGATAAATGTAAGAACAAATCCTAAATGTTTCAATTTATTATAACACACTATGATAGAATGATATCTTCCGAAGGACAGAATAGAAAGAGAGAGAGAGAGAGAGAGACTCAGCATGCAATAAAAGAAAGTATTCTTCTCTATCTTGAATGAAAGTGGATAAAATCAAAGATAAAGGACAATTGTCGAGGAAAAAGAGAATAGGTGGTTTGGGTGAGTAGATAGGTAGACGAGAGAAGGTGGGCGGGGAGTGGGAGTGGGGGGGGGTCGTAGAAAGAAGAAGAAAAGGGGAGAACGAATTTAACGTGGTCAACGTAATAGATAAAAATAACTTCTATTCGTCTTTTCTATTCCATCCCATTCTATTCTCTTACTTGGAGATAGAAAAAGAAACGGGAGATAAATAAATTGAATAGAAGGAAAAGAAAAACAAGGAAGAAAGAAAGAAAGGAAAGAAAAAAAAAGATAGGGGGACAAATTCTCTTACTCGTATGATTCGTTTTACGTGTATCATTCTTTAGCCGAACTATAGGCGGATGGTCGGGGCCAACATGAAAGGGGCCACCAACTCACTGAGTAAAACGTTTGGAAAGGATAGAAATCGATCTCATCGATTGATCCATTCATCGATCGATCGTGTCCCTGCACGTACACTCGAGAAATGGAACCCAAAACAAGCAACAGCAACCAGCAACTGCAACAGTGCAGTATCAACTGAGTTGCTTCGAGTCCTGTTCCCGATACATTTCGTTCGTTCGTTCGTTCGTTCGTTTGTTGCCGTTCCGCAGGTTGCATCTATCGAAAAGGGTCCATGCCCCTTGAATTTTGGATTACAGTGACGGAGCTTCCAGTCGAACTGAATTCATGTTGATCCCAAGGCACACACATACATACACAAGTTCTCTTACTCTCTCTACTGTTATAACATTTGCTTTTACATATACATGTAAAATACGATTAAAATATGTGAAAGTTGCATACAAGATAAGGATAAGGTTTCGTAACCTTTCGTTGCTGGACCAAAATAGAAACGACCCTCTCCCCCTTTCCCCCCTTTCCCCCCTTTTTTCTCTCTTTCTTATTCTCTTTCGTTTCCATTCGCGTTTTTCTATCTCACAAATTTGACGAGGATTTCCATCTCTATTTCTGCTTTGCTTTGTTCGAATCGAAACTACACACCTTGATCTAATCCTATTCTATTTTTGTCTCTTTTTTTCTCTTTTTCGTTCGTTCGTTCGTTCATTCGTTTAATAGATATATACTTAACCTATCAAACACCTTAATATGTTACTATTTTTTGTCTGGTTTTTGTGCTTTTTTTTTTTAGTTTTAAATTGTCAGATTTAACGAAGTTTTCTCATTCTCCTCGACTTTTTTATTTTTCATTCGCGAACGTCAAGCTAAGATACTTTCAACCGGTGAATCTTTTAATACTAACACTTCTTTCACCCTTTTTACTTTTTGTTTCTTTTTTTTCTTCTTTCCTGTTTTGTTTTTCATGCCGTAAAAGCTAGAGCTGAATCACGTTGATGCTAATTGCAACTTTCCACGTATGTATTTGTGTATATATGTGTTGTGTGTGTGCGTGTGTGTGCGTATGTGTATGTACGATGAAAATGAATTATCAAATTGACCTGAAATGTTTCGTTTGTACATACATACGTTGTAAAGCAATTTTCTTTATTAATCTGTTAACCAAGGGGAAAAACGGGTTAACTCGTTAAAATGATTTTACTTTCTTTTGCGACGAAAGGAAAAATAAATTACGCATTATTTTTTACTTCCCACGAAAAAAAAAAAGAAAAAAAATCAGTAACAATTTCAAAATGTTTATTATTATTATTATTATTATTATTATTATTCTCGACGTTTATGTCAATTTTTGATTTTATAATTCGTCATTATTTTATTCAAAATAATATTATATATATATGCTTTGAGATTTCTTATTTTTAATCTGGCTAAATAATACGATAAAAATCTGATAAAACATTTATGGTACGTCTTAAACAAATTTTTATTTTTAATACTACGTTCGTTGTTCTCAGATTTCAAAAATATATATATTTTTAATATATTTCTATATAAAGTTTTTCTTCATTTTCATATAATTTAATTTTCACCCAAAAAAGAAAAGAAAAAAAACGAAATATATAAGAATAGTTGAGATATGCGAGATACGCGAGAATGAATCGAATAGAATTTTGAGCTTTGTAAAAAAGACATGTTATTTCAAAGAATTAAAGTGAGTTCTTAACGAAAATAAAATTATTTCTATGTTAAAACTTCCCAACATTTCAATCTAACCTCCTCCCCCTCGTACGTATTTATTTAAATAAAATCTAAAAACGTTTAATATAAGCTTAATCTCTTTCCCCCGTTTTAACGTAAAAGATTAAATCATAATACTTCGTATATAGTTTTTGTTTTCACGATTGGTAGTTAAGAAATATTTCTTGAAAAAAAAACAAAAAAAAAAAAAAATTAAAAACGTATTCCTATACGAATAAAAATGAACAAAACAAGAGTATCGAAATTTTAACAATATATAATATATATATATATATTTTTTTTTTGTACGATTATGAAAGATTATCAATCGTTGTGATACATTTGTTAGTATTTTATTTTATTCAAAGAATCGTTGAATCCGATTCGATTTGAAGTGGGAGAAAGGATCGAATTGGAAGGATATAGGAGTTTCGAAGAAGAAGTGGGGTAAGGGGGGGCGGTGCGGGGGGGGGAGTTGAAGGGGGAAAGGGCTTGGGGGGATAGAAACCATCGAAAGAGAACCTTTTTGACGAAGTACGTAGCTCCGAGCTCTGTGGATTTGGTTGTACTCTCGAATGTCCGGAATAACTCGACTCACAGGACATAAATTCGTAACGTTCTTGTGCTAATCCTCGAAGGATTACTCGTTACAGGACAGGATACGATGTGTTTTAGCTCGTATGCTGACGCGAACGTTTCCAGACGACCGCATATACTCCGCGGGATACGATTTTATCGAGATCAAATAATTACCGGATAAAACAAACCAATTTCCAAAGTTCATCTTATTAATCTTTATGAGTAGATCATTCTCTTAGATAATCTTCCTTCGTTGGAGATTAAAATTTACAAAATATATGACGAATTTATATAATAGATGGAAATACAAATTCGTCGTTCCTATTTTAACTATCGTCAAAATGTTTTTTATCTACGATTGAGTATAAATACAATTTATTAGAACAAATAAAAAATATAATATATAAATAAGTAGTATAAAATATATAATTAAATGACAAATTATTCATGAAACGAATAATATTTGAATAGTAGTAAATGTATAGTAATATTTATAAATATATATATTTATAAATAGTAATATCTATAAATAGTAAATAATATAGCAAGATTGAAGTTAAGTAAAATTGATATGGCAATGTATTTAGAAGAATTTAAGTATCGTCAAAATGTTTTTATCTACGATTGAGTAAATACAATCTATTAGAACAAACAACAAATATAATATATAAATAAGTAGTATAAAATATATAATTAAATGACAAATTATTCATGAAACGAATAATATTTGAATAGTAGTAAATGATAATATAGCAAGATTGAAGTTAAGTAAAATTGATATGGCAATATATTTAGAAGAATTTAAGTATCGTCAAAATGTTTTTTTATCTACGATTGAGTAAATACAATTAATTAGAACAAACGACAAATATAATATATAAATAAGTAGTATAAAATATAATTAAATGACAAATTATTGATGAAACGAATAATATTCGAAAAGTAGTAAATGATAATATAGCAAGATTGAAGTTAAGTAAAATTGATATGGCAATATATTTAGAAGAATTTAAGTATCGTCAAAATGTTTTTTATCTACGATTCAGTAAATACAATTAATTAGAACAAACGATAAATATAATATATAAATAAGTAGTATAAAATATATAATTAAATAACAAATTATTGATGAAACGAATAATATTCGAATAGTAGTAAATGATAATATAGCAAGATTAAAGTTAAGTAAAATTGATATAGCAATGTATTTAGAACAATCCACGTGTTCTACCCCCAGGGAGCAGAATAAGAGGACATCCGATTGATTGGTATCATATAGTAGTTAAACAGGAGTAATGTTTAACGCACTAAACTCACCGTGACAGGGGAAACGCGTGCCTAAAAATACGACGACCACCAACGGTCACCGCGCACACGTCGGTTACGTTGACCGCACCGCATTAAGCGACGTAGACGATTTCCATGCAAATAGCCAAATACATTCGTGGAATCCGATAATACGAAAGGATAGTTCCCATTCAACCTAGTATTCCACTATTTCTCTCTTTCTCCATCCATTTCTATCGTAAAACCAAGTCAAACGAATACTCTTCTCTACATTCAAATTTTATTATTATTATTATTATTTTTTCTGGGTGTGTGTATGTGTGTGCGTGTTTCTGTTCGGAGGGTGGTATTCCTATCTCGTAAAAAAATTTGGAAAAAATACGCTGAGAAAAATAAATCACGTAAAATTAATCGATAACCCCGAGTAAAACGAAAGTTTATTTTTCCACTAATTAAATGTCAGTTATATCAATTACAAATCGACCCGTCAATGTTCGAAACTATCAAATTCTCTTTCCGAACCGATTTCAAGAAGAAAGTTTCTCGATACGGAAAATAAGAGAAATCGATTCGAGATGACCGATCTTTATTTTTCCGATCAATATAATTCGAAACGAATCTAATCGTCTAATCCTCGTAAAATGAAAAAGATTTTTCCTACCATTGTGACCCGTGTATATACTTGATAACAGTTTATCTTTCTTATTATCTTACGAAAGTTATGTTAGAATGATATAATGTTTCAGAGATACGCATACACTTACACAATAAGAGAAAACGCACAGCTGAGTCTGAGAAAGTTTCGAGTTTGTCCCTTGTGTTTCGACTGGGTGGTCCAACTTCAACTTCTCCAAGTTCGTATAATAGACCAGGTGTTCTCAAATAGAATAGAATTCCTCTTATCTACCTGAGTCTAAGTTTTAGCCTTTCTAATAAGACAATTTCGAATCGCTACAATTTAATTTGCGTGTTTTTTTTAAACATCGTCGAATCATTTTCTTAATTTTTACATATTATTTTGCGTATTATTTTGAGTAATATTTTTGTGAGTTACATTTGTTACGATTATTTCGAAGTATGGTGATAGGAAATATAATCGGAGTAAAAATTGAGTTGAGAATTACTGTAATGGTGGATACATTTCTATCTGTCCCTATAATGAATCATACCCGAAGGATGTGCACGTATATTCATTCGATGATTTAACTTTGACATCTTCCTCCCTATCCCTTTCCCATTTTTCACGAAAGTAAGTAAACACGTTAGAATCGTAACATTACAGAAACATTACAGTTTGATATAATTCATTCTCAAGTGAATTCGTCAAACTCACCGATCCGATCATTTCTAACGATTTCAAAGATTCAAACGACTGATCACACTTCTCATCGAAATAAAATTATATCGAAAGAATCATTTGTGTTGATCGATAAAAAAATGACACTCGCATATTTTCAATATTTCACATCGAAAAAAAATGTTCATATATCATTTATTACATCGTTTAATAAAATATTATAAATTTCAATATTAATATAATTATTAACCTAATCGAGTACACAAGTCAGGTATAACAATAAAATGATTATTTACCGATGTCATATGAATTTTACTGAATATTATTAAAATTGAACGATCGTCGGGGATACGAACGATATTAAAATTTTAAAAAACACCCGTTGTTGTATTTTCCGTGTGTGCGTGTCTGTTTCTGTGTATATGTATGTATGTTGTTTACGAACAATATACTAATACTCTTGTCAGAATTTCGTTTGTTACGTTTTACCGAATATACATAATCCAGGATATTGAACATGTCAATTTAATGACTCTTCATTAACCGGATTTTCAAAGGACAAAGCCAAACAAACCTTTTTCATTCCTAGTCTCCATCTCTCTCTCTCTCTTTCTCTTTTTCTCTTGTTCTCTTTTTCTCTTTAGTTTTAGTCTCGTGATACTGCACGTGACTAAATTGACGAATGCGAGTGACATAAAAGCAATAAAATTTCTTGTTAAGACAAGATACTTTTTCCCCCTATCTTCTCAACCGTTATGAAAGAACTTATTAATAATCCCCGCGAGTTCGTTAAGCAGAAAATTTATTATTATTATTATTATTATTTTTCTGCGAATGGAATTATATAAGAATATAATTTTATTCTTGAAAATATTTTTCCACCCCTTTCCTCGACATAACGTTCATAAAGAATTCTTAAATATTACATTTAATTCGTCATTACGTTATCACCACCCATAGATTACTTTTATTAGATAGATTTATCTATTAAATCTTATGTTTTATTAACGTTAATTGATTCTTTATTTTATAATTCATTATTTTGACGTAATATTCTCGCTTATATCGTTTTATTTATCGAATTAAATTAAATGCGAAAACTTTGCGGATACGAAATAATATTTTATAAGTTTGATATAAACATTTAAAACTCGTATGAGCATAAATCTGTGAAATTCGCGAGTGAGAAAAAAAAGAAAAAGGAAAAAAACATAGATATGAATTCATTTTCAAATAATTTGAATAAACTACTCGAGCATAAATTTTCTCGCGTGTGTGTGTGTGCGTGTGTGCGTGTACGTGTATTGTATATATGTGATATAAATATAAGTGTACCTACATATAACTGTTTACAAAACTAAACTTCCAACAACGGATTTAGCGTCACATGAGAAATGACGGTTAACGTAGGTGGTGAAAACTTGAACAAATATTCGAGTTTTGTTTAGTTTCGTTGGCTCGGTCAATAGGGGCTGACGGTAGATGTTGTCCATTGCAAGAGGTCTCTTGGGAGGTTAGAGTAGAACCAACTTGAGAGAGAGAGAGAGAGAGAGAAGATGAAATAGGGTGAGAAAGGATACTTGTACCCCTTCTACACATATATACCACCATTATCTATACCCTTTGCATACGTTTCGGTAAACTGGAGCAAGTAATACGTAGATTTTCCTTCCTCAAGGGTATTCAAAAGTTAGTATAGTTATACAGGGTGACTCGTTTATTGTTACCTTCCTCGGAATCCTTCGGTTCGTTTTTCACCGTATGGATTTACCCATGGGTTATATGGGTTGTGTATATGTGTGTGTTTATCTTTAACTTAAAAATTTATAAAAGACATATGCAAACGAAAATTTTCATTTAACAACTATCGTTATAGAAAATTATTCATGGAAATAACTTATCGTATGAATTACGACCTATTCAAATATCATTTTTAACTGACAATCAGAGTAACGAATAACAATGGATAATGGCAAACAATGAATACGATCTATACAAATGATCGTTTTATTCATGGGGAGAGGGGGGAAGAAAATAATTGAATAAATCGTAACAAAGGATACGCGTGCTCGATAGAAACGATCACTTTATTATAATATTACTTTATCGATTCGATTGATATAATATTAATAATACTATTGTTATATTTACTATCATCTAATATGTACAACAATATGTTGTTTGATTCTTAATCGTTAATCGTAATCTAAAATGATTATTTAAAAAGTTAGATGAAAAATTGTTGAACGAACGATTGGGGGTGGTGGTGGGGGAGGTTTGGATCGTACCAGAGCATTAAATCATCCCCCTTAAGATGAAAATTTTCTTTTTTCTACGAGGGCATTTAATTATTTAACGAACTCCTTCCTTGCCAATTTTTCTTATCCGTTTATTACGAAAAGGTTTGAATTCTTTTGAAAGTAAGATTAATACCCAAGAGAGAGAGAGAGAGAGAGGGAGAGTGGGAAAGAGAGAAAGAAATAGAATTTGTAATTGAAGACACGTAAAATGAAGATTGTAGTACTTACTTACTTACTTACCTTTGACTTATTCCGAGATAAAGCTTACCGTGTACTTTTAAAAGTCATTAAACAATCTTGTAATTCCAGCTGTGCGTGTCTGCAACCATAGCAAACGATTTCAACTATTAAAAGGAGAAAGATGAGAATTTTAGTGAGAATGGAAAACGGTGCGTTTTTCTTTTCTTTTTTTTTATTTTTTATTTTATTTTCTCCTCGTTTCTTCGGTCAAAGGGATCTTGCGTTAGAGTAATTCGTAAGAAGAAGAAGAAGAAGAAGAAATGAAAAACAGAGAGAGAGAAAGATATAAGATGGGGTGGAAATGTAGAATTTATATCATAATATTAATTCTCTTTTTCTCTGTCTCTTGCGGATTTGATTATAAATGAATTTATTTCAAATTATGACGAATGCCATTCTTATCTAGAAATTAAATCGAGAGTAGAGTGAATAATCGAATATAAAACATTCATTTTCATTTCGTATTTTATTATATATATTTTCAGTCATCAAATGAAGGGTAATATATTGTTTAAATAACTGTCTTAATCATACTCAGCACTGAGAAATGATTATTAATATAATTTTGGATTAACAATTATTAATTTTTAGTCTGTACATTTCAAAGAATGGGAAACATAAAGAACAAAAATAAATCAATAAATTATAATTGCATTATATATTCAATTGGAACGAAATTTTGTCTTTCATTTAAACGAACTTCGAATATCGAATTTGAATAAATTTTGAAACGATTATTAAGACTATTATTAACATCTTTTCGTATAATATATTATAATTATATTTGTAATTTATGTTTGTAAAAAATATTTTGAATCGCATAATTTATATTTTTTAAAGTGTTATAAAGATGTGTAAAATAAAATAAGTATTGTTTTTTTCGCAATTAGAAGCATCTTAAATTACGTTGAATGGACTTCGGTTCCTTCAAATTTTATAACGAATCTGATTGTTAATTTTGAAAGTGGCCTAACTCCATTTTTGGTGAGAAAACGCATATTATTCACTTAACAATTGCCATTATTTTAATAGGAACTGTAAATTGAACACCTTTGGATACGCTTAAGCAACATAACTCATTGTTATTCTTTACGTATATTTTTAATTGCATTGAAACGCAAACCTTTAAATATCTCAATTTAAGGTTAAATGGAGTTAGGCCATTTTCAAAATATAAACGGCTCATATATATTTTGTTGTCAAGATATTCTAACGAGAATAAATTTCAAGGGAGAAAAATGGATAGGAAAAAAAAACTGGTATGTGTACTTATGTACGCACGTAAGAAGTTATACTTCTTTGCCGTACCAAAACGAACATAACCTCAATAATCTCAAAAATAACTTCAAAAAAAACTTCAAAAAAAATAACTTTAAAAAGAAATAATAATTATTATATATATAAGAAAGAATAAAAAAAAGAAAAAGAAAATATCAATATATAGATATCAGTCCACATTAAATATAAGAGAGATATATCGAATTATTTCACGCGTCAACAGCCATGGCGCGGTTACAGCATAGTTCTCGCTTCGATCATTTAAGTAAAGCAGCGCTGAGTACGATTAGTATTTGGATGGGTGACCCGCTTGAGAAAAAAAGGGGGGGAAGAAGAAAAGAAGACAACTTCATGCCGTATAATTGAAATCGCTTTGCCGCGCGTCGTAAATACCGACAAACTTCATGGTGTCGTTTTTCCAGACGCTCGGAACAAAATCACTCCCCATTACATTTTCCCAAACGCTCCAAAAGAAGTATAACTTCAAAAAACAAAAAAAAAAGAAAAAAAAAAGAAACAAGCGAATTGATAAATCGAAGGAATATAGAAATGACAAGAGAGTCATCTCTAGTCTCATATAGATACACGTGCTGCAACCTTTACTCCGAAAAATATATTATTTCTTCTATGACAACGTCAACCTGCTCTAAAATTCCTTTACCTTTCTTTCCTATTTTCCTTTCTCTTCTTTTCCTTTTTTTTCTTTTCTTTTTCCTCTCTTCACGCGATTTATTCGAGAAGAAGAAGAAGAAGAAGAAGAGGGAAAGCTTACTAGGGATGGCTCGCGCAGCTGCTGTGTCGGATTCTTTTCTATAAGAAAGAAAGAGAGAGAAAGAGAGAGAGGGAGGAAAAGTGAAAAGGGAGGGAAAGTTCGCAATCTCCGAACCAACCACCACCACCACCACCCCCTCTTATTGAAAAATACGAGAAGAATCTTAGGGAATACGTGGCGTAAAGCACGATCTTCTCATAGAAAATGGCTTGAAAATGTCTTGGAAAGTCCCGATATCAAAGGGAACAAGAAGAAGAAGAGGAAGAAGAAGAAGAAGAAGACTTCTACGAAGGATTTTTCGATAGGAAGAAAAGAGAAAGGGAGGAAGTAAACGCCAACGGCAGGATAGGTGGAGAGATCGTTAAAAGAACGAACGTAGTACGTACGGAACGAATGAAGGAAAGAAAGGAATAACACACGGGAAAAAAAAACTACATACATAGACACGCATACAACTCACACACACACGTGTACGAGAAAGAAATGTTGGAAACGAACGTACGAACTCGTACGAACTCGTACGAATGAACGAACAAACAGATGAACGGGGAGAAAGGATAATAAAAAACCACACACACACACACACACACATACATATATATATATATAGAGAGAGAGAGAGGAGAGAGTAGAAAAAGAAACGACGTCATCTCTTTGTACCTGGTGCAACGACGGAGTCGATAATTAAAGGATTTCGAGATGTGTCTGGGTTCCGAATGTGAAAACGTTGGCTAAAACTCGAGGAAAAGAAATGAAAAGGAAAGATAAACGTGTCGCTAACTCAGCGACATTTTCTCTTTCGTCTTTCATCTATCAGAAGGTTGCTAGTGCACTTATCCTTTTACTAAACATTCAAGATGTTGTTTTATGGTTAACGTTTATTGCTTATCAATTACTTTCTTTCCTTTCTCTCTCTCTCTTTTACGAGACGAAAAGAAATCTTGTTTATTTTTTCGCGTCATTATAAAACCATCTACTAGCGTCTGACCATAGATGAACTATTGACTCGTACTACTTACAATTATTTCATCGTATATAAAAGCTTGACTCGTACTACTCGATGTCTGACCGTAAATGAACATCCGACCTGTACTACTTTTTAGAAAAAAAACACGCCTATTCACACACATACACGCACACACACATATATAAAATTATATTCAACATGTACATTCTCAAATAAAACAATGTTGTTTACGATCGTTGTTAAATTCGATTGAGATTCGTTGGAAATAAAATTGTCGAAAAATGAAATGAAAATAAAAAAAAAGTCAGATTTTCATAACGGTGATAAAATAATCGACGGGACATCAAACGACACGAATGTGATATTCCTCGGGAACAAAATGACTATATCGAACACGTAAATTTGATTCTATTTTTTTTTTCTGTCCTCTCTCTCTCTCTCTCTCTCTCTGTGAAAACTCATACACGAACCGAGGTCTCTCGTTGATACGCATAGTTAAACGAGACTAGGAAGTTTAAGGAAGGAAAGAGTAATATTCTCCGTGCGTCCTCCAAAGCTTTTCTATATTCTGACAGTTACTCTGATAGCTTCCTATCTTGCATCAAGAACGGCATATCTTATCCGAGAAAAAAAGTTCGATACACACGACGACTACGACGACGAGTACTCGTCGAGGGTTGAGGGAAGGGGCTGAGGTAGATAGGAAGAAAGAAAAAAGAGAGGGGGAATTGGTATTCGGAGGGGTAGACGGATAGATGGGTGGGGGGTACAAAAAGGGGTGGGGGAGATCGTAAGAAGCAAAAGGGGTTTGTTGCCTCGATATTCGTCGACTTTTTTTTCGGGAAATTCTATGTCGAGTTGCGGTAAAAGGTGACGCGGGGATAACCGATACGTTTTCTTTCCCTCTCCCCTCCCCCTCTTCCCCCTCCTCACCCCCCACCGGTAAACATTTGGAATCGTGCTATGCATTACAAAGAGAGAGAAAAGGGTGGGGGAAAGGGGATAACATCGAGTTGAAAAATTCGATAACCTTTACCGACATCAGTCGATATTCTGACAAAAAAGGGAATAAAGAAATGAAATACATACGCTAGATACGATTTAATAATTGGATTATCTATAGAAAAAAAAAAGTAACGCTTATTCGAAGTAACTTTTTATTCGTGATATTGTTGGAAACGGAGGAAGTAGAATAAGAATAAGAAGAAGAAGAAGAAGAAGATTGAACTGGAAAAAGGATAGGGAAAATGTTACACGTCGTTTATATTTTTATTAATTATTATATTAAATTATTAAGTATGAAAAAGTTATTCGATTAGTTCGATTATTTTCAGTTGGAAATTTGTGACATATTGTGTTTAATAATTGACTCGTGTTCGATCACGTATAATCCTACTAATTACGTACGATATAATCTAAAAGCTTGACTCGTACTACTTAAGTAAAAAATTTGTATGGATTATCGTATATTTTTGTCACTTTTGATTTTTTTTCTTTGTATTATTTATTTAAGGATATCTTTGAGAGATAAATGATAAATGATCGAATTCTACTAATTACGTATAATATAATCTAAAAGCTTGACTCGTACTACTTAAGTAAAAAATTTGTATGGATTATCGTATATTTTTGTCACTTTTGATTTTTTTTCTTTGTATTATTTATTTAAGGATATCTTTGAGAGATAAATGACAAATGATTGTATTCTACTAATTACGTATAATATAATCTAAAAGCTTGACTCGTACTACTTAAGTAAAAAATTTGCGCGGATTATCGTATATTTTTGTCACTTTTGATTTTTTTTCTTTGTATTATTTATTTAAGGGTATCTTTGAGAGGTAAATGATAAATGATCGAATTCTACTAATTACGTATAATGTAATCTAAAAGCTTGACTCGTACTACTTAAGTTAAAAATTTGCACGGATTATCGTATATTTTGGTCACTTTTGATTTTTTTCTTTGTATTATTTATTTAAGGATATCTTTGAGAGATAAATGATAAATGATCGAATTCTACTAATTACGTATAATGTAATCTAAAAGCTTGACTCGTACTACTTAAGTAAAAAATTTGTATGGATTATCGTATATTTTTGTCACTTTTGATTTTTTTTCTTTGTATTATTTATTTAAGGATATCTTTGAGAGATAAATGATAAATGATCGAATTCTACTAATTACGTACAATATAATCTAAAAGCTTGACTCGTACTACTTAAGTAAAAAATTTGTATGAATTATCGTATATTTTTGTCACTTTTGATTTTTTCTTTGTATTATTTATTTAAGGATATCTTTGAGAGATAAATGATAAATGATTGAATTCTACTAATTACGTATAATATAATCTAAAAGCTTGACTCGTACTACTTAAGTAAAAAATTTGTATGAATTATCGTATATTTTTGTCACTTTTGATTTTTTCTTTGTATTATTTATTTAAGGATATCTTTGAGAGATAAATGATAAATGATTGTATTCTACTAATTACGTATAATGTAATCTAAAAGCTTGACTCGTACTACTTAAGTAAAAAATTTGTGTGGATTATCGTATATTTTGTCACTTTTGATTTTTTTCTTTGTATTATTTATTTAAGGATATCTTTGAGAAATAAATGATAAATGATCGTATTCTACTAATTACGTACGATATAATCTAAAAGCTTGACTCGTACTACTTAAGTAAAAAATTTGTATGAATTATCGTATATTTTTGTCACTTTTGATTTTTTTCTTTGTATTATTTATTTAAGGATATCTTTGAGAGATAAATGATAAATGATCGAATTCTACTAATTACGTATATATAATCTAAATGCTTGACTCGTACTACTTAAGTAAAAAATTTGTATGAATTATCGTATATTTTTGTCACTTTTTATTTTTTTTCTTTGTATTATTTATTTAAGGATATCTTTGAGAGATAAATGATAAATGATTGAATTCTACTAATTACGTACAATAGAATCTAAAAGCTTGACTCGTACTACTTAAGTAAAAAATTTGTATGAATTATCGTATATTTTTGTCACTTTTGATATTTTTTCTTTTTATTATTTATTTAAGGATATCTTTGAGAGATAAAAGACAAATAAACGAAATAAAGTTATATCCAAGTTTAAGAATAGCTCGGTAAGATCCTATAAAGTAAGCAATGGCAAAGGCCTTTCCTTATCAGCGATAGTAAATCTTTCGGGTAGCTAGGCCGAGACTTAAATTCTTTATTATCCCGAAAACGGAGTAGGTTTCCGGTTGGACGATCGAAGAAGCTGCAGCAAAAGCACGAGAGAGAGAGAGAGAAAAAAGGGAAAAGAAAAGTCGTGATTTCTCGTCACGTCTCGAAACTTCTCTCGTTCTCACAAGCTAGAAAATATTTTTAAGAGGGTATACCTAACACCTAAACTCGTTGTTCTAGGAAAGAAGAATCGCGACGACCCGATTCAAGAAAGAAAAAGATAAGAAAGTAAAATAAAAACAAAAAAAAAAAAGAAAAAACAAAGTACTCTCCTCTCTCTCTCTCTCTCTTTTCGGCTATTTTTCTCTATTATTTTTTTTATATCATTCTTCTCGTTTCCCCTTTTTTCTTCTTCCTTTTGTAGTTTCTTGTTCTTTGCCAACGACAACGCATACCTTTCAGACGTGTACGTACCACCAACCAACACCATCAGTAGCAGCAGTTTCATCGTGATACGTCGTACCGTTGAAATTTAAAGTCGTCTCATGAAAATATGGTCAGGTTGCGGAAAGGCCACGCTGAGTTTGTATGCACGTATCTTAAAGTAGCGTACATAAATATATAAGTGTACGGAATATTTTCTTTTCTTTCTTTTGGGTAGGGGAAAAATATTATCAAGGTAAATTCGAGAATTAGTGAAATTATTTTTTATTATGATTTATATTTATTTTTTTAAAAGGATATTTTATTAACCAATATTAAACATTTAAAATGAATATTGTAAAATATTATACAATTATTGTGTGTCATGTACGCACATATGTTGGAAAATGATAATTTCGTGCAAAGATAATTACACGAGACAACTATTAACATTAAAATACAATATAATAAATGAAAATAAAATTTCTCTAATTAAACGGACACAAATTTTGATATTAAATCTTTTTTAAGAAAAAAAAAAAACAAAAGAAAACAGGTTCTCAGTAATCAACGGACTTCATTTTCCATGTCATTAAAGTACGTTTGTGAAAAGAGAAAAAAAAAAGAAGAAGAAGAAGAAGCTAGCTAATCGATCCTTCTCTCTTAGCGTTTCATGTACCTTTCGTGAACTTTCGGGATCGTCCCACGGCTATATCCACGATTTAAATAATTCATTTGGGTTTTCGAATAAAATAGCATTAATTAACTCAGTTTCCGCTTTCTCTATTCAAACGCAAAGCTCGACTTAACTTCTGACGAGATGAAGAACGAGATAGGAATATATATACGTGCATGCATACACGATAATAAATGTATGAGTAGCTGTGCGAAACACGTTTCGTTCTTAACGTTAAGAACGAATCAAAGTAGAAAAAGAAGAAAGAAAGAAAAAAAAATGTATCGATCAAAGGAACGTGAAAAGAAGAGAGAGAGAGAGAGAGAGAAAAAAAATAAGAAAAGATGGAAAGAAGAAAGAAATCAAAAGGAGGAAAAACATTTATTATCTTATATAACATCAATTTGTATATTTAAAAGAAAGAAAAAAAAAAAGGAAAGAAAAACCAGAGTGAGAGAGAGAGAGAGAAAGAAAGCAAAAGCTGAAGAGAGCGTAGTTGTTTTTTATGCTCTCCTATTTTTTTTTTTCCCTTCTTCTTTCATGAAACCTTTAAAAAGATCCAAGTAAAATGTAGGGGCATTCGCAAGACTCGTTGAGATCAAACGTGAAAGCAAGAGGAGTGAGTGACTGAATAAGAGAGAAAGAATGTGAGAGAGAGAGAAAGAGAGAGGGAAAGTGGGAGGTAAAGAAGTGAGACTAAAGATGATTTTAAAGACGAGGTTAAAGACAGTTTCAAGCCAAAGTAAGCTTCCTCTTCGGTGAGGACGACATTGACGCGAATTCGACTTGCCAGAAAGTTACGAAGCGAGTGTCCCTTTTAAGTTAAGTCACTTGTTTATTCAACGAGAGAAGGAAGAACTGTGCTTTTCCACCGTCTGTCGAATTCTTACGATCGTGTATTCTCTTTCCTTCTTCTTTTTTTTTCTTTTTTTTCTTTCTTTTCTTTACTTTCTTTACTTACATTTTTTTCTCTTCTTTTCTATCTCTTTTATTTTTCAATCACATTGATTTGTCACGACGATGACGTGGAAATCGATACCACATCGAAAAATATATCCTTCTTCTCTTTTTACGAATGAAATAGCAAAAAAAAAGCTAGGGATTAAAAGGAAAGAGAAAGAAATAGGAAAAAAACAAAGAAACAAAAGAAATATTAAAATACTCGACCAATTTTTGAAGTTATACTTCTTTTTATGTTGTGAAGTTTTTCCAAACATCTAATTCAAAGTGTGTATAATTAAAAAAAGGTCCTGGAAATCGATACCACATCGAAAAATATATCCTTCCTTCTCTTTTTACGAATAAAATAGCAAATAAAAAAAACTAGGGATTAAAAGGAAAGAGAAAGAAAGAAGAAAAAAACAAAGAAACAAAAATATTAAAATACTCAACCACTTATGTTGTAAAGTTTTTCCAAACATCTAATTCAAAGTTCCTGGAAATCGATACCACATCGAAAAATATATCCTTCTTCTCTTCTTTATGAATGAAATAGCAAAAAAAGAAAATTAGGGATTAAAAGGAAAGAGAAAGAAAGAAGAAAAAAATAAAGAAACAAAAATATTAAAATACTCAACCACTTATGTTATAAAGTTTTTCACAACATCTAATTCAAAGTGTGTATAATTAAAAAAAGGTCCTGGAAATCGATACCACATCGAAAAATATATCCTTCTTCTCCTTTTTACGAATAAAATAGCAAAAAAAAGCTAGGGATTAAAAGGAAAGAGAAAGAAATAGGAAAAAAATATTAAAATACTCAACCACTTATGTTATAAAGTTTTTCTAAATACCAAATTCAAAGTGTGTATAATTAAAGGAAGATCCTGCAAACGAATTTGTCCTTGTAATTACGAAAAATTCTTTCAAAAAACTAGATTATTTTTTCCAAACGTTAGAATGATTTTATGCGTTAATTAATTAACAACAATTTGAATATCGTAACGAATAATGATAGGAAGAATCACGTATTTTGCATTTTAATAATAATATTCACGAATAAGAGAAATGAAATTTCGCGAGAATTGGGTTGGGGGTTGGGGGTTGGGGGTGGCGAAAAGAGAAGGAATACAACGACAGACGACGGACTAAAGGAAACTTTAACGGTGAAAGTTAATGGGCCGCACGACTCCGCGTAAATTGGTCCTCCCCCCCCCCTCTTTCCCTCTTTTCCTTTCGATTAATTAATTAAGTGATTAATCAAATGAGAAAGTTCTTTACTAATTACAGAACGCTTTGCCCTAATTATGGGAGTAAAATGGAGAAGGAGAAAGAGAAGAGGTGGGGGTGGGGTTGGGGGTGGGGTCTCTGAAAGAAGTAAAAGTAGAAGAAGAAGAAGAAGAAAACTGAGAGAAGGGTAACGAAGTTCCATTCTATTCGATGCCTTTCTGTAAAAAGCTTTGCTTTTTTATAATTATTATAGTTATACTATGCTATACCCTCTTTTTTACGGTTTAAAAGAAAAAAAAAGGGGATAAAAATCAAACAAAGGAAAAAAGTGAAGTGTTTTATTTCGATCAAAACGATAGTAAAAGTCAATTGGATAATTCAAACTTGTTTACAACACATTCGATGTGTTAATAAAATATCATTAGATATTAAAAATGCATATTTTTTAATCGATTATTTTGAATCTATTGTTATTTTATTTATCATCCAAATCTCTCGTTTAGAAAAATTCTACAAACTAAATATAAAAATAATAAAAAATAAAAACTAAATATAAATATAATAAAAAATAAAAACTAAATATAAAAATAATAAAAAATAAAAACTAAATATAAAAATAATTAAAAATAAAAACTAAATATAAAAATAATAAAAAATAAAAACTAAATATAAAAATAATAAACTAAATATAAAAATTGATAATCTAACGATCCCCTAAAAAAAAAAAAAGAAAAAGCACTCCGTTGGTTTTGTTTCGATTGCGAGCTAAAAGATTTTCTTCGTGATTTTGTATGAGTATTACGTATATTATATTCTTTCATAGATATACACGTATATGAACTTATACACGAAGAAACATACATATAACATACGTATTTATATTCTACGTGGAAAACTGTGAAGTGAAAGAGAGCTATGCTATGGTAATTCTCAATATCCCTAGGATAGAAGGAAATAGTATAAAAAGGGAAGGAATAGAAAGGGACTTTTCCTCCGTTGGGACTTTCCAAATTCATGTATGCGCACGTATGAATCAAAAGGTTTGAAACTCCTACCTGTTTTTACAAGATTCATATCTGCAATGTAACGTAGAATATCTCACGACGTACCCCCGAAAGAATTTTCATCCAAAGAACCCTTACAATGTTTCTTACGATTCACTTACTTTCTTTCTCTCTCTCTATTTCTCTCATTTTCTTTTTCTTATTTTCTTTTTCTTTCGAATGTTTGTCATTCTTTCCGTATCTTAGCTCAATATTGATCTGATTTTTCTTTTGTCATTTAACGATTCCCCATACATATTTTTTCTTTCACATAATTATTATTATTCTTTCAAATCCCGTTCGATTATGTTCGATTCGTTTCTTTTTTTTTTCTTTTTTATTCCAAAAATCTTTTTTCTCATAATATTTTTGAGCGATCTCTCCCTTATCCGCGTTTCTAAATTGTTATCTCTCCCATCCAATTAACTTGCTTTTCTGCTTGGAAGACAAAAAAAAAGAAAACAAACGGTGAAAGATAAGAATAGATCTGAAGAGGAAGGAAGAAAAGACGGAAACAATGAAAGAAAGAGAGAGAGAGAGAGAAGAAGGAAGGAAGGAAGGAAGGGTGGAGTGGGTCGGGGGGGGTGGAATCGTACGAGGTCGAAGGTTTACACAGAGAAAAGTATCCAATTTGTTCGTGTAGTTTGAAAAATAAGAAAAGAAAATATTAGAACGGAACAAAATAAAACGGGGGGGGAAAACAACTGCAAAAATATTTCCGTTAAGTACGTTGTTATTAAAAATTTCGTAATATTTTTCGCGTAACGATGATTCGATTGAAAAATATCTACTCCTATTTTTTTTTGTTCTTTTTCTTCTTAATTCTACGAATTCCAATTGCCAAACGGGGAAAAACGTAATACGATTTTTCGTTACGTAGAAGTTGAAATATTTATTTTTGTATTCTTAGAATTACCACCAGCAGAACCCCACCCACCAACCCTTCTCCCTTATCTAATAAATAAGCTATATAGGTCCAAGGGATAATATCCACGGATAAGAAACAAAAAAATAAAAAAAAAAAAAACAAGAAAGATTTGAGAGAGTTGAGAAAGTTCGTGGAAACGTGCTCGAGACGTTGAATGGTGGACATAAAAATTCTTCAAATATCTTAAAAAGGTTTCAACTTTTACGAAATCTTAACTCACCGCAAGCCATGTTATAACAATAATAATAATAATAATAATAAAAATTAAGCTGAAAAATTTGTGTAAAAGTTAGCTAAAAGTTTCAACGATAATTCCCAATGAAATAAATATTTCGATAATCTAATCCTATTATATATTTGTTACACAATAGTGAGTGATATCGTATCGCATTCGATAGTCGAAAAAGAAAAATGAGATGGGGTGGAACGGTACTCGTTAGAAAAAAAAAAGAAAAAAAGGAGAAATAATAATAAAAATAAGGAAGCTGAAAAATACGACGTTATTTCATTAAAGATAATTATTCATCGAGATTTCTCGTAGTTGTGTGTTGCCTAACACGCGAAGAGGAAATTATAACGAGAGAAAAGGGTTATCGGATTGTATGTTTTAAAAACGTTTGAATAAGATCGAGCATTAGATTCTACGACGTTTGCGTTTCTTTTTTATTTATTCTTTTTTTCTTTTCCCTTTGCTTTCCCCCACCACCCCCCACCCCGTTCTCTTCGTAATATACTTTTTATCGTTTTAATATTATTAGATAAATTGCGATGATTAATTTGTTTCGTGAAAAAAAAAAAAGAAGAAAAAAAAGAAATTAAATCAAATCAAATCAAATAAATAATAACAATAATAAATAATAACAATAATAAATAATAACAATGATAACGATTGAGTAAAATATTGTGTCTACTCGTCATAAAAAATTCGTGTTATATTAAAACAAAAATTAAATTATAATATATTATATTATTTAATTATATATAATAATTAAATAAAATTAAATAAATTTTCTCCGAGTATATTTTTTATATATATATATATTTGCAAGCAATAAATTAGTATTTTAAATTTCTCGTTTAAACCGTAAATGAATGTACGTACGTAAAAAAGATTTGTGCTTTGGGGGAAACCTTAGAGAGAGAGAGAGAGAGAGAGAGAGAAATAGGAATAGAAATAGAAATAGAGAGAAAGTCAACGTCGGTTTTCGAGCAACTAAGCGCCCCTTGAATTCCACCTCGTCAGCTGATTTATGCCGAGAATTAGCCCCCTCTGTCTCTCTTCTTATACGAACTTCAACCCATACAGACACCATTTACATACTCACACACATGCATATTCATGCACGTATGGAAAACACGAATGGATGCTTACGTACGTTACATACGTATATCTGTCTGTGTACACATATATGTGCACACACACACACAAACATACGTACATATATATACAAAAGTAGTACTCGCCGATCAGGAGAATAACTCTGCTTCTCTTCTGCGTGAAATTAATTTTAATTGTTCGTTAATTAGTTCTTACGGAAACTATGTGCAGCAAAGCATTGAGAAAAGCCACTAGCTCGTTCTACTATGGTCTAGCAAGGCATTAATATCCCATCTCCTTTTCCTTCTCTCGGTTTCCTTTGTTCATCTTATTCCCTTTACTACTACTACTACTAATACTACTATGTTTTTTATCTGCTTTATTTCTCCAACTATTTAACATTTCTTCGGTTTTATCATCTATCCTTTCAACGATATTTACCATTACTTTAATTTTACCTTAATAAGATTTTACCATGTAAAAGATTATTAATTATTATCTGCAAGTATCATAATTAGGTAATATTATCTTATTGTTGATTATTTTATTTAACAGAACTATTATCTATCTTTTATTAATTAATATATCATTTTTGTATTAATTGATAAACTTATTATTATAGAATTAAAAGTAACAGAATTATATATGTATATCAAATTATTAAATATACAAATTAATAGTATCGATTATTAAAGATTATTATACACAGTAAGAAATTTTATATAAAAAATATCTCGTATTTATAGTCCGATAAAATGTTTCATCGTAAAAAGATATCTGACTCGTACTACTTAAAAATGTTATACGAAGTGATGATAAACGAAGTAATACGAAATGATTATACGAAGATATCGAATTCGTATTATACAAGTAATATCATTGGAGAAACTAAAATTAAATAAAAAAGAAATCAAATAAAATCGATTTATTTGATAATAAAAGAATATAAAACAAAACGTCTAACGTGATTACAATTGAAAGATGAAATACAAATGAAATTGGAAATAAAATCTATCTGGTGTCCGAGAGGATGGACAAATTAAATTAAAACGAAAAAGAAAAAAAAAAAAAAGAAAAAATAAATAAAAGAAAAAGAGATAAAATATCTCAATAAGAGAGAAGGAGAAGGAGAAGGAAGAAGAGTAGGAGAAAGAGAATGAGAATGACGAGAAAATGGATCGAGATGAATATCGAGTTGCACGATTCAATTTCGAAAAAAGCTACGATACACCATAGTTATTTCGATAGATTCTCAACGCGAACACCTCTATGGGAATCTACGAATTAATTTTTCAATCGATGATTGAACATCCCGTACAAAATCATTATACCTCCTGTATATTTTCTTTTTTCTTTTTTTTATCTTTTTTGTTAAGAACATCGTCGTCACGAGAAGAGAAAATGAAAATTATTAAATAATAAAAAATAAAAAAATAAATATATATTTTATATATATAAATAATAATAATAATATAATATATATATATATTATTATTTATAATTATTTAATAATAATAATATTTTTTTTTTATTTATAAATTTTCGTCGACGCCCAATCGATCGATTGATTTATTATTTTCATTCGCCGTATTAATTGAAATTTGTAAACGAATTTTTTTGTATACCACGGATTTTTATCGCCTTCGGTTAATTAAAGTCAAAAATTAAAAAAGGGAAACAAAAACGAAAAAATTCGACAAAATTATCGATCGTTAAATATTAATACAACGAAACAACACATTTTTGTGTAATATTCCCTACTAACGAAATATAACGAATATATATCAATTTATAGTAAATATCGAAGCGTGAAATTGAATGCAAAAGTATTCATACTTAATGCAACAAGTAGCGAAAAATAATTTTTTTTGTTCCACATTTCACTAACCGCGTATTACGTAATTAAATTACAAAAAAAAAAAAAAAAAAAAAAGGGAGAGAAATAAACAGGAAAACTCGGCGTTTCGAATTTTCGCAATTTCCCCATTTTACATCGCATATTTTTTATTTAACGTTTCGCATTCCTATTTATGCGAATATACACACATCCACATATTTAACTCGATTACGAGACGAAAAAAGTAGCGTCAGTTTATTTCGATATCATTAAAGAAGATTTTAACGCCACCAAAATCAAATAGGTCTACGAAACAATGAGCAAAATAATTGTTTTTTTGTTTCTCTTTTCATTCATTCATTTTCCCGTTCATCCAAATTTACAAAGCAAACGGGGAATGTTCTTTCCAATAGTTGGACTCTTATTTTTCGTATTTACTCTCGTCGATCTATTAAGGAATGTAAATCGATCTAACGAGAGTCACGTTTCATTCCAACCCGAACAAGCAAGCTTGCTTTGTTCCTGGCTCATTGAGTTTGGTTAATGTCCAATCTGTTTGTTATTTATTTCAACCGACACCGTTTAGAATTCTCTTCTTATTCTTCCCTTTCCCCCTAACAATTTTCTCACCCCTTCTCCGTCCTCTCTTTCTTTCAATCCTATGATTCGTATCATCCCCTTCGTTCTCTTTATATAACCATCTCTCTCTTTCTTTTTCATTCACTTACTCACTTTTTATCTTTCAACGTATCGCACAAAAGCAATCCCTCGAAAAGTAGCAATCACGTGCCACCCACGCTAAGAAATCAATTTCCGAGTTGACGAAAACCTTCCTCTCTCTCTCTCTTTTCTTCCTTTTATTTCTTTTCCCTACTTTTTCTCTTTCCTCTTTTTCACTGTAATCAGAAAATCCCGATGGATGGATTAAACGTTTTTTTAGAATAAATACTTTTCGATTATAATCAAAATTCATCGCATTTTAATATTTTTACATTACGTTATTCGATCAAAATTATTGCAAAAGATTTTTTTATTTTTATTTTGAACGATATCATCTAAATTATGATCGAAAATATTGTTGATTCATTTTCGTAGAAACAAAAAATACGTGTGTGCGTGTATGTGTGTATGTGTATTGTGTGTATTTTCGAAATATTTTTTTTTATACGTAAATTTAATTCGTTTACGTTAAATATGAACGCACATAAAGTCTTTTAAAACCCGTAGTAGAAAGGGAATGAATAGGAAAGAAAATTTCAAAAAAAAAAAAAAAAAAAAAAAATTCAAATGGAAGTAGAAAATATTGGAACTTTATTAGAAGTACGTTATCAATTTTGGAAAATTGATCGCATTGATTTTCACGTATACTTACGACCACTAGTATTCTCATAACTGGTAGTAAAGCTGTATACGTATGACATATACAAACTCAAACCAAAAAGCTTCGGGCATTTTTCTTGTTTTCTAAACGGTAGAGGAGGCAGAGAGATAGGAGTCAGATATATGGGACGAATTTTGTCCAGAATTTGCAGCCACGCGAAAAAAACATCTGTCAAGTGAGAGTTATGTGTTAAGCATAAAAAAAAAAAAAAAAATAAAAATGAAAAAAAAAAATATAAAAAGAAAAAAAAATAGAAAAACAGTATTCGAGTTATATATCCCGAAGGTGTTCATATATTTTCGTACGCAGTAGCTTTGTTGAATACGTAAATGTGTACACCTGTATCTAACATACACGTATATTTCGTTAATTAATTTTTATATATTGAAAAGAAAATTAGGAGAATTGGATTAATTGTTTGGATTTAAAAAGAAAAAGAAAAAAAAAGAAGAAGAAAAATTTAACATTCATACAAATTGGAAAGAGAGAAAAAATGAGGGAGAGAGAAGCAATAGAATAATTTCGTTTTTAAATCATATTTAATATTTCCCGCATATTTTCATTTATAAAATATTTACGTAGATGTAATTAATTAAAATTTCATCGACAAAAAAAAAAAAAACAAAAAAATATCACTTACCGTTAACCATATATATATTTTACGTTGACATAAAAATCATAATATTATATATGAAAACTAATTAATTAATTACAAATATTAATTTACGTATAATAAAAATAAAAGAAAAAAGAAATGAATCATTGGGGAGGGGGAGGGGGGTCTCAATGACTCGGGGCCCTTCGCGTCGCGGTTGCTTGCAATTATTAGAATGAAAATATCGATGAATTAATCTAAAAAAATACATTTGCATTAGGAATCGGTATCGTATACAATCCTATTTTGAAAGTGATCGGATTTATCGTGGCCAGGACCATCTTGTATATTGATAAAAGGAAAGTTCAAATGTTCAGAGTGGGAAAAGTCTGAGCATATATATTTTACGTTGACATAAAAATCATAATATTATATATGAAAACTAATTAATTAATTACAAATATTAATTTACGTATAATAAAAATAAAAGAAAAAAGAAATGAATCTTTGGAGAGGTGGAGGGGGGTCTCAATGACTTGGGGCCCTTCGCGTCACGGTTGCTTGCAATTATTAGAATGAAAATATCGATGAATTAATCTAAAAAAATACATTTGCATTAGGAATCGGTATCGTATACAATCCTATTTTGAAAGTGATCGGATTTATCGTGGCCAGGAGCATCTTGTATATTGATAAAAGGAAAGTTCAAATGTTCAAAGTGGGAAAAGTCTGAGCATATATATTTTACGTTGACATAAAAATCATAATATTATATATGAAAACTAATTAATTAATTACAAATATTAATTTACGTATAATAAAAATGAAAAGAAAAAAGAAATGAATCATTGGGAAGGGGGAGGGGGGTCTCAATGACTCGGGGCCCTTCGCGTCGCGGTTGCTTGCAATTATTAGAATGAAAATATCGAAGAATTAATCTACAAAAATATATTTGCATTAGGAATCGGTATCGTATACAATCCTATTTTGAAAGTGATCGGATTTATCGTGGCCAGGACCATCTTGTATATTGATAAAAGGAAAGTTCAAATGTTCAGAGTGGGAAAAGTCTGAGTTTCTAGGAGCACAACTGTAGTCGAAAGCCATCCCGATACGCTTAAAAGTGTTCGGTGGTGTTCCACGAGAGTCGACCGATGCAATAAAACTTTGGAAATCTCTTAAAGGTGCTGGAGAAGGAGAGAGGAAAGAGAAAGAGAAAAAGAGAATGAGGAATGAGAGAGGAAGTGGTAGGTGAGTTTCGAGTACGGTGTTAGGTCCAATACCGCGGCACGAAGCTCTCATGAATATTTAATCTGCCCTTTCTCCAGGATAGTGCCGATCGAATGTTAATGACGTGCGAAAAACCCTCTCGATGGCCAATACTTCTCAACGCTCGATACAAATAGTTTAAATATTCCATACCCTTTCCACTTCCTATTGTATTTCTGGTTAAATGTATTTAACGAATCAAATGAGAAAGAGAGAGAGAGAGAGAGATGGAATACACAAGGAATTTCGATGCATTTATTTTCCAGTTTCTATCGTAAATCCGAAACTACGTCAACAATCAAAAAATCCAGTTAACTGTTCATTTCTCGTTCGGAATTATTTATTTATTTCTTTTTTTCTTTTTTTTTTTGTTTTTTTTTTTTGTTATTGACGATAATCGATTTATTCACACGTTCGATATTCGTGTCTGTGTGTGTGTATGTGTGTGTAAGTTAAATTAATTTCTAAAGAAAAAATTATATATATAATTATTTATCGTTGATTTAACGTTGCTGATTATTGTATCGCAATTTTTGGTTTGATTTTTTTTTTTACAGTTCGATATTTCCCTAATTAATTTTCAAATTAATTATAATGATTTTTTTATCGAAGTATAGTACTCTACTACTATTCGTCGAATTATTTTACACAACGTGTGTCTCGAGCGTGAACACGTTAAACGATCGAGAAACGTGTCCCGATGGTTCTTCCTCGATTAAAATGCATCCCGTATCCAGGAAGATAGAACACGAATTCGCGTTTAAGAAAACAACTTGCGTAACGTGCCAAATGCTAACGAGCTTGCTTTTTTTTCCCTTCGAAAAAATAAAGAGAAAGAGGAAAAGGGAACGAAAAGGGTTAGACTTTTTAACTCTTTCAAAATAAACTTATTCGCGTCTTTCCATCCCTTTGATCGTGAAACACAAACCCCCCCCTCCAAAAAAAAAGAAACAAAAAAAGTGGAAATGTCAAAAAGGTTCTCTTCTCGTCCTGGAAAGAAAAAAAAAAAAAGGCGCAGAAGAGAGAATAGAAACACAAGGAAAAGACAAATAATAGAAAAAAGTAAACCGAATAAATTTAACACTTTTTCCATGGAGGGTGGGGCGAGGGGGGGGGAGGGGATAAAAATCGAAATAAAAACAATTTTCGTTTACGCGAAGCTATTTGGCCAAATAAAAAAAACTGAATGGAATAAAAAACACGAAACTGAACGAAAATATCGCGCGTGGACGATTAATTATTTTACGTAAATAAATAATTCAAAAATATATAGAAAAAAAAAAAAAAAAATAGAAAAAGAGTAAAAGAAAACAAATCTTTCTATCCATTCCCACCCCCCAAAAAAAAAGTAAACGTAAATAAATATTATTTAAAAAAACAGGACGGGGGAGATAAACTTATTTTAAAACGGGACGAAAATAAATGATTTGTTTAAAATACGGGAAATAGGAGGAGGAGAAAAAAGAAAAGATAAGAAAAAAAGAAATTAGAGAAAACGTAAAACCGCCATGAACGATCTCCCAGCCCAGCCATTAGATCGAATGCATCGAAGAGACATTGACGGAATAATAATTGCATCCCTTCTATCGTTACTTTTAATCTCATACGAACGAACGAACGAACGAACGAACGAACGAACGAACGAATGAACGAATGAAAAGAAAAGAAAACCAAAAAGAATAAAAGAAAAACGAACAAACGTACGTACATACGTATACGTATTATCATGTGACGTTCGTATTCTCGGAAAAGAGTTATCGTTGATGATGAAAAAAGAGGACACGAAAGAGAAAGAAAAAGAGAAAGATTGGTAAGAGGGAAAAAGGGAAATGGGAATAAACAAAAAAAGGGATGCGCGTATTTATTCGTGTCTCTCGATGGTAAAACAATTTCGAGTATCGGAATGGAAAGCGAGAGAGAAAAGGATAGGGGTGGGGGAAGGGGAGTTAAAGAAGAAGGGCTTCGAAAAGGGGGAGGAAACGAAGTATCGTTTACGCGATGTATTTCTAACGACGAGATTGAGAATATGGGGTCGAGGGGGGAGTGGGGGGGATGAAACCTTCTCTCTCGTTCCTTTTCTCTATCGCAGAGGTTCTCTTTGGCGTAGAAAAATGAAAATCACGCGATCGAAAAGAAAAAGAAAGATAAAACTGATAAATGTATAGGAAAAAAAACAAGTATAAAAAAATAAAAAAGAAAAAAAAAGAAAAAGGAAGTATTATGGTAGAAAATAAAAGAAGAAGAAGAAAAAGAAAAAGAAAAAGAAGAAGAAGAAGAAGAAGGATAGAGAAACTCGAGGGAATTGGAGAACATGGCAGGCAGCGAGCTAACGTGATCTATGTGTTTTAATTCCGCGGTAAAGCCGTCCTTTATTTATTGGCTTTCGTAACAGGATATTGCTAGAGACTTCGTCAGGACGATCGCACGGTTCCTCTCCCTTTTCTTGTTTTTCACTATTTTTTTCTCTTCTTATTATTCACTCTCACACTCTCTTTCGAATACACACACTTTTAAACACTCTCTGACACTCCTATACTCTCTCACACTTTCTCTCTCCCACTTGTCAACTCTTTCATTCTCTCATTCACTTTGTCTTCTTCCTATTCCCTCTCTCTCTCTCTTTCTCTTTCTCTTTCTGTCTCTCCTTTTATCCTTTTTTTATTTTCCTCATTGTTTCTTTCCTTTTATCTTTTATTCTCATCGTAGTGTCTCTCTCTCTCTCTCTCTCTCTCTCGCTTTCATTTTTTATTCCTTTTTGTAACTCGTCGCCTACACAGTTTGTCCTTTTTTCTTTCGGTAACGGGCCAACACGCGAAATTTGTCGGTCGTCCAATAAATTTGGTCCATCGTGCATACGGATTAACTTGGGTAATACGATAGCTCGTGGCTATGGTTGTGTCGTCATTTTTCCCATCTACCCTACACCCACCCACCATACCTTTCTCTCTCTCTCTCTCTCGTTCGTTCTTCCGTGTTTTTCTTTCTCTGTGATGTCTTTCTCTTTTCTATTTTTCTCTATCTCCAGGAAAGAAATATCGGATAGAACGCAATCGAATTTATGAGAACGGGCTCCATCGCTTCCAGAATTTTTTACAACATCCCTTGTCTTTCTCTTTTTATCTACGTCTATCTATTCATCTATCTATGTATCTATCTTTCTCTTTATTTCTTTCTTTCTTTCTTTCGCTCGCGTTTCAATTTTTCCTACGATCCGGAGTTTCATCGTTAGAAGGATGAAAGGAACTTCTCGAGCGGAAGGATTCGAAACGTATCGCCTTCACAAAGGACGCGGCATTTTCTTTCCTTAAAGTGTTCACGTTCGAAGAGAAAGAGAGAGAGAGAGAGAGAGAGAGAGCATCTTTTTGATTCTGAATAATTCATAGCATCCGCGATCGTTTTCCACGCGTGTACCATGTTCTCGGACTGTAATATCATACTTCTCTCTCTTTTTCTCATTTTTCCTTTCTTCCTTTCTTGTTTCCTTCTTCTTCTTCTTCTTCAGAATGATTTATAGAAAAGGGTTAGAAAATGTTGACCTAATGTCGGTCTAAGAATCAATATTTTTTTTTTTTTTCCTTTAAAATGAAACGTTGCAACTACTTTTTATTCATAAATAGATTTATTCTTGAATTTATTGATCCTATATTTCTTTTATAATATTATAATAGTAATATTAGTCACGTAAATAATTCTTTTCGTTTTCGAACGAAACGTTTTGTAATATTTTTAATATGAAAATAGATTCTTTACAAGAGAATTTATTATCGAATGCAATTGAACTTACTTTTTGTATTAATAAAATCCTGATTTGGATTTTTATATGTAACTTTGTGTCACGCCACTTTCTTTTCTAAACGTTACGGATAAGGAATAAAAATAGTAGAATAATAAAAAGTAAGACGTTGGTAAAGAACCAAAAGAATAAGAATAAGAAGAATAAGAAGAAGAAGTAGTAGTAGAAGGTCCTTTAGAATGAAAACGTTTGAAGAATCATATGACTCTCGAAAGCATCGAACAGAGTATTACCTTCGTATTCGAGGTACGATCCAAAGGCATCCGGCAAAAGGGAACACGTAAATTGGGTGAGAGATATCAAAGAAACAACCCAAAGGAGAAGCAAGCTCTCACCGACCTGGAAAACGCATGGCACGCTTTCAAACGCGGTGACATGTTTACCACGTCGAATTCTTCGATCTTCTTACTTTTTCTTCCATTTATTATTCTATCTTTTTCTCTAACTTTCTATCTCATTTTTCTTCTATTTTTAATAACTATCGTCAAGGTTTCGATGGGTGCTGGATTGTATCTATAAAAATATTCAACTTTCCTTTCCAGATCTTACGACTTTGACAATTTTTCCTTTTCAATCGAGTCAGTTCGAGTTGATAGAAAATAAAACCTTTCGTTCCAGTATTTACTTACTTTCATAACATCCTGTTTTATCATTTTTAAATACAAAAATAAGTTTGTTTCCTTTTCTTTTTCATTTAATTTACAAATGCATAAAGAGACTAAAACGGACTCTTTTGATTTTTTTAAATTCGAGACGTATATAAACTTAATAAAAAAACTAAAATTGATTATTGATTTATTTAATAAATAAATTATTATAACAACCACTTGAGAGAGAGAGAGAGAAATCTAACAAAAAACTGATTTAAAACAACGTATGTTATCGTTCAATTTTATGTTTATATATTGGCTCAGTAACGAAATCTAGTTTAAAAAAGTCATCTAAAAACATCAAAGTAAAATATATCGACATTATTTTCTTTTAAAATACGTTAATAGGTAATGTAATATTTCAATCAATATATATGTGTTAAAACAAACTGAAATATAAGAAAAATGTATTAGAATATTAAAATAATTGTTAATTAATCGAAAAAAATATGTATTGTAATTTAGGAGCACTGAGTATACGTTCGGAGCTCCGTCCTCTTCGAAATCCCCCTTCAGACTGGTCCTTTGTCCTCTACGTAAATTACTTTTATTGAAGTTGTTTATATGACTTTCCTAACGTCACGCATGTGTAAGAAACAGAATAATTCACCTAATCAATAAAATCTAAGATTAAAACGTTCTCATTTTAGTATTCTTTTAATTTTCATGTAATTGTTTAAACTATAATACATTTGCTTTTTTTTATAACGTAGAGAAGTGAAAATGTGAAAAAGGGAGAAGAAGGAGAAAAAGAAAGAGAGAGAGAGAGAGAGAATAGGAATAGTAAACATTCGACATATAAACACGTATTAATACGTCTCTGTGTTTTTCAGCAATGCTCGAGCTAACGATGAGATAAAAACAACACAGCCAAAAGTCGTTACTCTGAAAGGTAAACAAAGAGAGAGAGATGCTCATTCCTCTCCCTTCCTTCGACTAGTTAAGATCGATAAAAGTGACGTGACGTATTAGATTATTCAATAATTTTATTTCTAACGTTAATTTTAATACTTTAATAACTTTTTTATTACGTAGTATGGTACAAAAATTGTTGGACTTTTTAGATTACTCTTTATTGAGATTGTTGTTATAGATATTGCTTTGTTTACACTATTTTAAAGATTTTTATTAACAATTTTTAATAACATTACATAGTTTGTATGCAATTACTGTCTTCGGAAATGATTCTAGGAAATATTGTAATATAATTTTTAGTATGTTTCAGCTTTTCAGATTTGTTTTTTAATTTTATTTTATTCATCGTCATCCTAAGGGTAGGATACCCATCCTGCATTCATCAATGAAGACTAAAAGTAAGTATATTTTTCTATCAAACATTTCTATGATAACTTTCATGGTTTTTTATTATAACGATGATATTAATTGTTCTTTTTCTTTCTCTGTTTCAGAACATCATTGCAATCGAGCGCGTAGGCAATGAAGTGCTCGTGTGTTGCATCGTTAAAATAAAATACAAAAGAATCGGAAAGTAAAATCAGTGTTGTACGCCGCATGTAGAAGTGTCGTTTTTTTCGGGTAAAGAAACTCCGTAAGTTTCTTATATTCGGTTTAAATGTGTGCTCATCGTCATCCTAAGGGTAGGAGACCCATCGTGCATTCATCAATGAAGACTCGAAGTAAGTATATTTTGTATTAAATATTTCCTCAATTCTTTTAATATCTGTTTGTTATAAAAGCGATATTAATAGTTCTGTTTTTTTCTTCTATTTCAGATGACTATTGCAAACGTGCGCGAAGCAATATACGGGAGTGCTGTATGGTTTAAATATAATTAAAATCACGGATTAGAAGCACGTTCGTTCGTTAATTTTAATTCGGTCGCGTTCGCGTACTATTTATGAAATTTATATATTAAATTAACTGCGACCAATGCAGTAATTGTGTTAGAGTTTGTTCGAGTAAAGTTGTATTTTTATTTTTAAACAGTCGCACAGACTGTTCGCGTGTTAGAATCAGTGCATCAATGAAGATTTCAAATAAAGTGTGTGTTTTTTTGTACTTGCATTGACTGCGTGCAAAGCAGTCTTTGAAAGCAGTTGTAGAATCAGTGATCGGGCGCATAATAAATTCAAATCATACGCGAATTAGAATCAGTGTTGTTCGTCGCATAATTTAATTTCGGTTTCGCGATAAGAAACTCATCTATAGTTTCTTATTTTCGTTAATAACGCGTTATTAGATTCACGCGAGATGCATCGCCATGATGCAATTGAGTTTCGTCCCATTGGAATGCATTGTAAATATTCATTTTAATTTGCATTTTTATTTCGATTTTAAATCATATTGCAGATAACTCATTGCATTGTATTATTTTATGTTACAGATATGACGACGGATTTTCTACCTTTTCAAAGATGTGGAATTAATTCTTCGATAGATCTTCTTCAATAGTGAGACTGCAATACTTGCTGCGAAGTAGGAGTTTTTTGGAGCCATCGTAGAACTTCTTATACAGTGAGTCAAAATTTAAAATCCCTCCGGCAGTAATACTACGAAAATTGTAATTTATAAGTAATTAATATAATTTAATATTTTATATATATAATTTAATAAGTAATTTATATGTAATTTTAAAGTAATTATTTAAAGAAATTAATGACGTGCAAATGAATAATTTTTTTTTTCTTATAATATCATATATATATATGTATCATTATGTATGTATGTATATATGTATATATTATAGCATCGTAATTAAGGGAAATTGTGTCAGAATAGTATATTTCTCGGTGAAAGCAGTTGCACGAAATAATGATGACGTTAGTATTCTCACCCTCGGCATCAGCTTCTCTTACGAAGTAGTACAGCCTCTAGAACCAACGTGGATACGATCTAACAGTATTCTCTTCCCCTGCTTTTCTCACCGATGGAATTCATTGAATTATGTATCGGAGAAGTCCGAGAAACGGGTGTTTGAACACGGCAAAGTGATTAAACGAATTACTTCGCGCCAACACTTCTCTATCTCTTACTCTTGCAAAATATTATAATTAATCCAATCGTGAATAGCTAATATACCAATACCATTCCAATACGTATTGTATATTCATCGTAAATATCCTCATCGTTCAACTTAGTATTTCATAACGATATTTTGTTAATTTTATCCATCGTTCTGTAATGATAAATGAATTCAACGATGAATTCATTTCAATAGGTTATTATTTTCGATACAATCGAGTAATGCATTTAATATTGATAAATTTAATGGAAAGAGTCTTTATTGTTCGAAAATTGTAGATGAGAAAAATATTTATTATTAATATTAATTATTTTATATATATATGTATGGATAATAGTTTGTGTGTGTGCATCAAAATTGAATAAAATTAAATGCACGGAATCATTATACAATTAATTACTAAATGTTGTAAAACATTATCGCGAAAAATTCATTATTCCAATACCGTGAGATGATTGAAAATAAAAATATTTCGATGTATATCAATTTTCGTTCGTATTATTTAGAATTTATTTTCTAAATGATTGAATATATCGTCTTTTGTAATCGTTAACGAACGAAGTAACTCGACAAAATGTCGAATCAAGTTTTTTAACGGATCTCCTCTTTATCCTTTCTAATTTCTTAAGTTTAAACGACATCTTCTTATTCGTTAAATAAGGAAAGAAGAACTGTCCTCGATGGAAACGACTAAGGGCGGTTCTTGGTTGATTCAATGTTTTATAAGAAGCTTGAGCTTTTTCTTAAGTGGACTTACGTATTTTAAACTGTATATAAAATACTATACCTGTATACTATAGTATAGAAAGTTCTAATATACATATATAAAATATAAAAACAGGACAAATTAATTATCTTAAAAATATAGTATTTATTTTTATATTCTAAAGGGATTCTCTGGAATATAAAAATAAATTGGAAAAACGAATTAATAAAGAGTGTGCTTGAAAAATGATTACTATAATTTGATAAAACATTTTTTTCTTTTTTTTTTGAAAATAAAAATATGAGTAAAAATAACAATTAATAATATATAGAAATAAAAATCAAACTAAAAATAATTAAAATTCTTTTCTTTCTTTTATATAATTTAACATAACATACTTTTTACAACACATTTATTGATTTGTTAAATCCAACACACGCAAAAGAAAAAAAAAAACAGGAAAAGCACCAATTAAAAATTTCTTTCACGGTGTATAAGAAAAATGATACGTAAGAAAATCTTTCGTATAATAATTAATAAGATATCATTTGTCGTTTTAACGATTCGCTTGCTAATTAAAACGATCGCGTTTTTAATTAACCGTAAGTGGGTCTTTTTAATTAGTAAAGTACTGGATATTTATTAAAAAGAAATATTAAAAAAAAAAGAAAAAAAAGTTAAAGAAAAGAAAAGAAAAGGAGAACGAAATATAACGTTTAAAGGAATTTATCCTCTTTTACATGTCGATACTACTTCATGTTTGAAAGGATACGCATTATATAAAGCTCTGAAGGAAGGTCTTCTCTTCCACATCTTCGCGACCACGTTCGATCTATCCTTTTACTTGCCTTTCTATTTTTCTTTCCCTTTCTTTTTCTTCTTTTTTTCTTTTTTTCTCTTCTTCCTCGAAAATATGTACGAAGATAAGACGAAGGACGAAGTTCAGATCGTAAATCAGAAAACGGGCCGGTTAGTCATGATGCAGAGCTCCGAGGCTTCTCGTATGAACGTGATTTATGTGGTCAATGTATACATGACTTTGTGTGAGTGTGTGTAGGTGTGTGTGCGTGTGTATATGTGTACACATCATATATGTAACACACGTTACCACGAGTGGGACGTTCTCTCGAGACCACTTTTGAAATGGTTTTGAAAAGTAGTAAGAGTCAGTCTATGCACAAGCGATTATGTATTTACTGAAAAATCTATATATAAGACGATACAATTTTTCATAGTAAAATTATTCAAAGTGTATACGTTAACTGTCTTACTTTATATATATATGTATATGTATATAAGGTAGGATTATTCAAAGAAGTAGAAAAATGATATCACGAGAGATAGAGATTTTTTTATTTGATAGTTCTTACTGTTAGTTTAAATATTTGGTCAATAAATTATTATATGTCATCTAATACTCGAGAATATTAATTTATAGTTACAGGATAAAATTTAGATATAATATAAAATCGAATTAAATGAATAAATTATTATTATAAATTAGATTAATAGTAATAAAACATTTATTAAAGATAAGAGATAAATTTCTTTTGAATATTCACTAATTTTTGTAATTGTTATAATTTTTTTATTTATATTTATTTGTTATATAGTTATACTTTAGTAAAAAAAAAAAAACATAAAAATTATTTTTAATTTGTGTCATTATTTTTGTGGACTCAATAACAATAATTGAAAAATAATTATAATAATTTATTACCAAATTCTTCAAGTATATAAATTTAATAAATACATTGTATAATAAAATAATATGAGAAAAACAATTGGATTTTGAAAATATGCGTATTAAATTATAATATTAATCGTAAATATTTTTCTTTTTCTTTTTTTTTTACTATGTGAAGTTATTTAAACTTTCCTGGGTACTTTCCACCGGAACAAAATCGTATAGCTGATGGAGCGTTTTACGTAAAAGGATGACGAGAACGTTGAAGAAAATGAAATTTTCCTGTAGAGCAGAGACTCCGAGCAAGCACGAAAGAAAATCGTAATGGAATTGCATTATCGAACGATTTAAAAGCTCGAAAGAAAGGGCGCTTGCAGGGATATGAAGTAGGCTGAGCGAATCGGATATTCCATATTTTACTTCAACGAACTGTTCTCGGAAAAGTAAGCATAATGGTTAGGTAATACGGCCATCGATATTCCACCATAAACGATTTTCTTATTATTTGTTCGTACTCCGAGTATTTCGATGAAAAATAATAATTCCTTACCAAACAAATTCAAACTAATAACAATAACAAAAAATACTAATTATATTGCCACAAAATTAGCCATAAAAATATTAAAATAATCAATAATAATATCTTTTATTTTAAATTTAATAACACGCGTTAATAAAATCAACTTTATTAGTATTATAAAAATGATAAAATATATATACTTCTTAATTGTTTTATTTTATCTTATTAAAATATATTATTAATAAAATACCTTACAAAATTAAGATTAAAATATTATTCTGTGAATTAACGTGTGTTTATTAATTGTAATATTAATAAAAAAATAATAATAATAAACGAGCTTTACCGTAACCAAATCCTCAGATCTTAGAGAATACGAAATAATAAGAAAATATCGGTTCTCTCTCTCTCTCTCTATTACAAAATGCTTGTTTAAATACTCCGTAGAACGTAATTAGTAGTACATAGTTCTCTCTTTCTTCCTTAAAACATAGAGAAAGATAAAGAAGAAGAAGAAGAAGAAGAAGAGGGAACTTTGTAGGAACCTCGCGATTTCGCAATTTACTTTCAACTCGTCTCTTTACTCATAAACGCGTAACACGCGATACTCGTTAACGTCTCGGCGGTACGATCGCGATATGAAATCGCCTTACGAAGCTTGCGAAACCTTGAGAAAAGCGTGACTACGACGTGGAAGGATCTACGTTGCGGAATTAAGGAGATTAACGAAAATCTTAATCATCCGAGAGACGGCTACGTATTTCTGTCCGCGGTAAAGTTTCTCTCTCTCACTCTCTCGCAATATTTCTATCCCCTTTTTGTATTTCTCCCTCTCTCTCTCTCTCTCTCCATTTCTCTTACTTTCTATTACTCACTCACTCACTCATTCACTCACTCACTCACTCACTGATTTACTCTCTCTCTCTCTCTCTGTTTCTCTTACTCTCTATTACTCAATCACTCACTCACTCTCTATCCCTCTCTCTCACTCCCCATTTCTCACTTCCTACTTCTCACTCACTCACTCACTCACTCACTCACTGATTTACTCTCTCTCTCTCTTTCATAATTTCTCTCCATTTCATTCTACCCGTCTCTCTGTCTATCCTTTGGTGTTAATTTCCCTCTCTCTCTCTCTCTTTCTCTTTCACTCTTAGTCTATAGCAAGTTGTCGGTCTCAGTTACTTTCCTTCTCATTAACCCCTCTCAAGAGAATCACCTCGTGACATCGTCGAATAGGTAAGGCCCAATTACCGGGGGGTGGGAGGAGGAGGGGGTGGGGGGTAGTGCAGCAGCGGATATCAACGAATGAGAGGAGAAGCGTGGTTGTCGGGCCGATTGCTTGGATCGTTAATGAAGCACACCATTTACATTTCCCATCTTCCTTAAACTGACTTCTCTGTCTTCCTCCTAATGAGACGGGAAATGTATCTCAAAGAAAATTTGACTCTTAAGTTTTGATCTTATCGCTACTAGGGAACTTCTTCGATGACTACTATTTGCGGTTTTACAAGTTTAATATCAACTGGGAGATTCGAAAATCGATATTTGAGATAGGTACTTGTTAATTCGGTTGAAAACCTTATTAAAGAGATTAGAGATCGGTGGGTATGGGAAGGTAATATCCACAAATTCTATATCGGATTGGAATAAGTAAATATTGGATTGGCCTGAAAGTAATTTCGTGTTAGTTTTTTTTTTTTTCTCTTTTTTTTTCTCTCGTGATAATAATTCAAAAACGATTTTGTTTTTCATATTCGCAATGAACATTTTTATTATATTTAATTTTTATTATTTTTATTATTTATTTATTTCATTATTTAATTAAATTTTTTTTTTTTTTTTTTATGTAATCACGAACGATCGAATTTAATAATAATAAATTTCGACAATATCGAATTACCGTTAACAATTTTAAATGACATTATTACAATCGGGTAATTAATAACATTTTGAATTATTCGTGCTGTTTTTTTTTTTAATATCGTATCGTTTAATTGGAGGAAACAGATGTTAAGAAAATGGAAAACAATTCTCTTTTGACCGATGAAATGGAGTTACCGGAAACGGATAATAGAGAAAAATCTTGGAATGAAACGGTCAAAAAGAATCGATAGGTCGATTAAAAATAGACATCACGTAGCGAGATTCGAAAATTCCGACGATTCGTTTCCTTCGAAACTAACATTTCCGTGGCTATAAAACTGGAACACCGTAATGCTCACGTATTATCGTTAAATGAGAACCTTTAACAAAGACAGGTTTGTAAAGGAAGAAAAATAAAAAAAAGGACAGGGATTTGGGGGGGGGATGGGGGTGTAAAAAAAAAAGCTTTTTCTTAACAAACGTTCATCCAAGTTGTTGAATTTCTTCGATGCCGTTAATAATAATAAAGAAAAATAAAAATAACATTTAAACAGATAAGATTTACACACATGCCGTAGATTTAAACAAAAAGTTCAAGAAATAATTAAGATGAAAAGAATAAATGCTTGAAGGGTCGGGGGTGGGGGGGGGGGTATTGCAACCTCGTTCTCTTTACAAAGATGATTTTTATTATATACGAGCCGAATAAACTTCATAAGAAGAAATTTACCGAGGAACGAGAGGATAAGAAGAAAAAGAAGAAGAAGAAGAAGAGGGTTGCTTTGATGTAAGCACCCATCCCTTTCTAACTTTTCTGATAATAATATACAAGCGTGAAACGATCAAAGGGAAAGGAAAAAAAGAATAAAGGAAGACTAGATAAGTCCCGTAAATATCGGTTGGGGAAAAAAGAAGGGAAGAAGAGAAGAATTCACGCCGAAACGGGAAAGGAAAATCTGGCAAATCTCGAGACGATCTAAACAAAGAGATAAAAGAATGAGAGAGAGGGAGGAGAGGGGGGAGGGGTAAAGGGACGGTTAGGTCCGTATTCAATTTCGTGGAAACTAATGGAGTATGTCTGGGAAGTAATCAGAGAGGAAGAAATCTATTTTCGCCGAGAGCTCACTTCGTTTTCTCCCTAAAGTCGGCCTGGCATCCAAATGAAATGCAAATACGGTGCTACTTCAAAAACGACTCATTCTATCTCTCTATTTCTCTCTCTCTCTCTCTTTCTTTCTTTCTTTCTATGTCACATCCCTTTCTCCTTTTTAGAAATCAGGAATGTATAGAATAAGTTTCGACAAAACGTTCGTCTCATTTGCTAGACGCATAACAAGTAGGAGAAATAGTGCTGTCTCATCCCTGGTCTGGCATTTTCTTGAATGTTTGTCGCCGGTACGTTCGATCACCCTTAAACTGCACTCACCTACTCACTCTCGTCCTTTTTCTTTTTATCTCATTCTTGCACTAGCAGCTTGGATAAAACGAGAAAGATAGATAGATAGATAGATAGATAGATAGATAGGGTGCTAGGTACGTAGATCGATACCAAACTATTTCCAGAAATTCACCATCAGCGTGTTCGCGGCGCTCGAGGGAATACTAATCAAGTTTTCAGGTGGTTCGTATTGAGGGCGTGCAGCAACATCGGGTGTGGGATTAATTCCAAGTCCAATTAATAACTACGGAATCCCACTTAACAATGTCAGGATTCCAATACTACGAACTTCTACCTTTGTTCCTACCAGACATCCTACTCTCCACTTACTTGTTCGTGTATCTTTTCTAAAACGTTAACTTCTCTTATTCTTCTTCTTCTTCTTCTTCTTCTTCTTCTCTTTCTCCTTCTTCTTCTCCCATCATCGCTATTTCAGTATTACTATTACTACTACTACTACTACTATTACCAATACAATTTAACGTTAAACGAGTCGTTAACATAGACAACTAGTCAAACTTTCTGATACTTCCTATTCCCCTTTTCATCTCTATCTCTCTTTATCGCACACACACACGCGCACACACATACTCACACTTGTTTATCTATTCGCATCGATAATTATCCAAGGCACGGGCTCGATACACCAGTGCAACGCGATTAACGTGTAAATCGGAAGTCAAGGCATCGTTCCGGATCGTTTCGAACACATAATTAACTTGAAAATGAGCAACGCTGTTAGAGAATTTCAATGCGAGCTTCTCTTCTTCCTTCCACCCTCTCCCCCTCTCTCTCTCTCTCTTTCATTCACTCTTTCTCTTATGCTCGCATTTTGACGTTAATTAACATGTACGCGCCAGAAATATTTTCCTACCTAACGAATGATAATAATCGTTCAAAAGTCGATACACGTTCTCTCGTATCGAACTCCGGTATGATGCGTTGATTAATTTTTACGAGATTCTTTTAAAACTTATAATGTGTGGGTGTATGTATGTAGGTAGGTAGGTAGGTAGGTATACCCAAAACCAACACTATCACTGTACCATCTATCCTTTTTATCTCTCTTTCTTTTACCACTATCGTAAAAACGTTTTAATGAGAACGTGTCGAGATTAAACGAGCGAAGAATATGGAAACGTAAATGTCTGTTAAATTCATCGCGAATACATCCCCGCCCCCCCCTCACCATCACGTTGCTACGACACACACCTATCTATACTACGTGGTTTTAAATTTTTTATCATTATTATACCCCTCCCCTTCTTGATAATATATATATATATATATTGGTTAACTTTAAATGTAATACCTAATTACCAAATGTAATTTCTCTTCGTGTGAGAATTATCGAATTTTAATATTTCTTATTACGTTTAGAATGATTTAACAAAAGAAATATTAGAAGAAGATAATAGGAATATAACGCGTTTCGATAAATTGTATTATTTATTTTTTTTTTTTAAATAACATACCGCAACGCAAATACGCGCTGATATATTTTTTATTGTCCAGTTAAAATAAATCATTTATTCGTATCTTTCCACGTATCTGTTTATTTTATCTTCGAACATATCTGTGGTAACTTGAAAAAAAGAAGAATAAAAAAAAAAAAGAAGAAAGTAAATATACATACATATATATATATACATGTGCGTATACGTATATTTGATTTAATTTAGTTACAATTTTCATTCTGTTCATTCTGTTAAATATTTTAAATATAATAACAAACATAGACGCGGCGCGTTGAAAAATATTATTGAAAAGATAAACCCCCGCGTGGGTACGATTTTTCATTTATTTTTTTCTTTTTTTTTTCTTTTTTTTTTCCCCCAAGCCACGAGTTTATGAAAGTCAACGTAACGAATTATTTGAACACGTTCCGTACTCCTTAGATTGTCATCATTGAAAGGAAAAGAAGCGAAAATCAGGAGTTTTGCTTGTAAGTTTTACTCGCACACCAAGTAACTCAGCGTAATGTACTTGTCTTGCTTATTGCCGGCCGTAATTAACCAACTGAACTAACGTGCCTGGCATTAAAAACATTTCCGTGACCGAAACTCTCTCTCTCTTTCTCTCTATCCCTCTCTTTATAATTTTCTCTCTTTATTTTCTCTCTCCCTCTCTCTCATTTTGTTTCAATGCCGGGAGCGAGCGTAATAAAGCTTCTCGCACACATTCCACATGAATTCTTTTCACACGCAGCCAACGTATACACACAAACTTTATTCCCCTACGTCTATATAATACACATACATAAAAAAACAGAAAGAGAAAAAGAGAGAGAGAGAGAGGGAAGTACGTAAAACGCATGGAAACGTGCTCGGTATTAAAAAAGGTGCGATGCGTGCTCACGCGAAAAGTTCATTACGTAACCGCTACTGTGTCCAAGCTGCACGATCGAGCCTGATACTACCCTTTTTTATCTCCTATTTTTTCTCCCCTCCCCGCCCCTCAACCCCTCAACCCCCTCGCTCCTCTTTCTCCCTCTATTTCATTTTTTTTTTCGTGTGCTTTTTGTATTTTTTTCTCTTCTCTCTCTTTTTACCTATGTTTTTTTTTTTCTTTTTCCCTTTTAATACCAACTAGGTACCTACTGTACCGCGATATAATTTTCTTTTAATCCTTTCCACCGAAACGTTTCTTTTCATGGGACAAAAAAGAGATCCATTTTGTTTTTTTTTTTTTTTTATTTATATATATGAGAGAATCGAGCAATGATTTATTTTGATCGTAAATACTTAACGATACCTTTTACTTTGTTATATTATTTGATATCATTGTAAGGATTACGTTTATTGACACGTAATCGGGGATGATATATTTTTTTGTATTGGTTTAATTTTTCTTACAATTATTTATACGATAAAATAAATATCGCGATATCGTTGTAATAGTCGTTATTACGTAAACATAGAAAAAAGAAATATAAATGGATAAGTGCAATTAATTTTTCATTTCTAAAATCTATTCAATTTTATATATAATATTAGAAGAGTGCATTAGTGCATTAACAAATTTGTTAATTAGGCGATGGAAGTATGGAACGTAACGTAAAAATATGGATGCACCTTTTGATGAACCTGCCTCTTCGAAATCTCGTGTTAGATTGACACGTTGTCGTGTAATGAAGTTTTTTTATTGAATATTATTTACATGGCTTTTCGAAAGTTGCTCATGTGTTTAACGAGAATATTATTTGTAATTAAAAAAGAAATTAAAATTATAACGTTCTGATTTTAGCATTCTCATCATTTTTATGTAATTATTTAACTGCTCCTGCGCAAAGATGATTTCGCGAGTAAAATTTTCCTGTAATATAAGTAGAGTGCATTAGTGCATTAAAATAATTGTTAATTAATCGATGCAAGTGCACTTTGTCATCTTTGACAATTTTTTTATTAAATGTTGTTTATATGACTTCCCAAATAAAGAAATTTTATTCATTAAGAATTTTATTCATTTTATACACATGCGTAACGTTCGGAAAGTCATATAAACAATATTTAATAAAAGTAATTTACATAGAGGACAAAGGACCAGTCTGAAGGGGGATTTCGAAGAGGACGGAGCTCCGAACATATACTCAGTGCTCCTAAATTACAATACATATTTTTTTCGATTAATTAACAATTATTTTAATATTCTAATACACTCTCTTTATATTTCAGATTGTTTAAACATATATTTACTAATATAAGCATTACATACTTATATTAACATACTTTAAATATTAAATAATTTAGATGTGATATTTTTTTCGATGAAAATTTCCCCCTCCGAAGTCACCACTACACAGAAACGTTAAAAAAATGTACATTTGTTAAAACAATGACATAAAAATGAAAACATACTAAAATATTAAATTTTATCGATTAGATGAATTACTCCCTTTATACACATGCGCAACGTTTAGAAACGCACATAAACAAAATATAATAAAAGAAATTTTACAGAGAACGATGATTAAGTCCAATGGCGAATTTTGAAGAGGACGGTAAACAGATCGTACACTCCTAGCTTTTAAACAACAATAGAGACACTTCTAATAATTATTTAACAATTATTTTAATGCACTAATACATTCTACTTATATAATAATATACAATCATATCCATATTTTATTAAACACCTTGCACATATATACGGTGTACGTATAATATTTAATCGTTGCATACATATTTTTTGTTCTCTTCTCTATTTTCCAATAATTAGTTCGCGTTTATCTCGCAAATATAGAGGATAAATAAAAAATTCATTTTTAAACGCGATCGATTAGATAAAGAAAAAAAAAAGAAAAATGTATACTTCGTTATTAAATGACGAGGAATAGATTATTATTACTACATTCGCGGAAACAAATGATTAGATTAAAATAAAAGGAAACTTCGTTTCCACACACGAGACGAATTCAGATTCCAACAATGACGTGAAACCGGTAGCGATGATAGACGTGTTTTACATAGGTTGAAGTTCAACGTTGAACGAATTAGGTCGGCATACGCGAGAGAGTGCGCATATACGAGATTTAATTTGTTGATGCTATATAATGTAACGTATTTTGGAAAGGACTTTATATAGTCCTATATGTTACGTATCCATCTATATATATATATATATATATACATCTATTACATATATTACCACGCTAAAATTACGTTTCGTTGGTTATGAACTCACGAAACTTCTTGGGATAACGTCGAGCGTACTAAAACACGATCTTTTCTTCTTGCTTTCTCTCTCTCTCTCTCTATTTTCTTTTTTTTGTCCGCAAAAAGAAATAAAAATAAAAAAAATATAGAACACGTAACGTAGAACGATCTCATCGAAATCGAACGAATATTTGTAAATAATGTCACATCGGAATCGATCGTGCGGAGAATTTGGAAATATTTGATAGAATTGATATGTATTCGTATTAAATAGAATATGAAATATATAGAAACGTGGAAAATCTTTTTATTTAAAAAAAAAAAAAAACAAAAAGATAAATAAATCCTCTATTAAAAAAAAAAAAAATAAAAAAATACTTACTATATAAAATCGTAAATTCTTATATCACGTTTCTGTCCTATCGTCGACAAAATTTAATTATTGCGTTATTTTAAATAAAAATGTATGATACCCCGGTGCGCTGTTTATTTTATCCGAATATTACGTTACTACTACAACGAAAAAAAAAAATAAAAAACGTAAGTGTCTTTGCGTAAAATTTAATTGATTTCATTTTTATAAATAATAAAAAGAAATAGTATAACATAGAATATATATCAAATTTATAAAACATAAGTCGTTATATTGAATACACTTAAATATATAAAATTAGGAAAACGACACGACAACAAACTATACAATATTAAAACACATTTTATATAATAATAATTCTCTATACATTATATGAAATATTTTTTAAACGAATTACATCACAACTCATAAATAATTCACTCTCATGATAGATACCGTCTAAGGGGTAGTTATCAAACAACAACGCACACTCGTGTGATTCACTTTTCTTTCTTTGACCACGAAAAAAAAGAAAAGAAAAGAAAAGAAAATAAAAGAAAAGCGTGAGAATTTCCAAATAGGAGGTAGAATCTCTAGATGCGGGTGCATACGCAATGCGGATTGCCGTTGAAAGTCTGGAGTCTTTCTCTTGAAAAAAAAAAAAAAGAAAAAAAAAACAAAAGCCTGGAGGCGGTAGATACACTCGTGGGAGTGGAAGTAGGAGTGGAAATAGTGGAAGAAGAGAGGATAGGGGTGGATAGGCAAGCAGGCTGGCTGGCAGGCAGGAAGGGTGAACTTAAGGAGTTGAAACTGAAGGGGGAGTTGAGAGAAACGAAGAGGAGAGAAGTCGTCCCTGGACTCCCCTATCTTTTCGCGTGCTTTACACGACCAGCTCATTTATCAAGCTGCCTTCCATTAATATCCGACAAAATACTAGAGGGGTGCGACATCCCATAGAGAAGTCATGCTCATCCGCCAGGTACTTCCTACTGAAATAACACGTCCGTGTCTCTTTGCTCACGTATTACCCATACACCCCATAGAACGTAAAACCTACGTCACCTGTCGGCCATTCGCAAATACGCAAAACTTATTCCCCAAGTTTTATTTTCAGATCATTTGAAATAACTTTCCCATCGATTTCCCGGTGATTAACAAACGTGTTTTATTTTAACGTTATATTATCGTCATTCTTCATTTATTTATTATTATTTCAATTAGATTGAAACGTTTTAACCTTTTAATTTTTATTCTTCTTCTTCTTCTTCTTTGCTCAGACTCTCTCTTTTTCTTTTATATTATATTTAGAAAATGTAATAACATTGGTTATATGTCATTTGAAGTTTCACCTTAGATCTTGCAAATTGAATTTTTTAAAGGCTTTTTAGACGCGGATTTTTATTACCTTTGGAAAGATATATCACAAGATAGAAAAAGGGTGCTATTAAAAATTTCACAAAATTCGGTTGGCTTGGTCGAAAGTAGTCATGAAATTTAAAATTTGATTCAATATTGATTTCCAATTTGTTCCTACGATGTATAAATTTTATTTTAAAAATCTTTATTACTTGGAATGAAGAATTATTTGGGTTAGCAAGTTTTAAAAAGGCTAGCACTATGTGTTTGTACAATATATATATATATATATTTATATATTTATATATAAGCTAATTTTATTCTATTCGATTTAGGATTCCTTTTCTCGGTTTCCCCAAATAACATAAAAATGAGTTTCTCGAATAAAAGTAGAATGGCTTTCCGACCGATTCTTCCTAACGTCGTTTCTAAAGGAAGTCTATTTTTACAGGGAACAAAACAAGGATCTCGTTGATCCGAACACACCCTTAGAAATGAGACTGCAAAAATAGTCGCGAGGAACGAAAAACTCACTCGCCTGGAACTCCCCTTTCGAGTTATTTTCACAGTCTTTCTCTGAACTTTCTTTCGTTCGGTTTCTTTTTTATCATCCCTCGCATTTCTTCCTTTACTCTTTCTTTCTGTCATTCTATTCTTTCTGTTCTTCCTTTCTTTTCTTTTCTTTCTTTTTTTCTCTTGGTCCCCTTACAAAAACTCTTTTTCCCCTTTCCTTTTATTTTTTTTATTTTTTTTTTTTACAATATTTTACGCAAGCTTTCAAGCAATGTTTTAAGTCTTGTATTCGAGGGTAACCACGCGGGTATCATTGGATGATTCATAGCACTCACTTTCTGATTTTTCAAGACAATTAATAAGTAATATACAAATCTAAATATTTCATGTGTTTTTATACCCTACGAAATAATTCATACGTTTATTTCGTATTCCCCATTTTCCAAGTTAATCAAATTCAGTTGAATTTTCCCTCCCGGCCTTCATTTGATCTTAAATAATCAACGTATTGAATAATTCAACTTTCTTTATTCTAATAATTTACTCGATAACATCCATAACTAAATAAATACAAATTTTATTCGATGATATTTCAGAACGTTACTTTAATATTTTACGATACGAGAATATTTCATTATACATATATTTTATTTACGATATATCTTTCAAACTCGTTTTTGTTTAATTATGATACGCAAATTAAAAAAATTATGGTTTTTAGTATAATCAACTGTAAATTAAAAAATCATTCTTATAGTTAGATATTTAACGATTCAATTGCTATTAACAATACATTTTTGATTTATATATAATAATAATAAATTAATAATATATAATAATATAATATAATAAATAATATATAAATTATAAATATAATAAATATATAATAATATGTAAATTATAATAAATTAAATTATATAAAATAATATAGTAAATTAATATATATTTATATATATATAGTAATTATTTATATAGTAATTTATTTTATATAATTTTATATTATTAATTATAGTATTAATTTTAGTTTATATAGTAATTATTTATATAGTAATTATTTTATATAGTATTTATTTTATATAGTAATTATATATATATATATAATAATGAATTCGTTCGTGTTGAACTATAATGGATAAATGAAAATGGCATAGTTGAGAATAATTAAACGGTATGGATCGATTCTAAAATAAGCGAGTGGGGTATCTTTTCTTAATAGCAAGCTCGTCGATACTAGCAAGTAATTAAAGTTTCCTACCCTTAGCGTCGTTTTATTTACTTGCTAATCGAGGAGCTAACTTTCATCGTCGTTTTATTGCGAGCTTTACTCTTTCCGTTCTTTTTAATGCGGTAATTAATCTTGGATCACTTCGACGTATATCGCGTTTGACCGTCATGCTATCCTTTTACTTCTAGCCTTCCTTCTTCTATCATACTCTATCTATCTATCTATCTATCTATCTATCTATCTATCTATCTTTATCTCTCTTTTCAAAATTGCATTAAGGTTTTGCACGTAATTTGAGCTAGACGGTCTAACGAAATGACGAGCACTTTATTGTCCGAAGAATTTCATATCTTCTTCCTGGTGACACGACAAAAAAAAAAGTAGATATTGTCCAATATTATACACATCTACAGGTGACACGATTCTAATGAAATATATTTAATTTTGTTTTCTATATTAAATATTAAAATAAATTCTATTATATTATTATTATTCTATTTTTATTACCTTTGGAAAGATATATCACAAGATAGAAAAAGGGTGCTATTATAAATTATTATTATTATTATTATTATTATTATTCTATTCTATTCTTTTTATATGTATACGAATATGATTATTATTTAAATGTTATTTGAATAAATAATAAATTATTTTATTATCATCGTACACGCGGGGGGGGGGGTTGAAAAGTTTTGTGCAGAAACAATTTTCATTTCTTTTTCTTTTTTTAATCTCAAACTCTCACTTTTATTAAAAAAGAAAAAACAATATGCATGTAATATTTGATTTATTGTTTTACTATTCTTTTTAATATGATATTTTAAATTATTATAATAGTAAGTTTCTAGAAAGGTGGGTTGAAAAGTTTTGTGCAGAAACAATTTTCATTTCTTTTTCTTTTTTTAATCTCATACTCTCACTTTTATTAAAAAAGAAAAACCAATATGCATGTAATATTTGATTTATTGTTTTATTATTCTTTTTAAAATATGATATGTTAAATTATTATAATAGTAAGTTTCTATTGGTTTATTTTTAAAGTAACGCACGAAAATGCATAACTTCTAATAATATTCATTATTTCCACGTCGGTATGATATAAATGGTTTTATAAAATGAAAATTTGTTTGTGGTGAACAACGGTCTTCTCCTATCCGGAATATTCGTAAGAAATTCTTTCGGCATACCGACACTAAATATTATTTAGAATTATTACATCTCTACAGTTTTCATATCTTCCACTCCCCCTACGGTCAAATATTCGAAAACTTTGCGAGTCTCTCCAGGGACAAAGAAATCTGTACCACCATATTTTTTTTCTCTCTTTCTTTTTCTGCATGATCCTTGACTTATAATTTTCCGCATGGGGGAAAGAAGAAAAAGAAAAAAAAAAAAAAAAAGAAGAAGAAACGATTGTAGATTAAAATCGCCCATGAGAGATGAGACAAGAGAGAAAAGTAAATTCTTCAAAAGAATTTATTTTCCGTGTCGTTTGAACGGATTAAAGTTAAATTAAACATAAGGCTTTAAATATTTTTCTTATAAAAAAATTATATTTTCATTTACAATTACGAAAGATTAAATTGTCATCTCTTCTCTCTTTCTCTCTCTCTCTTCCCCTCTTCTTTCACTTTTTATTGTTACATTTATTTGTTCGCGGAATAAATTAAAAATATCCAACATAAATATAGAACTTGGTTACATTTATTGAAACCTCAAATTCAAATATTTGTCCCGAAACCGATAAAAACAATATCACCATTTTTTATTTTGATTTCCATTCCAAACCACAGCACCATAGAAAAAACAATTTCACCGTGATCCCAACTTACGAGTCGATAAAAAAAAAAAAACAAAAAAACAAATAACTATATCGTATTGAACAATTATCTCATTACAAAATTCCGTCTAACCTTAAATAAAAATGAATAACCATGATATCTCGTTATTTGATAAATTCATTAATAATCGTATTAATTTTAAAACGTGTTGATAAAGTTGAAACTATTACGACGATGATGAGTACGACTGATATAGAATTGGAAAATGAGAAAGAAGATAATATTGAAATAGGTCCGATACCAACGACGGAACAAATTATGCAACATAATATAAGTATAGTTGATATACCGGACGTTGACGATGTTAGCTCGTCTCCTGAAGCAAACTGGGACGCGAAGGAAGTTATAAAGGACGTGGCATACTTCATTCGAGCTCATAAGTTTAAGGTAACGTCTCCTATAAGCTATTTCGTTTAAGTCGCTTTTATGGAAAGACGTCACGGAAGGTACTACAACTTGCCTTGTATTCAAACCATTTGAAATAGTTAATTAGAAAAGGGACTCGTGAAACGAACTTTCATCCTAACAGCTCTCTCTTTCTCTCTCTTTCTCTCTGTCTCTCTCTGTCTCTCTCTACGTTCATATTTTATTTCCAGTTATTCTTAACGTGAAACATCTTTGAAAACATCTTTCAGAAAAATTCCCTTTGATCTATTACACTCGAGTATCTTTTTATTTTTTTATCTACAAAAAGTAACATCCGGAACAAGATTTCAGCTTCAAAGTTTAACCAATTTGACGAGATAGAATCGTTCAAATTATTTTTCACGTATCATATATTATTACGTAACTTACAAAAAAATAAAAAAATTATTTTCCCTATTTTATTTACAATTATTACGATATTTGTATTTGTTTTAAATAAAAGTGATCGATTGGACGAGGAGTTTCTATGTTAGGATCAAAACTTTTCAACCCACCCATGTACACCTATTATTAAACATTTACGTTTAATATTCATATAAATATTGTTCATTATCGCAATAAACAACAATTATTTCTAATTTAAAAAATCAATTCTAGAAAATTTGATTTCTTTTTTTGTTTCGATCAAATTTCTCTCAATAATTATATTCGAATTATTTAATCCCCATTGTGGAAAAAAATTTTTGATTTTTACTTCGCCGATTTGGGGAAAGGGGGAATATTTCGTTGTTTTTTTTTGTTTTTTTTTTTTTGTTTTCAAGGATTACGATCGACGATATTACAAGAGTATCAAGGAAGTTCGTAGTCATTTGTATGAGGAATTTCCGAATCCAACATTGAGATCCGTACACTGGGAGGTACGCAAATACTGCGAAGCGAGCTTTGTCGAGTGCTTGAAATATCTCGAAAGGATCATTAAGCTCACTGGCCTGAGGCGCAAAGACGACACCGTCACGGTCATGAAAGAACAGAAGTGGAGTCTAGCAAACAATACCGAGCAGATTTTAGCCGCTCAAAGAGACTGTGTGGAGACCCAGAGGCACGACAATCAAACCATGCATCCCTTTCAAGGCCCAATCGGCAAGTTATCGAATAACTTTTATATTATAAATTTGATTAATCGTTTAAATTATATTATTTCATATCAAAGTTAACATAATATTCACAAATATTTGTTTGTTTGTTTCTTTCTTTTTTTATTCAACTCATAAAACAATAACTCGTTGAGCGTTTAAAAAAATATTAATACACGATTGTATTCCGAGTGAAAATTTACCTTGAACTACAATTCTCATTTATATTTAACGATCTTAGTTAGTAAGAAGAAAGCTAAATAAAAGGACTCTCCCTTTGTCTTATTTATTATTAAATCTTAATAAGAAAAATCAACGGAAGGATTCTAAGAAGTAGCGTAACCTAATTTTCGAATGGTTTAAAAAGATCTGAAGTGATTTATCGAAAAATCAATGATCATTTTTCACGAATTATCGGATTAATGTTTGATCGTTCGATCGTAAAATTACAACTTTAGTTAAACTTTTGTTAGAACTTGTATGCATTTGTACATGTGCCGTATGACAGAAAAGTATAAAAGGGTTTTTTACTCTCTCTCTCTTTCTCTCTCTTTCTTTCACTCCTGTCACGTTTCATACGAATTTTTCTCGAAGCTTTGAATAGAGAAAAGATATAGAGAACTCGGATTGATCTTTTGTTCCACTTCTCAGAACGTTTTCAATGGCGTAGCAGTGTCAGTTATTATATGTGTTGGTACACGATGATGGGTGTTCAAGAACTAGCCAACTTTGGTGAATCCTGCGACAATTTCGCCAACTGTCTCGACGAATACGGTCCAAATAATAAGGATCCAAGAGCCGACGATGCAAAACCTTTCGCTTGTGCACTCTACAGCTTCTGTCCAGATCACTGTTGTCCCATGAAACACATCTGGCACATGAAAGATTGTTTCCAGTCGATGCGGAATCCTTGCTATGCCGTGAACTTTCAAGGTATTTCCTAATTCAAACTACTATTTCATTCTCTAACCCTTCCTTTTCTTCTTCTTCTTTTTCTTTTTCTTCTTCTTCTTTGTATGTGGTTTTTAAATAATAGTAGGCATAAACTAAATTTGTTTAATTTAAATGCACATTTATCATTTGACAATGAGGACGATGAATTTAATAATTTAAAAAATCCCTTCATTCGAACTATGTTTGTAAGCTATTAAAAAATAATGAACGAAACATCCGTAATATATAAATATTAAATAAGCGAATGAAGAATATTATTAAAATCTAGTAATAATCCGTGTCTCTCTCAATACTATATATTATTTACTAATATATATAATATTAATTTAAAATAATATTATTATTTATTTAATTAATATATAATTTGTATTTGATAATAACATTGCAAAATAAAAAAAATCAAAGAAATAAATTAGAACAAAATAAAAGATCGATGTAGGCGATATTTGAAATGATAATAATAAAAGAAAAAAAGAAAGAAAAAGAAAGAAAGAAAGCACGATTTTGATTTTGTCGTAAAAAGAGGATAAAAATAAAAACTAAAGTTGACTGATTTTGACAGAAGGCCGAGAGTGCTGGTTGGATCGTGAAAAGAATCGAGATTTCTTTTCTCTTAGAACGAATCGAATAAACGTGAGCTGCGAGTGTCCGGAAACAGGTTACGAGTGGTCTTCGAGGTTCGGTCTATGCGTCGACGTAAACGAGTGCACCCGTGGGATGCACAATTGCACGTACGAGGACGGCGAGAGCTGCATTAATCTGCCCGGTCATTTCGACTGCATCTGCCGTTACGGTTACGTGTACAGCTTGAACAAGGCCCGATGCGTTCTGAGCATACCGATCAAAAATGCATTAAGAGTTGAAACGATCGAACCGAATGTCACGAAGATGAGTTTCCTCGATAGGATCGTTTACGTCATTGGTCCACCACCACCACCACCACCACCTGCCTCCTCCTCCTCCTCCTCCTCATCTAACTTTTCTATCCCCACTTTCATGATTTCTAACCCACCATTTAATACCATCCTTTCTTTATCGCTTACTTTTACGATGCTTCATACGTACTTTTCTTTCTTCTTTTTTTATCGATTACATTGCAATCTAAAAAGTACGATCGTGTTACTTTAACACTAAATCTACCTATGACAAAACATTATTACTTTTTTTATTATAGATCGTAGATGATAATCTATTTGATATTTATATCGAATAATAGATGATAAGGATTTTATTCATATGTTTTTTTATCGATTACGTAGCTATTTAAAAAGTATGATCGTGTTACTTTGACATTATTTTTGTCTAGAACAACTAATTATTTTTTTTTTGTTATTGAATAAAGATTATAGTCTATTAGAGTAAATAAATCATGTGATTTTTAAGTGAGAATAAAGTAATATTAATAATTATTATTGTTAAGTATATTCAAGGAAAATATTGAATGTTGAATCTGTTTAAAAAATAATCATTTCTAATTGTTTATTTTTCTATACAAATTGAAAATAGTTGTAACGAGAAAGTAATGTGATTGTTTTTATATTTAATAATGTTAAATGCATTTGATCGTAGTGATTTTCCAACGGTAATTATATTTTTCCAATTTTTCCTAACGTTTTTAATATAGCATTTCAAAACTATACGAAAAATATTGTTCGAACGTTAGTAAAAAAATATTACATCTAAAATATTTTTAATCACGATACACGATACGCGTATAATTAAAAATCTTGTTGTTTTGTTTGTTACAAAAAAAATTTCTTTTTTAGTAACCTCGAGCGTTGTATCCTATTACTTTCCAACGTATATCGAGTTAAAACGTTGAAAGGTAATCTCCATATAGAAAATGGATATCAAGATTTTGTTTTGTTATAATAACTAATAAATAAACTATCGAAAAAAAAATATGAACGCACGTTATGATTATGCATGGTACACGTCTCATATATTTTTTTTTTTTTTATAAATAATACAGTATATTTGTGTCAACGTGTGTGTCTAAAAAAAAATTGTTTCTAACAACAACAACAAAATAAAATAAAAAGAAGTATCAAACGCGAGCAGGTTTCGTAACGTACACAGCGAAGCATAAAATACAATTTGTTTGTTGTTGTATTAACGTAAATCACTCATACAACATTGAATAATCACGTAACGATTTCAAATGGAATCTATCCGTGTACTTTAGATATATAAATACGTTTCATAACTCGTATAACAATGGAAAATTACAATTGAATAAATTTATAAATATTATAAAGATTTATAATTATTAATCATATTTATTATATAATTATATATATTTTAATTAATGTATATTAATTATATGTATACATATAAAATTATTAGTGATTAGAAATTTGATATTAAATTACAAATTGAAACGTTAGACAGAAGCTAATGATTTTCTTAAGATTATGATACACAAATCTCGTCAATAAATGCAACACGTTACTTGGGATAATTAAAGTTTCCCAATCAACGTAAGTTAAAGTTCTTGTAAAGTTTAACGATCGACGTGCTTCGATAGATAATTACATATATTATCGATAACGAATTGTCAAAGTGTTATCTTTAAGTAGACTATAATTAGAAGCATACTTATCGGCAAGATCTTTTGGTATTGTACATACACTACTTAGACTTTTCCAAACTCAAGAGTCTTACCGAGCATTAAATCGAGATGCAGCAGCAACAAGTAGCTCGTCAGTAATACTATAGAATATCGTTGCACACAATATTCGACGGTCGTTGATCCTTTCATTCGATACCCGTTACTTCTATCAAAAAAATTTTATATACCATTTTAATTAAAAAAAAAAAAAAAAAAAGAAGAAAAAAAATAGGAAGCAGAAACTTCGTTTTATTCATGCAAAATGATATTACATACTTCGTTTCTTACTCATAAATTTTTCTTTATCTAGAAATATGCGACACATTGTAATTAAAAAAAAAATATATATATATATAATAATGTATAACGATTTATTCATATAAAAATATAAAATATGCAACAATATTACACGTATCTTTTAGATATATGTTACATATTTCATTCGATGCTCGTAACTTTGTTTAAGACACGTGCAATATTGCAAAGAAAATAAAAAGAATAATTTCATTTATATATTTTTTCATATATTTAATAATATCACGTATATGTGTTTTACATATTTCATTTCATACTCGTGTAATATTTTCTTTATTAAGAAATATATTATAATATAGCAATTTAGAAGAAAAAAATTATAATTTACTTTGTATATATCTGAAATATGTAATAGTATTTACGTAAATGCAAGAAAGGTTTGCCAAATAAACAAAAAACAAAAAAACAAGAAAAAAGGATGATTTATGTTACGTCAAAACGTAACGTGAAAACAGAGCTACACATAAGCGATTAGTTTACCTTCTCGTGTTTCAAAAAATAACAGAATTTTCTTACCGTTGTAATACAAAACAGAAATATAATATATTTAAATTTGTAAGGAACATAAAGAGTAGACATTGGAACCAAGGTTCTAAAATCCAAGGGTTGTAAGACGACAGACAGTCTAAATTTAAGACGTCTCCAAGGTCAAACATACTATCGACCTATTTTATTAACCTAAAACCCAAAAACTTTCTCAAGAGAACGAGGATACATAAACTAATAATAAAATTCAAAATCTTGTTATAGTACTTTAGACGCCCCATAAAGTTATCCCATGATACGGGATTGAACTTATCAGTGATTAGTTAATTTATTAACGTATTCTAATACTTCGAAACTTTATCTTCCCTACCCTTATACAGAAATTAATAGCTTTATTCAATGTAACACACGTGTGTGTTTCATATTTTATTCATTATTTTTAACTTCATCCAAGCAAGGTACACGGATAATATTACAATGAACAATAAAAATAAAAATAAGACACACACGCATAGTTTTATTTTTTTCATTTTAAAATATTATACTATTTTATTAACGTATCTTATATAATAGTACATTCGAAATCCTTGTAACTTTATGACGAGATGAAAAAAAAAAAAAAATCAAAAATAAAAATCCAACTATAAGCACGCGTATACGTATATCTGAAATATTTAATAATATTATTATAAATGTATTAATTTTGTATTATTTTGTATAATAATATTATTCTAAATGTATATTAATGATATTTCTTTTGAAACTCGTTTCTTCTTTAATTACATTTTATTTTTCTGTGCTTGAAATAACGTAAAATCTGATTTCAAATGTATAACATGGGAAAAGAATACTAATAATACTAATAATAATAATAATAATAAGAGATAATTAACACTTATTCGCGTACTGCTCTTGTATACATTACTAGTACATTTGAACAAAAAGATACGCAAACAAGTAATTAAAAGGGATTCGTTACGCCTGAAAATGTTCATTTTACGAATAAAACAGAGAACATTTCTTTTTACAATTAAACACGTTACTATATTGACTTTTCCTTTCGTTCTATTCTTACACATAATACACATACGTATGTAAATATATTTTTAAACGATAATAATTTATTTGTATATTTTATTTAAACATTTTATTTAAACGGTTAACGGAAATCTATTCTAAAGAAAACATAAAACGTAATTTACGTTTACGTAACTATAAAGAATATTTTTCTACCTTTTAACATAAAAAGTATGCTAACGATCGTTTGCGATCACGGGTATAAGAAAATATCATTATACATTTAATTTCAAGAACGTTTAAAGAACGTCTCGACTGTTTTTTATACGTTTTGTAAAGAGACTTATTGTTCGTATTAATAATTTTATTGTATCAATACATTTCCATAATGACCATGCTCGTTTCACTTTTACGCATTAGGAAAAAATAATAAATATGTGTGTATGTGTGTACGTATGTGTATATTTGTTTGAAAGTAAAAACAAAAGAGACTTCAGAATTTTATTTTTTGTTCAATTATTTATAAAATATTTTTATTTAAAACAAACCATTAAATTTGATTGAATAATCTTTAAGTAATGTATAAATTATTTACAGATTATTTATAGAATATTTTTAATTATAAAATAATAAGCAGTTATTTCGTTTACAATTTTTTCCTTTTTTAACCATTAAATTTGATTGAATAATCTTTAAGTAATGTATAAATTATTTACAGATTATTTATAGAATATTTTTAATTATAAAATAATAAGCAGTAATTTCGTTTACAATGTTTTCTGTTTTTTTCATGTTAATTCTATTAAAAATTTCTTTTTTAAATATTTTTATAAGATATTATTATTATTATTGGGATAAAAATATCGGTAGAAAATTATATAGATAAAATGATTTATGATGACTACGTAAAAAAAAAACTTTCTCGTTACGATCGTATAAACATAACGCACAAGTGTAACGCCGAGAGTTTGAAAGTTTCATTCCTTTAGTCGATTTCTCAGTCAAGAAACATGTCTCTTCGCGAGTGGTACGCGAATCGTGAAATTCTCCTAACAGGAGTGACCAGTGAATTAGGTCAAAATCTTCTCGAGAAAATACTTCGTACCTTTCCAGACGCTAAAGTACATGTTATTGTTAGAACGCGAAATAATTTGACGAATGAGGAACGAATTAAAAAAATCTTCGCATCGGCTGGGTATTTATTCAAGATTTTTTATCAATTTTATTTTCAAACTTTCGAAAATATAATTCTAATTGATAAACAAAACAAAAATTATATACAAAATAATAAGTCGATGATTATTTTGAAATGTTTTTTGGCTTATATTGTTAATTAATTAAACGATAAAATATTTTGATAATATAGTTTAATAAAAATGTACAGATTTATTTCACAAAATATATATATTTCTATTTAAATATTACAAAATTAAAATATAACGCAGGTTGGAAATTGAAGATAATCAAATATTCATTTTATTTATTAATAAAATATATCAATAATCTATTAAATATATTTATTATATTATATTAATATTAAATGTGATAATTTTTCTTTTACACAAATATAAAGTAATTAATATATTCATCAGGATAAATAATATGTAACACCCAACCTTGCGTTAAAACCTGTAATACAAAAAAATATTACAGCACAACAAATAATAATTGGCTTGTCTTCATACATATACATAAATAAACGATTAATATATAGACGAACGTATAAACAATTTGCATTATTTATCGATAAGAATTTATTTTCATGAAAATAATATCAACGCAGCGTGTGTTTATCCATTGAAAATTATCGCAAATTTTCTAAATACCACAGATCCACGTAAATGCACACATCAAATTTCTATATTTTACCTTACTGAATAAATAAATGAATAATTCATATTCAATCTTTTTCGTTCTTAAAAACAGATTATTATTAAATATTTAACCTTTTGAAGTCATTTATAATATTTATTATACATCCCCATAGAAAAGCTATTTTCGCTTATAAAACCTTTTAAAAAGATAAATATGCAATTTTTACTGAATTTTTCATCGAGAAAGTAAATCCTGCTTTATTTCGCATTATTTGCCATAAATAAAATCAAATAAATACAAAGTCGTCTTGCAACTAATAAAATTCAAAATTTAAGCATTGATACCAAACATATTTCAAACAAAAATCTAATTATATATTCGATTTATCTTAAGTGATTGATAATTAATCGAAGGAAATATATATTGAAATCTAAAAGCACAGAGTATAAGTTCAACGTACTATCTTTTTCGAAATTCACCAGAAACTCTGAGTCATTGAAAGTCTCCGTAACAGTTAATTAAAATTTTTTTGTTAATTATTGTTTATATAACATTATCTCTAACTCAAATATAATTCGTAATAATTGTAATTACAGATTATATTATTCTTTATTTTAACTTTATATTTATGGGTAATATAAATTTCATTTAATTTAATTTAATTCTCTCTCTCTCTCAAACCAAATGTATTCGAATTTAAATAATGAAATAATAGTAATTTTCAATAAGAACGTTATATGAAATTTATATTCCGTGCTTTTAAATAACAATATAAATTTCCTTCGATTAATGAACAAGAATTTAAGATATATCTAACACTCTACTCGATATCAAAATTAAAATAAAATATTTCAAAAGAACACAAATCCTATTTTCTTTGAATTACACGATACAAAAGGAAGAACAATATTATATAAAATTCCTTGAAATATCTTAAAAAACAAGAGCTACATAATAATGATTTACAATGAAATCACTTGTATAATTGTAGACACATTTGTAAGTTATTAATATACAGTACTTATACTAATACATAAATATACATAAATGCATATAACGAACGTTTAGCATACTGACGTTTGCGATAAGCATAATTCCGGTGGAAAGAAAATAAGTCATTTCAATATTGATCGTTTATTTGCACGTAGTAAATACATACACACACACGCACACACACACTTATATATAAATACACACAATTATATACATACGCACGTACGTATGAACGAACGATGATAACGAAAACAAAGCACCGGACTGGTCAACGTTGAAGTTTCCATTGTTTTCACTTCTTTCGCATCTTCATACGTTATAGCTTCATTCTTGTGTTCACTCCCACGTTTGAAAAAACTACATATATATTTTTACATCTCGCGTGCACGCATGTATAATCGAACACCAACGTCTCTTCTCTCGAATATCGAATATGGAAATATAAACGTGTAAATATTTGTCCGTTCCTTGCTACGTTCTTTCCAACCTACCCCCCACCCCCGGCGAGCCCCACCCCACCCCTCATTTCCTACAATTCCCAGTTTCCAAACCCCTTTGACTGAAAACGCGAGAAAAATAATAAAAATGAACAAGAAAATGAAAGGGAAAAAAGAAGGGGATAAAAAAAAAATTATGGAAAAGAAGAAGAAGAAGGATTTAATTTTCGTGCTCGTTTATTTTACACCGGGGAAAAGCTCGCGTCATTTTTCATAATTTTTGACGGGAAAATCGATCTCCGATGTTACACGAAACGAGCAAACGTTCTCTATCTATCTCTATTGCAACCAAAAAGAAAAGAAATTTCTTCTAGAAACGTTTGACCGATTTTTTTTTCTTCTTCTTTCTTTACTCTTTTTTTACTCTCCTTTTTTTTCTATTTATTTTCTTTATACGCTGTTACCAGTGTCACGTCATTGAGAACGTACTGGGAAAAAATAAGAGAACAAAAAAAAACGAGGAGAGAGAGAGAGATAGACGTTGTTCTAGGTGAGAAGCTAATCGTTCGATAGAATGAAAAAAAAAAAAAAAGAAAAAAAAGAAAAAGTAAAAAACAAAAGGAATTCTCATTGAAACCATTTAAATGATTGACCTGATAAAAATGTCACTTTGAAGTTGCACGTGGCATATATGCATACGATGCGAAACACTTTTTTTTTTTAAAAAAAAAACATTTTTTACTTCATCCCTCGTATCGTAAAATTAATTTCTTTTTTCTATTCGCAAAAACACTCTCACGAAAAAAAAAATATCACAGATGTTTCGATTTTTTGTTTAAATTTGTAATATTTATACGTTTAGAACAAATTTTCTTCCAATATATATTTTAACGTAAATTATAATTTAAAGAATTTTGTTACTCTCGTAAAAATTAATCGTCCCATTTATAATACGAAAAATTAAATTCATTTTCAAACTTTCATTTATAAATATTAAGAAAATTTTAAGAGAGCAATATTGTATTTCGCGTTACAGTAATAAAAATTGAATGATATATTTCTTCGCAAGCAAGGATATAAATAATATAATCGAATGAACAATAATTATTCTCTGTAAATTATAAATTAACAATCTTACGAGCTCTTACAAATTTCTTTACACGCTTATGTGTCTACCGATCATAATCATTCCGCCATTAACATTCATTTTCTAAGGAAAAAGTCATTTTTCATATAGAAAATGTATTACCTGTTCGATAACATCATAATAATTATCATTCAACGAATGACGTCGATGATAAATCATCGCAATTTTCTAAAATAACAAAGAAAAAAAACGTAAAATAATAAAACGTTAACGTATTGACAAATGTGTTTTGATAGGATTAATGAACAGAAATGTAGGAATATATTTGATACCACTTTGAATCGAAATAGACAGGAAGATCTTATAAACACACACACATACATATACATAGGTAAATTAGATTGCTATATTACATGCATACATATACATATATATGTAATATGTGATCGTTCATCGTAACGAGCCAGGTGGAATCGCAAAATACGTGAAGCGAGACTTCACTGCTCTACTAAACACACCCGGAAGCGTTCTATCTCTCTCTCTCTCACACACATATACACACACATACACTTTCTCACTAATCTGAGATTTATTTTCATTAACACGCTCGCATTCTCGCATTTTGAAATAATTATTAACCGTTTTCTCTTTCGCATGAATTTCGTCGTCGTCTTCCACAACTATTTTCTTCTCTCTCGTTGCTTTTTATTACAATTTTATTAACAATATATTTATTTTCAATATTATTTTTGTATATGAAAAATATACTCGTTGTTTTTTGTCGAATATGCAAGCAATTCGTGTATCAGTTAAACGATACAATTGTGCAATCATTTGTTCTCATCTTTGATTGGTTTGTACTTTCTTGCGTTGTATATTATAATTTATAATAATTATATGAAATATTATTTAGATACGACAAAATAAAAAAGTCAATTTTGTTTTTATCAAAAGTAACTACCTACCATGATATATGTAACTTATTACTTATTTTAATAATATTTAATATTTTTAATAATAATAAAATTGAATATTTTAATGCACTGTGTTTAATTAAATTTGATTAATCATATTAACGAAGATAATAAATTGGATTATTTTCCAATTAGATACGCGAGACTACGATTAGAAATTCCAGATGCGATTTCAAGGGTCAAAGTTTACGAAGGAAATTTGATTTACGATAGTCTCGGATTAAATGAGAAAGATCGAGATATTATTAAGAAAAAAGTCAACGTAATTTTTCACGCTGCCGGACCGCACGACGCGGTATTTCAATTTGCCGAAGAATTGCCGAAATTGGAAACACTGGCGGCCATTACGACGATTTTCAAACACCGAGGACACATCCACGAATATCTTCAAAATGAAAATACACCGAGCGTACCGTTAACGTTGATACGCGTACCCCTTCTTGCACCACCCATTCGTGAACCAATGCCAGGCCACGTGGAAATATTCAAAGGAATAACCGCACTTATGGTTGGCGCTGGATACGTTAAGGGTAACCCTGAAAACCCAGCTGAAATGATTCCTATCGATATTGTTACCAACACATTGATCGCAGCTGCTTGGGACAGAGCTCAACGGTAATTTACTTTCATTTAATTTATTAGAAATAATTGTTTATATTTTTGATTTTTTAGAAAATATTTTCCACGAGATTTTTATAAATGAATTTTGTAGATTTATCTAACTCGTGTTACACGTGAATTTTTTTTTGTTATAATATATATATAATTTATTCTTCATTTTTTTTTGCTCTAACTCTCAGCAAAAATTCGCAAATGTTTTAGAGGGGTGTGCGTTCGTTTATGCTCGTGTTTTATAATTATTATTTTTTTTTCTTTCAAGCCCCTAAAAATATATTACATTGATACATAACACTGGTAGAACCATAAAATGTATATCTTTTAAATTACATTATATTAAATTACGGTACACCGTATACAACGTTATGCACACATTTTTTCGAGTTAATTAATTTAAATATCCGTGGTTAATAAATCGTCAGATTTATTTGGATATAAAGATTGCATAATACGGAGATAAAACAATGATAAAACATTGATAAATTTCATTTGATTTGATTTCGCGATGTAAATATAATCGTTTCGTCGATGTCGAACAATTTCGATCATCAAATATTATGTTTCCCATTTTAATTTGTATTAAAAAATAAAAGAAAATAAAAGAAAATCAAATCGTTGCAATAAAGTAATAAAAAGAAAAACGAGATAGATAAAAAGAAACAGAAAGAGAGAGAGAGAGAGAGAGACAGAAAAAGAAATCATACTGATAAAGGAAAAAGAACGAGAAAAAAAAATATAAATAGAATACAATCGGTGATAATGAAAATGTAATCTTTTGTATAAGTATCCGATAATAAACGTTAATACCGTAAAATAATGTTTCCTACGAGTTTATCCGAAAGTGAAGGCATCGGACGAATATAACGGTGTAATTTAAACCATCATTTTCCAGATATTAATTAAATTCTCTCACCGAGGTAACCAACACGATCGCGTTAATCGTTTTATACACATACACCCTACGAATAATATACATACACATCTATATACAATATACATATATATACACATAAATAATACACAAAATACATATACATACATATACATTAATATGTATCTGTATACGCGTTGTAAGTGACACACGCGTACATTTTTACGAAGATACTTTACAGAAATGTCAAACAGGGGTAACATTTTTCAACGTAATTTATCGAAAATCGAACTCATATGGAATTTTCCGTAGAAACGATAGAACCTACCCTTTAAGCTTTTATTTAAGTCGCGTCGTAGAAACGAACGAAACGAAACGAGGACGAGGACGAGGACGAGGACGAGGGCAGCAGTAGCAGCAGCAGCAGCAGCAATCGAAGAGAAACGAAGTAGGGGACGAAGGCTGAGCCAGAGTTTTACTGGCTTTCACGACTAAAAACCTTACGTTTGCTAGCAATTTCAACCTGTAGGTCTCTTACATTCCTTCCTTCTTCCTCCCTCCCCCCTCCCCCTACCTCCCCCTACCCCCCCCATTCTCTCTCTTTCTCTTTTATCTTTCTATCCTTCTCTGAAGTATTTCCGAACGACTGAACCTCGCATAAGCTGATTGCATTCGACCTCTAAAAGAGATATCTCCGGTGCACTATACTTAGGTATTTCCTTTTAAAGTCGAATGCGACTAACGTTGCTACATGAACGAAACGGAAGAGAAGGGAAGGTAAGGGATGGGAAGGAAAGGGTAGGATAGGGTAGGAAAGGGAAGCTAATCGTACGAACGGAAAATTCCCGAGTCACCGATATCATCCCTCAACGAAAAAGGAAGAGTACAACTTTGCTATTCCGTGAAAAGCCATTTAACGCGTCAGCTTGTCGAACTTTTCCACAAATTTACAAAAAAAAAACAAAAAGAGAATATAGAAAAATAGGGCAATAAAACGAAGTAACGGAGATTAAAAAAGAACAAAAATTCCGAACCGTGGCGTATGTTATTTTTTTCTCCATCCCCACCTGTCCCCTCCTCCTCCTCCTCCTCCTACTCCTACTCCCCCCCCCGCAGGATTGATTTTAATTAACGAGCTTTCCTATCGGGCGAATGAAATTTCGTGTAAAATTCGTAATAATAAATATTTGTAATAACAATACTTAATTAAGAAGTTTTAATATTATCGGCCTCGTCGTATTAACAATAGGAATAATAATAATAATAATAATAATAATAATAATGTATAATGATTACTCGACCTACTAATACGCAGTCATCCACACGTACAAAAAGCAGTAATTATTGAATACGAAAACAATAGTTAGGAAATTCCTACAATAATCATGCTGATATGAATTTGGCATAGTTTATATCAATCCAAATCCTCTCTGCTAAATATATAATAATAATAATAATAATAATAATAATAATAGTAATAACAGATATGCAATACGTTAACAAATTTAAAAGGTAAAATATTTATTTTTTCCATAGGTACGAAAAAATTGTCATAAAATTTGGATTTATTTTTGTTCCATAGTCCGAAAGATCTCGGTGCAGTTGTGTACAATACTGCGACGATTGGTTGTACATGGGGTGACCTAATTACTAAAGGTCAACAGGCTGCTAAAAAGTTTCCATACCCGACATTTGGAATTCGAGGAATAACAGCTATCGGCTGGTTACACTGGATAGTGGTACTTTTTCTTGAATGGCTACCATCGTTACTATGCGACACAATTGTTGGACTCTTTGCCGGAAAGCAAAGGTATGGAAAGTACATAACGAAATCGCGATGTTTTTAACTATATCGTTCGGTAGCCTGACTCCTTTGAAATTCACTCGTGGAGAAAGCTTTTGATATGCACTTGTTCCTAGCGTTTGATGTACCACTGGAAGAGTACATGTATACATGTATATATATATGTGTGTGGGTGTATATGAACATGTATGTGGTGTACTTATATGTTGAATATACGTGTATGTGTGTATGTGTTGTGTGTGTAAGAGAAAATGAGACAGACAAGAAACAACAAAAATTGAAATACACCCCCGTTCCTAAATTTCTGTTTTGTGATATTAATGATACGTCAAATGACACATTTCAAGCCGATCTAAATGAAATATTTCAATAAAATTTCATGTCAAATTTTTAATTCATATTTGACGTATAATATTTAATTTGATATTCATTAAAATTATATTATTTTTGTTTTATTAATATTTAAACGATATTTATATATATATATATAGAGATCTATAATTCGACACGAATTTCTCCGTTAACCAAATATTTGTATTATAATATAATTACAGTTGAAAGGTATTGCCAGGTTTGAATATTAACATAAGCAATTATTAATTGAACAGACAGCAATAATAATGGTGAAAGTAAACAATTCGTAATATATTGTTTAATTTGTATGTAAAATTTGATATTCGTTGAAAAAAAAAAAAAAAAAAAGGTAAAAAATATGTGACACTTTGTATACGCGTTTGATGTATTAGAAAAAAAAAATGAAGAAAGAAAAAGAAGAAAAAAAAAAAATGTGAATCCTCGTTCTGTTTTTAATATCGGCATGTGCATACAGTGTCATATTTGAATAGATTTAATTAATGATAGGAAGAAAATATGACTATCGAAGAAAAGGAACACACCTTGTATATATTCGTATAGAAACTTATTGCATTATATATATATATATATATATATATAATGTATGCGTATCGATTACGGTAGACTGAATATTCTCCGACATTTTCGAAAGGTCAAAGTTGAAAATTTCGTTATTTTCATGATTTCACGATTAACAACGGCATAGCAGTAGAAACAATCTTCTATGAACGATCCAATATCCTTGACATTATTCTCGAGGATTGAATTTTCCAACAAATTCGAGTGTATGTTAAAATGACGAGGGTGTATTTTTGATCATTAGAAAAGAAAAAAAAAAAAAAATCGTAAAATTTCTCGCTCTTTCTCATTATCTAAAAATACATTGTTTACATCTAATTAAGCTTCTATAATATATCGTCTAACTATCAAATTATTTACTTCGTATAATTGCGCTCCACGATTAATTAATTAATTATTGCTTACCGTTCTCCACTAATTTTCTATATATTTTTTTAACTATAATTATATTATAATACAAATATTTACTTTCCCGTAAAACCTGTGCCGAATTATATATATCTACATATATTTAAATTCCTAATAATTAAATGCTGATTTTAATTAATTACTACAAAAAAAATTAATATAATGGGTCGAAAAGTTTTGAACCTATTCTTCTTTCCGATATAAATTTCGAAGACCTATATCGAAAAAACAAAAAAAGAATTTGTTTCTATGTAAAGCTCAAAACTTTTCAACCCGTCCACATAATTTATTATACATAAAATAATAAAAATTAATTTTTTCTTTTTTGTTATAAAATCAATCGACACGTCAAATTATAAAAGTGTAACCTTTTTCGATCAACCCGATGCAATGATATTTAAAAAAAATAACTCTACGAAACGCTAAATTGGATAAACGTTAAATTTGTAATAGTTCGCGCTACTAACGGAAAGAAAAAAATAATCATAAAAGTTACTCACGAGTGGAATATTAATAATTAGACTATCGCAATTCTGAAGAGTATATTTTTCAAACTTACGACTAACAGTGCCGAAAAATACGGTGGAATAGAAAACAAGGAAAAAGAAATATCGAAGCGGAAGAAGGGAACTCGTTTCGTTTCTCGAAACGGAAAAGAGCTACCCCTCATCCCCCTCCCCTGCCCCACCTTTTCTTCCCTCTCACTCTATCTTTCGATCGTTCATAAAACTACCGTGTGTATGTGTCCCATGTCTGTGTCATGTGTACAAACACTCGCACACACATATACACACATATACAAGTAACCACAAGAAGAAAAGTTTTTCGAAAAAATCTTTTTTGAGAGTAGATAGATAGACACGGGAAAAAAAAAAGAAGAAAAAAAAAAGGAAAAAAAGAACAGAAAGAATTTCTGAAATTTTCATCCTTCCGCATACACGCGCACACAAACAAACACAAACCTATACGTACAAAAACAAATATGTATTCTCTTATCACGAAAAACTCGTATTTTCGATCTTCCTCGTCTATCGAAAATAGAAGAAAAAGAAGAAGAAAAAGAAGAAAAAGAAGAAGAAGAAAAAGAGTGGAAGAATTTCGGATAAGAAATGACGTTCAATGAGGCACCCTCCTCTCGTCCCCACCCTCCGTTTTCTCTCTCGATAGACAAAGAGGACCATTCGCAAAATAGAATCCTTAAAAATAGGAACAAAAAAAGAGGAATAGAAAAATGTTCTTTTGAGAATGAAGAAAAGGGATGAACGTTCACCGATCGAAATTTTTCCCCTGAGTTCACGTTTCCAAAGAAAAGAAAATAAAAGAAAAGAAAAGAAAAAATACGATTGGACATACCTCAGAGTAATGGGAGTGGTGGTTGGGGTGGGGGGGGGTAAAAAGGAAAAAAAAAGGAAAAAAGAAATAAAAATAAGAAGAAGAAGAAGAAGAAGAAGGTGAGATAGAAAAGAATAGCGAGGATGGAATATAATTAAAAGAATTTTAATCAAAATGAAATAGAAATTCTAAGAAGAAAAGTCGTGGCGGCTTTAACATCAGACACCAAGTATTCGTGATGTAATAAGTGGAATGAGTTACTAACCGCTCTGATAATGGATGTAACCGAGAAAGTGCAATGCCGAGAGAGAGAGAGAGAGAGAGAACCCAAGAGCAGCCAATGGATGGATGCGGCAAAACGGCTTTCTAACTTTCACGTATACTCCTCCTCCCCCCCCCATCCCCCCCTATCGCCCCTCCTGTATACGGGGAATCGATCGATAATAGCGAATACTATGAGAGAATGAGATAGATAGATAGATAAATAGACTTGTTTTATCGTAACATATCTCGAGAATTTCTAAAGGAGAAAATTTACGAATACTGGCAACAATCGTGATAATAATAATGATAATAATTATAATAGATAGATAGATAGATAGATAGATAGATAGATAGGTAGGTAGGTAGATACGTAATAACATTGATGATAATGATAATATGAATGATAATTATTCGTTGACTGGAACACTGTTTGCTAATTTAGGGTATATATTGTGTTTCATCGAGTCATTTGAATTATTTGAGAAAGCAATTAGCTAATTATCGATATAATATATATATTCGTTATTTCTTATCGAAAATGAATATTTGAAATGAAATTTTTAGATATATATACATATACAGGATAGATAGGATATTCAAATAATTAATTATTTATTAAAATATTATTTATATATATATATGATAGAAATATAAGATCGTTTATACATTAATCGAAGGAAATTGAATTCGTGATAAATTTAATCGATTAACTTTAGACTTCATTTCTAAACTTAATTTTATCATTTGTTATTGAGTTGTAGTACGATTACATAAAGGGAAAAGAAATTGAAGAAAAAGTCAAACTAATAATATAAAAAGAACGAAATGAAAGTGTTTGATTATAGGTTTAATTAACAACTATATGAAAAGAGAAAACGTTTGAAAGTACGGAAGTGGGAAATTGATTGAGAATAAAATTAAAAAAAAAAAAAAGAAGTATCAGATAGGTGATTAGAAAAAAAAAAACAGAAAAATACAAGAAAATGTCTATGTTATTTATTCGTAGGATCGTGAAAGAGCACGAGAAAGTTCGCAAAGCTTTGAAGTCGGTGGAATCGATTGCATGGAGATCGTGGAAAGTTGAGAGAAATCGTATCCATACGTTACACCAACATCTCAAACTGGAAGACCAACTGGCGTTTCCTCTTATCGTTGATGACGATATCGAGAATTACATACTTTGCGTGGTTGCTTCGGTTAAAAAATATTGCGTTGAGAAAAACATTTTATCAACTTTCAGAAATATTCGAATGTTGTTTATGATTTTTTTTGGTCTTCTTATTATTTATTTCGTATTTTATATCAAATCTGTACTTGTCGATTAAATATCCCCTTTCTCCTGTTTTCTTTGTTCCTTTTGTATTTTTTATTATTTTATTATTTTCCCTATATACATTATATCTGAGATTTAATCATTCTTTTCATTTTATTTCAACATAAAATATATATCAAATTAATTTTTAAGCTAACTTGTATATAAATATATATGTTACGAAATAATGATTATATTTTATAAAATATACTTTATGATAATATACTTAAGTTATAACACTTGTTAGAGAAAAATATTAACATAATTATCTTTTGTAAAATAAAATACTTCAACACATATTTCGCACTACTACCGATAACTTGTTATATAATACCAACGTGCCAAAACACACTGTGGTGTACTATAACTAGCTACAATAACCCTATATAACCGAGAGGAAACATCTTGTCTCTCATGCATTTAAAATAAAATATTTATTCAGGTTAGACGAGAAAAAGAGAGAGAGAGAGAGAGAGAGAGCGTTAACGATCTCTAATAATTTATACATTTGTTCTTTTCGCTTGGAGAAGAACAAGAATTAAAAAAGAAAAAGAAAAAAAAGAAAAAAAAAACAAATAAGTAACTCGAAGAGAGACTCCAGTCTGCCATTTATTTTCATCCGTCGCTACAGTTTCATTTCCTCTTACCGAATCCAACTTGGCTTCTCGCATTGTTGCAAATTTTTCTACGCGCTTTTTATATATATGTTTGTGTGTGTGTTTCTTTTTTTGGCGATACGCCATCCTCTCTCTCTCTCTCTCTCTTTAATACATCCTCCCCCCTCCCCCCTCCTTTATATAAATGTATATACATTGGAATGGAACATGCATGCATATATAACAATGTACGAATGGAACATAATTATTATCAAGGACTCCGAAGGAACTCGCGAAACAACCCCACCCCACTCCACCCCACCCCACCACTTTACATACGAAATTCCATCCGAAATGGTAAATTAATTGCTTCGGCAAGAGTACCTTGTCCTCGACAAAGCTACGACCTGTTCGGCCTTACTAAAGCTAGAAACGTTCAATGTCTAGGATCAAGTGGTGGTTTAACATCGCGAATAACTAGCCTAACTGCTACGCGTTGTCTCGTTTTATTCCCTTAACTTCCTCGTTCTATCCTCCTTTAATTAACGACAACTGCTTTTTACGACTTCTCAGATTGGATAGTTTTGACTTTAAACGATTTTATCATTGGTACCTGGAAGAAATAGAAATTAAAAGTTGTAATCGTAATATTGTTAGAATTTTTGTTATTTTTTATATATCAAAATATTACTTTAGTTAACACATAGGTTTGTGGTATATTCTAAATTCGTTTGCTCAATGATAATAAATCATTGTCATTGGAACCTGGAAGAAATAAAAATTAAAAGTTGTAATCATAATATTGTTAGAATTGTTGTTATTTTTTATATATCAAAATATTGGTTTAGTTAACACATAGGTTTGTGGTATATTCAATGATAATAAATCATTGTCATCGTTTTCCATCAATTCGAGATGATTTTTATAACCATTTTCGAATATTGTATATAATTTTCAAATTTTGTATAACGTACAGGTAATCGTGAAAACATGTTTTTTTACCACGCTTTGAAAATTTGAAAAACTTGAAAATACTTTGAAACATGGGGAAGCAAGTTATAGGATATTTAATATACACTTTATAAACGATCAAAGTATGGTAACATATTTTTTTTTTGCAAAACTTTGTTGTATACCACAAAATACGTATTTTCCTTTTATCCATCAATTCGACGCGTGTGTGTGTGTCTGTAAAAATAGGTGTACAAAAATCTTCGTAAACCTAGCGTTAGAGGTAATTAATAATATAGTTAATTTTGTTATTAATATTTGATCTTTGAATTATGGAAGATTAGTCGGAACGAAGTAATTCACACGCGTAGTGATGGTTTTAAATATTACACAGCCATAATCCCGTAGAGAAAATTAGTAGAATCCCTATAAAAGGGTTATTACTACGTGATCTAACGTTAACTCTAAGAAGCTTCCGCGAAAACAAGCCGCGTATGATTGGAATTTGTCACCGCTAATCTACACAAGGTTTGCCCCTGCTAAACTCTAAAGCTTTTTAGAAATCTCTTCTTCTTTCGTTATCATGTTGTAGCGCGAAACCACTGAAGTCCACCAACCGGTAGCAAGAAGAAAGAGAGAAATAAATGGAGAAAAAGAGGAAAGAGAGAGAGGGAAAGAAAAAACGAATAAAAAAGGGAAACTCGAGTAGCTTGAAAACCTGTACGGCACCTTAATTGCAAATCCTTCTTTACGACGACACTCCGACCACATTTGGTTGCTCATGTTTCTAACGAGTAGCTCGCTTTCGAAAAAGCTTCAAAAGCTTTCATCCCCCCCTTTCTTTCTTTCTTTCTTTCTTTTTCTTTCCTCCTTTTACCGTGAAAATGGTGAATACTTTTTTAACATCCGAATTGAACATTTACATTCCATATGAAACAGAAAAAAGGATCAAGCGTGATTGATAATATTTATAAAATTAAAGTACCTGGCCAAGTACCCTCTTTTACTGAACATTTTCATTTTATCCCTTCAAAAATGTTCCTATTTCTTTCATAACCAGATATAAACGTTTCAACGCTTTATTACGGAGATGAAAGCGTACGAAAAATAGACACGTACCGTAATTAAATGTAATCTAATCTATTTTTTCTTTTTTATCTATTTCTTAACCTACAAAAATATAATATTCAATTTATTTTCATTTATAATATTATACTATCATCTTTTTAACCCTATTACTATTTATAACTTAAACTAATAACATTTAAATTTATTGTCGTTACATTATATTAATTAGAGAAATACGATGACAATTTATTCATTAACTCAAAATTGATATCACTTTATTTCTGAACGTTTGCTATTTTCTAATCAATTTTCACATTGTCGATTTTATTGACATACGACATATTCTAAAACAAGTGATAGATAGGAAGACACACGAACTAACTAACACCAATCAACGATGAACTTTAATTTGATTGGCTGTATTCTCTCCATACTGCTCAAGCGTAGATTTTTAAAAACTTTGATGCTCAAAGGGTCATAAATGATATAAATTAATTATCAATTAAATACACAGATTGATATTAAACTAATTGATGAACTATAAATATGTTTCCAAACCTAATCACTTTTTCTCTCTCTATATATATAGGAAATTATTAAAATAATCAAATAAATGTTAAATGAAAATAAATTTTGTAGGAGAGTGATATTACCGATAGTAGGTATTGAAGAAAACAAACTTACCGTGTAAGGTTTTATATACTTTACTGATTGTCGATAATGTAGAAACCTGTTCTGACGGAACAAAGGAAATCCAAAGTGGACAAAAGTGATAATACTGTCAATTACATTTTAATAGGTTTTTGATAGAAAACCATACATATGTATATATATTTCTCAACGGTCTAGCCACGTTGGATTACTAGTTTCCGTGAAATAATTAAAATCAAGTAATGTGGAGACAAGATTAATAAAATAGATAAATGACCCGTTCGGAATAAACAGAACCGTGTGTTGTGATATTAGAAAAGTGGGGAAGTGATACAGTTCTTTGTTAGTATTGGATAAACGTGAGAAGGTGTTCGTAGGAAGTGACCGGTCTCATAAATCAGGAAAGTGAAAAAACAACCGTATATGTATATTTGTTTTAAAACGTGATCAGTGCACGCCACATAGTATTTGAAATTTATTTATTATTTATTCATAAAAATTATGGATTTTGTATTATACCAGTGATATTACGTTAATACTTTGTAAATAGTCTATTGAAGAAATGCCGGTGAATGTGTTACGTTAATTACGCGTTCAAAGTTTTCGAACAAAGACCAGTGTTGAACGAAAAAATTTGGTTATACGTGTGGTCTTCATAGTGTTAATTAATAAATAATATCGTAAACAACGAACATCGAGGTCCAGCTTTTGTTTGGATATTTTTATTTATAACACCAACGTGGATACCACCTGAGGGCAAGTGAAATTCAATGTTAAATTTACTTGAGTAGATACGCAAGAGAGGGATTCGTGTCGCGCATGACCTAAAGCAAGTGTTAGAAACATACGTTTGAATAGGTTTAATATTTAATGCGGAAGTTATATATCAAAACATATTGAATCTTTAAAATATAATACTAATTGTTGGATTAATTTTCTACATCTCTCGTCTTCGTCCATCTTAAAATTGTATCTTCGAACGACTGTAAGTATTGAAAGAACAAAAACAAAGTGATATATTGTATTAATAATTATCTTAAATGTAAACATATTAGTTCTTTATGAACATCAATTGGTTGTAATTTGTCATCTAATTAAACACCTATTCATTATAGTACAATTTAGTACAATTTATATCGTAGTTGATTCTAATGTACAATTGAATATCATTTCTTGTGGTACGGTTAGCTTAGACAATGTACATCATAAAAATATATATCGTTTATTAATATTCAATATATTTGATAGAATCTTTATAAACTATTCTTTGTTTAAGCCTTTGTCTGATCTATCTAAAAGATTTATTTTTCAAACTTCAATTTTAAGTGCGACCTAAGTGAAACGTTGTTTCTTTCAGATGTCGTTAACGGTTCAACAAATTATATTGGATGCTAAAAAATTAGTTATAAGAATATCAGATCATGAAAATACTGCTGATAATTTAATTAGCGATATGGAATCTGTCCATAGTCAGATTGATAATATGAAACAGGTAATTACTATTTCAGTAATTATCCTTCTTGTTGTAATTAATATTAATTCAAAACATTACGATGAGATATTTTGACTTTTTGATCGTATTCTTGCAGTATCAAGAAGAAGTCGATATATTAAATACGGAAGCTAAACGAACACCTCATGTACAACTTATTGCCGGTATTCAACGTGAGAATAGGCATTTGCTTGAAATTCATGCCGAAAATAAAGAATTAAGAAACGCTTTGGAAGATCATCAAAACGCGCTTGAATTAATAATGTCCAAGTATAGGCAACAAATAGCTTCGTTGATGCGTCTCAGTAAAACAGATTACTCATCTTTGCATAATACCAAATATGCCAACGTAAGTGAAAGCATATGTTCTTGTCGTTCTTGTCTTTCATATTTGTTTTGTAGAAAACAAAATATGTATATACATATATATATATATAAATTTTTTCAATTCAGATAATTACAAGGCAAGCGGAAAAAATAAATGAAATGGCAGCTGTAATGAAAACAGCTGCATCATTAGATGAAGAGAAAGAATGCAAAGAAATGGAAGCGTTTCATTGCTTGAAGAAAGAAAATGATGGTTTACGAGAGGTTCTTAATATCGCTAACAAATTTGGTTCGCTGAACAAAAACATTTCGGTTGAAAATAAGACAGTACAAACTGATCCGTTATAACTTTGAATTTCTAGACCCTTTTGTATACAGATTGCACAGTATTCATTTTATACTACAAATTACAACCATATAGCATAAATACAGTAAATATATATATAAATATAAATATATATATAATTCAGGTGGCAAAAGAGCAATAGGAAACCGTATGTACAAAAATTAGTTTCTATATCTTCTTTGTTATATACAGAACAAAAAGAAATTACATAATAATAATAATAATAATAATAATAATAATAATAATATATAAGATTTGTTAATAATGATAATAACATATTTTTCGGTATAAGTATAACAATTTTCCTTATGATGCAGTAGCGAGTTTAAAAAACAAACGGAAATACGAAGGAAGCATTTAACCAGTTAGCTGTGCCGACATTTTGAAAAGGGTGTGTACCTAAATTGCGTCGCCAAAACAGAAGAAGGGACGACTAGTATACTCGTCAAACATAGAATATGTGTAGCTGTTATAATATTGAATTAAATTGTAATCAAATGACTGTCTTATTTTATTATAAAATTGATTATTAAACAAAAAAAGGAAAAATTTAGAAAGGAAAAAAAAGAATCACTTTGTTCACACTATATACCACGCGTATTTTCATAATAATTATTTATATTATTTTCTTTTTGTTCCGTTTTATTTTATTATTACCCAAATATTTTTTCGATATCTTAAAGTTTACGAATATATTATAATTTTTACTAAAATTATACAATTTATATAAATAGCAAATAGTAACTGTTTTTTTTTCGTGTGACGAGTATACTCGTCAATCACATTTAACTGGTTAATATAAATGAATAAAATTCGAAATATTTAATAGTTACTCAATTATAAAACCACCATAAATCGCATCGTTGCTGCAAGAAATATAAACGATTTATAATTTAAAAAAAAAAGGTACCAACATATTTCTTTTCAATATTCCTGCATTAATTGTTTTATCTTCAATATGCATTGGTGGAACGATGTATAAATCAATTTGAAAAAAAAAGGAAGTTAAGAAAAAAAAAAATCAACTGTATTTATACATATATCATAGCACGTGTGTAGTAAAAATATTCTGTAAGAAAACAAAAAACTCGAATTATTATTTAAAATACGCGATAAAAGAAAGCAGAAAAAAAATGAAAAAGAATTGTGTTTACGTTGTCGTGTATACTAGTGATGTAAAAATTGTATAAACATTCTTTTCTCTCTAATTGTCATATTGTTTTATCACGTTATTGAAAAAAACCTTAAACCTTAAACTAGGATTAATCTGCAACGTGCCACGCCCTGCGTGTTCTCTAACGCAAACTGAAACGTTACTTAAAGGAATATTATTTGACAAATCCGTTTGAAAATGTCCATTTTGCTGCATTCTAAAAACATCTGTTATGTTTCATAAGTAATCGACAAAAGCCTTAGAAACGGCGGTGCCCTTAGGTTTCAATGCAAAGTCGTTAAAAAAACAATTTTCCATTTTTCTTAAGAACGGTTAGAACGTAGGAATTCATTCGATAATTCTTTTTTTTTCTTATTAACTTGGAAATTTTATTAGAAATACTAAGATACAGTATTATATTTAGAAATATTCAGTATTTTTTTTTTCGGAATATTTTACCACCTACCGGGTAAGTTATAAATGCCACAACAAAAAAATGGCAGTGGCGTCGAAGCTATTGAAATTTTCTATGCATTTTTAGACTTCTTTAAGCGATTCAACATATTCTTAAAAAATCGTATTGTAAAATCTTAACAACAAAAGTCCGACGGAACTAGGCTTCAAAAAATAAGCCGCGAAAGGAAGGACCTGCCTTTCAAGGAATAAATGGCCTATGCGCCTAAAGAAACACAGAGCAAATCATTGTCACGTTGCAAAATAACTTGCCTTGTTTCAATAATCATTAAATGAATATATTAAAACATACCTTTCTAATATCGTACAAATTATTTCAATAATTTCAATAGCCAATTTTTCCATTTGAAATACGAAAAGTATTTAGTGATGCGAGTGATACGCGTCATAACGTTTTAGATTGTTTTGAATGACTAATAATTCGTACGGAACATTAAATAGTACTTTTCATAATCGAAAGAATATTCTTTTAAATGGCATCAAGGTCGATAAGAAATTAGAATTCGTAAAAAAGTAAATGATCGTTTTAAAAAAAGGGCACTGAATTAATTTCTATACCTAATTATTATCCATTAGTACCATATATAAGGAAATGGACAAATAATTAAATTAATAATTAAAAAATAAAAAAAAAAGATAGGTAATAAGAAAATATCTTGTACAACGATTCTTTATCACTAAACGTTATTAATTATCGATCAATAATTATCGATGAAAAGCAAGAAAAAAGAAGATTAAAATATTCCAAAGCTTGTGGAAAAAATAAACCCGTCGAAAAGTGAGTATTCTTTAAAATTACTAAAAAAAAAAACATGGTAAATAATACAACAGATTGAAAAAATACTTCAGAAATATTAGACGATCCTAACTATGAGAATTTTCGAGGTGAATTTCGGTAGATTCGGGCTGACGACCCTTAGGGCTTTCTAACGAGGAATTTTTAGCTTTGAGTAGAACCTTAAATTTTATACCTGCAAATATAGCAGGTAAAAGTATTAGGCTAAATTATATATATAAGTAGAATTGTGCTGAAAATTCCTGCCGATTTTATTATTAAAAATAACCGAAGGAATTGTTAATTTATCTCCGAAGAAGAGACATACGATTGTAGTTTAAATTATTTCAAAAGAAAATACGAAAATGTAAAGACAAGAGACATACGGTTTATATTTTGAAGTATAAATTTCTAAATCGACATTAATCTTCCGAATAATATCTAATAGTTGTATTAAATTATTTCACAAAAGGAAATTCCCTGTTGACTTTAACAGAAATATCTTGTGCGTCAGGGAATAAAGAATTTTCTAGACTGCTCAATACAATGGGTCAGCTGAAAGATTTAAAGCCAGCCTAATCTTACCAAGAATTTCTTACAATGTATTTAAAAATAAAAATAAATATAACCATAAAATCTTGTTGCTAATCGAGTTTATTTCTATGCTAGATTTCGTCTTTTTCAATCAACCCTGGCATATAAAATGAGAATTCAGATATAATTGCAGCCATTATTATTATTATTATTATTATTATTATTATTATTATTATTATTATTATTATTATTATTATTATTATTATTATATATTTTTACTTGTAATTAAATTCTAAGCGAAGGTATTTTTTGGTCAATTGAAATTTGTAATATTTTATATTTTATGTATAGAATGGTATTAGAAAAATGAGTAACGGATCCTTCAATTCGAAAGGGTTGCAGAAGAATCTGACCTTAGGTATAGACCGAGACAGAAAATTTTGTGTGAAATTTTTTTTAGAATCTTAACGTGTTCTGACATTTAAATTGCAACAAAAGAATAGCTTGACAGTCAGTCATCTATCGTTCTGATCAAAGATTGAAAAGAAATACTTTTGGCAAAGAAAAAATTTCTATAGAACGACATGCGCATAAAAGAGAAAATTTATTGTGCGCTAAAAATACCATGGAAAACGTAGAAATCGTCGAAGAGAAAACTCTCGATGAATTTTGAAGATGTTATTTACAAAGAACAATTTAGGAATAGAATAATAAACCAAATACAAAAGCTTTCTTGACCATGAACATTCCAAGTCATGGTCAAACTTTTACCAGACCAAAATTTACTTCGAAATCCAACCATAATAAGAAAATTAATAATAGAAGTTTAACCATGACGACGAATCAATGGCGAGTCATTTATTTTGGACAAATTTTTATCAACGATTTTTCAGTCTAATTGGATAGAAAAATTCTAAATCTCCAAGCTGAATATATTTTCTGTATTTAAATATCAATAATATATCAAACAAATTAGGACACGCGTTTTAAAACAAAATAATTACTCCGTATCTCTATGAAAAATATAAAATTACATTAAATGAACAATTAAGCCTCGAGTCAAAAATATGTTAGTCATTACGTTTACAAATTTTTATTATTGAATATACGTGAATTATATAAATATTTCTCAAGATTAATAGATAACCTGTTATTTAATCAAAACAAATCTTAAACCGTAAAGTTAGTCACATTAAAAACCGAATATTATTTTTAAAGTTACTGTACATAGATTTCTTTCTTTTTCTTTTTTATTTTTTTATATATGCCCAAATATTCCCTCGCCGAACGAAATTGTATAAAACATAGAAGTCGAATTAATTTTGTACAAATCATTTTTTATTAATATATATATTTTAGATTTACAATTAGCTTTCCCATATCGAGCTTTCGATCAGCAAATTTTTTAAAGCGCGTATCCACGTGCGTACGTGCGTGCGTGCGTGCGTACGTGCGTGCGTGGGTGCGTGGGTGTGTGGGTGCGAATGACTCTCAATAGTGTTGCCGATTCGTGTTTTCTTATTTATCAGTTTACTTAATTAACTAAATTTACTGAATATCTTCTAGCTTTATATCTTTTTCTAACTTTTTCTAACTCGGAAAAACTTATGCCAAGATTTTCGTGCCAATTTTTGAATCTGACGGTACACGTTTGGAAAAGAAAAAAAAGGGACAGGGAGGGAGAGAAAGCGGAGGATGGAGGGAAATAGAGAGGGAGAGAGAGAGGGAGTGAAGGAGAGAAAGACAGAGACCCCGAAGAAGTTTTACACACACTCAAAGCCCAAAACTTTCAGCGACGCACAAAATTTAGCTATGGGCACGTCTATAACCCTCGTGTGCTTCTGTTCGTGTGTCTGTTCGTTAGTTTGCTTCTCTTCCCCAAAAATTCCGTGCCTAGTAGTATTTTGAATAATTCCTATATTTTAAATAATATTTCAAATAACAAACTCTATTTGACAATAGAAATAAAATCATTATTTGAAATAAAGTGAATTACGTAATATAAAGTGATATTTATAAATGGAACGTCAGTAAATTAAATATTTGATTTTGATAATGATAAAACGTTAAAGAACATATATATATATATATTTGATTTTGGTGATTTGAAGGTAAAACATAGAATAAATATTTTATTTATTAATGACGATTCAAACTAACATTTTATTCAGCTCTGGCTAAATTGTACAGCCCTAAATTCAAGGTCGCTTTTCCCTTTTTTTCCAGCCCTGTTCTTATGTTCCCAACCAATCAAGGGGAAGGGGTTTTTTTTATAATAGTACGTCCTTGGAATTGATAATGCCTTTTAGCGTTCGCTGCATAGCACCTGTTATTCTTACTTGATCTTTGTTATCAATAGTTTATTTCATTTAAATCCGAAGATTTGTCTGCATTGAATGCAATTCGAAAAGGAATCATTTCATTGAAAGTATTTAGTTAAACATGTTAATAATATAATTCTACGTGTTACTTTTTCTTATCAGTTAACCGTAATAGTGTCGATGTATTTGACTTACATCAGCAAACATCAAAATTATTTGTATTTTTCCCAATGTGAGCCAGGAAAATTCAAGGCTAAGATATACGTCCCTAATGATCTAACTTTTCATCTTTTTTTTCCTCTTTTCTACCTAAATTCGCATACAATAGATAATACCCGTCACGTAATTCGTGAAAAAGATTTATAGTTTGTTTTTCAATGATTTAACACGAAATATTTCGTGTACAAGGAGAGCCCTTGTAACCCTTGATTTTCTATAAATTCGTTTTGAAAATGAAAATGAGTTTCGTGAAAAAGATGACGTCATTTCCTCTTTAGGAAGACTCCAACTCGAGTCAACTAAATTCGATTAAGCCGAACAATATCTAACGTGATCTAGCCTAACACAAAAGGAACCTTACGAAAATGCAATAAAGGTTTTTTTCGGTGACAAACAAATCTTCGAATATGCACTTTTTTTTTGTTTCTAATCGAAATAAATTGAAATAAGAGGAAAAAAGAAGAATTTATCGTTTAGGATAAGCCATAAGCTTCGGCGAACATATCGCGGTTATCGAATAACGGGAGAATTCTAATTGGATGGGTTAGAAGGGCTGAATAAGACAGGGGGAGTGGATCGGAGAGATGAAGGGTGCGGGGGAGTGGGTTCGTTGGCCGAAAAAGTCGTTGAACGAGAACACTCAGGCCCGGTGCATCGACCACCAGAGTGGTGGAAGGGCGCGCGGGTCTGCGAAGTGAAAAGTAACTTCCATATTTTTATACCATGCGTGTTCCTACGGAAGCGATAAGGAGTCTACGAAATCTTCTATATGTATATCATAGAAACAAAAATATCTGTGATACAATATTTTCATCTTTTTATCATACATTTTTTAATCGCGTCATAATATAATCACAAACGCAATTTCATACGATTATTTTTTATTTATTTATATATTATTATTATTATTATTATTATTTATTATAAATAATTATAAATTAGTTTTTTTTGTCTATTTTTTATTCGATATACGAGTACTTTTGATATGATTGGATATAATTAAAATAGATTATTTATTATATTTGATATCAAAATTAAAATGACTCGATTACAAAATTATCATTTTTATTTTTATAATCATTAGAAAATTGTTTAGAAAAAGAGCAAATATATACATATATATATATATATATATATAATATTAGTTTGAAGAAAAAGATGGCGTCGATGGAAAATAAAGTGACGCTTCCTAACGCGTAATCGCATGCGCGGCGTTTATATACGCGCGTGATAAAAAGCCCCCAAGCGGGGACGACGAAGGTTTTCCTCGTGTGATGCAGTTTTAGAAAATCATGCATACGCGTGATGTGGCAACATCGCATAGCATAGCATTCCACCACATGATCAACCGGTTTGCTTGCGGGTTGCCGACCCACTAACAGTCATCTAATGCAGATAAACCAATGCCTTATAAGTAGGCTACGCATCGCTTATTTTTTATTGCGACTTAGGAGGCAGTTTTTTTTCCCCTCTCTAGTCGAAAGAGATGGCCACGACCCTTCATCGTCGTCTTTTTCGTCTTCTTCTTCTTCTTCGTCTTCGTCGTCATCGTCATCGTCGTTGTAGTACTTCAGGAAACAAACAAAAAATCATAGCCGAGAGATAATTACAAAAATCTTTCCAAACGTCTTCCCGAAAACAGATCTTCATAGAAAAATGTTAATTAGATGATTTTAATAACATATATATATACATATTTTTTTTCATTAAGCATAATCAAGCTATCAATTTGAAATACCCAATAATAAAACAAATTACTCCCATCGGTTCCATTGCGCAACGAGAAACAGGTGTGCAGATATATCTGTGTGCGTGGCTCACGTGTGCAGATATATATATCTATGTGAGTTACCTTTTACATATACAAACATTACACACACACACACACACGCGCGCGCGCGAACATCTGTTAAAGGTACGAATAAGAAACGTTATAAATCATTGAAACCTATTGGTAAACACAACACTGCGAAAGACAGGTAGAAAAATATTCTCATATAAAAGAGAGAGAGAGAGAGAAAGAGAGAGAGAGAGAGAGATCGTAGGATCGGAGGAAATAGTAAAAGAAGAAATGTTTACACTGAACCTACTAGATTTTAACCCTTCGTTGTCGAAATTTCTTTTACGTAAACCGGTCCAATAGGTTCAAGGAGAATTTTGTTCTTTTTCGAGATAATTATATTTCACGCAATAGAGTTACCCCAAAGGGGAGAAACTACCCTTAATCTAGAAAGGTAGTACAAATGCTTCTTCCATTGTTAAAACCACAATACGCCAGCAGGTGAACAGACCCATTGATCGAGGGTCAGTCAATGTCCTCCCAAAATCAGAAGATGCATCCTTCCCATCTATGCGTCATAGCACACGTACCTGCTAAATATGCAGGTTGCCCCTAAAACTTGGGACTCGTCTTATACTACGTATTGTTGACGGGGGGTGGAGATGAGTGGAGGGAGGGTTCAGGTGAATGACATAAATTCATATAAACTCGTATCCACGAGATCGAGATATTTGTACTTTTTTAAGATATTTATGATTTATCGTGTAGCAGTTATGAAATATGTTCGAAAATTCTTGCCACTGTTAAGAATGCAGATTGTGTTTCCATTGTTCGTCGATTGCCGAACTCTTTCAAATATTTCAATTGTATTGGAAATAATATTATCATACGTTTCAAAGTTATCATCTTTTATATTTCTCTATCGTATTTTTTATTATAAAAGTGCTCATTTACGTGAGCCAGAAGCGTGTTTAAATTAAAGGAGAATTATAATACGCGTAAACGATTATGTGCAACACATTATTATAACACAAATTTTTTATAATTGCTCGTATCTTTTAAATAATGCATTTTCGATTTCTATAGAAACATTTTTCATCTATTTGATAATAGATAAGCTAAGTTTGATCCTAATCTTTAGGAAAATTCCAAATAAGCATGCACATCCTAAGAAATGCATCTTTCGAGATAAAGCCTGAGGTTACACATACCAACCAATAAGCCACTCCCACATCGAGCACACATCGACACTTTTTTTCAGCACATTTGTTTTCTTTTCCAACGAAAGAGACCCAACACAGCAAAAACATTTGATCTTATAATTCTCTACTGGAAAAAAGATACCTGGACAAGTCAGAAAAAAGGTTTTTTGGAAAGCCTCTTCTTTTGTCTTTCTTCTCTTTGTAAGAAAAAAAGTGCCGCTTAATATTTTTAACATATTTATATGTGTATATATCTCTTTTTCTTTTTCTTTTTCTTTTTCTCTTTTCTTTCCCAAAGAAAATTCGAAAATTTATACGATTCTATCGATTTACATATTTTTTCCATTTATTTCCCGATTTTTTCGCTTTATTAATTGATTCCCCAGATCAAATGATAAATCTTAATTTAGTATTATATTAATTGAAATAATAAAAAACAATTTGTTAATCTTTAGTTAAAAATATTAGAAATAAATTCAAAGAAGCATTTTCTTTTTCCAAACGATGGGAAACAAGTTTGGCAACGCAGGCATCTCGATCAAAGTTCCAATCAAAATTATTTATCAATGTGTACAAATAGCAAACATTAAATTTCCATTAATAAATTGACATTTGGCAATGTGTCGGCACAATGTGTTTGTCCGAAGATCGAGCCAAAAGTATCCACATTTTTTTAAAAATCTATCCGATATTTGAATTTACATTTCCGTGAATTTATTCGTCATTTTGATAATATATCGTTGATAAATAATAAGAAATTTTCTCTTTCCTTTGAAATCGAAGTTCGGCAACGTAAACATTTGAAAGGTCGTATCAACGATTGCTACTTATTTGAAATCTTTAAGAAAAAGAAGAAAAAAAAGGAAAAAATCTTCTCATTTACAATTCGTAGACGATCATTTTATCGATTTATTAATCGTTTTTATGAATATTTTTATCAAACGGTAGGCAAGTTTTCTTTCTCTAATGTGTTCTAAAGTTCGATTAAGTATAGATAAAGTTACGAGCTAATAACAACGATTAACCGTTGCCTTGTTTAATGATCGCTACCATTATCTGAAAATCGCAAGACGATTAGGGATTAAAATTACTCATTAAATCAATAGTAAAAATCTATTGTCGATTTATATATGTTGTAAATAACGATAACGATCGTGGCATAATGAAGCTTTTATCTTTCAAATATCCACTAATGTTTTATATATCCGTTCTATCCTATTTATTATACTAAATTATTTTTTTCTTATTTCGAATTGAACAAAAATTGTCATAAAATTGCTCGTTGATCGAGTAAAACAAAATTCGGGTCGTTGTTGAAAATAAAGACAAAAAAATTGGATAAAGTGATTCGAAGGTTTTGACAAATTCAAATTACTCAGCTCAAGATGATAATTATTTGAAAATAATTGTAATTTCTATGGGAATTTTCGTAAATGATTTGAAGATTTAACAAATTAATTACCCCGTGTTCGAGATGATAATTATTTGAAAATAATCGTAGTTTTTATGGGAATTCGAAATTAAATTGACGAAAAAATATGTATATATATATATTAATAGAATAGTTAGAGTTGGCAAGATTTTCTTACACCGTGAAAAGATATACGCGATCGTGAAAAAAAAGTTATCGATGGCCCCTTTAAACAAACATTCAATATCCCCCAATTTCTGTCGTTACTTGCTTGCGATAGATAGCGAACGTTAGAATTATATTCGTTGGCTTCTTATCGTGTTACGGTTCTCAACGTTTTTCGACATTGTAAATACACTATTTTTGGTATTTTTCTGAAATTCTTCAAGAAATAATCATAATAAATAAAGATCCAAGTATTATTATCGTGAGATATAATGTATGTAACGTAAGATAACTGAGATGTATTCTTTATTTGCTCAAAATATTTAACTTTAAAGAAAACAGAAAATTATTTGACAATGAACGCAGAAGAACAAGAACAAGAAGAAGATGATGAAGAACAAGAAGAAGAAGAAGAAGAAACGGCAGAAACGAACCAAGTAATTTCCATATATAACCGATATTTATATTACTTTATCATCTTTTTCTTTAACGATTTCCAAAGAAAAATATAGACATGCGTAGATAAAAATGACATATTAAATCTTGGGAAACTTTTCAATGCGAAACTAATCAAATCTAAACGTATTTCTTTTATCATTTTCCAAATAATACGGAGAAATAGAATTTGAAAAATTTTCAATTTAAAATATAGGACAAATAGATAAAAAAAAAAAAAAAAAGAAAACGAATTGTTTTGTTTATAAGATGTGCACATAGATGCATATAGGAAAATTTTTCCAATCGATTTAGACGAAAAAATAAGAATAAAAATACTAAATTTATAAACTACAAAAACTATAAAAAAAACTACAAAATTTATAATAAATAAATAAATATAAATAAAATATATATATATATATATATATATATATATAAATTATTTTATATCTATTATATGTCTTTCTCTTTTTTGTATTTCTTCTATAACAGCTGATTCGAAAGAAATAAATATTCTACCTGCAGTTAGCGAATTGTATTCCCCGGAACCACAACTTTCTCACAATACTCGAGGGACAAGGTCAAGGAAAAAAGGGACGAAAAAAGGAATAACAATGGACTTCGAAGAATATCAAAGGACATCAAAGGTATATAAGCAGAAATTTTTCGTTTTTCCAAAGCAAAAAATCTGAGTCAGGTTAGACTGAAAATCTTTGAAGAGACGCATGATTCATCAAAGAGTACTGCAACGACTGCTTGATGTAACTTGTAAGAGGACAGAAAAAAATAAAACAAAAGAGACACATCTCATGAACTTGAATAAGTTCAAAGTATTTAACCAACACACTTAAACATTAGTCATCATTCGTGAATAAAACGTGAAAAAACAAGAATCTGTTCGAACGATTATTAAAAACAAATCATCATGCGATATTTTATTGAATGTTTTCTCACCACTTCTGTATAATTCGAAATGTTATATTTAAAGATATATAAATATGTATAAATAATTGAAGATAAAAAGTAGAGGAGATGAATAACGTGGAATGTATATATTGGCTAGGTTTTTTTTTCTTCCGATGCGTGTTTTTTTAAGTTCGTACTCTCTTCCTTTTTCAGCCATAACACACCGTGGTATTCCCACATGTTATACCATCCTGACTAGTATACGCACCGTGCATAGAAAAATGCCGTAGGTGTAAGTCTACAATACGTTTGCCATCCGTCTCTCTCTCCACTACATTCATGGATGATTCGACATATGTGTGAGTATGTATATACGCGAAGAACGATGATTGCGTATACGTTCGGCCTAAAACGGATGAACACGCACGTTGCCATACCCCTTAGCCATACCCCTAGCTATATAATATGCTTTTAGACTCGCAGGATTGGCTGATTGTAGAAACTGTGGGTAGCATAGTGTGGATAGTTGTAGTAGGATAGTGTGTAGGTACTTTACTACGTAGTGTCGTGCCAAGCTTCTCCTTCTATCTATTCCAGAGGTACTCAACTTCTTTTTCCGCATACGTTCGTTCCTTACATCAAACGGGGACCCAGAAGAAATTGTCAAATAATTGCTGGGTAATATTTTCATCATTTCTATTTTTAATATTATTTCAAATTATATAGATTTTTCATTACTAAGATAAAGTATTACGAATAACGTATTAAAAAAACGTAAAGTATTACGAAATAACATTTCGGTAAATGATACATTTGATTTTGTTGATTCAAGACTGTGCTGGATTCGTTAAATAAATATATTTCGTTTTTTTAATAATACGAAACATTGGTAATAGTTTATTTTGATGATTTTTAATATTATTTCGAATTATAGATTTGTCATTACTAAGATAAAGTATTACGAATAAGAAATAACATTTCGGTAAATGATATATTTGATTTTGTTGATTCAAGACTGTGTTGGATTCGTTAAATAAATATATTTCGTTTTTTTAATAATACGAAACATTGGTAATAGTTTATTTTGATGATGTCTATAAAGTTGATGCATTAAATAAATATTTGATTTTGGAGACTGGTGATTGCGTGCGACTTTGCGCGTAGCCGACGCGCATCCGGCGTTCCCGCACATTTTCAAGCGTTTCGATATAACTTATTTTGGTATATGTTTCGAATAAAATATTATTTGAAATAATATTTACATTAATTTTGTTGTTGTTGATTAATACCCTTCGTTCGTGCTAACCTCAACAATCAGGTTTTTTTTTACATTTGTTACAATTGAATTTTGTTATTGCATTTGTGTTATTTACAATGAATACGATTTGCGATATCGGTTTTCGTTTCGTGAGTATCCTAATTCCAGTGACCCAGGATCAATGAAGCGGAATCTGTTTAACCCTCTGATTATGAGTATCAAAGAAGTTTCCCACTTCGCTCACAAGCAAATGTGGGCGTTCCAACGCGTAGCGGGACATGAGCGTATGAAAAATTACAAAATCAAGAGAAAAGTAAATCCGATGTTTTTCTTTTGTTTTATTTTCTTTCTATCTTTTTCAAGTTAATTCACAGTTTACCTTTTTATTCGTTACCGTTTATAATCATAAATAATAATACATTAAAATCTCGCGCGTAAGATTGGGTTTATTGTCGTACAGCACTGGTTTCTGAAACAAGTGATAGAGAAAGAGAGACGAACTAAACTATACTATACACTAATCAACGACAAACTTCAATTTGATTGGCTGTACCCCCACTACCGCTCATACCACGTTCTCACAGCTTCGGCAGTGTCCCGCAAAGGGTTAAACTCAATAATAACAATAAATAAAATATTTTCTTTTCGATATAATTACGCGCATAATGTTAAATAAAATATATTATTTATTTACTATTCATATATTTTATTCAATTCTGAATATAATCAAAAATAAAATGGTCACTGCACAACCCTACGGCAACGAAAAGGAAAAAAGTAGAAAACGATACATGGTGAGAGGAAAAATACGACGAAGATAGAATTAGAAAGAAGAAAAGAGAGACAACTAGGTGAAAAAAGCAATGACCTGATGCAAAAAAAAAGGAGAAGGTTGTGAGGTAGAGGATGGAATTGGGGGAGGAGAACAAACTAGAATCTGAAAGGAAGCGTAAAGCAATAGGATTGGAGGACCAGGAGCATAAGGGGCGTGTTGAAAAAGAATTTTACCATTTAACATCTAGCCATCCACCATCTATACTATTTTACCATCGAGTGAACCAATAGAGGTCATTCGACTTATGATCGTTCATTCCTTATTAATCATAAAAATAGCACAATGTGCATCTTTTGTCCCTTCATTTTTTTTCATTCTTATATTATTCGATTCATACTAAATTTTTACTTCGATTTAAAGTTTTATTTTATTCAATCAAAGTATCATCACCAATTCTCTAATCGTAGAAGAATTTTTTCATCCTACATTATGTATATACGTATTTTTATAATATATTTTTATAATATGTTTCTTTTTAATATGCAAAGCTGCATCCAATCAATTATTTCCTCGTAAAAGTTGAGATTAATTATAAAATTGAACATAAGAATATAGGAGAGAGAGAAAACTATTACATTTTATTATATTATTTGTTATTACATTTTTCAAGAACAGTCGAAATGCAAAATATCGGAAAATATAATTATTCAAATTAATTACCTTTTAATCGCATCGTTTTCTTTCCACATTCATTTTCTATTCGAATAACAATACTTAACAGCGAAAAGACATTTCTTAAATATTATCAATTGAGAGATTAAATAGCGTTTATTAGATAGAGTTTTAAAACGTACGAAATAAATAAACAATATTCGATTAGATTAAGAATTGAAGTCATTTTGGCGCTCGACAAAAAACTTAGCTTCTTATTGAAAATTTGTTCACGAGAATAGAAAAAGTCCAAAGTATAAACTCGTTTGTGGATTTATGTACATTTACGATAACAATTACGAAAAATTTTCCACGACAAACAAGTGGTCATAAAAAATGGCGGCGTGCAACAGCTGAAAAAGAAAGAAAGAAAGAAAAAGGCCGAAATTTTCGTATCGATAAAATAATATATCGCAAAACTCGAAGGATTCAGTAAAATTTTCTACAGCAACAAAGTATAATCCTCCCTTCTTTTGACTATTTCTAAAAATAGATTCGCCTAGGTACCAGCACCCTATATCTACTCTATCCATCTATCTATCTATCTCTATTTCTATCTACGTTCATAAGTCGTGTTGTTAGGGGGTGGCAGTGAAACATTAGAGGGTGACTCGCATTGCATATGTTCTACGTTAATATCAAAAAAAAGGTTGCAGTTATACCAGGGAAGAAGGGAAAATTAAAAGAACCAATGAGGGAAAACTTCGTAGGAAGAAATATAGGGAAGTGGAAAGTACTATAGTGGAAGTGGAAAGTGGGGGTGTGTAGTAAGTAGGGGTGGATCAAGCTAGTGAAAAGGGAACGCGTTAGTGAATAAAAATGCATTTCATCGTAGATTCGACTCTTTACTACTACATAAAGGTAATATAAAGGGACGAGAAAGAAGACAGTGTTACCAACAGTCATCGTATTACGATTATGAAATAGATTATAAACGACACGACGATGATAACGAACAGAGGTCGTTGTACACGTGTTTGTGGATTTCTGTGTGTATATATATATATAGGAGTTTTGCTAGAGTCGCATTCGTGTAATTAATAAACAGCAATAGTAGAAGTGGCTAGATGCTAGACTAGACGTCACTAGTATAGTGTAGTGTGCGCATCGCAATATGCGCATTTCTATGGATTGGTAGACGAATTGCGGAGTGGGGATTCAGTGACGTCTATTAGAAGTATAAGAAGGGAGTGAGGCCCTGCCCATCTTCTCTTTCTACTAAGTTTTCGATCTCACCGCAGTGCAGTCCAAAAGTATGGAGTGTACCTTCGTCGAAGTGTCTTGTTTTGGAGCTTCTTATGGCAACCAGATTAAGCAGGCACGTTATAAACTGATACAACGGTAAAGTTAACGAAATTAATTATGTGCTATGTTCCCCGCGTGTTATTAGACCGATTTTATTATTATTATTATTATTGGCAATTTATAATATTGGCAATTTACGAAATTGGCGAATTCGCGAAATTTGTTCAGTGAAATTTCGGAGGAGCAACATTTAGAAAACACGCTACTTTGGAAGAAACAACATACTAATAAGAGAGGAAGAAGCATAAGGGTAAGAAGATAAAGATAAAGATAGTGATAAAGATAGAGATAGAGAGAGATATAACCTACCATACAAATTTTATTTTTTTTTTTTTTGAAAAATGTTTTAGATAGAGAAATATAATAGATTATTATTTATTTAATAATTCAATCAGATTAGAAGAAAAATAACAAAATTAAGAAAAGTTTATCAAACTACGTGCTTTTATTTACAAATTATATAGATATACACACATACAAAAAATATAAATATATTTTATTATTGTATATATATAAATAACACGATAGAAGTAATTTTACTTTTTTCTAATTGTTTTTATCATTATTCATGGTGTTATATATTTATCATTAATTTTTATTATTAAATAAAATCAATCGTCATTTTGTTAATAACAATAGCCCTGTCTACTAACGGAAATATTTTATTGCGCGTGAATTATTACTACGTACACGTGATTAGAAACGTGGTTTATCCAAATTGCTTTTTCTTCAAGGGGTGGACGATTTTTGTTTTCGTTTATTGATAGAAACAATTTTCTCGAACGTTGTATTTATTTGCTATAGCGTCGCTTGCTATTAAGGAAAAATTTCTAATATCATTTATTAGTCACACGTTGTGCAAACGAAATGCGAACTAATAGTAAGTTATCGCTTATTCATTATATGTGTGTGCGTATGTGTGTCTGTATTCGCGTGTGTGTGTGCGTGTTCGTATGCGCGTGTGTGTGTGGCCCTACCAAAAACGTCTTCGCTAATGACGCAATTATTTGTCATATTATCATCGTATTTTCGTAAGAATTGTCGATAAAAGAATACGATCGATAAAACTCTACTACGTTTTATTTATATTTTCTATTTTTAATGTTTTTTTTCCGTTTAATTTGTGCAATACAATCTTAGACAGTAAATTTTTCTTCCACCCTACTTTATAATTTTTATCTCATTAATTAATATATACATATAAAAAAATAATTCAATAGAATCATACTATATTAAGTAAAAACAAAATCTTACAAGGGGAAGAATGCAAATCAAAAATTCGTGATATACCTTTAGAGACGTTTATACATTAATATAATATAATAAGAAAGCATACTAGCCAATCAATTTCGAGAAAAAAAGTTTGAATAGTTTTTAGTCTGTTTATATTCTTATAAATTCAGTTACTTACAAAGTAACTCAATTGCTTAATCAGAAACATACTCTGCTTACTAACCGGGTGGTGGTGTTGAAACGGTTCGATCTTGCTATTTTCTATTTTGTTTTTTTTTTTTCAAATAATTTTATTGGAATTAATATAACTCTTATTATTATTTCAATATTACCAAAGATATGCTGTATATCTAATTAATTCATATGATACTTGAATTACAGTTGAACATTTTTATTTTTGTATAGTTAAATAATTTTATATATATATATATATGTATATGTGTTACAGCTAATGTTAAGAATCCAGACATTGTATAGATTTCTCGAGAAATCCTTAGAATCCTTGAGAAATCTTTAGAATTCCGAAGGGTTTCGGTCAATGTAAAATACATATTTCAGTCGATTGTGTTACGAACAATATAAGCCTTTTGTGATTTGATTTCACTTACAAAAGTTTGAACCTTTCTTTTTTTAACATTTACCTTTCCTCCATTATACTCTAAACACATTCAACTGTGTACAATGTTTTCGATTCTGTATATTGACCGTAATTTCAAATACATATAAAAATCATTATTGACATGCACTTTACCCCTTCCATTTTCGTACACATATTTAAAATTGTTTTCTTCCAAAGTCCGTGAACTGTCTCGAAAATTTCCCGTCTTCGTCGGATCATTTAACAAACATTGTAAAAAATTCCGTTTCGTATTATCTTCTAAAAGTCATATATAATGCACTTTGCTCTGCAAATAGAAAATGAATCGGAAATGTGAAAATAGGGAAATCGAATGCCACGTGAATGACTCATCACGTTCGTTCTCTTTAAACTGAACACAATGTTTAACATGTTGTTGACCGTCGCGTGTAAATCGGATGTTTTCCTCAAATTCAAATGCAATGAATATATCTAAAGATAAGCAGGTGCGAGGGTAAAAGCAAGCGATTGGCCCGCGGGGCACACTTTCCGAGACAAAAATTGAAATTTTTAAATAAAATTTTTAAATAAATTTTTTTTTTTTATATTATAATAAACAAATTATAATTACTATGTTTTTTTTTTTTTTTACAGTATATCCAACTAATGTGAGTGGTGTGGCTTCTGCAGAATCACCCAACCATATATCACGCAGTGGTCAACATTTTAAGTGTTCCAAAAAACAAGTAAGTCAATTCATGATATTAACATACAAAAATATTTATACGTCAGAAATGATTGACCGATATCATCCTGAATTTCGAGTCCCGATAACGGCTCGATTTTCTTTACGAATCCTAGAAATGAGTGGAATTGGAATTTGGAGAATTGCTTCGTTAAACACTTGGAAATTGTGCAACAACGCGAGAAAACAAAATTAACCCTTTGGCCTATTCGCTAACTCCTGATTACTCAGGCAATAATAATAATAATAATAATTACGCGTAACTAAAGTAAAAAAAAAAAAATAAAAAATATCAAAAACAACTGAGCCACGAGTCTGATTTGCATTGTTTACGTTTGGTCCTAACGAAGTATCACGAGTCAGGCTCGTGCTCGTTGTTTTTGGCCGAAATTTCTTATCACGAGTCTCACTCATTGTTATAGGACAATGAATTAATACGACCCAAATGGTGTTTGAAGAAATGCTACATGAATCTTAGAAATTATCAAGAGAAGACAACTGTAACGACACGAATTGTGACTAGGAAGGTAACTGGACCCACCCCCAGTACCTTCGAAATTTTAAGAGAAGATGTACGTAACGACACGAATATTGGCTAGGAAGATAACTGGATGCAGTATCTTCGAAATTGCAAGGGAAGATGACCGTAACGACATAAAAGGTGGCTAAGAGAAGAGTAACTGGGCCTTAGCACCTTTCAAATATCAAGAGAAGATCATTCGGGGTTCGAATGTTGTTGCAGAATGACCAAGTGTGGGATCGAGTGTCTCCATATCGAATAAAATTAGGTATTCGTGAGAAAGTTGTTGACCGACGGGTCCTGAATGGATATAGTTTACGATTATTATTTCATCCTATCCATCCCCCCTAAAATCGACATTAAAAAATATCATATATGTATCTAATAATATTTTTCAATTTTTTTGTTGATTCTAGAATCATCATATTTGAACTAATATCTATTGGTGCTAGACCGTGCAATTGAAATGGCGAGCACACCGACGCAGCAATATAGCATTCGTTGGAACAACTACCACTCTAATTTATTATCAGTATTCGACGAACTTTTAATAAATGAAGCATTCGCTGACGTTACCTTATGTTTGGATGATGGTCGATCCCTCAAGTGCCACAAAGTGGTCCTTGCAGCCTGCTCTACTTACTTTCAAGATATTTTTTACAAACAACCCCAGAAACATATAGTAGTAGCACTCAAAGATGTGGATTATTGTGAAATTAAGATTATATTGGAATACATGTATCGTGGTGTGGTACATGTGGCCCATGACCAACTTGAAAGTCTACTGAAACTTGCGAAATCATTTAAAATCAAGGGTCTACTCGACATAAATGAAACCACCAATTTGCCTTTAGAAGAAAAAGATTACAGCAACGCGACGGCTACTACGGTGACACCGCCATGTTGTTCGCCATCCTCGCAAGCAATGTCCAACATAACGAGCAGTATCTCCCATAACAATAGAACATCACCGCCTCATTCAACTGAATTTGATGGCATTTCACCCGGTAAGATATTATTATTTTTTATTATTAACGGGAAAAAATTAATCATTAAAAATGTCACTAATTTATCGATCCGAAAAGATTTCGAAATGAAATTATTCTGCGTACTAATTTCGAGTAAAATAAAGTTTAACGAAGGAGGAATCTTTATGCATGCCTATTTGATTAGAATACAGGTGCTTATTTCCGCAATTAACCAATTCATAATAACAATAAAATTAGAAACAATTGAGAGAATACCGAACGTTATGGAAATTTTCCTAGCACCTCCCACCCACCCCTCACCGCTTTTTTACCGGCTTCGAAAATGAAATCGACTTATTGAAATGAAATAAGTTCGCAACAACGCTTCGATCAGAGCAAATCCTCAATGTTTGTAGGACTTACGAAAAAATTGGATCGTTCGGTAGACTCTGGACAGGCATTCGAAGCAAGAATCTCAAAGTTTCTAAAACACTTTGGTAAGATTTTCCTTATTTATTTGGAATTAACCCTTTCTCTCTCTCTCTCTCTCTCTCTCTCTCTCTTTTGTTTTCATTAACGCTAAAGGAAATTCATTAAAAATTGTTTCTGCTCGATGTATACTAACGAAGTAGACACCTGTTTCTAAATAATACACACTCTTAATAAATTAAATTTATTAACACTTCGACCATTTAACTTGATTACCCGTAGCCGGCATGTCACTAAACAAATTTTATATCCAATCCTTAAAATCATGACCTATGCGGGGAAAAAACAAATCCTTTGAGAAACTTGCTTGGCGAACGATTCGATAATAATTTATTTTCATATAAGTCGTTAAAAATGATGACATTTAAATAATATTCTTGTTTTTTTTTTTTTTTTCTTTTTAGGACCTAGGCCGCTACCTCCGGATGAAGACAAAAATTTTTACTACCACTACCACTTACCACTGTTGACCTTGTCATCGCCGCCTTCTATTCTTCAAGCTATTAATCCAAATTCAGGACACTCCTCTACGCAAGGTATCACTATGAATGCTCCTGAGGAGATAGGATACGAAGAGTCGAATTATAAACGGAGGAAACGCATATTGCCGAAATATCCGATGATTCAGGACACACCGATATTACGAACAGTTTTGAACCAAAGACTTATCGATGGTTCACAACAACAAGTCTCACCGCCTATGTCATCGGATAACAACGAAGCAAGAAGTGATTTGATTGCGTCAAACGAAAGACCTGTACGAGAAACCGTTGCTGTCGCAAATTATGAATCTAATTCTTATGCCGAAATGATGGACGATGAAAACAAACAATCACATCCTCCAACTTCAAGCGATATGAATACAACAGGTAAGTCAATTATAAAGATTTATTAATCCTGATCAAGTATACATTGTCATGTTAACACATCACATACACACGCGCATTGTCCAGTTAATTTGTCATAAGATAATTGTAATTTATCTCTAAGTAGCTAAGGCCATCGTAAACCTTACAAAAGTATCTTATTGTTTATAAAAAAAACTATATTTATATGATATATACTTTTAACAACACTTAACTCATTTTCCCCGTTACAACTCGTTACGAATGGACACAATAAATCACACGTTAACAAAACAAATTTCTCATATCGAGAAGTATTTAGAGAAATTGTTTTCAAACGTTCATGTGAAATTGATGATCTATCGATATAATTACATTATCTAATTATTTATTAATTTATAAACGTTTAATTTTGATCGTTTGTTTTATACAGGTCACCACCACCACCACCACCAGAAGCCTGAATGGAAACGTTACAAACAATATACGCGGGAGAACATCAATTGCGCAATCGAGGCAGTGAGAAAGGGAGCGAGTGCATTGCAAGCAGCACGGAAGTACGGTGTCCCATCGCGTACACTTTACGATAAGGTAAAAAAATTAGGGATCACGAATAACCGACCTTCGAGACGTAGCACAAGCAGATCTGATGGGGCAAGTTTATCTGGTAATTTCGGTGATAGTTTAAACAATTATGGCAATAGTAGTGGCTTTGTTCCGGAATGTGATGATGATATCAGCAACAGTAACAACCAACACGAGAATATTTCGGGAATACAACCTGAAGCAAGTTTTGCCCCGGATATTAAAATTAAAGATGAATTGATCAAATTACAAATGGACGCCGATCAACAAACTAATCTAAATGAAACTCTTATTATCAAAGAAGAAGAAGATGAACAACAATATTCAAATTACGAAGACGAAATTCAAGATCTTTCGATGCATTCCAAAAATAACAAAACTATAACAACGACTAATATAGATGAGAAAGATTCGGATAATTTGAATCACAGCTAATAATTAATCATTTAAACGTGTTAAACGAGGAACAGATTTGTCTATCCTTTGTTGTTCGAGTCTGTGAACAAACATAGCGATGGGACGATCATTCGACGAGATGTTCGATTCTAAATTATAGACAAAACTATTAAAGTACAAATAATAGATAATCAGCAAGAGGAATGATGCAAAAGAAGATCACAAAAATAAAACCTATGACAGCCTAAACGAGGAAAATTCACTATTATGGACTGACGTCGCGCCTAACGTGTTAGAAATTCAAACTGACGCGGAGATTAACATATTGTATATCTATATTAATAATACGAAGTAAAAGAGAGAGAAAAAGAGAGAGAAAAAATATATATAGTGCCTTAATTAAAAAGAAACTATTAGATATATCCTGAATTAAGGATATAATCCATCTTCTTATTAGAAGTTGGATTCTTATTAGAAGTTAGATATTTATAGTAAATTCCGAGACGAAAGCTATTTAAATATTTACCTCGTTAAAATTCCGAGATAATGTCGATATGATATGTTTATTATTTCATAAATAAGGTCTCCGAGAAAGTGCTAAAAAAACGAAATAATATAGTATAAGTGGTAGAAACGAAAGGAACATGATATTATTGTAACATATCAATTATCTCATTAATTTCTTAGGTGTAAATAATTATCTTAAGTTTTTTTTCTTTTTTTTTTTATTTCTTTCTCTGACAATTACTCGTGCAACTTTAATATAGTTTTATTAAATTTATATTTATTTGTTATGCAATCTATTTGACGCGATGAAATTAAATGATTTCTATAATGTTTTAACATTAACAGTGGAATTTAGATTATTCATATTACTTTTGGAGGAAGGAATAATTATCCATTATTAATAGAATGATACGAAAATTTTTTTTAATGTATGTTGTTCTTTAAAAAACATTTAACGAACATTAGTAAACCCTAATATTTTATTTTCTTATACCATGACGCGCTTTGAAAATGAATATTTAATCATTTTAGATTATTTTTACTTGAAACGTGGAGATTTCAATTGAAATATTTATTTTCATGTCAATATTCAATTTAACAAATAGATGAATTCTATAAACCACCGAATCAGTGTACCTGAGCTTTTTAGCATTTTCCGTTTCGAAGAAACTCCTTTGCAAATTCGTTCTCGCAATAACATGGTGTACATATTTGAAATAAGTAATAATGAGTGAATTTGCCAAGATAATATTTTTCTAACGATGCAATTACAGTTTTACTATACCTTTAAAATCATTTATATATATATATAATAATATATAATATATATATATATATAATATATATATATATATATATAAATGATATATTTTTACAATGCAATAGATTGTTCGTTATTGATTTGTGTAATGAATCATGTTATTTGTATATATCTATCATTTGCCTGATAGATAATATTATTTATTTGTGTACAAATTTTCGAATAACGGAGCATTCAAATAATCAAAGTTCCACTGTATTAGAATTCGTCGAATATCAAACTTTATATTTAAAACTCAAGATTAATCATGATTAATGATTAAACTCAAAAAGACTGAATGAACGTCACAGATTTACAAGACTGAACGAATTAAAATGTGTTCAAACAAAAAAATAGGAACATCCTAAAGACTTATACAATGAGAAATATTCTCTTTAGTTTCATTAGGTCACTGTATAAGTTACTTTAGACAATTTTTAATATAATTTTAGATAAGTTACTTCTTTCATCCTGTACGAAAAAGGACACCTCAATATTTGAAGAAATAGAGAAAGAAAAAAAGAACCAAAAATAAAAGAAAAAAGAAAAAAGAACCAAAAATAAAAGAAAAAATAAAAAAGAACCAAAAATAAAAGAAAAAAAAAGAACCAAAAATAAAAGAAAGAAAAAAAATAAAAAGGATAGAAGAAGATTTTAATCGCAACTCTCTACCTCTCGCACGAATCAAAACCCTTTAAAGGGGATTAAAATAGATCGCGCTTATAAGTCTCTTATTGTTTATATATTTTTTATATTTTATTTTATTCCTTTTTTCATAAAGATTTAGTTTTTAATGGACCAGAAAATACATGCGGTTTTTCTTGTTTTCTTTTTTGTTATCGTATTTTTACTCCTAGAACTGCAACTTAGAAAACATATTAATTTTTAATATTAAAAAAAAAAACAAAATAAAAAAAATAATAAAAAACAAAAAAAAATAAAAAAAAAAAAACTTCAAATGTGTTCTACCGAAATACTTTAGCGAATGAAGTATTTCTGTGAGGGAAAGAATCTTCCAAAAAACAAAAAAAAAGAACACGCAATATAACTATATTTTTTATGTTAAAAATAGTTATTTTGTTCTTTTATATTTTTATAGTTGTTATTAAATTTTTACTACAGAATGTGAGTGAATACAATGCAAATAAAAGAAAACAAAAGATAGAGAGAAGGACAGAGATGTTTTTTCTCTTATAATTTTTACTCTCTGCAAATATTAAATAATAATATTATAATAATGAATATAACTTATATATATAATAATAATAATAATAATAATGACTTATGTAAATAGAAACAAAACGATAGAATATCTATACATATTTTTATTGTATCTTTTAGAGAATATATTTTATTTTTTTTTTTATATTTATACTATGGCGACATTATACACTCCTCAATAAAATCTGAATACATATATATTTTCTCAAATTTCTATATATAAACGTATTATTATTAAGTTATATACATATATATTCATTATTATAATATATCATATATAAGTATATTCTTCTGTAATTATACATACAAGATGGATCGTATAAATTGAGAAACTTAATAATCTCCTTTATTTACAATCGTATTAAAAAATTCAAAAGACTGTTTTTAATAGAATTTTAAACAAAGGAGGCTTTTAAATGTTCTCATTTATATGGTTCACTCAATATATAGTATATTACATAATATAAGCATTACTTAATTGGTTCTTATACGAAACTTTATTAGATAAGTAGATTATAAGATAATATTACAACAGACTGATTTTTTTTACAATAGTTTTAATGTATGTAAGAAAACGAATATGAAAAGATGACACCTTGAATGACCGCACCCATTAACATTTTATTTTCTTTTTTTTACTTCTTATTTGATGAGATTTGAAGAAGACAAGAAACTTGAGAGTATCAAATGAGATATAAGTATATTTGTTAGTGTTATTAATAATGGCCCTGGGATGCAAATGCAATAATATTCAATAATATAACAACGCTATAATATGAAGCGAACTATCTGCTTCATCGAATAACATCGAATAATAATTGATGTAACGAATAATTACAACGATGACTTTAATATTCGTAAAAGTGTAGGTGGCTATATTAATACACAAATATGTAATAATATAATATATTATTACATATAATAACAAATAGGATTTTAAAAAATGAGACCACATAATGTGTGTGTGAGAGAGAGAGAGAGAAACGTGAGGGTACTAAGAAAATAAGATATGCATAAAAAATTTGAGTATACAAATGTGAATGAAGAGTCTTTTATATGATAAATATAATTAATTATAAGTAGTAATAATATTACATAATGTAGAATTGTAGGTATAGTTTAAAAATCCAGAGATAGAAAAGATCTCAAAATGATATATATATATATATATATATTTATATATAATATAAAATAGATATTAAGATTAAATACGGGTACGTATGATTAAATCATACGCGAAGAAATGAACAGATTGAAGAATCTAAAGTCAAAATGTGAGACACAAACGACCAAATTTGAGGAGAAAGTTAGAATAAGGAGGTAACGGCTATAAGTATTGGCAAAAATGAATTAAAAAAAATGAATTAAAGAGGAAGAAAGAAAGATAGTAGAGAGGAAGAAGAAAAAGTTGAATGCGACAAAGAAATACGAAAAGTTCAAACAAAAATGGCGGTAACGAAAATGAGCGAATCCGACATTATTTCCGGATATGGGACCTGAGGGGGTGGTTTTACGAAAAAGTAATATCACAAGTATCTAAAAAAATGGGAATAAGGGGGAAACAGTTTGATGGGAGTACTAGTAGAGAAAAAAAAGAATAGGACAAAATCTTAAAAAGTAGTTATACACGAATCAAAGTGACAATTACGGTAGACCAAGCCCATTTACAAGGTCAAAAGGTTATAAATTATAATAAATATCTATCTATCTATCTCTATAAAATAGGACCTTGATTATTTAGTGTGATCTGAGAGAACAAAGGATATGGAAAAATTAAAGACCTGCTGACACCATTGTACATCTCGATTCGATTCGTATACTTATTTCAAATATAAGAAAACGAATAATATGAGATCATTGGTAACTAGGACTTTAATTAAAATTAATTAAGACACCGGATAAAAATGCGAACCGGTTTAATCAAGGTCCTACTGTATATATATATTTATATATATAAATGCATCAAGAGTAAAAAAAAAACTTAAAAAAAAATTACAAAAATAAAGAAAATTAAAAAATAATATAAGAAATCAGTGACCTGTAGTTATATTTAGAAAAAATATTAATTCTAATCGAATCAATATAGAGTTAATCATTAAAATTATAAGGATATTCATTCGTTAATATAAAAATACGTAATTGCCAGACAATTCCGAGAAAAAATCTTTCAGAGCTTAATATTTTGGTAAATTCAGTTACTTATCAATTAGCTCAACGACTTAAATAGTATTCCACTTACTGATCAGATGGTCAGAGTTCGATCATACATATGCAAATTTTTATTATTAAAAAATAATATTTAAAAATAATTTTTAATATTAATAATACGTGAATGATAGGTAATATGTAAGTTTTATAGTGATAAATAACTTCCACATCGTAAATCATAATTAATCGTAATTACTGTTATCATGAAAAATTGTTTTGTAAATTTTTCTTATGTTATTATTAAAGACAGGTAAAAAAATGTAATGCGCGATAATCGTACTCATTTGATCGAACATGATCGAAAAGATTGTATTACAATACGATCAATAATTCATCCACAATTGACATTGACAAATTTGAATACGACGATATCGGAATATGTTTGATTCGCATTCAAAATTTTGGTATCTTTGGAAGAGTTTTCTTCCTGTCGAAAAAAAAAAAGATCTGCGCCGTGCCTTAGTCGGATAAAGCGCCTGTTCGGTAAACAGGAGATCGAGGGTTCGATTCCCTTCAGGGTCTTGATCAATGTAAAGTTTTCTGTCAACAGACCTAGTCACGTTGAATTTACTTTAATTACGATTAGAACAATAAAAGTCAAACAACGTGGGCACCATTAATAAAATAATGGATGGATAACCCAGTTGGAAAAACGAAAAAACAAAAAGCATCACGTTGTTGACTCGAATCTATAAAAAAGGCAGTGTACAAAATTATAATAAGAAAGAGAGAGAGAGAGAAAGAGAGAACAAAAACAAGATAAATATTTCACGAAAACCTTTGAAAATAATGGAAATATATAGACTGAGATATTTTACTATATAAAATAGATATATATATATATATTTTTAAACGATAATTAATTGATAAACTACGTAATAATATTAGAATAATTAGGATTCGTTTTATACGAGACATAGTCAAAAAGAGGACACAGAGACTGGCTAAACGGGATTTATTCCCAGTTACCGTTTGAAATATTAAAGAGATAAAATTTGCTGAGAAATTGTGAGCTTTCGTTCCTAAATAGGATGATACCGAACTCGGAAAGCTTTTGATTTTCGATACACATAAATACTAAACAATTCGATGAAATACTCCTAATGAATTGTCTATTGTATTTTTGATATTTATAGGTACAATTTACTCCGATACTTCCGTTTCATCCTGATAATTGATTTTACGGCAATGCTCGTAGAGACTGCGCAGATCCCATATAGAATATTTTTCATATTATGTCGAATAGTACAAAATACTCATTTATTTCTCGCAATGCAATATTTTTTATATAAATCTTTGTACATATATATACAAGAGATAAAAAGCCTATATATATATATATTTATATACACATATTTACATAGATAAACAAGCGTATTACTTGTTTTAACGAAACTCAAACACGTAAATCTCAAACTCGTATTCCGAGTTAACTCAATATTCCGTTAATAAGTACAAACCAAAGCAACTTTGACTGATTCTACCTCTTTTTTTCTATACTATTTACCTTTTTTCTAATGAAAAGTGTGCATGATATTTAAGTTATTTTATATCGCCAATAGATATATTAGTTTATAAGAGAAAAGATCGGTGAAAAAGATTAGTAATTCATACATTTTATATAGTCAGTTAATTCATACACTTTTTTTTAACCTTTTAACTGGAGAACATGATTTAATAAAATACATAAAAATTGATATTTTATTTAATAACAAATTAATTTTTAATTTAGTCACGTTTGTTTTCGAAATATTAAATCATCCACTACAAGTTAAAAGGTTAATAATTGAACTTAACAGTGATATAACAAAAAGAAATACATTTTATTTTACCGTTAAAGTGACATTCATTGTATGATATTCATTAATGAAATAACTAGGTATTAGATAAAATAATTATGCGTTAGAGGGTAATACACGCAGAAAATCTTTATTATACATTTTTAACTAAGTGTTTTTATGAAATAACTGGGTATAAATGAATTTTTACAAAGGCATATTGTTAAAGTACGAATTGTTAAGTACGTTAACTATTATCTTGTACGACTTGTATTTCATTCTTAAAATTGTTAGTATCGATAAAAATTTTTATATACTCGAATAATATCGTATCTCATTAAACCTAAACCCATTTCTCCATCTTTATATCAAATAATAAAAAAATAAAAAATATATGAGGATTGAGAATCGAAATGGTCCAAGTCGTGAAAGTGTAACACTTTCAAGGACGGAGTGTCTCGTTCCAAGTGCCTCTAAAACGTTCAAATATTTGATTTTTTAATGTTTTTGAAGAAATGCGTAAAAATTTAAGTGATCCAAAGGTAAGTCAAGAAATTTTAACCAACATGATTTACAAAAGTATTTTTCTAAGCTTCACTTTTTTCTAGTAATATACAGAGATCTAATCGCTTTCATATAGGGTGATCTAATCATAAATTAGTTCACTTTCGTTCCGATTTTCAAAATTAAAATAAAAGAACGAGAAAAAAATTCAATTTACAAAAAATAATTATTTAATAATAATCAATTATAATATATATATATAAAAAAATAATAATAACAACACGTAAACGTAATAATTCCGTTCCTAGATGAATTTGACGAGTACACGGTAAATGCTATTATAATTTGTTAAAAACACAATTTCGATTAAAATTTGTTAAGAAAATCATACGATTATTATAATAATAATAATAATTATTATTATTATTATAATTATTATTGTATATATATATATATATAAAATACCATAATTTCGAAGATTTGATTTGCTAATGAGGATCCGTAGTTTGATGTACCTACAACGGGGACAGACAAAGACAGACCAGAGAGAGGGAGAAAATGAGAGAGAGACAATAATTACGAGCCTGCGCAGAAAATATTTGTGAAGGAGAGGGAAAGGTGAGTGGCCGGCAAAGGGGATGCGCGAGGGGCAGGGATATAGGGAAGGGTGGCTAAGGAGAAATAAAGCGCAGCGAGGAGCTACGTCGTCCGCGGTGAATGTAACCGTGGGGATGTTGCATTGAAATTCGTGAAATTTCTCTTGCATTAAAAAGGTGTTTGATATATATATATACACATATACATATACATATACATATATATATATATATATATATAATCATCAGGTTTTGTGAACTTTAAGTTTTCCCTCCCTAAAACCTCTCCACCAACACAAAAAAATACAAATTACACACGTATACGTAAAAATTAATCTACCTTTCGCTACAAAATTTCTTCCTCAACGAATCTTCAAGTTGAAAACACATAAGAATCCTCCAATTCCTTCCATTTCTCAACGTATCGTTCGACATTACCCCATCATTTTGCCCCCTCTTCCCACGTTCTCTCTTTCCCAACCCCGTTCCTTTTGATATTACTTCACGATCAGACGAGATTATCTCGTAATCAGACGAGTTCAATCATCTTGTTAAAAACAAAGTGTCACAGTTAACGAAGCGACAAAAAGTCACCGTGATTCGTGTACAATAGACGACATCGTGTGTGTCTGTGTGTGGTGTGTGCATCGAGAAGAAGAATTCATTTTCTATCGGTCTTCTTCCACGTATTATTTCGTATATATTTTATTATTCGAATTGTTCTCTTCCTCTTCCTCTTCCCTTGTTCTCTCTCTCTCTCTCTCTCTTTCATCGTGGACCACTTTGGCTGGAGTTTGTACGATTGTCTTTGATAGAAATACAAGAACCCACGTACCACGTCGTTGCTGACTTTTCTGGATATGACGAGGCATGCGCCGTAAACAATTCTGGGATTGATGTATCACAGGGCGCAGGTATTAACCAAAAGACGCATATTTGCATAGTATTCTTATATAACATAACAAGTTTACCGTTTCTTTAAATAATACATAGTATATATATACCTTGTATATACAAGCACATACAAAATAAATACACTTATGGTCGTAAATACCTGTAGACCAACACCTCATCGTCATATTTATGCATCATAAATGCACATGTGTATATTTACATGCATGTCGTATGAAATCTATATAATAATTCTTCCCGTTCATTATTATTATTATTATTATTACGATTGTTTAAAAATGTGTTAAAATAATAATATTATATTTTTCTCTAACATTTAGATCTCGATTTACTTCGTACTGTGTACAGCGACGGTAAGCCTCGCTATTTCCACGAATCAAGAAAAAAATACGGCAGAAAACGCAAAGTGCCCTCCAGAATGCATCTGTCTATCCCAGAAGGTAATTACATAGGTAATTACCGAACCGTTAGAGCTGTCACTCGCACATTGCAATTCCTATTTGAAAAACGATTATAGATAGGGATGGGTTTTCCTTTACTCGAGTTCATCGTATAAAAATTTCTCTTTCTTTTTGTCTTTCTTTCTTTCTTTCTTTCTTTTTTCTCTCTTGCGTTTTTCAATGATCACAATCAACGTTAAAAGATGTAATAAAAGGAAGAAGCGAATGAATGGGAACTTGATGAAAAATGTAATATATTTCTCTTACTGAACGATCGAAAAAGTTAAGCCATTTGAAAAGAATTTCAATCCGATAGATTTGTTCTTATTCGCATTAAACGGAATGTGTATTTTTGATTTGAAAAGAAATATCGTTTCCAAAATTGTACATCTGTGGTTTACATTTTTGTAAATGTCTACATAAAACGTGATCTATAATTATGACAATGTGACATAATCGAAAAATTGATTAAAAATTTGCATTATACATTTTGTCCCGTTTTTCTTTCGTTCGTTTAGTTAATCCGTGTCGTAATTACCGAACCATAGCTATAATAAAAAGAAGTATCGTAATGAATTGTTACAGGTGATTTGCAATACGGGAGGCCTCGAAGATATACCGACCCAACATTTACCAGAAGGAGTAGAGGAATTGTCTCTAACGAAAAATAATTTTCCTATAATCAAGACCGACGCATTTGCTGGGTTACGCGTGCTGAAAAAACTCTCATTAGACGGTAACAATATCTCATCGATAAGACCGTTCGCGTTTCGTGGATTGAACAAATTACGAGAATTGTCGATTCAGGACACACCGTTGTCCTACATAGAAAAATTTTCTTTCGCCGCGCTTCAGAACGTTTCGGTTCTATTATTGGCGAGTAATAAGATTCGTTACATCGAGGGTTATTCCTTCGCCGGTACCTCAAATATTCGTGCTATACTTTTGAGCAACAATCCATTATTGAGCTTGCACAGTCACGCTTTTCGAGGTTTGACCAATGTCGTGAGACTTATTTTACCATCCGGCATTCGTAACATCGAACCCGATGCTTTCGATGGATTACACACGGTTGGCTTATTGAAGCTCACCTTCATGGACTTGCCCAGCTTAAAATCCTACACGTTTCGTGGCCTAAGTCACGTTAATTCTTTAAACATTCAAGAATGCGACCTGGGTGTCATTCAAAAAGACGCATTTGCCGGCTTGACTTACGTTGATCATCTTAATATTCTCAACAACAAGATAGACCTCATAGAAAGATTTCATTTGAGGGAGGAAAACGCCGTTAACATCCTCAGGTTTCACGGTAATCACGTTCTCGAAGCGCCTCGTCATGCCAAGGACATCGTTTTAGAAGTTAATTCGATCAGTGCTATCGGAAATCATTTCCCGTGCGACTGCCAAGCTCACAATATTCTCGAGAGCGACTTCGTTAACTGCAGCGTTGCTGAATTTCAACGTAATAATTATTGTATATCGCCTATAGAATACAACAACAAACCGATGAACCAAGTTGATTTCGAACTTATAGCCAATTGTTACGACAACGTCGTACAGGACAATCTTGGTTCCGGCGTTGTCATCGCAATGTCCTCCTCCTCCTCGCTGCCTATCGCGTTGTTCATAGTTATTCTCATTTTCAAAAGTTTCCTTCTACCTTGAATCGCGGATTCCTTCAAAACTTCCTCCAAAATAATTTCAATACCAGTAAGAATATTATCCTATCGTTCGAGAAATTTCGATCATCCTAGAAAGAGAAGAAGAAAATCATAGATTTCAATTAAACAATAGGCCTTTGATTATTTCAATAAGATTACGGGACACGATTTATCTTACAATATTACGAACAATTCCTAACGATTACTTCAAGAAGAATAACTAGATAATTTAATATAATAGAAAAATCGTGCTTCTATTCTTAGATTCATTAAAATCATTTTATTAATCCAATTGAAATGAATCGAATTCAAATAAAAGATAATTCTTATTTAATTTTCATTTAGTGTCGGATTTTAAATTATGACGAAATATTACGATAATAATAATGATGATGATGATGATGATGATGATGATGATGAACTTTCTAGTGATTCGAAAATACCGTAAAAACTGTAATTTAACTCGGAACACTGGATCGTTATTTTTTCAAATTGTTTAACATTCAAAAATGAAAAACAATTGAAGAAAATATGACGGGTGGCATCGAATCGATTTCGTTCGCGTAAAGCTAAACGCACGATCGATCCTAGTTAGCTTAATACTTTTATACTGCTAGTACTTTCTAAATATCATAAAACCGCCTAATTGCACAGCAAGACGGAACAACACTATTTCGATGATTCTAATTATTCTATTCAACGCTTAAACAAAGAGGAAAAAAAAAACGAAAGATAATGAGATACGAATATCTTTGTTGAAAAGAAAAGAAATAATATAAAGAATAAATATCGATAGGAACATATCAATCGAAGAAAGAGAAAAAAAAGAAAGAATGAAAGAAAGAAAAAGAAAGAAAGAAAATATTTATTTAGAATTTAATAGAGATGCTTATATATAATTGCGTCCAAATGTTGGACATTGTTTTACAAATTTATTTAAAATATTTGTTGACCAGTTTTCGCGTAACCGTTTAAAAGAAAAAGAAAGAAATGAAAAGAAGAAGAAAAAAAAAGAAAAAATATCATTCTACGATATATTTTACGTACCGAAGGAAATAAAGAAAGTACGATATAGATTTATTCTAATTAATGTTAAATGTTAATTAACAATTTCATCATCATTATATCTATTGTCAATTTGTATTATACAACTACGTTTGTTATCTTAATACTTGTTAAACGTTTCTAATTAACGAAAAACTTAATCTTAAATTCGGCTTACGTTAGTCGTTTCATAACTGCCTAAAATCTATTATACATATCACACATATGATGATTAAAAAATCATAATAACGAGTAAACTATTCGTGAGAATAATACGTAGATGGATTAATATTTTCTTAAAATTCGTTAACCATTTAATTTATACTTTTTAACAAAGCCGAGAAAGGGTACTACGCTTGATCGTACGCTGCTTCCTGCGCATTTTTCGTCATTAACGGATTACGAGAGGGACGGTTGACGAAATTTCTCACATTATTCTCGCATAAAGAAAAATAGTAAATAAAGAAAATGTTGATAAGAGAAAAGTAGGAGGTTTCATCATTCGATCTACTAAAAATAAGTATATTAAAGCGAGAAACGTGATTTTCATTCTATTTTCCTTCACTTCTTCGCGTGACCGTTCTGAGAAAACGACGAAACAATGTCACATGATCTATTTTAGCATCTGTAAGAATTAGATACGATCTATCATAGTATGATCCACTTTCGAAAAACTCCGTACCCAAAATATATATACACATACATATATATATATATTTTAAATTAGACATATTTTTAATTATTTATCTCAACTAATCCGATATTAGCGATAATATTTCAATATTATCATCGTTACCACAATGATGTGAACAAATTAATACAATATAGAACATATAAAAATAGTTTTATTTGTCCTACCTAGGTTTTATAAATTTTTTTTCGTAAAATATCTAACAAAATCGTTGTGAATTCAATGAACCCTCCCCCCTCCACTCTTCCAAAGAGAATATAAACTATCTGTTCTCGAGTCTTATAATTATTAATAAATAAAAAATAAAAGAAATACATTTTTCAGTACTGCGAGCAGTGCTGCTATCGGTGATCATTTCGCGTTCTTATATTTAATAATGACAATTTTTCTACCAAAAAAAAAATGAACAAAATAAACGAATAATTACCCGTCTTTCTTTTTCGCAATAATTTATTAGCAAGCAGCGTCCACCTCTTAATTTTCTGTTAGCTTTTTAGAAGAAATGACTTGGTCGCAGTGTTAAAACAGCTGCCAACATTACTTTGGGCAGCTCTGCAAGGAAAGTTCTCTGAAGATGATTTACCATTCCATTGAGATTGCATAACTAAAACTCAAGGGTCGCAAAGATTGAATACATGATAAAATTATATTCATGTATATAAGAAAGAATTGTTTTCAAATAAACTTTCTTTATGATTTATTATCAGCAAAATGTTTGAATTCGTATTCCTAGTTTATAAATCTTTATACTCGAGAGATCGTGAAAATAATATATCGACAAACTTCTTTTTGATTAACTGTACCTCCTTTACCGCCACACGTAAATTCCTGAAAACTTGAATGATAAAAAAGAAAAAATAACCGATTAAACTATACAAGAATAAAATAACCAAATCTAAATAAAAAAAAAATGATATTTTAATATTTGACCGAAATATAATTAACACGAATTCGTGCAAATCCAGCGAATACCGGATACAGCAGTCGCAGTGCCGTATAGTGGACACTATAGTCACACTTAATCTGTGATAAAGAAATATGAATTTATCCATATTTTAAATAACTACTTTAAAATTAATATATAAAACAGTAACAACTTTCTTAACGTCTAATAAAATTAGACATTCTGTTTCTTTTTTTATATATATTATTATTATAATTTATTCTTTTTTCTGTACATCTTTTTACAGATAACTATAAATATTACCTTTCGTTCTTTGTTATTTCATTTTCCATTATTTTGTGTAAATCCTTTTTAATTAAAAAATACGGCTCTCTAGTTGCATAATTTAATATTTGTGCTATCGTCTCTTCCGTCAAATTTTGATATTCTTTTTCATCTATAAAAATAATAATATCAAGAATATTATACAATATTAACGATATACTGTAATAAGTAATAATAAATTTGATCTAATAACTACTAGAAATAATTATGTGTCCAAAGAGTTCGCATGTAGCAGGATTCATCAAAGTTGTATTTTTTACATCGGCTTGTGTCTTTCTTGCCCAAACATATGCACGTACATCATCGTATTCTTTTTTCAAATGTGTAGTTTTTGCTCTTGTAATATATAGATTATGTGCAATTTGATGTTTTAGAAGGTAATTTACAAATAAAAATATTGAAGATACTAAAGTTTCTAGATTCTTTGATGAGGATAATTTAAAACAAAATCCTTTGCTAGGAAAGTTTTCTAAAAGAAATAAAGAACCTTCGTGTGGTTGTACATCCTTAAACAAGCAACGTTTGTGAAACTATCATAACTGATCTTTCTTTTAACAAAAATTCATTGTACGTATTAATTACTTACAATATATTCAAGAAGCATTTTGTGCTTGAGGTAATATAAATGCCAGTGTAAATGATTGACAGAAGCAAAAGCACACAAACTATTAAATGCGATTCTGAGGTACCTAAAATATAAGAAAAAAAAAAAGTAGATTCATTTTTATGTTTGTGTCTATCTTATAAAGGATGATGAAATATTTACGGTGAGCTGCTTAACAGCAATAATTCGAATGCTTTTTGAAGACTATACTGGGTAATTCTCTGTGGTAAACATTGCAAATATTTAACAATTAATAAAGAATGACACCATTGGATAGGACTAACGTTAACTGCTATAATATCACTGTCCTCTTGTTCCTTTATCTTAAACATTATTTCATTTCTCTGTAATTTAGTGAAGTTAAATTTTGTTGAATCAAATGGCATTAACATTGTTGTAATATGTTCAGGTTTTCGTCTTTTACATCCTCTATCAGGATTAAACTAAAACAAATTTAATATATTCTATCATCTGTTATAAAAAAAATATCCAAAATTATGATTTTCTAAATAAGAATTTATCTACCTGAGCTAAAAATTTATAAGGGCCTTCGATTATCCTCCAATTGTTAATATTTAATTTGTATCTAAACACTCCATCTTTTTCAGCCTTTTCCCATGCTCGCTTTAATTTTATATCAAATTCTGATTCATTTTCATTTTCACCGATTAATAAATGAAAATTATTACTATTATAACTATAATTCGGAATATCTTCGTCTATACTAAACATATTTAATAATTTATAACAATCCTAAGTATTTTACAGTAGTCTCATATTATTTCCTCATGAAACATTACATATAATTTTCGCAAAAAAAAAATATTAGTTATCGCAAAATATTAATAAAACGACAAAAGTCAACTTTTTTTTATCTAAATTTACGAAAAAATAAAAATTGATGATTTCATTATCAATTTTTAAAAAATCACAACCTATTGTTACTTATTGTAACATATTATAAAACATTGAAACTACATCGTCAATCTTACAAGTTGCTAGAAATAATTATTAATTATTATTGTTAATCGAGAAATTATCAAGATGTTTTAATTATTATGAAATGAAAATAATTCACCGTCCACATTTAATAAAGTAAAACTTTGTTAAATGCAAACTTTGATTGTTTAGTCTTAGCACATGACCAGTGTAATGTCAATAACCTTATACGTTGCAAGTTCGAAATACAGCCACCAGGTTATGCACTAGTAGCGACAACAGCGCTATCTGAAATTAGTTGAGACCTAACCCAACTTGTCATTTTGACATAACAAATTCGTTTCCACATAAAAACATTTAAATATAATTCAATATAAAGTATTTTTTATAAATAATCAATTATTTATAATATTAATAGAGTGTTAATTAAATAAGTATTGTAAATATTATGAACGTCCTGATATTAATTCTAAAATTATTAATTGTAATTCAATTATCTGAAGCCACATTGTCACCGCCTACAAATACCGGGAATAAAAAGGATAAAAAGGATAAGGGGAAGATAGATACTCAGGTATACAAAATAATAAAAAGATTATATCTTTAAATAAAATTAAATAATAAACGTATTAATTGATTATTTTTATTATAATAAATTATTAATGTTTATTTAATGACAATATTAGAAAGGTCCTGTCAACAAAGACGTTTTTCAAAGGCATTTAGTAATTAAAGATCCCAAGGCAATCGATATTATTAGAGAGTCTGGAACATATTATTCAGACACTAAACGTAGAAGATTTTCTGGTGAAGTTTTAGGATATATTACTCCTGTAAGTATAGTAATTAATATTAAATCCTTACTAAAAATAATTTACAACGAATGATGTCGTTTTAGTGGAATAGTAATGGATACGAGATATCAAAAACTTTTCATGGAAAATTCACAATGGTATCACCAGTTTGGTTTTCCATATTACCAAGCAATACTTCAACATTTCCATTACCAACACACGATGTTCAAAAAAAATGGTTAAAAGATATGAAATTGATGAACAGCGAAAGTCATAATGTAAAAAGTATGTTTAATCTGTAAATAATAATGATTATTATATACCGCTTAATGATTGTATAAAAATCATTAAAATATTTTTTACTTCAGTTTGAATCTATTTCAGTTTTACCAAGGTTATTGTTTAAGCATTGGTCGACAAGTCAGATTGTCGAGTTAGAAAGTAATACATTAAAACAACAACAACTTATTACAACATTAACCGATACAGCGAAGGTAAAGATTTTATTCTTATAACCCTTTGTACTGTAACAGCATACAAAATTAATGATACACTTTATAGTTTAAATATAAGAAACATATCGGCCAAAAATTAAAAGCATTGAATATGGCATGAAGTTTCTCGCATTAAAACATAGTACAAGGGGTAAGATAAAATTATAATATATGATATAAATTATATATATTTCTATGATTTAAAATATTGAATTACAGACATTCCGTTTGGATGGTTATGTATTAGAAATATGGGATCAGTTTATATATACGGGTATCAATGTACAGATTGTATTGTCTGTAGTTAAAGCTATTTCTAAAAAATTAAAAAACGAAAATCTTGATGTAATATTAGCAGTTCCACCATCTAGAGGGTAAGTCTTATATTATTTACATTATTTTTGTGATAATCTTTTATATGATTAGATTTTATTTTGATTTTCCAGTTCAAAGGCACAACTATTTTCAAGAGATCATTTCAACGAATTAGCACCCTACATTAGAGCTTTCTCATTAATGACATATGATTACTCAAGTGTTCAACGTCCTGGTCCTAATAGCCCACTTTCTTGGGCAAGACAATGCGTAGAATTTTTAGTTCCAGATCAAAATGATCCTAAACGAAATCAAATCTTACTAGGGATCAATTTTTATGGATACAATTATACTCCGGAAGGTGGTGGGCCTATTTTAGGTTCGCAATATCTAAAAAGTCTTGAAACTTTCAAAAGTAAGATTCAATGGGATGATAGAAGTAAAGAACATTTCTTCGAAGCAAAGTAAGATTTTAATTCGATTTACTTCATCTGTTTATAAGATTTTTCTTTATTTTACCCATTAACGAATTTCATATTTTATGTTTCAGATCTTCCTTGGGTAGCGGGTATGTTTTTTATCCTACTTTATATTCTATGATATTTCGATTCGATCTTGCGGCAGAATTAGGTACAGGTATTGCTATTTGGGAACTCGGTCAAGGGTTGAATTATTTTTATGACTTATTATAAAAACTTTTGAATGAAACATCATATTCTGCCAGTTGGATTATTCCATCAGTTAATATACGTATCTAATTGTCTAATTAATAATCGATAACAATATTATAACAAATATCATCTATAAAAATACTATTAATTTTATAATATATTAAAATGCATACGATATAATGGTCTTAAAACTGATCAAGATTTTATTTCGATCGTGAAAGACATTGTCAATTTATCTAAGAAGAATTATGCAGTATATTTTTGGATATAATTACTGTAGGTGTATTTTTTCAGTCTTTTCAGTAATATTATTATTATCTTGAAGCATCTCCATATTTTCTCGTCCCTTAAGCATCATCATCGTTTGTGGTCCATGTATTATACGATACATTAAATCCCAGCACATTTTTGCAGGTAATAAACTGCGTGAAAATAGAAAAATTAATTTCTTAATAATAATAATATTAATAATAATAATAATAATAATAATAATAATAATAATAATAATGTCAATTTTAAAGAAATACTATTAACGTAACAACTTACCATTTAAGTGGCAAAAGAAGTCTGACACTATTAGGTAACGTAACATTTACTTTATTCAATAATATTCCTGTTATAACTTCTTCCGCGACATACTCTGGTTCGAGCATTTCCATCAGTCTACGATTTTTTAAATTTAATCAATTATTATACATAAATTTTTACATGTTCACAAATATTCTAATTACCTTGGTTTAACTCCGTCAAACATTTTTGTGTTAATCAAATAAGGACAAACTAGTGTCAAATGAATTCCTTCGTATCCATGAGCCTTAAATATATATCAATTTTTATATCCAATAATAATAATAATAATTATAATAATAATATCATTTAGATATAAAATAGAAGAAAAAATTTGTCTTTACCCTAAGTTCCGAAAAAAGACTTTCGTGGAATCCAATGGCAGCAAATTTAGTTGCTGAATAATCGGTGCAATTGTAAGTTCCTAATAGACCAGCAGCACTCGCTATAGTTACAATGTGTCCATAATTTTCTTTCATCATGTCTTTTAAAAACATTTTAATCGTCTAACTCAAGGAGAAAGATAATTTCAATATTATTTTCGTCATTAAAATTTATCAAAATGCGTTAAAACGTACCCAATAATGCGCTAATATGTTTATTTTGAATGTACGCTCGATTTCTTCGTCTGGTATATCCAAAAGTGTTTTGCCGTATACATAACCAGCGTTATTTATCAATAAAAATACCTATTTAAATATAATGTATAAAATTAATTCAAATAATATTATATAAAATTATATATAATTTAAAATAAAATGAAGAAAATAAAATTATTTCTAATAAATTATATTAATTAAAATTATGTTTATATTATATTTTATGTATACAATGAAATTTTATTATAAATCATTTTTACACTTACATTACCAATCTCAATTTTAATTGATTTCGCAATTCTATATATCTCCCCTCGATCAGAAATATCGCAATAATATCCCCAACATTTTCCACCTTGGTTTCTTATTTCATTAACCGTATCTTCGAGTGCTAAAGATATAATATATTACATTATATAATAAATATATCACTTTGATAGGTCATTGAACTATTATATTTTTCTTTTTAATAATCAGTTATAAAAAAAAATAATAATTAATCAATATACCTGATTTATTAATATCCAATATAATAACGTGAGCACCCAAATGAGATAATTTCTGGGCGATTAATTTTCCAATTCCTCCGGCACCTCCGGTAACCAATGCTATTTTTCCTTTGATAGATTTTTCGCGATAACGTTTAGGGATGAATGTTAATATTATTGTCTCGGATATATAAAATATTGACATAATCACAAATAGTAGGACATCGTAAATAAGGGTTAACGTTTCTTTGAACTCCATCCTAATATATCGGAATAAAATAAAATTATATTTTTTTTTTAATCAATCTCACATAAATATTTATATTTTATTTTTCATAAAAATTGTATGTGTGTTTATTGCCTAATAATGCAAAATTTTCGAATATTCGCGTATTTTCTATACAATTCAAACGTTCAAATCAAAGTTTGCTAATATGGAGAGAAAGTTTTCCTGACAAGATGAAAGTTGCAATTTTTTTTTTTGTTTACTTGAAGACCTCTTGACACTATATTTGTACATTAGAAAAATAGAAAAAAAAACAACTCGTTTAAAAATAACATGATACTTTGTAATTTCACTTTAATCTCACCGTGGCCGTTATTAATATCGTACTTATTAATAATAAAAATAATAATAAAAACGTTTAACGGTATACCTGTTAAATCGAAGTTTCTTAAATTCCCGCAGTTTTTAGACCGTACTTTTGAAATTTCCCGTGAATGATGTAGCGCGTTCTTTCACAGCCTATTCTCAACTGCAAAGAAAATTATAAAGCGAAAGGTACTTACTATCCCCAACTCATATAGTGTAAGTACTTATGTATGTTGCATCCCGCAGGTTACTTACAATAGTATGCAACATGTTTTCTATACTCTTCTAATGGCTCCCATCATTCGATTGTATATATCCTATAACTAAAACTCTCACTATTTCTCTTAACTATTAAAGCGTGGACTTTAATATGACCTACAGGAACAGTTACCCATTGAAAGAGTTATTACCAATGCAATAAAAATATTATTGACTTTATTTCAGCATACTACTTGTTTTATTTTTTTTCGTGTAATTTGCATATAAATGTCATTAATATTATTTATGTGTATAAAAGAAACAGGTTTAATTTTGAACAAGACATTTTTTGTTATCGCGTGCTACGGTTATCTGTTCGTTCATTTTTATTCGTTCAACGATAAAGATCTTCGTAATTATACCTCACGTATTATTTCTAAAAAGGGTAAAGCAAGAAAATAATAATAAAAACACAATACAAAATTTTAATCTACTAGCTAGATTGCTTTTACCTTTACCGAGAGAGAAAATAAAAACAAAAGGAACTTGATTTCTAATTTTCCTTAATTGCTGTGTATGTGCCAATCGTAAGATTATACGGGAAAAAGAGATGAGTACGTGTCGAATCTTTCGAGTGGAAAATAGTGAAATCCAATTTGTAAATCCTTGAGCAATTAAGATGATAGATAAAATATAATTAAGATGTACGTAAATCATCTGTAAATTATTGCATTTATAGATATTTATTGATCAATAACAATTATACAAAATTTATCTGAGATTCGTAAGAATGCAAAGTTTCCAAGTCATTTTTGTCAACTTTGATTGATAAAATTAATTACATTATATGTGACATAATGAATTTATTCCATATTCTAATATGTGTATCTGTGAATGTAAATATTAGATGAATAATTACATAAATTCTATGTTATTTGGTGAAAGGATACACTTCAAAATCTAGGTCGACCGACTCTCTACTTTTATCAAAGAAATTGAAGTTAAAGGAAAAGCATGTATTATATTGTTGTAAATAAAAATTAACAAAATTTAAATTTTCATAATTTTTCGAACGAATGTATACATACTTGTTTTTGGTTTACATCAATTAAATGTTTTGTACATTTATAAATTGTATATGAATAAGAATTGTTAATAACCGTCATAGCCGTGGGTTCTTTTATCAACTATTTTTTACTCGTTAAATTTCATAATTTGTATGCGCATTTAATAAATTATTATACATAAATTTCACGAGTAGTCATCGCACAAAGAAATAACGAATGGGCTCATAAATAAAAACCAACGTTTATACGTTCGTCGAGGTAAATAAAGAAAAATATTTTATAACTATAATTTGAAATAATTTTTATGAAGCTTAATATTAAATAACAATAGAATAATGTACGAGCACAATCAAAAACTTTGAAGAATATCTTAAAAAACTGATATTAATATAAATTTGATCATTATAACCGCGTATTGTAAAATATACATTTATTCCTTCTGAATTTATTATTAATAATTTTAGATCACCCAGTATATACATGTATAAGGTAGCCGAAGATAAATATTCAAAAATTACCGCGCCGAATTGTACGGACGCGTGAAAAAATGGTGGGGAGAAGCTTTAAGTGATCGGTGGCGCCACGAGTGGTCACCGAGGGAACTCGTTGGAACAAAATTGACTAGATCGATAAAGTTTTAAAGCGTATATCGAACGATGTAAGGTAAAAAAAGTATCATGTGTATTGACGATGACGCTAGTTATATATAATCTCGTTTGACATATCTAAATTGTGAATAACAAAGGAAGGTACGTATAATGTAATCCTTCATATTTATATTTTAAATCCTTCTTATTATAAATGAAACAATAATGTGATTAATTTATAAAGTACAACAGGATACCAACTTCTCAAAGCGTGTCGGCGTTCACGCGGTTATGCTTCTGCGCATACAAACACGCGCATATATATAGGGTGCACGTAAGCAAATGTAATCGACAAGTGGCGCCACGTAACGTTTAATTTAGTAAGTGCATCCGTGCGTTTCCTTCGAGCGGGAGGATTTGGCTCTAAATATTTTCATCGAAAATAAAGGCACGAAACGATTTCGAACGAACTTGATCATTTTATTAAGACAACAATTTAATAGGTATTCCTTTTTTTATATATAAATATACTTCTATGTACACTAATATTCTTAAAATAAATTAATATCACAATTGTATTTGCTTATATGCTCACGAAAGAATAGCTTTCAAATGCTGTGTTAAATGACACATCACAATACGTTGAAGCAAGTGTTTCTTATCTTTTTATCGGACGATAAGAATGCATTTTGTAAATATTATTATTTTATTTTCTTCGAAATTCGATTGTTAGAATAAAATAGAGAGTAAGAGAAGTAAATGAAACGATATTAGATTTCATATCTGATGATGATTACGTGGAAGATAAGTTAGTGATAAATTGATGATGATGAGTAAATATTAATATATAACGAATAGTTACTTGTAACGCGGGAAATTTAAATTTTTTATCCTACCGTAACACTCAATTATCGCAAATGTGCGAATATAATGTTTACTTTGATCTTATCACACAATTAAATATCGCCATTAAATACGCTTAAGACGTTACACGGATAAGATTTTATCGTTTACACTTATCAATATCTCATATGTAATTGTTTTTATAGATAATTTATATCCGCATATCGTATATATATATAAAAATTAAATTTCAAAATACCATTTGTGTTCTTTTACGAATCAATCGGATTTCGTCGAACAGTTTCTTCTCCTTGTGGTCAGTCGGTGAAAATAATATTTTCAAGTAAATAAAAAATCTTGTAGAATAAATTACAGCAATATTATCAAAGTGTTCAATCGAATAATAAAAGGAAAATCATTTCGATAAATCAAACGAAACATATAATAGTTAATAGTTAAAATGGCGAGAGCATACGTGCACTGTAGTTCGCGATGATAGATAAAACGAATTATAGTTATTTTATTAGACATCTCTGAAAATTGCATCCCACTCTTCTTATCATTGGTCGAGATTATCGTGAGTTTTAAACGAAAGTTTCCGGGCATGTTTGGGGGAAATCGAGCGATACTGCGACCGCACCATAACGTTCAACAACGTAATTACATTAATGGCGTTGGCCTCGTTTGCTATTTTCATTCCGGACATTAACAATTTCCAATAGAATTTGCAATACTGTTCGTAATGTTTTTCACCGGAAATTACTTACTTAGTAACTTTACTTTATATTCGATATTTATCGTAAGTGCATTCGATTATCGTAACGATCCTCCGATTATTATTATTATTATATCTTTAAAATTCGATAAGAGATTTTTTATTCCTATTGTAAAAAATCGAATTTGTTTTATAAAAGAAAGAACAACCCAACTGACGTAAAAATATGAATAAGCGATTTAATTTGAATTTATTTAGAAATAATTGAGAAAAGTAGTGGTAACGAATAATGTTGAAGTTGAAATAAAAGAAAAGGGTAAGAAAGGTTGAAGATTCAAATGGAGGAATAATAAAAGGCTTGTATAAAATGTACGGTAAAAGTAAGAGTGAGATTAGCGAGTTATTAAAAGTAAGATTACGATTTCATTAGAATAAAATTAAGATAAGTTTTAGTAGGAATAAAAATAATATAATCTAGTTAATAAGTTTATATATATAAACATTAAGAGTAAGATAAGTTAAATCAGAAAGTAATTATAAGAAATGAAAGATTTATTATGTGCGTAGGCTCTTATAAGTTTAAGTCTAATTAAATATACCATCATAGTTGTTATTATTATTATTATTATTATTATTATTATTATTATTAAAAAATTCATACTATCTAAAAATAATATTATCGATTATCCTAGCAAAATATTATTAAATTTTCATTATTTTATAGAAATGTCGAGAAACGCAAACGGTGAGAATGAATTTTCCGAAACGAAAGATGGAGTGTCGGTTTTAAAGGCAGATGAAGCGTTCTCGTTGAAATTAAAAATTCTCTCCGAACACTTTATCCAAAAGTACGATCGGGAACCTTCCTTCGTAGTCAAAGTTCCCGGAAGGTGAGCTCAATATGAATAATTCGAAATTTAACAATTAGACTTGCAATTGCAACTGCATATTTCATTATTTATTTACAATGTTTCATCAAAATTAATGCATCCGTTCGTTTGTTCGTACATCTTGATCCACATGATTTCATTCTCTCCTCTGTGGATTGAATAATAAATTATTATTATTATTATTATTATTATTATCTAGAGTTTATAAAATTTCAGAGTTAATTTGATCGGCGAGCATGTCGATTATTGTGGATATGCAGTTTGTCCCATGGCGATCAAACAACACGTTCTCATAGCTGTTGGGATATCAAATGATCATCGAATCAATGTTACCAATGTTAATTCGGATTATAAAGATTTTTCATGCGATTTGGATAACGTGAGGTAATTCATTTGAAATAAATCATAAATAAAAATAAATTATAAATAATATCGAATGTTTGTGTGTGTGTGTGTGTGTGTGGATTTATTTAATCGTTATTATTTGTATTTGTTTAGAGGTTCAATCGATGATTCTACAACGGGACCAATTTGGTACAAATACTTTTTATGCGGTATCCTGGGTGCTCTCGATGTTATCCCAAAGGAGAAAGTTCCTAAGGGAATCTTAACTGCCGTATGGGGTAACGTTCCAGCTAATGCTGGACTTTCTAGCTCCAGTGCCTTAGTATCGGCATCTGTTCTTTCATTGTTTCACGCTAGTCAGGTAAATATTCTTCTATTTATTTATTTTAAACAAATCTCTTTTTGGTAATACATTGTTTTAATAAAAGAACAATAGAATCTCCAATATTTGAATTAATCGATAAATTTAATTGTTAGGATGAAGAAATTTTCTTATAGAATTTTCCATAGCACAATTTCTGATACATTTTGATCATTTTTAATTTATCGTGAGTATTTCCTTTTTTTTATTATTTTAACATTTATTTTTAACATTACACGTTTCGATTATATGTGAATTGTGACATACGTTAGATATCAATTTTATACTGGAACAATAAGGAAGATATGATATTTTCCAAGGATGTTTTCATAGGGAATGACACAAACAGGAAAATGTATAGACAGTGGTTCGAATAATAGAACATTTTGGTAGTAGGGTATATGAATAATAAAACGTTCGAATACTAAATCATTGGATACTGAAAGTTTTATATACATAATAATATATTAAACATAAAATAACATATATTTCATTTGACAATATAAATATATTATTAAATAAATCTATCTATATTACCGAGACTATGATTAAATTATAATTCTATATGATGATATTTTAGCGTGACTATAATTCAATTAAAATGAACGCGAAACGTTATTATCCATTTCACATCTATATAAACGAGATATTTCTCGATTCAATAGAATTCATGTCGTACTCTGGACGAGATATTTTGCAACACAATGTTATTTACCATACGCTTTTGACGAGAAATATCATCGATTATTTTCAATAAGACTTACTTCGTATTTTATTATTGCATTCGTGTATACGTAATGTTTAAATGAAGAATAACTTATGTTTTTATTAATAAATAATTTTGTTTAATTTTTTTTTTTAATGAATGATATTATTCGAAACACGTGTCATTTTATCCATCCAATCCAATTTTACGTTAACATTTTTGTTTTCCCTCAAAAAAATTATTATAATTATAATTAATTTAATATTTTATTATATTTATATTATATAATATAATATATATAATATAAAATTATAAAATTAATTATTAAATATTTTCTTTGAATAAATGTGGTTCTTTACATAAAAATACATCGATTTTCGTAAAATGAAATATTTCTCTTTCGTATAAATGAAAACTTGGAGATTTCATTCGAAGCAGTAGTTTTACTTTTTTTATCTTCCACGTTCAGAACTTGTGAATAATAATTCGATTTAATTTAAAATTGTCGAAACGTGATTACTACACTCGAGAAAATCCAATTGAAAACTGATGAATGTATATAGCGATATTGTATTGCAAACATTACAAAAAAATGTGTTACGCTAAAATAATATCAGGAAGTGGTGGTTAAATAGGAATAATGATTAAATGTTTCTATCATCGAATGGAAATTTCAATCAGATATTTCTCCATCTAATCCGTTAATCTTCTTCTCGAGGGAAAACTACCGCAACTTTTTTCTTTCAATTCATTAATGAATTTTTATTCCACGAAGAAACGAGAAGTCGTTTGCGAGCAAGCTGTAAGATTATGGTTCGTCTACCAGGCATTAATGTAAGCTATCTTACAACCAGTAAAATTCTCCCTTTATAACATTTATGAAACTTGCTCGAGACGAAACTGAAACATCGAAACGATTAACAAACAAAAATCTTCTTTCTCTTCTCATTTAAAACAATCGTATCGAAACAATATTCCGCGAAAATTTATAACGTTGAGTACAAAAAAAAAGAAGAAAAAAAACACTAGTAATTTTGCTAGTATTAATTAAATTAAAAATTAATAAATAATAAATTAAAATTAAATAATAAATTAATTAATTCAAAATTACTAATAGCTAATTTTACTTTTCTTTATATTATATTTTTGTCAATCACGTTTCAAAATAAATTCAAAATATGTCTCGTTTATATTACTTATTATTTATTTATTTTATTTTATTATTTATTTATTTATTTATTTATTTATTTTATTATATTACTTATATATTACGTTTGTTATCTATCGTAATTATATTATTTTCTTTTCGTTCATATTCCTAATTTTCTAACTATTTTTTAAATTGAAAATATCTCGTAAAATATTTATACGTTCGATGGAAATTGTTTGATTAAAAAAAAGAAAAAAAGGAATATTTTTCTTCTTCTTCTTCTTCTTCTTCTTCTTTTAACTTTACTTTTCAATACGAATTCTAAATAAATTATTCAACATTCTATATTACATTTATGTTTTCTTTCATAACTAATATACAATATTCTTATTATCTTTCTCATTCTTTCTTTATCTTCTATTTTGAGATCAATAAGAAATGTTCTCAAGCCTAATGTCTTCCTTTCTATCTCGAAAAAGGTGCAGTTTCACGTCTATGTGATTATGCGTTGGATGTCCTCGAACGGAATTCCATTGGAATTTCTTGATATCTTCTGCACAGTACTCTCGCTCCTCTCTCTCTCTTCTGTATGTGTGTGTGTGTGTATGCGAATGAAAAATAAGAAAGGAAATGAAAAAAAAAAAAGAGAAAAAGAAATATAATCTTCGGGCACTTGGTATTCAAAATCGAATTACGAATACGTTTCGCGAAGTTTTATTTTTTTTTTCTATTTTTTAAATGATCGAATGTTTTATTCGTTTATTTATTTTTTCTTTTTTTATATTCTTCTTTTCTATTTTGTGTCTTTTCATCGAATCTAATAATATATTTCGGTGTTAATGAAATTACGTAGAAATTCATTCTAATGAGGAACTTTAATTAAGACGATGATAATAATAATAATAATAATAATAATAATAATAAGAGAAATGCAATTGCTAAAAAAAAGAAAAACACATGCATACAATTTTCTCTTTCTCTTTCTCTCTATTTTTTTCTTTTCTATCTTGATTCTAACAATCAATCTTCGTCGGGATGAACTTCTTTTAATTTTCTCTTAGGATCTTTTAACGCGTTCGAGAGAAAAGTAAGTAACTGAAACATTGTTTTACGATCTTGAAATCAACACGAATGAAGATAATATAAAGACAATATGAATATAATATAAAAGAATAAAAAATAATATGGATATAAATAAATTAATTAATTAAAATATAAAAAAAGAAGAGAGAATACATACAAATAAATATATAAATAAATAGAAAAAAATATATAAAACATAAAAATATCAAAAATAAATAAAAGGGATTATATAAATATATTTACGTAATTACGAATGATTTAAATAAAAAATATACTATCTGTGCTATCGATCCTATTAAATAACGACTGAGAACAAACTTTTTTTCCCCCACGTGTCTTTCTTTTTTTTTTTTTATTTATATATATTGTATATTATTTATTTTGCCTTTCACATTCAAACTTTTCGAGTTTAACTAATTTCGTTCGTAACGAAAGGTGAATGAAAATAAAATAAAAAAAATAAATGATAAATAATTAAAAAAAAAAATGAGATTAAACAACTTTAACGTGAAATCTCCTAGCAGAGTTGATCGAAAAATACGATGTCGAGGAATAAACTACTTGTTCGCTAACTCGTTCCTTCCGCGTTATCGATCAAAATTGAACGACAGATAAAAAACTATTTTTTCTTCTTCTTCTTCTTCTTTTTTTTCTTCTTCTTCTTCTTTTTCTTTTTCTTCTTCTTTTAAAAGTACGACCGTGGAGAAAAGTAACCCGGGAAAATGGTTTTATCCGTCGCAGATGTTGGAAAAAATTTCAACTGCCATTTAACTCCAGCTCCTGTTTTTTTTCTTCTTTTTTTTTTCGTTTTCCATTAATCGTTAAAAAAAAAAAAAAGAACCGAACAAGAACTTTCATCGTCGAACCTTCGCGGGATTTGTTTTCTTTTTTTCTTTTTTATTTTTTAATTTCATTTCAATTTTTTATTTTTCTCCGTTCAAATTATTTAAACGACAAATCTTATCGCACAAATCACAAAAAAGTGAAACGTGTCTGGTTTTGTTCCGAAAGGATTTTCTTATTCTTTTATATCGAACAACGAGATAAGAAGAAATAGAGTAAAAATAAAAGAAATAAATAAATAAATAAAGTTTCGAGATATATAGAAATAAGTTTAGTCGACAAATTGAAAGTTCTATTATCGATTATTCGTTTAAAAAGTATTCCGTTTCCGCGAGTATAATAATTTCTTTTTTTAATTGCTTTTCTTTTCTCTGTTTGTTTGTTCGTTCGTTCGTTCGTTTGTTTGTTTGTTTGTTTTTGTTCGTTTCTTTCCATTTTATCGAGCAAAAGCTTTGAACAAATAAATTCTACGAACTTCCTTAGATGATAGCAGACACAAAGAGACAATTAAAAGAGAAAGGATAGAAAAAGAGGAGGAAAGAAAGATACCGAATTTGTTTTGGTATCTCGTAAGCTTTTAAGAATACCTTAATCTACTATAATTCCTTGCATTCTTCGAATGCGATATCAAGATTTATATAATACATTTTTTAATCCTTAATATTCTTGATTACATCTAACATTAAAACAAAAAAAATAAAAATATATTGTTATTTTTATTAATATTAATATATATTTAAAAAAAAATAAATACATATTATTATATATATATTTATTCTCGATTTTATATTAATGTTATCAAATTGAAAAAAAATTTCCCGAATGATTTGAACATTTGTAACAATTAATCCTATCTTCGTTGCATTTTTTAATAAGAATTATTTTACAAAAATAAATTAGTAAAAAATATATTGAACACATTGATATTAAATCTAATGAAGAAAAATTAAAATTATTTTCAATAGAATCCGATTATTTTAGTAACGAAATCATGTTTCCAATAGATTCGAATAAAAACTTTTCTGACGAACGTACTGAAAAAAATAAATAAAAATAAAAAATAAAAAAAAACGAATTATATTTGTTAACTAAAATAAAATAAAAATATTACACAGTATCAATTGTCAAGGCGAGATTTAGCAACGATCAGTGCAAGAGCTGAAAGATATATCGGAACTCAAGGTGGTGGGATGGATCAAGCAATTGCATTTTTAGGAAAAACAGGTAAACTTCTAAATTCTAAAAGTATTAATATCGGATTATAATTAAATAATAATAAATATATTATTTATTTTTTATATATATTATATAAATTATATAATATATAAATATTATTATATTTATATATAATAAATATAATAATAATAATATAAATTTATATTATTATTTATTAAATATATTATTTATTTATATTATTTTTTAATAAATATATAATATAAAATATAAATTTATATATTTATTTATTAAATATATTATTTATATTATTTATTTAATAATATAATAATAATAATATAAATTTATATTTATATAAATATAATAATATTTATATATTGCATATATAATTTATCATAGGTGCTGCCATGTTGATAGAATTTAATCCTCTACGTGCAACCGCTGTTACGTTACCTGAAAATGCTGTTTTCGTGATAGCGCATAGCCAAGCTTACCACAACAAAGCATCGACCGTCGATTTTAATCTAAGAGTAGCAGAATGTCGCTTGGCTGCTCAGGTATTGTTAAAAAAAACTTTATATATATATATATATATATAATATAAAAACGATAAAAAATATTAGAATATCTCTTCTTTATCTATCTTTTATTTATTTCTTATTATCTTGATTTCTTTTTCACCCAACTTCATTTTTCCACGATTCAACGAAACAAATCTTCTCTTCTCTCTCTCTTTTTTTTTTTTTGCTTTTCTCTTTTTCATCTCTATTTTTATTATAACAATTCTCTTTTATGTTTTATCTAACTTATTAGTAATATCATTTTCATCGATTTTAATCACTTATATAAGACTAAACAGTTCGCAATCTCGCGAGCTTTTTGATACGTAACACAGGAATTATTATTATTATGTTTTATATAATCGATATATGTATAGTGACTCTTTGAATTAATTCTAACAGTTTTAGGTTGAAATAATTCGTAGTTCAATGAAATTCATATTTTGATTATTAAGTTTTTAACTCAAAACTTTTCAATCCAAGCAGATATATTTTTTTTTTGTATAAAACACGATTAATAATTTTGTGGACAAATGGATAACAGGCCAGTTTTAGGTTGAAATAATTCGTAGTCCAATCAAATTCATATTTTTATTATTAAGTTTTTAACTCAAAACTTTTCCAGCTCAATCCAAACAGATATATTTTTTTTTTGTATAAGACACGATTAATAATTTTGGAACAAATGGAAACAGGCTTGATTTTTTAAACTTGACAAATTTTTCATGATTTATTTGAATCTTATTGCAGATAATAGCCAAGAGAAGAAATCAAAACTGGGAAAGCGTGAAGAGATTAATCGACGTACAAGACCGTTTAGGTTTTAGTTTGGAAGAAATGGTCTCCGTTGTGATGGAGGATCTCCATGAAGAAGCTTACACCATCGACGAGGTAAATGTCGTGTTTTTTAAGACAAATCCCATTCGACGACGATTGATCGATTCGCAATAAGTTTAAAAGCTTAACTTCGAACAACGGCTATTTTTTTCTTTTTAATTGTCTCTTTCTCTCTTCCTTCCTTCCTTTCCTTATTTATTTTCTTTTCTTTTGTTCAGATTTGCGAGTGTCTTTCCACGACTTACGAACGATTAAAGGAAACATCTCAAATTGCTCCCTTTAATACTTCGCAGTTGTTCAAACTTAAACAACGAGCATTACACGTGTTCCAAGGTAAGAAATTATTCACAGAATTTATAATATTTCTAATATTTCATTTCACTGAAAATTAGAAAAAGAAAGAAAAAAAGAAAAGAGAAAAAAATTAAAAAGTAGCGGCAACATTTTCATACGTCTAACTAGAAAAAAAAGAAAATAAATTTTTTAACGAGCATAAGGGTATATTTGTAATAAATTCAAGCACGTGCACGCACTACTTTACAAATCCTATTAATTTTCGTGACAACGACATATCGATTGCTTCGGGATTAATACTTCGCAGATATTCCAACTTAGATAACGAGCTTTCCATGCATTCCAAGTTGTGTGAGATTATTCGAAAGTGAAAATTATTCGTACTCTATACGTCTCAATTAAAAAAAAAGAAGATTAAAAAGAATATAAAATCTTATATCGATTATATAAATACAAATAAACGATATCAATTATAAATTAAAAACATAATCCTACACGCGTATTGTTTATACAATATCCAATTAATATTCATAAACAACGATTCGTATCAATTACTTACAAGATTAATATTTCCAAAAATATTCAAATTAATTAGCTTTACGCGTATTTATTTCAAGGACAAATTATTTCAAATATCAAATAAGAATATTTATTCCAAAAAAAAAAAAGAAAAAACTAAAGTACCCAAATTGTTCAAAGAAGAAAAAGGTATTACTTATCAATCAAACACCAACATGCATTCCCCCCCTCCCCAATCCCCAATTCCCATACGAATCCTATAAATTTTCACGAACGACGACGTATCGATTGCGTCTGACACGCATACATACTTCAGGCCTTGCCATCCTTAGAGCATCACACCTTCGTGAAATTTATTGCCCTGGAGACGTAACGAAAAGCAAAAGATAGAAGAAAACCTCTAAAGAAGATTCCCACTCTCTTTACCTTATATCTTTTATACCTTTACCAAGGATATCGAGAAGAAAACATTGAGAAAATCGTCGATTTTGTTTTCTATTTTTATTTATTCCCCGTTAATCAGCACGATTATTGTACCACTGAAACTACGCGTTCGTTATTTCACCCTTGTTTTTTCTTCTTTTGTTTGTTCTTTTGATCCAAACTGTATTTAAAATTATTATTTGATTATATTTCTTGTTTCGTGATATTTAAAGGATTATATTTGAACATTTAATGAATTTTATATAATATTCAAATAAAAAACACTATCTAACGATTCATTTTTGACAATATCGTGAAAATTATACGTTAAATTAATTTATTTGAAAATAATATGGTGTGTGAAATAACTAATATTATTATATTTTTTTTAAATTTAATTTTCACTTAGACCACTTTAATAATTATGAACACAATTGACATTGATCGTACGAATATATTTTTCAGAGGCGCATAGAGTTTCCGAATTTCAACGTATAAACAATGATGACACGTTAATGGAAGATGTCAAAGTTCGTTTATTAGGCGAATTGATGTCAAAAAGTCATGTTAGTCTATGCAAGCTCTACGAATGTAGCCATCCACGTGTCGATGCACTCGTCGACAAGGCCATGAATTGTGGAGCACTCGGTGCTAGACTTACGGGAGCTGGGTAAGTATAATCTTCCTTGTCTATATATATATATATGTATATAAATGCATAAGTTAAGCTTTCAAAGGTAAAGTGAGAGAGCTTTTATCGTAAGACAAGAATATACGTTCTAAGAAAGCTCGAGCTTTAGCTTTTATCTCGATCATCATCTTGCTTGTCTTTTTACTTATTGTTAGAAATCAAATAAATTATTCATGCATGAGATAAAAATACAATATATATATATATTGGTATCTCTATTATCTATTAATCATCATACATCTTTAGATCTTTATCTAAATGTGTATGTGTGTTTGTGTGTGTATACGATACTATGAAAAGAAACGAAAAGATAAAAAAGAAGAAATAAAAGTGTAGTTCCCTCAGCTGAGCAACCACCCTAAGTATCCTCCCCTACGGATACTTCAAACAATACTAACATCCATTAGACCACTAATAGATGTCTATTGACAAGTCTGGGTCACACCCCGGAACTTGTATATAGAAAAACTCTTATTCCTGAATGAGTTTACAAACGATCGACTGTTTTCCCTATTTTCGATTTATCTTATTATTGTTAGGAAAAAAACGAGATAGAAGAATACGACGAGCATGATAAATGAAAGATGAATTTTATTCGAACGTGAGGGAAATTCGTTTGATATTCGTTTTATTTTTCTTTTTGGATACATTTTTCATTTTTCTCGACACACACAAACTCACACACACACATATATATATATATATATATTTATTTTTATTATTAAAAATTAAATAAATGTTACTGTCACCATTTATTTGAAAATAAATAAAAATGTCTAACCATTTCTATACGTGTTATACTATAGCATAGAAAATTTCTATTACGTAATGCATATCATTTATATTATAATAGATGGGGAGGATGTATAGTAGCCATCATTTTGAAGGACAACATTTCTCAATTCGTTGAGAAAATTCGAAAACATCTCTTGGAAAGTTGTACAACCAACGGACTTGATTTGGAGGATTTGGTATTTCCCACGGAACCTAATCAAGGTGCTGCCATTTATGTCCTTTAGTTCCTGATTTTGTATGATACTTTTCTCACAACGTTGTATTATTATATAATTTTAAGTAATTAACGAGATACTCGTATTGATACTCTTCCTATGATTTCTTTTAGTACAATTATAATGTATTATCAATACATATACACATATATATATATATAAATTTATACGTAAATTTATGAATAATTAATTCATTCATTTAAGATGATTAAGATATTATCGTATATTAAGTACTATATAGTGAACATATGTTTACTTAGTTATTTAATATTATTATATCATATAATATTAATTGCAATAATTATCTATGGTGCATTATATAATATAATAATTAAATATTAATACTACACTCTCTCTGTAGAGAACACTAATGCGAATTAGAATCAAAATGTTATCAAGCAAATACGATATTAAACGTAATTCTCTTTAAATATACAAATGAATACGTTTGTAAAGTAATTTTGTTTTTTTTTCTTTCAACGATAAATAAAAAACAATATTCTAATATTTAAAATCCAAGACGTTATCAGTAAATACAAATAAAAAAAATATATTGAACGTAAAACGAAATTACTTTTCGAATCGAGTAAATATAAACATTAATAAAAATATTTGCCCATTTTCAGCAGTGTAATCTATCAACGAATGATTAAAATAAATAACAAAAAGCAACTTACACGCGAGTTACAATGAAAATTCGTTATTCATCGTGACTATTAAAATTGTCCGCAAGGTTATTTGTAACGATTTTAATAGACACATATATACGTACAGTTCGATGGTTATTGGCCTGCAGGAAACAATTAACACAGTACAATGTATGTATGAGTGATCGAAATTTCCATTCTACGGAAAGTTAGTCGAACTAAACGAAACTCGATGAGAGAGCAATGTTCCCTCTAACAAAAAAGTGAAAAAGTTGAAGAACAGATAAACGTAATCAAGACCAATCAAATACTCCAATTAACTTTGTCAATTACATTTGAGGTAAAAAACACAATACAATAATGATTATTCAAAACTAATATTATTTATTTATGAATAACGGTGTATAAAATGACGTTTAGAAAATAGAAGAAAAGAAAAGAAAAGAAAAGGGAAGTGGATGTACTCGATGAATATCTATGATAACATTTGAATAAAATCTGATTAAATATTAGAGTCACGAAGTTTAATTTTAAGGGTAGGTAAAAGTCAATGATTTTGAGTAGAAGAGACACAAGCACGTTGCAGCATATGGACTGGAAGGAAAACAACCAACAGTAGGAGGAAGAGGATTGTACGTGAGTATAAGCTCATCTGAAGTACTGTAATTGATTTATACCTTGATTACATTGTCCACAGTTGTGTTGTTGCAGTGAAATCTGTCTCTTCCACTCTGTTTCTCTCTCTCTCTCTCTCTCTTCCTTCGAGTATATTTCAGACATTTATCAGGATAACACCAAACGTTAACGATGACATTGAAAATATAATAGTAGTAAATGCAATCCGATTGATGCTTGCACATCTTCCCGTTATTCGATTGTCGATAAAATGTTATTTACTTTAAACGTTTCTACGTCTCGTTGCATCCGATATTTTTTCATAAAAATCTCTATATATGTGTATGTATATAATATATGTGTATATGTATATATGTGTATACACGTGTACACCAGCAATTCGATTTATCCGAATCCCCATCTCGATGACGTTTCAAAGTTCGTATCACTGTATATATATACATATACATACATATATGTATATGTACATATACAAGCTCGTGCAGAGAAAAGAAAGGTCGAAGAAAATTGGCCAACCCTTCGAGAGAGAAGAGTTCTATTTATCTCGCAAATTTGAGCGTGCGCCATCGCTTATATATTCTTCGAACGAGTGCTACCTTTAGGGTAGAACAAGTAGTAAATTTATTCCAAAGCTCCAAAACGCGTTCCTTTACTCGCATACGATAAAAAAGCTCTGAGGAATATGTGTACTTTTTTTCCTTCCCCTTTCTCTCTCTCTCTCTTTCTCTTCTTCTTCTTCTTCTTCTTCTTTCATCTTTTGTATAAATTTTACGAGAAAAAAGAAAAGAAACATGAAATCTGTAACATTTTACAAGCCATTTCCTAAAACTCAAATTTTCCCATTCCCTACCCTTCTTCGTCTTTATTTTTCTTCTTGTTTTTTGTTTTCCTTCCTTTTTCCTTGTTTCATCTTAAAAACGCGTAGGTATTTTCTGTTTTTTCTTCACGTTGAAAGTATTTTCAAAGTTAGAGTCCTGTCTCTTGCATGTATACGATAAGGATCGTTACTCGGTTGGTATTTGACGTTTTGACGTTTTGAGTTTATCGCAAAGAAGAGTAGAGCAATTTAATAGGAACAATTTGTGGTTCTAACCGTCGCTAATTAGATCAATATTTTATTAATCTTATTATGTTTTCTAATTAACTTCTCAACTCTAATATAAGAAAGAGAAAACTTTATCCATATAATAAATAATAAATTAGTACTGCAATAAAAATTTAAATATTTAATATAAATTTTATATATCAATTGATATTATATTAATAATAATCATTATATTAATTTATTATAATGATATTTAATATTTCAAAATTTTATATATATTTAATAAATTTGATATTGATTTTATTAATAAATCAAATCACTTTGTAAATAACAATCGAACAAATTTGGATTATCGTAAAATTAATTGAATAAAAAAAGAAAAAAAGAAAAGAATAACGTTTAAATGTAAAATGTTAAATTTGAAATGAAACGTGCTACGTGCTTTCACGTTTAATATTAATTATAAAATGGCGTTAACGTATTGAAAGAAAATACAAAAAAAGGGGACAAAATTGGATAGAGCTAATAATAAAGGGAAAGTAGTAGGAGTAGTTTGTCAGGGTTGGGTTAGGTTAGAGACACGACAACGTGTCATAAGATATAACACACATGACACGTGACGCTAGTCCTGCAAGGTATAAAGTAGCAATGTAGGCTAATGTGACGTCACGTATTCCCTTGTAAGGGATTTCTTCTGGCAAGGTTGTTAATTAGACAACTTCTAATACGCGTGGTGATTATCATTAAACTTTTCCTACCCCATTCAATGTAACTTCTCGAACGATGTAAAATGTAGAACCTTGTGAAGTATTTCAATCCTAGTAATATTCAATCCTAGGATTGATGTAAAAAAGTTTGACCTTAATATTTCTCAAATTAAATCTTTTAACATTGTCATTAATTCGAGACCCAAAGAGAGAATCTGATTGATCGAGAAAATGTGATAGATCATTTTATTAATATTATAGATAAATGTTTTATAAATCATTCGCAACTGAATATTAAAAACTGAAACTAGTTACATTCAAGAGTATCCGGTTCCCTATTTAATGTTAAATTTGTAGTACGGAAAAACTATAGAACTCTTGTTTAGTATATCAGTGATATAGATCTCGTCGTTAGTTGTACTTAGAATGTTTGAGGTGTGAAGTGACAAATGATCACTAAAGAGAACAGGGGCTAGCAAGAGGAATCGAATAGTATATGATGAACTACTCCACTTAATAGTAACAATGCATTATAGAGACCCTTAAAAGTAACATTTAATAAAAGTAACAGCAACCAAGTATACTAAGTTTTACTATTGCATGTTACCTTGTAACATTGACGATCCTCTCATACTGAAATATATTATTACTAGTTATTAGAATATTTATTCCAATTATTATCAATTTCTTTATAAGATGTATATTTGTTGTGTTAATAAATAGGGATATTATTAATCGACCATTGAAGATTAAATATTAATAATTATATATAATTAATTATAATTATTTTATATATATTATATAATTATTATTATATATTATATTAAATTTTAAATATAGTATATTTTATTGATATTTATTTATTAATAATATATTTATTTATTATATTTATAATATTTAAATTTAAATATAATATATATACATTGTATTAAAATAAATAAATAAAATAGGGAATAGAAAAGTGTGTTTGAATATTTTTGTTTCTATCTATCTATCATTCTATCTTTCTTACTTTTTCTCTCTATGTCTCTCTCTGGCTCTCTTTTTCTCTCTTTCCATCATTAGCTTCAATAGAAATCTCGTATCGCGCATGCGGCCGACCTCGATGGTGCTTTTCACCGCAGGAACTCTAACACGCGAAATTCGACGAAGAGACGAGGACGAACAGTCAGCGTCGAGCCGCGTTTCCGCTCCGCTTGCGCGTTCTTTCGCGAGAGGAGGACGAGATGAACGATAAAATCGTCGTCCTCTCATCTTCCAATACATTTTATAAATCGGAAAAATTAATCCTCCAATCGCGTATCGTATAGAATTAACGCTAGAAAAAAAAACAAACAAACAAACAAACAAAATAAATCGAAGACAAATTTTCTTTCGTATATAATAATATCGAAGAGTAATAAAATAAACACAAAAAGAAAATAATAATAATAATAAAAGATAAAAAAGGGATTCGTAAAGAGAGAATATTTTTTAAAAAATTCATTATTCGCGTAAAGATTCGTTTTTGAAAATCATTTACGCGTATTCTCATTCTATTACGGCAACCTCACCCCCCTCCACCTCCCCACTCCTCCCCCTCCCACCAGTTTAATATCGTTCAAACGTAAGCTGTGTAAAATCTTACGCGGGTGTTTTTTCTTTTTTATTTTTTTTTGTTGTTGTTTTTTTTTCTCCCCCGAAGCATGGCTATCATGCAATCCTGTTGTTGCTGGCAATCAGTTCGCAGAGGGAGTTACGCTTGTGCCATTTATACCGGAGTAAGTAACACCTCAGTCTACGATTGATTTCACCCATTTTCTAATGAAAGCCTAAAGGGGAAGTACGGCTAGTATTCGAATTTCTACTAGAAATTCGATTTTTTTTTTTACAATGTTTTTCTCTTATCATTTACGATAACAAACACATTTATCATTTATTAATTATCGAAAAATAATTCTATTGTTCCCTTTTTCTTCTTATCAAACATCTAATATTCGAACGTAAACTTACAAACGTTATCCTTTCATCTAAGAAATTGTTCAACTAACTTGACAGACACACACACAGACAGATGACAATTTCAGTTATTTCTTATTACTTGCAGCTTCGAACATTGAGCTATGTAAACGTCACATTTGTTCGATACGCGATAAATATCGAGAAACCCATCAATCTATCTTTTTCCTATAATATTTCATAGGATATATTTTTCTGATCGTAATTATTATATTTTATCGTTATTACTTTCCTCGTTATATTCCATATATATTCCGATGTAATCGATAGATGCGAATGTAACGACCAATGGGTCTCTGGTCTCGTTAAATGAACGAACTGTCGTTCGCTAATATTTCTGATCGTTTGAGACAATCTAGAAGTAGTCCATGTGCTTACAATGTGGTCCAACCTATACCCTGTTGCTGCTGGTCGATATTTGCGTCTAACTTTTATACAGATACACAAACATAGATATATCATAACCGTATAAAACTTGTATTATATTTTAATTAAGATCGAAAAGCTAATGGTACGACGAACTTAACACGAATTTTCACGATAATCCATTTAAACAACAACAACAAAGTATAATATTTATTTGGAAATATTTGATTCAACGTATGAAATTTAAAACCCCTTTTAGTTCTGAATTCGTAATAATCATCGATCAAAAATACCGTGTGCTTTTAACAAAATTGATTACTTACGTGAATACAAATAGAATTATATTTTTACGAAAAATTTATTGGTCGTTTTAATTTCAATTAAATGTAAACGCGCGATACGTTATTCGCATAATTGACGGGAGAATTCGTGGGGAAAAATTGAAAAATCAGAATATTATTCAAAAATCACGCGCGTAATAACAATTCGTTTAAGGCTGGGAAAAAATAATTAAAATTAAAAAAAAAAGAAAGAAAAAAGAAGATAAAGAAAAGAGAAGAAAAATTCTAAAAAAGAAATATTCTCGTTCATTTTTCTGATTTCTGATATTCAATTCGCGAGATACGATATCGAAAACAACAAAATATATTTCAAATGATATAAAGAAAAATGAACGCATATAACAAAATCATAGGATTCAACGCGTGATCATCCGGCGCATTCATCGACCCATGGGAAATTTCATAGCGGTTAACAAAGTATTATAGTTAATTTAATCGCGAAAATGTGATTCGTTCTTATCAATAACACGCGATGCATCATCCATCGAGATGATCAAATTTTCATTTAAATTTACAAATCTCATTTTTTTCAATTGTTTCAAACATCGTAAGAGCAAAAAATACTTGTCTTACGTTAATTAAAAATTTATTTATCTCCGGTTAAAAGTTTTTTTTTTATATGTTGAAAAACATGTCATTAAAATTAGTTTGAAATTAAAATACCTTTAATAAAGGTATCTTCATAGAATTATTTTCTTCATTTCAATATTTTGATGCTCACCGATCGTTGAGAAAAAACTTTCCGTTAATAATTACAAATGGAAAACTCTAAGAAAATATTTAATTTAAAACTTGTTTTATTTTTGCAAATGTTCTAATTTAACAAATTTTACTTTTACTACTGTTACTAATTAGAAATTTTCTTCGAATTTATTTCTCTCTCTCTCTCTCTCTCTCTTTCTGGTGGATTTAACGGAGAAACTTTTTTCTCCTACGTAAAAATGAATCTAACAGTTTGCAACACAAGGCATAGAAAATTTCTTATTTGCCCATTCATTATTCTGTTTACGAGTTCATACCTACTGCGAAATTATTCTACATAAAATTATTGATTTCGAAAAATATAATATAAAACATGTGTGAGAGACCGAAGAAAAAATATTTCTATTATTTAAATCAACTTTTTAAATGATTGTCATTCGATTAGGAAACATTTAAGGGTGTTACGTTCATTAAATAATTTTCAATTAATTCAATAAACAATAGAAAACGGACAGAAAAACTGTTACATTTTTTTTTTTACACTATGCAGATAAATTTTAAAAATAAAATCAAATATTTTGTTATTTTATATGAATTTCCAATTAAAAAAGAGAAATCATGAATAATTAACAAAGGTATTTAATTGAGATTCACACCCAGAACACATTTTTTTATAAATATTCCTACACCTACTAAATATAGACGAATAATTATTTATTATAAAAAAAAAAGGAAAAAAATCCAATAGTAGAACAAGATGATAATAGGATGGTAAATGCGTTTGTTACCAATTTAAATGCAAACAACGAAATTGCATTCGATAGAAACGCGAGAATAAGAGACTACGATTCCCAATAGTCCAGTGCAATTGATAGAAGCAATATATTCTGATTATCGATCGTAGTAAGAGGCTTGTATCGAGTTTCTTTTCAAATCCTTTCCTATTTAGTCAATTGGTATATATATATATATATATATAAATTCAGTTCGTACACTAAAATTCGTCGTGAGTTTTACTAATGTCAAATAAAATTAAATCTGATAATAATAGACACGTGTGTTGTGGGGGCGGGGGGCGGGTGGGTTGACCAAATTTTTAGCCTTAAACGTAGAACCAATTTCTTTGGTTTTTTTTTTCAACAAATTTTGTTAAATATTATATTATATTAAATATTATATTATGTTATATTAATTATATATGTTATTATATATTATGTTATAAATTATTATGTTATAATTAATATTATATTATATTAATTATTATATTATGTTAAATATTATATGCTTTTGTGTGTATGTGTGTGTGTGTGTTTACGATTAAAAATTAAAGAAAAATTTCGAAGAATAATTTTTTAATATTTTTCGTATAAAATATATAATTATTCACGCGAATTTTCTGAATAATAATCCATTAAATGAATATATATATACTAAAATAGTGAATTTATGAATTTTTATGACAAAAAATTGTATAGAAAATATAATATATAAATGAAATATAAAATCAGGTCAACCGTGATGGCTTTTCCTTCCAACGTTTATATCCTTATAATGTAATACAAGCTTAACACGGAAGAAAAATATATACAATACCATACCACACCATACCACACCATACCGTACGATACCATACCAATACAAACCACATATACACACTGAGACATTTGGCAGTGCAGTTTAACAGCCGTCGTAAAGCCAGCAAAAGCATTAACTATTCTCGTAAAGTTTTCTTTTTTCTTCTTTTTTTCTTCTTTTCCACGAGAATGTATCGAAAGAGCAAACGAAAAGGATGAACGCGTAACTTCCCGTTTGAATATCTATCTTTACGATCGGCGTATATCAAAATAGAGGGGAGGGGGAAGAAAAAAAGAGGAAAAAAAAAACAAAATAGACGAAAAATAGAAAGAAGCCAAAAAAAGAGAGAAAAGTAGATGACTATCGTTGTACATACGTATGTATGTGTGCATAGGCCAATCCGGTAATAAAAAATAAAGGAACGGAACCAAAAATAGTCGAACGGTAAACCGAAAATCGATAGAGCACGAGATCGGAAAGAAAAAATGGTTATTTTTTTATGAATTGTTAAAGAACCGTATATATGAATTCTGTAACGTTGATTTCTATAACCGAAAACCTTGGCAGTTTTTTTTTTCTTTTTCGATAATAAAAATTAAAAATTAAAAAGAAAGACCAAATTTTCGAATTTACCTGTTCTAATACTTTAATCTATCAAACCAACGAACGAACACGCAGGGAAATTATTTTACGTTATTGAGGTAAATACATCAAAGATACTAGACTCTCACAGGCTTATAACAATATTGCTACTCTATCTCTCTCTCTCTCTCTCTTTCTTTTGAATATACACACACACACACGCACAAAACGTTCGATGTTAAATCAAATTAATTTGTTGAAATTGACATTGCGGTAATTTCTATCAACGATCACTTGAACGTTTCTGATTATTATTGTTACGATCTAATTTATTATAAAAAAAAAAAACATATTTTCAATTATTCGATGTTATTATACGTGCGTATAATTATGAAAGTGGTCTAAGTCATATATTTCTTGTTTCGAGATATTTAAAGGATTATATATTTGATCATTCAATGAATTCTATATAATATTGAAATAACAAATACTATCTAACGGTTCATTGTTGATAATATCGTGAAAATTATATTGAATTAATTTAGTTGAAATTAATGTGGCGTGAAATAATTAATAAAATTATTTTATATTTTAATTTTGACTTAGACCACTTTCATAATTATGAGCACATATATATACATATGTATGTGGATTAGAAGTTGGGAAAGTTCTTGACGATTTTTATAAATTATATTTAAGAAAATATGAAAGACTCGGCACGAAATTTAACTGCAACGCTTTTTGACGAACCTGAATATTATAATATATAAATATATAATATATAAATATAATAATATATAAATATATATAAATATATAAATAAATATATAAATATATATATAATAATATTTATTTCTCCAAATGAATATTAATTTAATCCTATTCTTAGTAATACAATTAATTACTATTAAAATCATGTTACAGATTTATTTTGCTTTATTAGCCATAATAACTGGCACGATATTGCAAGCAGAGAGCGAATATTTATCTGGAAATCGATCGTTACCAGAGTCCTCGAGTATCTTAGAACTCGGTACAATATCACCTGGTAAGTGATCACGTACACTTGTTAACAAATACAAAATAAAAAAACAAACAAATTAATATATCAAGGATGAACAATTAATATAGAATTTGTATTATTTCAGCAACATTACGTTTCAACATAACATTGTTGATATGTTCGTGTTCCGGTATAATTTGTAGTATTCTTCTCGTCTATGGTTTATTAAAGGTAAGATTATAATTTTTATTTGATTATTATATCTAATCTAATAATAACAACAATTTTCTCTGATATATTATTTCTCTTGAATAATTCATATACCTGTGTATATTTTTCTTATACGTTAAAGATAGAACAAGAAAAAAAGAAAAATAACAATAAAAGAAAGAACGAATTCGTTGTGGGATATAAAAGAGAAATAATTTTTATTCATAAAAAAAAAAAGGAAAAGATAAAAACAATAACAAAAAGAAAAATACGATAGCAAAAATATAATACGAGCGAATGAAAAGGCAATGAATAAAATATAAAATTGTCGGGCGCGCTCGCTTTTATAATATTTTTCTTTTGATCTCATTTTTCTTTTTTTTTTTTTTTTTATTCCCCCGGGGTCATCCCGAAGGGGAAAAAAATTGTATTATATTTGAAAAATTTTTAAATACGCGCGATTAAAATAATACGTTTCTCTATACGAGTGTGTAGAATAAAATTGTTCATTCCAAAAGTTAACGAGAATAACAAAATATAATATAATATAAAAATAAAACAAATAAAAAAGAAAAAAGAAAAAATACGCAGGAGAAGGTTTATCTTCGACGTCGTTCATGTTTCCAAACGACGCGTACGTTCTCTTATCGTTCTCACGTTATTTGCCTCACCGGCTACTATTTTCACGAGATATAAATTTTCCACTTTCACACCGTTAATAAACAACCTTACGTTCCTACCTTTCCTTGGTATAGAAAAGCCAACAGTCCAAGTTGCATCGCGAAATATGTGTACCTTTCTAAAACAACCCCTCTTCTTCTTCTTCTTCTGCTTCATCTTCTACTTCACTCTCTTCCTTTTATATTTTGCTTATTTTATATAAAATAAGTAAGATTATCTAAATGAGAAAAAGATTAATTTCTACGGTGAAACACACCCTTCCTTCTTCCTTCTTCTTCTTTTTCTTTGATTTTCTCCACGGTCTCGCACGCTCATCGTTTCTTCCTACAAAGAAAATCTTTTGAGGAAGTATAAAACGAGCTAAAGAGAGAAGGGTAACAATCCTCCCCCCCACCCCCACCCCCATCCATTATAATCAATATTTTATGAGTTTCCTTTCTCGCAAAGTTATTATGTTTTCTTTTTCTTTCCTTTTCTTTCTTCCACCCTTTTGTTTTTCATTGTTTAATTTTATTCTCTTCTTTTTCTTTCACTTTTCATGCATCTCTCTCTCTCTCTCTCTCTCACACACACAGACACACTCTTTTTCTCGTTGTAATTTGAAAAGAAAAATAATATGGCAAATTATTTTCCTTTCTTTTTTTATTTTCTCTCTCTCTCTCTCTCTCTCTCTCTCTCTTTTTACTTTCCTCTTATATAAATTGATATGAAATTTTAATGAAAAAGAAAAAATATAATGATAATTGATTGAATTGAGAATTTTTATCGTTTAATTTAAGTTAATTTATTTAATTCCTTTTAGTTCTCTCGTATACATCGAAACGGTTAGTTTCTAAAAGGTTAGTTAATTAAACTTCTGTACGGAATAATTATGAAACCCGAGGTAGAAAGGAAGGTAGGTAGGTAGGAAAGTCTTCGAGGTTACAATTTTGTTTTAGCGTGTACTTTTAAATTATACAACAAACGACCCATTTGAGATTTTCGTGCATTAATACGCCCCGTTTGCGAAAACATGTTTACAACGATCTTACTTCTTTTCTATTATCGAATTACTATCTTTTTCTTTGTTTTCTTACTTTATAAAAATCGTTCGGAAACGTGTAGGATTCAATTTGGAAAAAAAAATGTAACTCGATGAAAAGTGTCAAACTTTTGTTATTGTTTCGTCCCAACTGAAAGCAATTTAATGTTACAAATTTGATGCTTGCGTAGAACTTGCCAACTACTTATCCTAATCTCGCTTAGATCTATAGCTCGTGCTATTAATAATCAATCCGTCCGAAATTAGGGCTAAGTACTTCGGTGTACTGCTGTCGGTGCTCTTTGCACAACAACTTTAAAGTCTTATCGTTAGAGAATAGTTGAGAGAAACACAAAGAAGATCAATTCGAAGGAAGTCCAATTATTTATCTGTACAAAAATTATTTGGACAAATTAATCTGTTGAAAAATTTGGCACGCGTAATTTTGAATTAAATCAATCAATTGGATTAATTCAATCAAACGAAATCGAATCTCTGTGTAATGTAAAATATCGCGATTAATATTTAATATTGAATTGTAATGTTTCATTCTCAATTAAATTAAATTAATATTAATAATAAATTTCGTAAGAGAAATGTTTCGATAACATATTTTTGATTATATCAATTAACCCGATTAATAAAATTTAATTAAAAGGAAGTCGAATTATTTATACGTGTATACAAAATACGATATAATTAATATTTTATTTTGTATATTCATTGAATATACTTTTTTGAGATAGAAAAAATTTTCGAGCGCTTATCAAAAAAAAAATGTAAGCTTTGAAAAAGAGATCAAAAGTATATAAGTACTTCCCCAAAGAGAGAGAGAGAGAGAGAAATATATTATAACGTTCGTAAAATATTTTTCTCTTCCTCTTTGAAAAAAAAGTAATCGCTTATAAAAAAAAAAAAGAAAAAAAAAAATGAGAAAAAACCTTGAATTCTGGATCGTATAATTTAATCTTATGAAAAAACATGATAAGTTCTTGTCGGTGATCATAAAGAAATTGGCCTCGGTTTGTTTTAAATACTTTTTCAAGTAACCAAGAAGACAGGTAAGTGAGAAATTAAAATGGATGAGGAGGGGACTTTATTCGAGTAGCGAGAGAATATTTCAAACTTAATAAGTCATAAAGTTGTTCGTCTTGTCGTCTTGTCGAATTTCAAATGAATGAATTTTCCTCTTTATATGTTTATTTGTTTGTTCCTTTCTTACTTTCTTTCTTTCATTCATTTAGTTTTATTCTTTTTTATTTATTTTTTTCAGGACAAGCGAATATTCCTCTTACCATGGATCGTTAACATGATCTCTTGCAGTACGATTGACATTTCACACGTATTGTATCTAATCTTCATAACGGTGAGTATTATTATTATATCAATTAAAATATACCACCTATATTGATTACATTAACTATATATAATATAAATTATAATAGATAATAATTAATCTTTTGAACTCGATTAATTTCCAATATTGTTCCTTTTTCCCTTTTAATTACTTTTTAAATCGATTTATAATTAAATTATATATATATTTACTATTATTATTACAATTTTATAATTTATATTCAACAATTCTTTAAAACAGTAATAAAATTTTAATGATAAATAAAACAAATGCTACAACAACGATTGATTTACCTTTGTCACTTTTAGTGTGACAAACTAAAAATACTAAAAATAAATTCAAAAGGTTAATATATTTTATAAATTATATATTATATATTTATTTAAATAATATTCCAACCACCCCAATTTATTAATTGTCACATTTTAATAAACATTTACTACACGTTAAATGTGACAACTAATTTCTAATAGAGAAAATATAATTATAATATATATTATATAACGTAATAATAGTAATAATAATATTAATAAAATGTCGACACAAAATCGTTTGATAATATTACCCCCACAAGACTTTATATTTGTATTTTTTTTCAATATATGGACTTAGAATTTTCTACACGAACGAATTACAATAAAAATCCGACTTATTCTTAAATCCCGATGATAATAATAAAGGAAAAAGAACAAAATTGATCTGGGTCAATCGTATGAACGAAAAAGGGTATTCAATTTCGAAATTACATTTTCCTTCGACCTTTTACACGTAAAAACCAATAAGAAAAAATAAAACGGGATCATAATGACTTCTCATCAGATCGGTCAACTTTTTTACACGACCACCCTCCTCCCTCTCTCTCTCTCTCTCTCTCTCTCTCTCTTGCTTTTATTTTCTTTCTATTTGTATTTACTTTTCCCGAGAAAAAACCATACATATACGACGTATATATACTAACGTGTTGTAAAAATGTGTTTTCCTCATGAACTTAACATTGCCTTAGGAAAGAACAAATTGAAATTATTTGACTGTTGCGTTATTAGTTTTTCGTTCTTTCGTGCTTACATACCAAAGAGAGAAAGAGAGAGAGAAAATAATAGAAGGAAGTAATATACGAGTATTAAATAATATAAAATTTAAAAGTAATCATACAAAATGTGATATAATAAAATCAAATCAAATAAAAACATTCCAATATAAAATATATATATAAATGATAAAATAATGATAAAAATATTTGATCGATCGATTTTATGATATTTTATGATATTTTTTGACATTTTTATTTTGTTTTTTATTTTTTTTTTATATAATCTACCCCCATAAAGTTGTCCGTTAATGGTTCGTAACGTGACATATTATACGAGTAAAAAAACGATCCACATTGGCTGAATTTCTATAAAGAAATACGATCGTAAATAATCGATTAACGATCGTGATATTTATATACTTTAATAATTTATAATAAAATATATCGTTGATACGTAATATAAACAATGTTTTGTATTTTTTTTTCTTTTTTTTTCTTTTTCTCTTTCATTCCGACGAATGAATCATTTTTCGTTCAAATAAAAATTCATAAAAATTCACACAATTTGCAATAGCGTAGAATTTCTATGCGAAATTATTGAAAACTAATCTATCTTGTGATCCTATCAAACGATCTAAAGTTATTGGGTATATTATATTGTTTGTGTGCTTTTTTTTTTCTTTTTTTCTCTTTTTTCTCTTTTTTTGTTTCTTTTTGCTTTCCTTTGTATCGCTTTATTTTACGTTCATTTCACATCGTGTATCGGCCCCTCAATACCTTCAATACATTCTCGCAAACAACCTTCTCTAACCCGAATCGTATTTGTTAACGTGCAAGAGAAACCGTATCCAATTTCCTATACAATCGATAGAATAATAAAGACGTTAAAGACAAATAACAAAAAATCAACGCAATTTATATTTATATATATCTGTATATATATAGTTATATGTTTTATATAAATTCATACAATCCCAAGGATTTAAAAAAATAAAAAATAGAGAGAGAGATAGAGTGAAAGAAAGAAAAAAAAATAAATAAATAAAATGTTGTACAGGATGCAAAAGCTTTTCCTCTCTTTTATGTTTCCTTTTGTTCTGTCATCCCTTGTTTTTTATTTTCCCTTCCTTTTTTCTTTTAGGGGATATTTTATTTCTCACATTTTCGTCAATAAAAAAAGCAACACGATTGAACGCAAATTCAAACCTTTTCATCGTTGATCTACGTCATCTTTTCTGTTGCAGCCAAACTTTAACCCAATAATGGCGATGCTATACACGCTGAACTTTTTCCTCCTCTGTTTAAACGTGAGTATTTTTATATCGTATTTTATCATTGATACACTCACGCTCAAACACATACATGCTTACATACATTTATATGTAAAACGTATTTTAAATTTACGTTGATTAATTTCTGATTAATAATTCCAACGAAATAAAATGAAAAATTGAATAGAATGGAAAAAGAACAGAAAAAGAACAAAATTTAGGTCATTGGAATTTTTTCACGCGTTTACATATGTGTGCGTGTGTGTGTGTATTTATATTATAAATGTAATATTATATTATATTATATTATATATTATTAATTATTATATTAATTATTAAATTATAATTAATTATTATTATTAATTATTAAAAAAGTTAATTATGTATATAGGTGTACTCTCTTCTATGTGTTATCTCACAATATCAAGAATATTTGGCCGATCGTGGTACGGCAGCGGATGACAACAACTACAGGGTCAGTATTCTGAAAGTCTCACGAAGGAAAGGGCAACGTGATAAGGGAGGAAAAGTTAAGTGTACAAATATTCATTTTTCTTCAGCATTCGAATTCACTTCTCGTTCGAATTATCTTCGAAAATTCACTTTTATTCCATTACGTATTCTTAACTTTTCAATTGTTTACGATTTCTTCGTTATAGAAATATAAACTAATTTTATATAAAAACGGATGAAATTTAAATCTCAATACTCTTAAACTACTTGCCCTCTCGTGAAAATTCCATAATTAATTTTGCAATTAATTATTTCTTGAAAAAACTATCTGGATTTGCTAGAAATTAATTCGATATTATAAACAAATATTATAATTAAATTAATAACAAAAAATCACCGCGATAATTGATAAGTGTAAATTGAAATGAATATTTAAATAAAATAACATTTCTAATTATGAGATCGTATGATAAAATTTTTGTTACAATATACTTACGTATGAAACCTAATTTCTTTCATGAATTAATTGAATTATAAACGTTTAACGATAACATAATAATATAATATAAAAAGATAAAAGGAATATGTGTGTGATAATAATCGAAATGTTAGTTTATTGTTCTTCGAATGATACTAAAATCGATAATGAAAATATCTGTGTATATTCAACGTTGTTTTTCCTATCTCAACTTTGTCACTTTATTAATACGAAGAAGTCGTAAACTACTACGTTTAGGAGAGGGAAGTAAAATCGATTGATTATATTATTCTAGTGTTTCCGGCTCATATGACAATGCGACGCGACACGGTTTCACGTGATTTATATTACTTACCAAAATATTCTCTTCTATCCGGCAAACGTTCTCTTTTATATATCACAGAAAGTAGGAGCCAATACCAGCTCGAGAATATAATGAGATCTTTGATATTGATCGTTTTTGCCTCTTTCATCTCGATTTATCACTTCGCTAAATCCTATCAACCGGTCTATATTAATCCTTAATTATTATATATTACTCCTAATAATATTATTTATTTTTGCATTTCATTCTCTAAAGAAATAAAGAAGAAGAGAGAAGAAGAAAACCTTTCTTTTCTCATTTATCATCAATTTTGACGTATTATTTATTTCGATGAAAACAATTAATTCATTTTCTCGTCTCTCGTTTTTTCCTTTTTTTATTTTTTTTTCTCTTTCTTCGTTCGCATTTATAAGTCGAATTTAATGAAATTCTTTTTACGTAGTAACGAAATTAAATAGAAGAATTTTATTATTTCGATTAATCAAGTAAATTCGAACAAATTTTATTCTCCTTAAATAGATCGATGATATAATAAATCATTTATTTATATATAAATATATATTTCTTTTTTTAAATATTAAATCGATGAAATAAAATTAACGGAGAATATCATTTCGGTTGTATAAAAATATTATTAAATTTCTATCGTAATGGGAATACGATATAAATCATCAACAGTGTAAATTAGAGAGAAAATATTTGTAGAAAAGAAAAAAAAAAAAGGAAAAATAGTCACGGTAAGTTGAAAATTCATCTCTGAACGGAGTTAAAACCAACGCGATTATAATTTCGGTTGACTCCTCTATGTATCTTATATATGTAAAAGAAAAATATACGTATATAAGTACGACATATCTCTGAATTTCGCTTACCCTCTTGTCGTCACACCCCTAAGGGAATAGAAATACGATGCATCAGCTCCTTTCGCTTGACTTTGCTCTTGGAATACCGATGTTCTCTTCCTATATGTATACCAGTCGAGATATAAAACCTATACACCTTGTTACACTTTCAAAACGAACGACCTATCCTTCCTAAACGATTTTCAAAAACTTCTACATTCGAAAGTTAACATTCGAAATTTATATCTTTTCTCGAAGAAAAATTACTCAGAAGTACGACTACAATGCGTCGTACGCGTTTCTCTCTCATTAAATTTTTATTTGCATCATTTAAACAAAAATCTAAATCTTATATTATCATTTTTAATATATAAGAAATGATTTATATTATTTTTTAAACGATTTTCACAAACTTCTATATGAGATTTAATTTTAATTTGAAATTAATTATACGTAACGTGTTAAATAGAAATATTCCATACGCGTGTCATTCAATTTATTTGCATAATTTTAAACAACTTTTAATCTCATTATGATTTTTAAACGATTTCCAAACTGTTTTAATTCGAAATTAATTATACGAGAAATATCAATAAAAATATTACACATCTCTGTGTGTGAAATTTATTTGGATAATTTAAATTGTTACGAATTTGTTACGAAAAATTGACAAAATTTCTTTCAATCAAATTTTAATCGGATAATTATTATTAAAAAATAATTCACGAACTCGTATCATCATTATAACAAATTCATTAATTCCATAATAAATTCGATACAAAAAAAAATCCAAAAAAATAAATAATATTAATTCACGTATAATTAATTACCGAAACATATAATAATTAATCGAAGTTTATTTGATTGCAATTAAATGTCATTCGAAAGTATATCCAACAAGCAAGCAGTATTATACCCAAAGGAAACAGTATATCATTGATTAGGCATACCAGGATAATCAAAGAGAAGGTTCGAGCTTTGAATAGTTTGAAGTGTACTGATTGTATACCAAACAAGGTTTGGAGTAAATCGATGGGAATCACATGGTAATATATATATATGCATCTATTCCTCTGAAACTCAATGTAGGAGACGATAATTACGAAATTCAAATAGATCTCTCTGATGTAAGAGAGGAAGTTATAGTATATTATAATTACTATCCTTCCTGCGTAAATCTGTACAAGTGTTTATACATATACAGAACAATCCTCTTCAAAGTAATACAAATATAATAGATCAATAAATTATATCCATTATTATTATTATTATTATTATAACATTAAGATCTCTATTACCACACAAACGCAGTATACAATTAATTAATTGATTAAAGTACTTTTTTTTGTCTGTTTCTTTTAATGTTATATCAGAAATGAAGAAAAATATTCGAACACAATGTCTTCTGGACATGGTTTAAAACAGTCATTATGCGACATCCTTTGAAGGTTCCAGTTGTGAGATACACAGTACAACCAACGACAACTGCAACATCCTGTTTGAGCTCACGAAAAGGAACGACCAATAACGAGACGAAAACGACACCAACCCCAACCCAAAGTCCAACTACATCACGGTATCTTTCGTTTCCTATAAAGAGTCCTACGGTAGGACGAGCACATAAAAAGCACGTTCAATTTCCGGACACCCCAACATCAACGTCTAGCTCAACGCCAACGGCAATACCGATGTCTATGGAAAAATCAGGTGAGTGCATTTTCTTCTATCCTTTGATCAATTTACAACTAGTAAACACCAACTGACTGTATAAAGGGTCTAACTGTATAAAAATATCTGGACGTGATTCATACTCGATAAATAATATTATTGTTATTATCATATAAATGATGTCATCACTTGAATAAAACTTCTTTGATCGATAATTAATCCTTTCTTTCGAATACAAATCATTTGCCCGGCAGCATTACACATCAATCATAGATACACTTTGCTATGAATACAATTACAAAATTAACAGAAATACCGATAGACAATTTCTGTTAACTTTTCTCTAATTTTAATTACATCATATTTTTTTTTTATAAATATAATATTACAATCAATCGTTGATTAAGATATGCAGTTGTGATAACTATTACTCTGACAGATACTAATTAATATCAGGATTAAGAAATAAATACTATCTGAAAATATTGTTCAATTGTTTAACCCTTACACGATATTAGGGATACGCCATGAACAAAAAAATATATATACAAACATCGTTCGAAAATTCTATATAAATATTATTTATTAATAATGATAAATGTTTTAATGATCGATTAAAACGAAACGAGACTTTTTCACCTCTCTCTCTCTCTCTCTCGGAAACGTTTGATTCAACATACTACTCACTCGGAAATGAAATTAACAAAGCAATATTACTTAATATCAATGATCAATCAATTTCAGAGAATAAATTCTATATAATAAATGATTAAATATTAAATATATTCCAATCAATAAAATTATCAATTTACAAAGTTGTACACGAGTATATATATTTTCTATTCCGTTCAATCGCTAAATAAATCCAATAACATTTGGATGTTTGATCATTTAAAGATGTGTGCTAGTTACTTAAAGATCAAAGGAAAGAGAGAGAAAGAGAGAATTTCGTTGAATTTCAAACGAGATTGGTAGGAAAATTGATTTATTTGTAGTAACGTGTTATATTTTAATAAATTCCCTCTATTTTCAGAAATTCCTCTGACGAACTCCAACGCAAAGTAAACTCCGCCGGATGTTGTAGGAGTTTATCACTCGAAACATACATTAATAATTAATCATAGATCAATTATTTCTAAGCATAGTGCTGTTAGTTTGACTATATCGTCGCGTAAAAAAAAAACAAAAGAAAAAAAAGAGAGATTTTTGTTTCTCTATTCGTGGTCTGTCGCGATCGATCGTATTTTCTTGAAACAATGGTTTCTGAAGGAGAAGTCATGGTGAGTTGGAGAAAAAGGGTTGTAAGAACACTTCGTTAAAAAAAAAAAAAAAGATTATCATCATCATCTCGCGAAAATCGTTAAATAATTAATATTACTAATAATAATAATAATAATAATAATAAGTAAGTTAAAATAAGAAGTTAAAATGATAGACTTGCAATTGAGCGACGGTACCTGTTCTTTGTATTTGTAAATATATTTTTTAGAGATATCCAAAGAAATATGTGACATTTTTTCAATAAATCATCGTTTATTGTATTTGGAAATTAAATCTTTTCCTACCCGGAAATTTAATCTTTTCCTATGCGAGAGAGCGAGAGAGAGAGAGAGATAGAAAATAAATCAATTAAATGTACACACGTGTAATACATTTGATATTAAATTGAGATATATCGTTCTTTATCAACAAGTCAAATCTTCAGATTCATTTTATTTTTGTTCGTTCCTATTCAGAAAATTGAATCATCGATAATTTATTTACTTGCCATCCAGTGTCAGCTGTTAATAATCCGATGTCAAAATGTTTAACAAAACTTGTATAATATATACAATTTTCCAAGAGTTTCATTTTTTAAGGATTACTGAAATACGAAAAACAGTAGATATATATGTATATTAATTTTGACAGTATAAATTTATCACAGATATTATAATGTGATCTAATCGTTTTTCTTTTTTGTTTGTTTGTTATATTAATGTCAGATTATTAATTAAAATTAAGACTATATATATATATATATATGTTTATATACACACACAATACATTTAAATTAATTTTTATTTTAACATGCACTATTTACACGATTATAATGTCATTTCATATCATTTCATTTAATGTTATTTCATTCGAAAAAAGAACAAAGACATGCATAATATAATTCTATAATAACTTTCACTCAAGAAAGAATATATATATATATATATATATATGTTTGTGTATATATATTCGTTAATGATTACGATCTTACATGATATCTATCTCAAAAAAAAGAAAAATATATATATATATAAATAAATTAATAAATAATATAATGTATGTGTGTGTGTGTTCTATTCAGTGTTATTGGTTTACAATATTAATATCCATATCCCTACATGAACATAATTTAATGGTTATAAAGTAAATAATTTCCTTAACAGATGAAGAGATTTTATTTTTACAAGATGTTAAATACGATTTGTTTTTCATTAATATATATATACATATATATATGTATATATATATACGACAATGGTAGATGTATGATATTCGTTCAGATACTGTTCGTTTTTTATACTAACTGAAATACTGATTTTGGCATACATACATATAAACACAGCCGATGAAAACGTATCATTTATAAATATCATACATAGTAGTTTTTAATTGTTTACATGTGAATAAAGCGTATTTTGTTATTAAATTATGAATTACTTTGTTTGTTAACCACTTATATATGCGCGCGCGAGTGTTATTAATAAGTGTTATTAATAATATTAATGCTATTTCACATATGAATTTTTTTCTTACGATTATTCTCTATATAAGAATTTTATTTGTATTTCATTTATTTCTTTTTATTTTGTTTCGTTTTGTTTCAAAGTTTGACGTATTTTATTTAAAAGACACACAAAAGGTGCTTTCGATAACAATTAATTTTCATTAGTTCAAATGGATTCATATTATTTTATCTTTCAACTATTCGAAAAGTATCTTATTTTTCAACAATAACAATGTTAAATTGATCGATGTTTAATGAACAAGAGCAGAAGGAACAGCTCGTGGAACATTATTACACATACCTTACACCGGATTTATGATTACACTTAAAAGTTTATGTACATAATCTATTATTTAGTATATCTTTGCGATTAAGAGGAAAAAAGAAAAGTAATAGAAATATAGTCGACGATTAAAGTTTTCTTAAGAAATATATAGAAATTGAAAATTTGTTCTGTGGTTATGATTTCTCCGTAATTATAATTCAATAAATATATTTAAATACTTATGGTTTGTTTATGCAAATGGTAGTACTGAATACGTTACAACTTTCGATATAATCATAAATATGATATACGAATGAATCCGAATAATGAATATTAATTCATTATTAATTTATTAATGCTAAAATGAAATTTTAATCTATATCTCACAACTAAAACAGAAATTATTTAACAAAGACGTGAATTCGTTTGTATATTAACTGGACCACGACAATTACTAAACGGTGGATTCTCGTCATCAGAATTATCACTTCGGCGAAATAACGTAACTGGATATCGACTGTATTGCGATTGTTCAGGTTGATGTCTTAATTCTTCTATGTATGCAATTCTATCCTTAGCAACTAGTTCTTGTATATGTTTACTTAATGTAGATAATTCGATCTTATCATCATAAATTCCATCGGATGATCCTAACTTCTCATAGAAGAGTATGTAAGGCGTATCTGGTGCTTTCAAATTCTTTAAATCTTCTAGAGAGGTGCGAGAAACATAACTGTCGTTGAATTTGTACCAATTCTGTTTAGAATCACAAGCATACGTGAAGTAATGTCCATAATCCATATTGTGACCGGAGTGTACAACAACGGCATAAAGTTGATAAGTTTCAGTTATCGAATTTGGTTGAGTTGATACCGGCAATTGTATAATGTCATTGTATAAAACTTTATGTCGTAATTTAGTTTTTAATCTACTTTCAAAATCGTAATGAAAATGTTTCAACGTTAAAATTAAATGTGCCGGTGCTTGTAAAATCTTAATTATTCTTTCCGCATCGCATAATATCATACACTTGTCGCATCTATATTTATTATCACCAGTTAATTTCTCTGGTGCAAGATAATAATCTATGAGATATTGAACGGATACGGCTTCTTGATTTTCATTTAATTCTTCTGGGAAGCACAATTGAAGATCACGAAATTTATCTATGTTGTGTGAACCAGTATTGCATCGCGCGCACTTATAGGTAATTTTTGATTCTCCACCTAACACTCTATGTACGAGAGATGTTGGGATAGTTATTTCTTCTCCACCAACAGATTGTATTCCACTGTCTGTTGAATCAGAATGATAATCAGAGAGATTTTGTGTCTGTGATAGCTCATCACCTGGTCAATGAAAAAATAACGTTTTTTTATTAGAAAGACGAAATATTACAAGATAACAAACTTTGAAATAAAAATAAAATAATCTTTACAAATTGTTTAACAATATAAGGTGAAAAATTACCTTGCGTAAAATCAGCTAACGATTGAGTTTTTCTTTGTAAATTTGTATTCCCTGTTAAATTTTCTTCTGTAGTCCAACGCTTAATGACTCCTGCTTCTTCTATTGGCAAATTATCACTGTCTTGTATATCGATTTTACATTGATAGCTAATTAAATCATTTGTAGCACATCGCTCTTGTTCGTGCAACATATCTAACAAGTGACTGTTTGGAGAGAGAAAAAGAATCTATTAGTAAACATCAAAAACAATTATTATTTTACATAAACATTGTTTCTAGTATTACAAGCATAACGTAGTTGGAAGAATATCATAAGTATATACGAACCAGAGAAATTCTGAGCTATCCTGTTGTTGACCGGGTAAAAAAGAAGCAGGTCGACAAGCATTCAAAATTTCATTTGGTGATAAAGAAATTCTATTGGAGTACAATAAAAGAGCAAATAAATCTTGAAGTTTCTTCAATATAACTTGTTCGCCATTATCATTAAAAGGTTTATAGTTTAATACTTCGTAACAAAATTCTCTTGTCATAAATAAAGCTTGTAATACACTGTTCATGTAGCATGTATTTCCAAGATTAGAAATACCCACTTTCCCGTATATAGATTTGGGTGATTCTAAAAAGGAATCTAAATCTTTTTCATTAGTCCAAGTGGGCCCAATAATTATTTCCTTGCCAACATTGTTTTGAGGCCTTACTGGCAAACTGATTTGCGAAGATATATAATCTTTAGAATGAGTAAATCTTGTCATAAGTGCGCTCTTAATATCGGTCATATCATGTATACATTCTCTACTAGATTTAGAATTGTCCTTATCTAATTGAGATGATATCTTATCCATGATATTAATAATAATATTTAATAAATGTAGGGAGCCTTGTCTTTTTAAAATAGGAAATATAATATCTGAAGCATTGTGACGAAGTTCTGGTTCTAACGACACTGAAAATATTAATTTCAACATTGTTTCTGTAACTTCTATAAGTATCGCATCCTTTTTCTTTCTTTCTAAACCAAATATAAATTCCATTATCCAACGACCAAGGCTATTTCCTTTCCAATTTGGAAGCCAAGTACATAAGACCCTTAAAGCCTCAATTAATTCATCTTCACATTGGGATTCCAAAAGTATCCAATCAACTGCTTCTTCGGAAGGTTCCATCAATTTTAGTACGGATGCTAACGCAAGAGCTGGTTCCTGCATTCTATTTTTATCTGATATAATTTTGTATAATGTTTTCAAGCATACAGAAGCAAGTACTTGTTTATTAGAACATATCTCACACAACAATGTCTGAATCTTGATAGCATTTTCATTAAACTCATCATTTTTTAATGGTTGATAAGGCGGAGAGAGATTGGCCAAACTTATCACTATTGCTTTTCCAAGTTCTACGTAATTATTGGACTTACAAAATAAAATATTGTAATCTTTCAATTGCTCAAGAATCTTCTTCAAATCGTTCATATCGTTAATGTGTGTAGTTGTCAAGAACATCGTTAAATCACTAACAAACGTACTAACATCCGAATTAATCGTTATTACGTTTTTACAATACCAAGAAATAATACCAGGTATTTGGTTAACATTTGTGATAAATAAATCCCTTAATATAGGCCTCAAAATATCAATATAATTATTAGCTTGATCGTATACCTGATTACCTTCGAACTTCTTTAATTTGGCCCATCCCTCAGCAATCTCTGATTGTTTTCCTGTTACTATTAAAGTCAAGCTATGTTCTATATCACGTTTTATTTGTCCCGTACCCATTGTTATTAATTAGGCGCACTGACAAATTGCACTTATAACTTTCTCTTTCTTTATATATTTTTACTTAAATGAACTTATAACTATTTTTAACCTCAATTGACAATGACTTTCACGAAAATCAAAATGATTTCATGGTCACATGAAACAGCTGGTCAAACAGCCAACACGAACAGATTGGCACAATGGTATTCACCGCTTTAGGCCCATAACACAACTTTCTAAGATCCATAGAAAGATCAAAATATTCACGATAATAGGTTCCAATTACGAACGAATCATTGAATATAGCTACTAACTGACCAATGAAATCGTATGATATAACTTTATGTTTAAAGCGACATCTTCTGGATTGGTCGATGTATTTTCGACATTTCTCGAAATATAATTTTAAATAAATCAATTGATATTACTAACATATTTTTTTATTAACTATGCGTATTTTAATTGTTCTTATTATTGTTTCCTTTTCTTTTTTTTTCTGTTACCACAAAAATTTATCTGATGTGAAGCAATTTAAAATTCTCTAGTATCGATAGGTAAATTATGGCGCGAAATATGAAAAAGAAACTGAAATCCACTTGCTTCGGTAGTCACATGATTTAATATCACTTAAATATGTATAAACTACGTCTAAAATTAACAGGTAACATATGTTGTTTCTTACTATAATTAGAAAAATATTTTAATGGAAATATAATTTATATTTAATAGATATATAAAGATTTATGTAATATGATATAAATAACAAGATTTTAATGGTCAATTATAAAATACATGATATTATCATATTTTACCCGTTAAAATTTGGTGTTATGATCATTCCTTGACTTCGCATTATATTAAAATTTGTAAATTGTAAAATTGTTTAACATTCTAATGATTAAAATTTTGCTTATATATATAGCAACTCTATAAAAGTGATTTTACAATTATTTTACTAATTCAAACAATTTTTATAACAAAGCTAAAAAAAATTGTTATAGGCAAGACACGTCGTTGATTATTTCAGCCATCATATTTCTATCTTGTAGCGCTGCACCGATTTCTTCTTGATCCCATTGTAAACTTAATTTTGATAAACGAGCCTCCTTTTTCTTGATTATTCTTAAAATTCCTCTGGTTTCTATCAACGTACATAGGCATACAAATTCCGAAATATCAATAGCATGAATATTTCTTTTTTTGCAAACTTTTTTATAAACCTCGTGCAACTAAAACATATGTAAAATCAATAAATTATTATAATCTAATATATAATTTTTAAATATATTAATATTGCAAAATACTAACCTTTTTAATGGTAACATCTTTAATTTTTCCCTTATTTAAAATCAGTATGAAAGAACATAATAATAATTTTTGTTGTAAGGGAAGCGTACTTTCTTCTTTATCAATGTTTTGTGTACCACCGTAAACACCATTTAGTACTGTCATTACATCTTTTAGATCAACAGACTTTTCGCTCAAAGGTTGATCTTTTCTTGGACTAGTCGTACTATTCACAGGTTGTAAAATTTGTGCTGTCTGATGCGATTCAGCAAGCTCAATAACTCTTCTACTAATATCCAATGCTCTTCTAATATCACCTGAAATGGCAGCAACTTTTCCAGCTAACAATTGTAATGCTGGTCCAATTAATATATCAGGAACATTTGCTTCTTGAAGTCTGGTAGATAAAATATTAGATATTTGTTGCTTCGTATATGGAGGAAAATTTAGCAGCTGTGGCTTTAACTCGCATTTCGTTTGTAAACGTGGTAAAATTCTATCGGTTAAATCCAAAGCATTAGCAATACCGATTAATAGAAGTTTTGTATTACGTTTTGATGGCCATTCAAAAATGGAATACAAAACAGATTGATTTCTGCTTTCTAATTGATCTATTTCATCAAGAATTAATAGTAGCATCTTGTGATTAGATATCAAATATTTCTCTATTATTGCTTTACTCATCTTACTAGATTTTGGTACAGTTAAACCTAACTCTTGTATAATCTTTGAATAAATAGTAGCAGCTGATTTCATCGTAGTGCAATTAACATAAACAACTTGAAATTTTGATTTAAATTCTGATTGTTGTATTATTTTAGAAAGACATGCTGTTTTTCCGGTACCTGGAGGTCCAGAAACATAAAGAGATGCAGAAGATTCATTCTTCAAATGTTTACTAATGAATTCTTGTAATTTTGCTAATTCTGTCTCTCTTCCAGGCAAATTATCCGAAACAGAACTGTGCAAGGCTTTACGTGCATTACGATATTTATCTAAGCCAAGTAATTTCTTCGGACTTAATTTCTCCTTCTTTTCATCCAACGACAAATCAAGTTTATCTAAGAGAGTTGATGGAGTCAAAGGAACTTCCACAGATTTTTCCAATTTTCTTTGCTTCGGTGGTGAAGAACTATTATCGTCTATAAAGATAATGAACACATATATAAAACTCTGAATAATAAAATAATTCTTAAACACTAAAAATATTAATAAATGTACATACCTTCAGAATCATCAGATTTTCTTACACGTCTTGGAGTTGTAACATCGTTACTTATATTCTCTTTGGAATTTACTTTATTTATTTTAACATTTTCTGAATCAGAATCAGATTCGGATTCGCTGCTACTTAAAGTTACAATCTTTTTAACCTTTGGTATATATTGTGTAGGAATACTTCTCAAAGTCGCATTAGTGAAATCTTCTTTAATTTCACTTTCTTTGCTACCGTAAAAAGTACTTTTCTTCCTTATTGGAAAAAGTATGTTCGTCTGTTTACTCATTTTCAATAAGTCAACAATTTTTCTTTAATTTCTTAAAATCACGTAAAAAAAAAAATAATGACGAAAACAATATGTAAAAGTAGTAATTATAATAAAATATTCAAAATAATCAACGAATATAATATTTTCACGTCTATATTTAAAGGATGGTCGTCTATAAAATTTTCACTAGTTCAACCTCAAACGAAACAAACGACTACCTTCAAACCTTAAAGTTTTCATTAAAATGGAATTTTAGAAGCAATAGATAGTATATATAATGAAGATTTCCAAATTAAACAACAATATCTGTGACCCTCGCTCTATGACTCAGAATAAACTGGATACTAATCGACTAAATACACTAACGTTATGAGCAACAAGTAATCTTGCTATTAGCTTTCGCGGGAAAGTCTTTTAAACGCGGGAAAACGTGTGCAAGTGAAATAGGAACGAACCGGAACATGGAACAACGAAAATGATTCAATACAAATATTAACAAACATTTCTATGCATATTTATATAAAAATGTTTATCATTTTTTTCATTTCAGATTATAAAGTAATATTTATTAACATTTTTAATTGTTAATCAATATCAATAACAAAGTCCTTAATCAAGCCCTCTATAGGAATAATAATCAAACTACAATGGAAGATTTCCGGTATATAAAGCTAAGCATTTCTCTTGTCCATATTGATTTCGGAACTTGATGTGGAAGGTTGAACAGAAATCCACGACAATCGAGAATTAGAGAATTTCGTTAATTTTTTTAATTTAAGAGCATGAGAGCAAAGGTAAGCATTTAATTTCTAATATTATTATTTAATGTATAAGAATAAGAAATAAGTTATTAAAAATATATTACAAAATCAGCGTAATCAGCGATTCGGTAGTGTTACCTTCAGCCATGTGTAACGTTTAATTTACGAAGTTATTTACTCGTTTTATTAAATGAGTGGATTCTATTGTAATTTAATTTACAAGTTTTGTTACATTATAAAAATGTTTTTTTTATTTTTATATATTACATATAAAGATGTCTTAATGATAAAAAAAATGTTAATGGAGAATAGGTTATGTGAGTAATGTATATTTTGTTTTCAGTGGCGTAAGAAGCGTATGCGTAGGCTAAAGCGCAAAAGGAGGAAGATGCGTGCGAGGTCCAAGTAAACTGTTCTTTTTAATCTCTGTAAGTATTTTTATGCCTAATTAATATTTTCTTTGATAGCATAGTTTTATATATATTTAATCTTTAACGTGTATGTACATCAATGTATAGCAATTGATAATAATCTAAATTTAAAGCTCGTTAATTCATAATCTACATAAAGAGTTAAATGCAAATTAAAATAAATTTCTTGCAATATGTATAACAGAACTTGTTTCCTTTGTTACAGCTGTAGGAACGACATAGTATCACACTGAGATGTCATGGTTTCTAGTTAAATTTACCAGAAGTCTTACATGCTCTACTACTGTGTAGCAATCATTCCATCAATGTACCGTTCATACAGAGAGATAATTTTATAAGTCTTTATTTTATTCATCTTAAATAAAATGGAACCTCGATATATACAAATTTATATTTTCTATCATTATTTCCCAATCCTACTTTATATACAATTATTAATTTAAATTGATTTCGAGTAGCACTGATTTAAATACAAATAATATGATCTCTATTTTATTATAATTTGAATGTGTAATTGAAGTTAAATATATTTTGTTATTAAAATTGAGTTAACTTAAAATAAATTGTTCGTAATACTCATTACCGCCATCTGAGATATTTCGTAGAGATATTCGTCAGAAACATCTTGACCTGCTTGGAACAATGTTTTGAGGTTAGGAAATTAAATGAAGAAATCATGAGCAATAATATATTATCCAATTTGTTACGTGCAAGAAAAATATACAAAACATTTATTTCTCACAACAATAGATCTATTACTTATTCTTTATTAAAACAAACAAGATGTTATTCAGATAGTTCAAATACATTGTCTAAGGAAGAACCTGTGAATGAGAATGAAAATAATCTTGTAGAAAATATTAGCTCGAAATATAAATTATTTCAGGACAAAGATTCTAAAGTTATTTTGGATGTAGATGAAGAACGAGAAAGAATACTTTTAGATGAATTGCATGTAAAGGAGGAATATCATGATCCTTACGAAGGATTGAATTTAACACGTAAGTCAATATTTTTTTTTGTATAGAAATAGTAAATGTAAATAAAAACATTAATCTATGTAACCTGATAAAAGTAAAATATTTGTTAAAATTTAATTAATATTATAAAACATATTAGGTGGTATAAGCGGAGTCTATGAAATAGAAGACCTTATAGCTGTTCTTCAAAAAGATAATGCAAGAAATATCTTTGTTGCATCTGTACCAAAAGACTATAACTATGTAGATTACTTCGTAGTAGTAACAGGTAAATCTCAAAAGCATATGACTGCTTTAGCCGAATATGTACGTAAAATATTTAAACTAAAAATGCATAAGACCGATATCATCCCAAAAATTGAAGGAGCAAATTCAGCAGACTGGATAGCTTTGGATTTAGGTAGATATTAATTAAAATAATCTAAATAATTAATTAACTTTCTAATTTTGTACCGTAAACACAAAGGATGTTTATTTCTAGGAAACATTGCCTTACACATATTCTCATCTAAGGCTAGAGAACGATTCGATTTAGAACTATTATGGTCTGTTGGTTCGCAGTATGATGAATTAACAAATAGACCTCAACACGTGAACATTATGGATCAATATAACTCCTTCCTAAATTTACTTCAACCAGAAAATCCAGAAAACTCAGAAATTTCCAACAATCCATAAAAATATATACATCTTCATATAGAATTTATTGAAAAGTTAGAAAGTCAAACTGTATGCGTAACTTACATTAACACTGAAATAAATTCTATGAATTACAACAAATTAATATTATTATTAATATTATCATAATTATTGTAAGTAAGATATCTATCAACATCATCAATTTGAGATTATTAATAGCTAAGATTTGGGAAGAATATGAGATTTTCTTTACGAATAGTTAAATATACTCCTAACAAAGAAAATAAAAAGAAAATTATTTTGTACATTTTACTATGACCCTATTGCCTTTGTATCTCTCTCTTCCTTTCATCTATTATAATTTCTCATTTCTTTTAAATTTATTTTTACCAATTAAATCTGCGCGTGCGCATATCAATACACACACACACACAACATATATATATATATATACATATTTGTCTTACTTATCCTTCCATTTTTATTTCTCTCTTATCACCCCTCTCTAGTTTTTGGTCTATCAACACATATACTTCTCTTTCTCCCTCTTACAATGAAACTATTAAAAGCAATTCGTTGTCATAGCAACGCCGATATCTAAGAATCCTTTATCATTAGTCGATGGAATCGACCTTTATTGAGCTATCTGTTCAGTTTAATGTGTGATGACTAATCAAACACATTACATGTCGAAACCATGTATTTTTAAGCACTTTACCAATTAAATATACATATACATATATATGCATATATACATATATATATATATATAGGTTGTGTGTGTCAAAGCTTTTTACATTCTGCATTACGATCGGCATCATTTTTTATTTCACTCTTATATGTGTATATATTAATGAGACGTTACGTTAGAAAATATCAGACTATTTTGAGATTTACAAAAAAACTATATTTTTATCGTACGGTTTAATATTCGTTAAGTTTTGTATACCTTTGTGAAAACAGCTGAGCCAACAATAATTCTTGTTTAACCAAAGTCAACTTATATACACGATTTCACCTTAGCTTCATTTTGTTTAAATGATTGTACCAATAAGTGAGATAATTCATCGATAACGAGAGATCGTTTTATTTGTTGTCTTGTAACCAAGGAAAGCTAACATTCCTAGGATTTACTAGGTAAATCATTTATAGATCACTTCTTTCAATTTTATTCAACGATTTTTTCTTTTTCTTTTATTAATTGCACGAACAATTCATATTACTTTTTTGTTCTTTTGTATGTATATTTCTGTTCTTTGTTATTATGAATCATTTCTTTTTTTTTTAGAAATTTAATTTAAACAATCATAAGATTTTGTTTTGTAAATGTTTAATACATTGTTTGAGGAAAAATTTTCTTTTATTTTTGTATTTATGTACACATAGGATACGTTGCATGCGATATGATTATCGCGGGAAAAATATTTGAATTTTGTGTCAAACTTTATTATCTCTGTATTTAATATTTATTATTGTACGATTAGATTTAAAGTATTTGTAATTGTTGTTCCTAATTGTTCTTTTTGAAATTTGAGATAATATTGACAGTTTATTGTTGATATCTAAAAAATATATATACAAACATAAATCTTAGATTTTTAATTCTTAGGGTTAGGATTTCCAGATAATTAAATATCCATACTTGCAATTAATGTATTATTTTTGTTTTGTTTTGTATTAAATTACTTTTTACCAACATGAATTTTCTTTTTTTTCAGATACTTTATGTCATACAAAAATTTGGTATGTGAGTGAAAGAATAAATAAAAACATATGGGAATGAGTGAGAGTAATAATAATAAAAATAATAAAAATGTCAAAGTCAGTATCAGTTTGTCAAAGAAAGTCATCTAGATGTTTAAAAATACCATTAAAATCAACGGAACAAATTTATTTGGTTTTCTTGATACCGACGCTGGTGAATTGTATTGTTTATATCATTCACTTCTCTGCTGATCTAGTCGTCGCTGCGCAACATTTTAGAGAGCACAATCCAGTATGGGGATCTTGTACGCTTTCTCTCATGTACGCTCCTGCTATAGTATATTTTATACTAACTATTTCGAGACCAGATTGGTGGATGACCGACAATGATAAATTAACAAAAGGAATTTTAATTTGGTTATTTGTTCAAATATGTCAGCTCATTGGATTTCCATTCTTTGCGCTTTACAGGTACTGTTAATTCAATTTTTAATAAATTATTAGAGAAATGTTTACAATTATTTAATTATTAATAATTTGTTTTACATAGATATGCTGGACTTATTGTCATGGCTGTGGATGCTATCATCTTGACAGGAGAAAAAAGATCTAAAACGTTAAACATTTCCACTGCACCTGCAGCCATCGAGTTATATTTCTTTTTACAAGCCTGGTTTCAAGCTGCACCACAAGCTATATTTCAGACTCATTTACTTTTCCGAGAATATACAGTTCAGCGTAGTTTTCAATCGAGTATGACAATTATCTTATTTTTTAATAGTTTATACTTAAATAACAAACAATATTGTATACATTTTATTTCTTTTTACAGTTTCCATACATGTATTGTGTATTCTTATGTCTGTCGTGATACTCGCAATTGAGACAACTTCTTTTCAAAGATTTGAAAGTCAACGGGTCAACGGCAGAAAGCTTCCATGGGCAATGTGGTTAAAAAAATATTGTATCAAGGTAATTTTTAATTAATTATTATAAATAAACATATTTTCGAGAGATTAATTATTTATCTCACAATTTTATTATATATAGGAACTTCAATATCTTGAAGAAAAAACACCATTACAATTATCTAACGTAACAGAGGATAATAACACGGCTGCTATTAATTTTAAGGAAGAATCAAATCAACCAGATGAAAATGTAAACAAATCTACAGAACAAAAAGCAGAAACGGAAGCAGAAGAAGAAGCAGCAGCAGTTACTTTAGATCGACAGGTATCTGTAACTCCACCACTACCACCGAAAAATGCTCATGTGACACCACCTCCTACACCTTTGAGAGGAATTACCACAGTTGTACCATTACCTATACCGGATGTACCAGCACCTCCTCGTCCAGATTCAATTGTAAAAACTTCGGAGAATCAGGATGTAGAAAATTCAAAGTCAATTTCTATTATTGAACCAAATCAGAAGTTAACAAATAGTAATCAAAGTTTAAAAGTTCCTAAAAGGAAACATTCTTCCAAAGGATTAGACGAAGACGACCCAGTTGGAAAATTCCTTTCATTTCTTTGGTGGTTCTTTTTCATCTTAGCACGGATTCTTACCATAAGCATATTTTATGAGTTTTATCCATATTATTTATTAGGTACGCTTAGTATCCATTACATTATTATGTTGGTATACCTTTTTTATTATGCATCGTATTACGATGTAATTACATTTTTTATTAATCTCTGGCTCGGTTTAGTTTATATCATCTGTATGATAGAATACAAGATTAAATTTAAATATGCTGACAAATGGTTATTGCCGTATTATATTTTCATTATTATTCAAAATACTGTATTTACATTAACATGGTATTTTAATGCTGAATTCAACGGATTTTGGTATAATTATGCAGTATGTACAATTTTCATCAGTATGGCACTTTGTATTTCGTCAACTATAGTCTATCATGTTCTATTTAAACCAAAGAAACGAAGAATATACAGTAGTTGACAATCAATAAAAAAAGGATTATACAAGCTAATAGTTTTGGTAAAGAAAAACTATATACTAAATAAACATTAAAGTTCTTATGCTTATGAATATTGCAACGGAGCCATTGTGAAGAGATCTCACAATCTGTATGACTGAATGAAAAAATATTTCTTTAAATCCTAAATCGTAGCTAATATAAAGATATAGATCATAATTGATAATAATGACTGTTCTACAATTATAATTATTAGAAAAGCATTTTAGGGGCATAAGATAGAATAGTTTAAACGAATATAATAATTACGTGTATGTGTAGTATATTGTTAATGTATTTGTTGTTAATTATTATTATTATTATTATTTACAATTAATTATAGTCATTTGATATATAGTATATAATATTTATAGAAAAATGATTTCTCTAGAAAAAGACTTATAAATAGTTACTATAACTGGCAGCAAATTTTTTTTCTTTTTTCAAAATAAGCGTACGATATATGATAATATTTACAATGTATTATGTACATTGACAGCTACGAACATATTTATACTTCTTTTGTATAATTATTATAAATTCTACAGTTTTCAATGTATATTTTGGTGCTTTAAAAGTTAATTGATATTTAGACATAAAAACTTTTAAAGCTCCTCTTGTTCGAATTTATTAAAAATATATTCTTTTGATATTTATTAAAGCATATCTATAATTCAGTTCATTTATAGAAAATATATATATTATAAAATAATTCTTTTATACGTGTATGTTAGAATCTCTGTGAAGATTACCAAGTTGTGCTTCAAACAAAATATCACTTAATAACTTCTCCGCTATTATTCTTTGGTCTATACGCATATTTCTAAGTTTAGCCGCTACATTCCGACCAATTGCGTCAAATTCATCTTCCATAACGATAGAATTGTTGTGTGGTATTTTTAAAAAATCATTAGATTCAGGTTCTTCCGATTTTCTTCTTCTAATAACTGGATTTTGATCCGTCCATTCTGCTGATTGTTCATACAATTCTTCGCTACCGGGTTGACACTCTTCCTAAAAGTAAATAAATATTTGGAATGTCAGTAACGTGTATTAACTTTCCTTAATGCTACAAATTTTAATGACAAATTGCTAAACATAGTAAAATGAATTTACTGGTTTATAGTATTTTCTGTATCTTCTTTTTGTTTTTATGATTTCTGCATATTTATCAGAAGATAAATCAATATATACCATTGCAGGTTTCCTTTGGTTAGATTTACATTTGATTTTTTCTATCATGAGTGGATGGAGTCTCTGAAAAGAAGAAAAAAAAAAGAAACAAATAATTTATAAAGTTGTATTAGATTATAAATATATGTATAGTATATTAACACATTATCGCTTACTTTTATATGACTTAAAAAGTTCCCCGTAGACTTTAAATTTCCATTAAGCAATTTGTGACATTGCAAACATCTAACTGTAACATTAGTGTCTTCTACTCTAATTACTGTAAAGAATTCACCGTCTAGAATTGCAGGTAAGCGTACTGGAGTAAGTGTCATATTTTGATGAATATTTGATTGTATTTGCGTGATTTGAGTTTGATCCTGTTGCAGTTGTTGTTGTTGTTGTTGTTGCTGTTGTTGTTGTTGTTGTTGCTGCTGCTGCTGTTGTTGTTGTTGTTGATGTTGATGCAATGTTGATGATTCATGATTATCTTGATTTTTTACTTGTACTGTTTGCATAGGAGTTTGTGCAGCAACCGATTGATTTATTTCTTGCTGATTTGTAGCTTCGATCATACACGTATCAAAAGTTTCTATTTTATTGACATATTTTTGAGGTGGAAAATTTTCCATGGCTTTTTTATTTTTATATTTACTTTGTTGTTATTGTTGTTGTTTGCAATAATTATATTTGTCAATAATATAAAAGAAATAATAATAATTTCTTTAGTTAATTCACTGTAAATATATATATGTATGATAAATATACGTTAAAATTATTTTTAAAAAGTAATATTTAAACATTTTGTTAACATATATGTGTTTATTATATATAGATATATATAATTACTTACTGATAGAGATAACACACCAACTAGTACTATTTATCTTGATTTCTTATTGAATTTTAAATAAGTTATTAGATAAGAACGACGTACAAGAAAGATCTCAAGTAAGATAATAGATAAGAACTGTACGATATAGCATATATAACTATGAAAAACTGAACTATATACCAACTTTACAGATCTAAACTCTAACTTTATTCGCAAATCACTTTTATATCAATTATATAATTACTAAATTTTATATTATTTTGTATATCCTTAGAATTAATTATTATAATAAAAAAGGGCAATTTTGGGGAAAATTTATAAGCGGATGAATATACAAAATTAAAATAAGTGAAAAATAAATATGTAATTTTTAATTCAATTTAGAATTAGAAATAATTATTTTACTATTTAACAAATAGATTTATACTAAATTTTTAACTATAAAAAATAATATTATAGTTAGTTTAGTAATAATCCAGTTAAAGTTCAAATATGGCGCTGCTAGTCTCTAGTCTTGAAAAAATCAACTCGGACGAATACTACATTTTGTGTATACATAGGAAAAATAGTTGTACATCTAGATAGTATGATGTATACTTGTGCAGATGTCTAAATTCGGCTTAGAGCTGGTTGAAGTATGATTAATTGTTAAAAAAATATTCTATTAATATTTCACAGAATTAAATAATAAAAATTAGAATACAGGTTATCTCGTGTTCGTAATAAAATATTGTTCATTGTTCCAAAGGGTTAAGTAGTTTTGTTTATTCTCGAAATTTCATGAAAGAAACATTTTACTGAATGTGTGAAAAAAGATATTTTCAAATTAATTTTATTGTAAGTTTATGTACCCATAACAACCATCTTCAGTAAGATAATATAATCATTTTATTTAACTGAAATAATGGCAACATCTTTGTCAGGTAAGATAATATTTTCATTCTTATTAATGATTATAAACACATATAATTTACAAAATATTTTTAAATATATTTTTGATGATTTCATTATTTTTAATATTTTCTAGCATATTGGGTAAAGTTTTTCAAAGGTGCTGGCTTTCCACAAGATGTTGCGACCAAACATGCAGTTGTATTTTCTAACAATCGTATTAAACCAGATATGTTGCCAGACTTAGATAAGCCTAGTCTTAAAGAAATGGGCATAACTTTAATGGGAGATATGATTGCTATTTTAAGATATGCAAAAAAAGTAGTGGAAGAAACGACGTGTGAAAAATTTCTCGTCGACACAGAAAATCCAGATACTCCAGCCAAACTTGTTAATAAACCGATAATTAAAAAAGCAGTGACAAAAGTAACCGCTAAATCTCCTGTAGTAACTAAAACGAAACCTTCTACGGTTACTATTCCAAAAATAGTTAAAAACACATCTACTGTAGTTCCGAAGATAACAACTATTAAGAAATCAAGCGTTGTATTACCAGAAAGTAAAAAAACTACAAATTCATTGAAAAGGACGTTGGAAACCAAGGAAGGATTTAATGAAAGTTATAGCGATGATTGGTCAATTATTGCTAAGAAAAAACCAAAGCCACAAACTAACAATGACGAGGATAATGATAAAGTAGGATATACGGTGATTATACCAAAAATGGCAGCTTTGAGAAATTTGCCTGCTAAAAAAGTAGTTGAACAAAAGCGGACGGTATTTGATAGATTAGGAGATAGTTCAGTAACTAGTACAACCAATTTACCTGAGACTTCTCCTACATTTAATGTTACTGGACTGGGTAAAAATACATATAAGAGAACAATAAGCGTTTTCAATCGTCTTGGTGATAAAGATGCTAATAAAAGTGATACGCCGCAATTAGGAATATTAAAGAATGGTACTACCAAGACGACTTCGCAGGGTATTCTAAAAAATAGTAGTTCAAATTTAAGAATATCTAGTGTAGCTAAGAAGAAGATTCTTGCTGCGGGTACGATGCATGCCGATCATGAAGTTAATAATAAAACTGCTTCGAATAGCGTCAAGCGGTTAGTGCGTACAACTAAAAAAATTACTTTCAATGAAAATGGATCGAATTTAAACAAAACAAGAAATTTCGAAGTTACATCTGGCAAATTAGGTATGAATTATTATCTTCAAATTGAATTATATATCAATCATATATAATTTATTATTCATTTCATTTTAATTTTGTGTACTTTATTTACAGCTTCTGAACGACTTGCTATAATACCAGCAAAAGCACGATTAGGTGTGCTTAAATCGAGTAGCCCGAAACAAGTTACTTTCAATAGGGTCGCAACTGTTACGCACGTTAAAAAACCAGATGTTTTTAGTCGTCTTGGCATTTAAAGAAAAATTCAAACACATTATTGAGACATTATTTCCAATTACATATTCTTTGTACAAAGTAATATTATTTTTTCTCCTGTAAAGAGTACACTGTAAACATATATGTTTTAATATAAAAGAAAATCTATCAAACTTCTCAAATAGATTAGGTAATATTCTTCGCAATTTTACACACAAAAAATTAGCTTTTTTAATATAAAATGCTGTAAAATTATTACTTTAGATCATACAAAGAAACAAAAAATTTAACTAAATTAAAAATTATATTATCCAAAAGAATTAGTTCAAAAGTATATTTATTTATTTTTTCTATAATATGCAGGGTGTCCATCCATAGATGTCCAAGCAAATATTTTGCAACTGATCGAAATCCCAAGAAAATTTAATAGGAGAAATTTGCACAACTCTGAGTCAGCTACCAAATATACGTAAACTATTCATCTTTTCTTTCATATGTTCATAGTATTATAGGGATCATTTTTAATCAAAATCATACTCGGTAAAATATTGTTTCTCTATATGATACCCTGAATATTTTTGTGCTTTTTTTTTTGTTTTACGAACTAAGCAATCTCTAAAAGTCTTAAATATTTTAATAATATAAGACTTTCACTCGTTGTGATATTATTAATTGTATTAATTTTTGTGATATAATCTTAGCTTTCTTCAAAATTGATTTTATGATTTAATGTGTTAAACGCCAAGTCTGTTTTATTTAGGTTTCGGTTCAGACCACAATAATCCAGTGAAATATACAAAAATATAAACGACTGGTGATGGACACAGCTTGAATGGAAAATCTTAGGCTGGTCAGTAGGGACTAGTATGGCATTTAACATGTTAACAAAATTAGATTTGCATTATATTATTAACGAATTAAAATAAATATAATTCTAATATATTTTGCTCCTCTAATATATAGATAAGTTTGCTTTCATTATTAATAGAATATAAATTTTATGCAATTATATGAAATATTATATTTGTTTTTAAAATAACTCTTCTGATATGTATTTGTATTATATCATACTAAAATGATAAAAGTTGTACGTGGACATAAATCATATATTATGTTGATCTTGTAATACATTTATATAATATTATGATACGATCATGTAAATATTTCACTCCCTACAACTACAGATTTTAGGAAATATCTTCTGAAAAAATAGTGCACGTTATTAAATCCTATATGAAATATTTTGTTGAAGATTCAAATATTGTTAAAGGATATGTAATTGGAATTTAAAGTATTCTTTGACGGAAACAAATATTGCAATTGCCAAAACCTATTAAATAGAAAGAAATTATAGAAAATTTGACTGTTCTAGTCCAGGATCTTTATTTTTTGACAAAAACTTCAAATTTGTAGTTTTTATATTTTGATATCAAATTTTATAAAAATAACAGAATAATTTCTTAAAGTTTGAAAGTTACTTTACAATGTATAAATTATTTAATTTATGACGATCGTGGGTCCATGATTAATGAAAATCTATAATAACTGCAATTACTTAATAATAATAAGTAATATTTGTTAAAAATCAATTTATATTATACAAAAATAATAACTATAAAGAAAACATAAAAGCTTCAATAAAACAAAAATAAATTTTATAATTAAGTCTTTCACATCATTTTAGCTGATGAAATTTGAATATTTATACAAATATTTTTTGTTTGATTTCGCTTTTTATGATTTCAATTAATCTAAATTTCGTATAATTATACAAATTTACAAGATTGAGACATTTAAGAAAAATACTATCTTATTATTAATTCTAAATAATTTTGTAAATACTTTTCATTGTGTATGAATACTTAAAAGCATAATAACAAACTATGATTAATGCAATTTATAAGATAATCAAATATTACAAAAGTCACCTCTCGCGGAGTGGCCGAGTACTTACGAGCGCCATTTTTGAAAATCCAATTAAAGTACAGAACGTCATTATTATATTAAACATTTTATTAATTCACCTATCTAATATTTTTCGATAAAACGATATCAATTAAATTATTTTTGTATTTATTATTTATAACGTGACATACTTATTCTCTAAATTTGTACGTAAAATAAACAAAAAAGTTAGAATAATGTGTTTCAAATTCAAGGAGCAATAATAAAAAAAGTAAACTAATAAATCAATCGTATATAAGTGAAAACTTTAAACGTATTTAAAAAATGTAGAAATATTATACATTAATGTAAACGAAAAGAAATTTTTATTTGAATATTTCAAGATGAAAAGTTTCTTATCTAGAATCGTTATGATTCGTGACAAAGTGTCGTGAGGACGCGCGGGGATGGAGTTATCTTGGATGATCGAGAAATTAAACGAGTATTATTGTAATATTTTTGTTACATACGAGTGAATGTGATTAAACGTTTCCAGTCTGTTTTTAAATTAAATATTATTGCAGTCATTGAACTTGTCAATTCGCAGTTTGTGTGGAAAAAGAGAGCTGAAATTAGTTTCAGTCAATGAGCGTACGTAAGTACTTAAAATGGTTACATATACACACGCACATGTGTATACATATCATAAATAATACATTCATACATATTTACATTTTGCATATGGAGTGATACGATTGATAAACATAAGCTTGTAAATATCATTTTAGATTGATATAATCAAATCTGACATTATTTCAAAATAAATATTTTCGAAGCAATAATGTTTATTTTATAAAACAATAAGAAATAAATTCAATCGATCGCGTCATCGTATAATTCGATATATGCTATTTTAAATTAACAAGTTTCTTTAATTTCCTTTTTAAATTTCACAACGTAATATTATTATCAAACTTTCCTATACAACCTATACTAAGAGAATTATCTTACATGTCATATTATCTGACAAATTCTCAAGATAACTATTACTTACTACCGGCGAATATATTTCTAACCTATTATTACCATACTCCTATAGAATTATCTAGAATAGCACGTAATCTAGAAAGTAGGAATACGTTTCTATTTTGTATCGTTAGATTACTTTTACACTCCATATAATTCTACGAAATTGAAAGTAAATTAAATTCTAAAGAAAAATTTGCATTTTGAAATAACGTTAAAGTTAATAAACAAATAGATAAATTAAACAAATAATTAATTTTACAAGAGACACATATTCGTAACGTATCAAGATAAAGAAAAGATTTATTTTTCGCTAGTAGAAAAGAGAAACGGAAAAAGTTTCGATTAATTAATTCGATTTGTTTTTAATGTGTATATTCCTATCTCACTATGCTAGGAAATAGCATAAGAAAGGTGTATACATTTTCGTAATGTGAACCGAAACCGCGCGAGGTGGTGGTATTGGTGGTGGGGGCAACGAAAGAAGGAACGAACGAACGAGCGAGCGAATGGTCTGGGTTCGGGTGAGTTCGTGAGTAATGGGAGAGGGGGGCGAATCGCGGCGAAGGGGGCTCGTGCGCCGGCAAGCAAATCGTGTGTCAGACTCGTGGCAGAGGGGTCAGCGCGAGGGAAAGACACGAACCGAACATTTTCTGGGCTTAGCGGGTACGTTACCACGTTTTTCGGCCATTCCTCTCTCTCTCGCACTCTTTCTATCGTTCGCTGGTTCGTTGGTTATCTTTCTTTTTTTTTTCTTAGTTCTCTCGTATTATTTTTCTTTCTTTCTCGAAACACCGTCGAGTGTCCGTTCCTTCTCGACGCGCCTCTCTTTCTATATTACAAACATACACCATAGAACACGCATCATACATACATACATACATACATACAAATACGTTTGCTGTCCTTTTCTTAGTATTGCCCTTTCTCTTTCTCTTCTCTCTCTTTCTCTCTCTCTCTCTTTTTTCTTTCTTTTTTCTCGATATCTCGGTCAGTTTCCGTTATTGTCGCGAAGAGAGTCATACGAGTATACAACCTGAGTGTGAGAGAGAGAGAGAGAGAGATACGTAAGGAACACCCACGTTTAGTAAGGTGGATAATTTCGGATGTATCATAGTTGTAACATTATTTTACGTACCTGAGGATACATATCGGGTGACACCTTTGGGATTTGCGTTTAAAGGAACGTGAGATATACACGGAAGAAGGATGAACGACATGGAGGCCTACGGGGACGGATACATGGAGCCCGAGGAGGAGTGGGAGAGAGAAGGTCTCTTGGACCCGGCCTGGGAGAAACAACAGAAAAAGGTGAGAGATATCTATCTATCTATCTATCTATATATATATGTATCTGTATCTATGTTTATTTCTATTTAAAAGCCCCTTTCTCTCCATATTAACCGTATGACAGAATTCGATATGTACGATTTCAAGGGATGGTAAATGTTTGTACGCCCGGGCTGCACGACAAGCGCGCGAATTCGATTTAAATTTGAAACGAATAAGATACGACTTGTTCGATCAAATGATTTTAACGAATGAACAAAAAAATGCATATTTTGTTGGGAAGTTTATGAAACATTGAAGTATATCGGAAAGTTATTTTCCACGTGGATATCAAACATTTGTTTATCACTTGTCTATCATTGATACGAAATATTTTAATTGTAGATATTATATAATATCTAAATTCTCATTTTTTTAATTCCTCTATTTTAGTTATTCCCTCTTCTTTCTTTCTTTTTTTTATTTTTAATTTTAATTGTAATTTGGGAATTGATTTTTATTTATTTTATTTTTTTATTTTTTTATTTTTTTATTTTATAGGAATATACTTATTTATTCGTCAAAGAATTAATGTCAAGTTCTAATATTAGAATTAGGAGACATATTCACAGCTATATGTTATCTCTCACTAAGTTCGGGACATTAGTTAAGACCGAGAGAAGAATTTGCTCTTGGTATTTTGTATTCGCATAAGATATTGGACGAGCGCGGGCCTTTAATTGATGAAGTAGAACATCCTCGAGTACTCGTTGGAAACGTTTTCTTCATTTTTGGCAAGAGCTCAAGGCTCCCAGGCTTGTCTCCTTGCGTATATCGGCCAGAGCCCTTCGGATTGTATTTTCAGACTTTATGACGAAAATAATCAAGCAATGAGTCAGTCAAATTCGCATATTTATTCCTTCCTCTTATTATTTTTTCCGTTTCAAAATTCTACTAATTGGTAGCGTTACATTGAAAATTCGCGGTTTCGAATAAAAAGAAATGGGAAGAAGGAACAAATCAAACGAACACGTTTCGTTGGATCGATCGATACGAGATAATGTTCGCAACAGAAACATTTCTAATTATTATAGGATGTTGCAATTATTTAATAGGATAAACGATGAAAATAGGAAAATATATGATTTACAATTATACATATAGGTAAGTGTCTTTAAGCTGACGTCTTGCTTGAGCGAGTCATTGCGAGCGTATTTAATGGCGACATTGGATATCAGATAAGAGACAAAGATATATATCTATTGGCTTCTATCCGATTACCAAGAAATTCCTTCTGTCTCCTCGTGAAATAGTCTCTGGACGCCGTTAAGGTGTCGGATATTTTTCGCAACGGTTCTAATTTTAGATATTCACGTGTCCTCTTCCGGAGGCTCGCAATAACTTTCTCTACCTATCTATCTATCTATCTATTTATCTATCTGTTTTTTACGGGTTCCAGATGATTAGGTATAAATAAAAATTCAATTTGATTCGTCGACAATCGCGAAAGATTTTATTTTTTTCTTTTCCCCGTTCATCCTAGGTGACAAATATTATTCGTAATACTTTCTTTTCTTTTCTTTGAATAGAAAATTATTAGGAACATAAATCGTATAATAAGTTGAAAGAAAAATTGCAAAATTGCAAGCGTCGTACAATAGCCGAGCACGTGCAATCTCATCGAATTTCGAGTTGCACCGCGTGACGGAAAGGTCACCGTATTTTGTATTTTTTTTTTTTTAGACAACACTAACGCGAATATCTTCATCGCGATCTATCGATCGAAAGGATCTCAATTTGATCAATCAAAATTACACGTGCAATAACTATCCACGTTCATTAACACAAATATTTCTTTTTCTGTAATCTTCACAGTAATCTACCATATTGAATATCCAATAATTATGGTCATTGATTTCCTGAATGGGAAGAAAAAAAAAACCATCCCTTATTTCTTTCCATTGATGATTCTGGTTCACGAAATTGATTATTTCATTCACTTTCGATTGATCATATATATTTTTCTCGTTCATTCAATCAACGTGACATTGTTCGATATCGAATCTATTATGTCTGTTGGTTGTATAAACATGTGCATGTGTGCGATAGCAATATCGTAAATGGCGAACGAAACTAGGGACTAGTTCGTCGTGGTTGTCGTTGTCGTGTCGGCCGGTTAACTGTACAGAATTTCTTGTAAAACCTCATCGTTCTGCTGACTTTCGAGGTTGCGCATGAAACATTCCAGGGAACGGTGATAGGTATTTTTTTCCTTCTTACCCCGTTCTTTTCCCCTCTTCCTCTTCCTTTCCCTCTCCCTCTCCCCCTCCCCCGTAAACCCTCTAAGAAGTATTATATGGGTCAGATCAACTCTACAAGCTTTTACGGAAACACACATCTTTATCGATAATTTCTCACGTATCTCTTTTCGTAATTATCAACCATAGAATCATAGTTTCCTATATGAAAGATATTCGAAGAATTTTATATACACTTTGAGAAATCACAATGTTGGTGAGAGTATGAGAGGAAGAAGAATTATACTTTGCTTAGTTTTTCTTGGCTCGAACACATGCGTCAGACTACAACTGTATACATTTCTATATATATACATATATATGTGTGTGTGTGACATAACACACATAAAACATAATCTCTTTTTTTTCGAATCTAACAATCCTCTAACAGTGATTACTAGTTCCAGATTTCATATTTTTGTAACGTTATCTTAATGTTATATGTAATGGATAAAATAATCTAACGAACGTGTTTACAATTTTATTTTTTAATTTGTTTATATATATATATATGTATAAAAAGAAGCGATAGATCATTTTTTTCGTTACGACTTCATGCTTCACTTTTTATTTTTATTCCATTTTTTTTCTTTTTATTAGCGACAGAGAAACGACAGATATATTTTGTCTATTTTCTATTTCGGGGCGCATATTTTATTAGATACTATTTATGATTTTCTTTTCCTTTCCTTTTCTTTTTTTTTTTCTTTTCTTTCTTCTTTCCAACAACATATATATATATATATATCGCGCAGGTTTCTTTACGACACCGACCTTCTAGTTTTCAACGTACACACATACTAGCATCAAAAACTTGTATACATCTTCTTCTCTTGCCTCTTGTATTTTATTGCCAGTTCCAAAGGCCAACCCCGATGTATTTTCAGCGAAATAGGTCGCACTTTTGAGAATATAAATCACATCGATCGTAAGCATAGAATTAATGCGACCGAGGATTTAAGCAAATTGACAAGAAGATTTTTCTTTTTTTTTCTTTTCTTTCAATATTTCTTTCGATCGGATTCATCTTTGATCCGATCGCGAGATTGATTTATCTATCACAGTTGCATGTATAACATCGAGACACATTTTTATTATTCGTTAGACGTACTTTGCATACGAACCACTTTCCATTCCTATTTCAATAATAATTTTATACTTCGTAGATAAACAGGTAACGTTCTTGTTATCGCAACAATTACATTGCTTACGTTCCTCTAAGGAAAATAAAAAATAATAGAAAATAAAAATGCTCGATGTGTTACCTTATCATATAAACGTTTCTTGATAACATGGTTTATATACGCGTATATATTGTATGTACTGTGCACTTGTCTCTACTGATATTCGATAGCAGAATCTACTATTTTTCTATTCATCCTTTAAATCTTCTTTTTATCTATTTTCATATTTTTTTTTCTTTTTTTCTTTTTTTTTTTTTTTGGAACAATTATATATTATTTTATTATATTTTAAAAGTCGTGGAAAATATTTGCGTCAGAATGAATATACGTGGGTTGGTTGAAAAGTTTTCAGTTTAACACAGAAAATAATTTTTTTTCTCGGTCGAACTCATTTTTATTTAAAAAAAATGTAGAAGTTATTTTTCGATGGGGCTTAAAACTTTTCAACTTACTCTAGTATATTTATTTGGAAAATTACAATTATTATTGTATTACATTATAATAATAATAATAATAATAATTTATATATCAGCTCTCGTCTATTATCGCAAAAGTTTCTTTGTTTTTCTTGGCAAATTTTACACGCACTTTATGTTTTTATTTTATTTCGTTTTATTTTACCGGATAATAATAATATACGTTGATAGATTGACAAAAATATATTATTAACATAGAAACAATTTATATTTCTGTCAAACTTACTTCAAATTTTTCACCCTATCTCATCGTACAGTATAGAAAAAAAAATTGACAAAAATTCGGGACGACCTGTTATTTATTATTACTGCAATTAAAATCCTAAAATAACAATAAACGGATTTCCTATACATATTATTAATATTATTTGACTGTAACATATCTTGAAACTTGAAAAAACAAAAAAAAACATAAAAAAAACAAAGAAATATATATTTAAATATTTAAATTACATAATCCCTTATATATGTAATTGTGAAATTGTTTCGTACAGACAAAATTAGTTACGTACACACTCCTCCAATACAATAAACCGTTTATCTACTTCCCTTTTCTATGTGTGACGTCTGATGTTAAATCGTATAAATAGATCGTATAAATAGATAAGACACACGGCAGAAGAGTTAAGACGTCGATCATAGAAGAAGTCGGGGTCCCAAGCATCGACCTGATCTCAACGCCGGCGCCTTCAAATTGTCGATATTTTACTACCAATTCTTCCTCATCCTCGTGTGTCCCTTCACACATCTACACCTCACATCTTTCTTATTCTTCTTTATTCTCTTTTTTTTCTTTTCCTAATTTCCTATTGGCTGTAATAAATTCTTGGAATAGCCAACAGTCGTCTAATAAAAATCTTGGACCAATGTTCACAATTTTCTTCGAAGTGTTCATCGGAAGATTCGTAGCATTGAATATTCCCCCCATCCCCCTCCCCCTGCCCCCCCACCTCCCCCCATTAACTAACACCTGTCTATTTCTTTTTCTAAAGTTTTCGGTGTTATTAATCGTTCGATCGATTACGATCCGTGTCGAGAGACACGAGAAGATCGTTAACCTTTGGAAAGTTTAGGACCGAAGCCAAATCTCAGTTTGGAATCGGGTGACCCACACATGTTGTTGCTGCGTGTTGTACACCTTGACTAAGACGATTGTTATGCAGTGATAACTATTCGTATAAGAGAGATTAATGCTTACTTTCTTTACTCTATTTTCTTTCTTTCTTTCTTTCTTATTCTCGTATTGTGATGATATATATATATTACCTTGTTCGGTAACGTCATTCGTAATATCATAGCAAGAAAATGTTATTCACGCCTACGATTAAAACTATTTTCGAACGGGTCCTGGCTACTCTAAAGGTTGAAATTACGTACGGCACTTCCGATGCCGACGCATAACGCCTCGAGGATATTTCTGAATGAATGTCTGTTATACCTCGCATCGTAACGTTATATACTTTCTGTTAGCACTCAAAATAGGACAGTGACCGTGATGATGAATCACGTTAAAAATGAATTTCTCTTTCTTCCTTTCTTTCTTTCTTCCTTTTTTCCTTTTTTTTCTCATTATTTTATAATTAGCAGCTTCGATCCAATAAAATCGGTTTTGCGATAACAAAGTTCGATGATGATGATGATGAGGATTTGTCTTGATTTTTTTTCCTTTTCTTTTTTTATTCAAACTTAATTCAAACATAATTCAAATGTTTACTTATCTTCATGTCGTACAGTTTGATTTTTATTATTTTTCTTTTTCTTCTACTTTCAGGAAATAATTCGTTTCGTAATCGGTTAGCTTTCTTTAACCGTTTAATCGGTTCGTGTTATGTACATACAGGTAATATTTCTTTAGTATAGTTTCATGTTTTAACTGCCAGTATCACCTGCTTTTTGCTAAGAACATCTGTCGTCGTTGTAGTCGTTGTCTGATGAATAGAACTCGGTTAAACTTCAAGCGAGTCTGATGTTCGGAGAAAGTTTCAATATTTGTTTAATAGTTCTTTTTTTTTTTTTATTAGTATTAGAAATAGCAATCAAGTGTTTTGCGGATTATTTTAATCTTGTATCTGTTCGAATTAGAAAATTGTTAAATATATAATATTGAAATGAATTTAAAAGAAAAGAAATATTATATAGATATTTTCAAATCGAATATTTGCGATTATTAAAATGAATCATTTTGAATTTGATTATTTTGCATGAAGCAAATAGTATTATAAATAAATGTGAATAAATTTTGCGTTTGATATCAATTATCGTGGAATTACTTTTTTGTTTTTTTCTTTTTTTGTTCTTTTTAATAAATCTTAATTTTGACCTTGAGTCGGATCGTAAATTATGGCGAAAATAATAATTCGTATCGCGCGATAAGAACAATTAAATGTCGAGGAAAATGAGATGTATTGCCAGAATTTAATAATAGAAATGGATTAGAGTACGTGCACCCACGTATGCGCGCGAAATTTAGGATTTGGGTTATGCAAATCATTATGCGAATATTACTCGTTATGTTTTTTGCTTAACGACCGGTGTATTTATTTTAACTTATCTTATTATTATTATTATTATTATTATTATCTTTTTACTTAAAATTTATATATGATGATATTCGCGACCTTCGTTTTTTATTCAAATATATTTTTAACGCGTTCTAGTTTTTAGCATTTAGTTTAGTTTAGTTTAATTTAAACTTACGATTAGTTTATTCGAAATATAATAAATTTTACAACAATTACAATGGCGCGAGATATATCGCATGGATGATAAGGACGAAAAGAATGTCCGTATTAATAGCTTCTTCATATATTTGCCGCGTGTTGCAATTACTTCGTTTCACTATAGTGATTCATCCTATCGACTGCTAATTCGGTCATATAAACAAAACTTTCTTGTGTATTGAAACATAATCTTTTTTTTTTTCGTTTTCTTTAGGTTTCTTTATCTGAAAACATGCGAATATATACGAGCATATATGCATATGTTGTATTTCATTTTTACGTAACGTTCGATAATGTATAAGAAACAATCGTGTTTACAAAAAGTAAGAATAAAAAATCCAATACGATCGTTATTTTTATTATAGCAAATATTATAAATTACAATTGTACATTTTATTAAGGATAATGAACTTGTCCTTTTAATTATCGTATGAATAATTTTTCTTTCAAAAATGGATGCAATCTCGTGGAAATAGGGGTATCATATTTACGTTAATCCTAATTTTCTAGGAGTTTAAATGTTGCCATTTCGTGTTGGCACAATCATTGAAAATCAGATCTTTCGACAGAGCGAAGAAACTGAGAACTAATAGTAATAGTAGTAGTAGTAGTAGTCGTACGAATGTTTTCGAAACTGCGTCTACAGTTGAGCGCGGGAGGAGTCGATGTTTTACAAATAGATCTTAGGCCGTGTGTAGAGGTTAGGGTGGCTCATGTCCAATTTTGGCTCCGTCGTGCTTCACGCTACCCGTATTAAGTTTCACGCAATATTTTTCCCTTCCAAAAAATCTTTTCGCAGCTATGTCTTTTTTTTTCTTATTCTTACTATCATTATTTTTGATATTGCTAAATCGTCATGGCGAGCCATGGCGGCCATTTTTAAAAGTACTTCCATTTTTAAATCTCTGCTTATTACATCTTTCTATAATCACTGTGTAAATTATTTTTTAAGAAAATATAAATATTTATGCGAAAAAGCAATCAAATATTTGTATGCGCAAATGTACAAATTGTTTATACTTTATATTTCATAATTTATAATACGTAATAGGAATTTTCTTTTTTTATTTGTATGTAGGGTACCATTACCACAAATCTACTATAGAGTTCAATATTTTCTAATTTTTTATTAGTGCATTATTTATTTAAAAGATTTATAAAAATGTAATGCTTAATTGAAACTCTTCTTAATACGAATTATAAAACTTTATTTATAATTATTATTATTTAATATTAAGTAATGATTATAAAAATATGATATACACATATAAATTGAAAAGCAACAAGATTAAACATAAATGTGTAAGCGTGTTGGAGTTAATTGATTTAGTTTGTAAAGAAAACACCGTGTATAATATACTTTGACATAAATGAACTATTTATACATATCGAAAGTTTCTTTTTTTTATATATATATAAGATAAATGTTCCTCGCCTTTTTTAATTTCAGGTACAGAGAATAAGAAAATCAATTAAAAAAAAAAATAATTGTTAAAAGTATTAGGAAGCACATTTTAAGAACCAGGACAGAAGATATATATAGCTGGAGAGATCGGGGTCGTTACTAAAATATATCTGATGTAATATAGTTGCCATTTCTTCATTTTAAATTCTATACATCTTCCTTATTTTTGATTACGGTTCTTAAACAAAAAATTTGATCGATCTGTTATACTTTTAGCATTTCAAATTTAGTCCTCATTTATTAATAGTATTCACACTATTTGGGTTGTTAATAAATTAATCGTTTAAATCAAATGTAAGACAATAAAATTGTATGATCTAATAAACGATTATTATAATACAAATATATGTGTATATATATATTTTTTGTTGTTAATTTCAGACATTCACAGCATGGTGTAATTCACATCTTCGTAAAGCAGGCACTGCCATTGAATCGATCGAAGACGACTTTCGAAATGGGTTGAAACTGATGTTGCTGTTAGAAGTTATTTCAGGAGAAACCCTTCCACGACCTGATAGAGGCAAAATGAGATTTCATAAAATTGCTAATGTGAATAAAGCCCTTGACTATATTGCAAGTAAAGGGGTCAAATTAGTCTCTATTGGAGCAGAAGGTACATTTTTTGTATTATTAAATTATTCCTCCTTCATTTTTATTCTCTATAAAAATGGAAAATAATAATAATATATATTAATTTATTAACAGAGATTGTTGATGGTAATTTAAAAATGACATTGGGTATGATATGGACTATCATTCTGAGATTCGCTATCCAAGATATTTCCGTCGAGGAAATGACAGCAAAAGAGGGGTTGTTGCTTTGGTGTCAACGTAAAACAGCTCCGTATAAGAACGTTAATGTTCAAAACTTCCACTTATCCTTCAAAGATGGTCTTGCATTCTGTGCTCTCATTCATCGTCATCGTCCCGATCTGATCGATTACAATAAACTTAGCAAGGACAATCCTTTGGAGAATTTGAATACTGCCTTTGATGTTGCTGAGAAATATTTGGACATTCCTCGCATGTTGGATCCTGATGGTATGTATTTTACATAAATAAATCTTTAGTATATCGTTTATTTATATTTTTAACATGGAAAGGAAACTTAATTATATATTTAATTTTTCTTTATAAATATATTTAAAATTCTACCAGACTAGGTACAATTTAGGAACGCAGGAAGGCGCTAAAAACGGATAAATCTGACTAGTCGAACTAATTCTATTGAATTATATTAATTCTTAATATTATGTTCTCCCTTAATATCATATAGATTTGATCAACACTCCCAAGCCTGATGAGCGAGCAATCATGACCTACGTCTCCTGCTACTACCATGCCTTCCAAGGTGCTCAGCAGGTCAGCGCAAAGAAATGCGTGTTCTTTATCCTGTTACAAAGTGACCTGTGCAATTATTTCACTAATACTATTAGAATTTGTGTGCTTATTTTTAACAGAATTTAATCATGCTAATCGATGAAATAACATGAATCTTTATTTTTTTCTATTTTATTCTAAATATACTACCATCACAAAACACGAGAGTCTCTAGCAAAATAGGCCATAAATTGCAATGGAAATTTTTTCAATCAACCGACCACTCATTTCTTTAGTATTTCTTATTCTTGTATTATATTGGCTATGTTCAATTTTTCAAATTTAAAAAGGTGAATCTAAACCTAAATGAAAAAACATATATAAATATAAATATAAATATATATATATGTATATCTCTAAATACTTCTTACAACTGTTGAGATACATGTATGAATCTTTACTTGGGATATTTAAGTTAACAATGCATGGTTTGAGATTCTTTGACTGTGTTTTTCTAGATATGCGAAATACAGCAATGCCTGATGAGAGGGCTGTGATGACCTACGTTTCTTCTTATTACCACTGTTTTAGCGGTGCTCAAAAGGTGTGTTTTAAAAATTTTCAACAATTAATTTTTAACAGTTATGATCTAATGCACGTATGCATACATATATAAAATATTAACTTAATTAATCGATAGAAACGTCTAATTTTGCATTTTTGCACGTAACAATCTTCTATCTCTAACGATCATTTTTTTTTTTTTCTTATTTTATATAACAATAATAATATTATTATTTCTTATGTTTTATGAAACAAATGATAAAGTTTCTGTTATAGGCTGAAACAGCGGCGAATAGAATTTGTAAGGTTTTGAAAGTAAACCAAGAAAATGAAAGACTGATGGAAGAATATGAGCGTTTGGCGTCCGATTTACTTGAATGGATTCGTCGCACGATGCCCTGGCTCGCTAGTCGTCAAACAGATAATTCTCTTGCTGGTTGTCAAAAGAAATTAGAAGAATATAGAACATATCGTCGTAAGCACAAACCTCCGCGTGTCGAGCAGAAAGCTAAACTTGAAACGAACTTTAATACTCTGCAAACTAAGCTGAGACTGAGTAATCGTCCCGCGTATATGCCCACCGAAGGAAAAATGGTATCAGATATTAACAAAGCTTGGAAAGGTATGATTAATATTTGTATAATATGCTTTTTACTTTTATTTTTATAATTAATGATATTGAATATATTGTTAATGAATAATTGCAGGTTTAGAGTTAGCAGAAAAATCATTTGAAGAATGGTTGTTATCTGAAATGATGCGTTTAGAACGATTAGAGCACTTAGCTCAAAAGTTCAAGCACAAAGCCGATGCGCACGAAGATTGGACAGCAGGTAAAGAAGAAATGCTTACGTCGCAGCATTTCCGACAATGTAAGTTGAACGAGTTAAAGGCTTTAAAAAAGAAACACGAGGCCTTCGAATCGGATCTTGCTGCGCATCAAGATCGCGTTGAACAGATTGCTGCTATTGCTCAAGAATTGAAGTAATCATTTTATACATATAATCTACATTTTTATTATTAATTCACAACTTATTCTGTTATATTAATATGATGAATATTTTTCACAGTACATTAGAATATCATGATAGCGCATCTGTAAATGCTAGATGTCAACGAATTTGTGATCAATGGGATCGTTTGGGTACACTTACTCAACGTAGACGTCAAGCACTTGACGAAGCAGAACGTATTTTAGAAAAGATCGATGTCTTACATTTGGAATTTGCAAAGCGAGCTGCAGTATGTACATTTTTTATTTAATATTAAAATGAAATTCGTAATTTTGAGAAAAAAATCTAATTTAATTTTTATATTATTATAGCCGTTTAATAATTGGTTAGATGGAACCAGAGAAGATCTTGTTGATATGTTTATTGTACATACAATGGAAGAGATTCAAGGTTTGATGGATGCACATGCTGCATTTAAAGCAACTCTAGGTGAAGCTGATAAGGAATACAATGCAATTGTGGGATTAGTACGGGAAGTTGAATCAATAGTTAAGCAGTTCCAGATTCCAGGTGGCCTTGAAAATCCGTATACAACTCTTACCGCTTTGGTAAGTAATTATAATTCCATTGTAGATAATTGAACGTAGAATTTTGATGATATATTAATCGATATTATAATTCTGATAGGATTTAACTAAAAAATGGAGTGACGTCAGGCAACTGGTACCACAGCGTGATGGTACATTGCAAGCTGAACTTCGCAAGCAGCAAAGTATCCTTATATCTCTAAATTATATATATATTTTTATTTCAAATTTATATATTTTTGAAATTTATAACAAACAACCTATGCAAGTACTTAACAAATGTAAAAAGATAATGAATTGCTCCGACGACAATTTGCTGAAAAAGCAAATGCCGTTGGACCATGGATAGAACGACAATTGGATGCAGTTACTGCTATTGGTTTGGGACTTCAGGTAAATATTAGAATAATATTTAAAATATTATAGGAGAATATATATTATATATTAAAAATAATTATTTTTTTATTTTTAGGGTACGTTGGAAGATCAATTGCATCGTTTGAAAGAATACGAACAAGCCGTTTATCAATACAAGGCACACCTCGAAGAATTAGAGAAGATTCATCAAGCTGTTCAAGAAGGCATGATATTTGAAAATCGCTATACACAGTATACCATGGAAACATTGAGAGTTGGTTGGGAACAACTATTAACATCCATCAATCGTAATATAAACGAAGTTGAGAATCAAATTCTTACGAGAGACTCTAAGGTAATTAATTTATTAAAATGAACGATAATAAAAATATTCCGTATACGTATACATGTTTCATTTTGTTGTACAGGGTATTACTCAAGAACAACTTAACGAATTCCGAAGCAGTTTCAATCACTTTGATAAAAACAGAACAGGTAGATTGGCTCCGGATGAGTTCAAATCTTGTCTGGTTTCTTTGGGATATTCTATTGGAAAAGATAGGCAGGGTGATATTGATTTCCAACGAATCTTGGCAATCGTTGATCCTAATAATTCAGGTTACGTGCACTTCGATGCATTCTTAGACTTTATGACACGCGAATCTACAGACACTGATACAGCAGAACAAGTGATCGATAGTTTCCGCATTCTTGCCGGTGATAAGGTAAAATTATTTCTAATACAAGTGATCATTTTTATTTTTTCCATTGAGAGGTCATTCGATATTTTTGTTATTTGTTTGTAAGCCGCACGCAACCCATGTGGTTTAAAAACGGAAAATTCATCGAAACTTCAGATTTGTAATTTAAGTTTGTTGTTTGCATACAAATTGTATTACCAATTAATTTTTTCACAGCCATATATCCTACCCGATGAATTGAGGAGAGAATTACCACCTGATCAAGCCGAATATTGCATCCAACGAATGCCACCATACAAAGGTCCTAATGCAATTCCCGGAGCATTAGATTATCGCTCCTTCTCAACTGCATTGTATGGTGAATCAGACCTCTAATTTCATATTACAATGATATGTTATCCGGACAAACAACAAATTGTTTGCATCATTGAAAAAAAAAAAATAATATGGAAAAAATTAAGTGAAATCAAAAAGAAAAAGAAGAAAAAAAAAATAATCACATAATATAATATTACCTTTTTTGATATTTTGGTGTGTAAACTTCATAATTAAATCTATCAAAGAAAACAGAAGAAAATTATGAAATCCACCCAATTTTCAAAAAGGACAATTCAACGCAAGGATTGTTAGCTAGTATGGGAATGCTATTAAATAACCATGTACGTGTAAAAAAAAGAAAAAGAAAAAAAACAAAAAAATAGGACTATCGTATACAAACTTGATGTTATAAAATAATCGAGAAGAGACAAATAAGTTCTCTTTACACGTCATGAGTATTAGCATTAAGATTGGTGGTATCTTTTTAATGTAAAGCATGTTTTTAAACAAAAAAAAAAAGAAACAAGAAATGATCAATTACAGACATACGAGAGAATATTTATTTATTTCATAATAATCATCGGGCTAACGTTACAACTAAGTATCTTTTAGGAATTACACATATCCGTTGAGTGTTAAGGAACGGCTTGTACTTAAATAAGACTATTGAAAGGGACAATAATATATATATTTCTCTGATTAATCCTTTACATTGAAAAGATAACACACTTATTTAAAAAAAGAAAGAAAATAAAGAAACAAAAAAAAAATATATAAGCATTAAAATAACGACTCTTCTAGAACACTTGCCAAGACGCCTACTACACCGCATCGTTTTAGGTATATTCAATTTTTCCCCCTGTGTCCGCAAATATATATATATATTATTATAATTATTATGAAATGATTGCAAACGATATATTTTTTTTCTGACGCAAGCGTTCTAGAGGGAGATAATAAACGAAGCTGTGCTTGAAAACGACTATTAATATTAAAAGAAACAAAAAAAAAAAAAAGAAATGAAAAATAATAAGAAAAAACGAATTTTATATTACGAATATAATTCATATCTCTTATTGCGAGGGCATAGATAAAATATAATATATAGCTAATATTACTCCAACTATTTAAACAAAACAAAAAAAAAATAGTAAAATGTTTCACATGTTTGTATCTCATAGAAAAAGTAAGAATTCGAATCGTATGGTGTTGTTTAAACTCTGTTGTTAATTTAATGAATATTTATACATAACGAATTGTATTTTGTTGTTATATTGCACGTCTGTATATTTAAAAGTATAGTTGGAGTAATTTCCTATCCTTCCTAAAAGCTTTGAATCGATGCTCTCGCGATGGGCCAAATTCATTTAACGTTAAGATCATCTAAAAAGATATAAAACGAATTTAATGAATTTTTTAAAGAAAAAAAACAAAAAAAAAACGAGAAGAAAAGGTGAATTAAATTATAATCGACTTTCTTACTAAGGATCCAGAAAACTCGCTCGAAAATCGAATATTCATATTTTTTATAAAAAGCGACAACGAATTATTAGCGAAAGAAAAAAAGCAAAGAAAGAAAGAAAAGGAAAGAACTTACGTTGCATTATAATACTTTATAAATCGTATATTTATATACATATATATGTATACATATATACGTATACAAAAAAAATATGAAAGAAAGAAAAGGAAAAAGAAAAAAAAGCCATGAGAAAGAAAAGAAAAGAAAAGAAAAGAAACCTAAGTACGCGAAAACGATGTTAAACGATGCAAATTATTTATTTATTTGATTTAATTATTTATTAACGCTCTTCGATTTAATTAATAACGCTAGAAAATATATACGAAAGAAGCACTCTTATTATTATATATATTATTATTATTATTATTATTATTAATATTATTTTTATTTTATTTTTATTTTATTTCTATTTTTATTTTTATTTTTATTTTTAATTTTAATTTTAATTTTAATTTTAATTTTATTTTTTTTCCGTCTTCTTCTCTCGTCAAAGTATTTATTTTTATAAATATCTATGAAGCGATGTGTATAATATATAGGATCTATTTACGTAAAAAAAAAAAGAAAATCTCTCTCCTTTGTCTCTCTGTCTATCTTTCTCTCTCTCTCTCTTTCTCTCTCTCCAAGAAGAAAAGCAGCTGCCATTTTTCGTGTCATGTTGTTTTTAGATCATATTTTACACGCACACGCACACACACTTCGCAGCCTTATCCATTATTATTATTATTATTATTATTATTATTATTAATATTATTATTATTATAATTATTATTAATATTAATATTATTATTATTAATATTACTATTATTACTATTATTATTATTATTATTACTACGATTATTATTATTATTATTATTATTATTACTATTACTATAGTCAAAGCTCATACCGTCGTTCTTCAAATCATCATCCTATATGTACAAGCTCATTGTGTGAAATGCATTAATACTTACCGAGAAACGTATACTGCAAGTTTTCTTTTCTGCTTGAGACTACTTTAACGCTTTCTTAATATTTTTGTCTTAATGTGTTTTGAGAGTTTCATTATATAAGTTTATTATTTCTAAAATCTTAAGCTTTTTATCGAGAGACGAATGTTTAAAAAAATAAAAAAAAACGAAACAATATATTTTAAAGTACACAGTATACTACGATACAAACACAATACGCATTTTCACATGAACACGTAAGTACATTCGAATATAACGTAATATTAAAAAAGAAAGAAAAACCATGTTATTTCGGCGTAAATATATAATATATTATATGTATGTATGTATGTATATAAATACACACATAATACGTGTATATGTAAACTTTTAATTGCATTACGTGAATTAAGAGTGTACATATTTCAAATGGAAACGAATTGTTCTTTCTATTTTTTTTTTAAATAATATAGCGTCATACCATACACAGACACACACACACACACACACACATATACACACCTAAACAATTTTTATTTAAACACTTCGTATATATATATATTAAATAACGAAGTATCTCTTCTATATATTATTTTATTCTATTTAAAATATTATTTTAATTTAATTTAAACGTCACAAAAACATATACACACAAACACACGAAAAATCGTCTCGCATGTCGCATTACGTTTACTATATTTTTCGTTTTGCCGATTTCATCCTTTGAATTAATTCAATTGATTTTAATAATGAGTCATATGACAAAAATAAATAAGTAAAATAAAAAATAATAATTATATGAGGAGGGGGGGGCGTAAGAAAAATAAAGAAAATCTTGAAAAAAAAAACATCAGAGATTTGTGCATTTTGTTGTGTATGCATATATATTTTATAGTTTTAATTTTCCGTTATTGTGTTAATGCAGAATGATAAATGATATATATAATGTATATATTTATTTATTTAATTATTTTTTTTTTATTATTACGATTATATAATACACATGTAATACATAATTATTTACGGACGCAATTACCTAATTGTCTGCTTCGAGTATTACAAAGGTTCAGTTGTGCATATTTATTCATTAATTATTATCATTTATTTATTTATTTTCTTTTCTTTCTATACAGAAATAGTAGACCTAATTGGCTAGCGATTGCACAACGCTAAGTACACATATAAGTTATTATTTAATCGTTACACACGACCCTATACGAGAAATCTTTTAATATCCCACGCTATTTACACTAAAATATTATAATATTTACAAAAGAGCGAGAGAGATTCTATAACTGTAATATCACCATTCTTCGTCGTCACTTATGTAACTATGGCTACGTAGGATATAACGCACGATATTATAACTATTAAAAAAAAAAACGATTCGTTAGTTCGTGTTAAACGATGATTTTGAGAGAAAAAACATATTCTTTTGAAATGAATTTCGGTCATTTGAAAATTACCGCCATTTTGCTAAATGAGCGCTGACGTATCGTGATCATTTGAAAAAAAAAAAAAAAAAAAAAAATATCCGCTCTTATTTTCTACAATTAAATCCAGCGACTGAATCGAATTATAAATTGTCACGACACCCCTTATTTTGTGTTATGTGTTATGTGTGTGTGACAGATATTATCATGTTTTATAATAAACTTCGGTTGTTTGAAAATTGGCGCCACCTAGAGGGCGCTGGCGTAGTATCTCGAAGTTGTTCTATTCATTTAGTGAGTGTCTTTCGGTCGTTTGAAAATAGTCGCGGTTTTATTCCTTGCAACCAAGTCCTGCAGACCAATTACAAATACCGCCGACCGGATCGAAGGATAATTTGTCAGGACAGGTGTATTCAGCGCCGATGATCAACCCGTTAACCATTTTAGCGCAGGTAATAAATTTTTTACACGATATCGGATGAGGAAAGTTTCCTTGATCGAGACATCTTATAGTGCCGCTATTAGTGAGGTATAATTTTCCATTGTACATTGTTTTTTCAATTATCGGTGTATCCTCGTCCTCGTAATAATCATAATCAATAATTTGAGGCCTTCTTGGTCTAATTGTCGAACTTCTTGTTGTTCCTTCCTTCCTTTTATTCGTCGTCGTCTTAGTTGTCGTAGTAGTCATAGTAGTAGTCGCAGTAGTCGTCTTCGTTGTTTTCTGTCGTGTCTTTGGTACTGTGCTGAATCTCAAGGACGTCGAACTAGTTCTTGGGAAATCTGTTCGCGGTGCTACCGTCGTGCTTATCCTGCGTCTTAAGGTATCCTTTAACTGCACTCGACCTGATCGTGCAACCTTATTTATTAATCCGAATTTTTTTTCTCGAAATAAATGCAAAAAGACGAAGCATTTTGTTTGTCCCAAGATGATGATGATGATGATGATGATGATGATGATGATGATGAGAAGGAAGAGATTAACGATAAGTGGAAGAGAAGATCATTCAATTTGTTGCCCTCCATTTTATATTAGTGCCCATTAACGTATTCCAAATAATAAGGGATGAAAACGCAAATAGTAATAATTATTTTCCATTGAGAAATGTGACGATGTCATTAAAAATGATAGCGATTAAAATGCGTATTTTGGAAGATTAATTCATTGGTTTGCTTTAACCAATTTGTTTTGATGTTAATTATAACACATTGATTGGATATTTTACGTTTTAGTTTCGTAAAGTATCCCGAAAAGAGAAAGGACCGATTGCAGAGAGATAATAAAGAAGATATGGTAGAGACAAAGATGGATAATTAATTAAAAAAAAAAAGAACATGTAACACACCATGATAAATATTAGACACACATAGGAAGAAACACATTTAGGTCTCGTCAAAAAAGAAGAAGAAGAAGAAGAAGAAAATACAACGTTGATATTCGTACGAAGAAATAGAAGAATTTTATCTTCGATGAAGATAATCGAATCCTTTCGAAGTAACGATCAAAGGACTCTAAATCTTAGCATATTGTTAAAAGAAAGACAGAGTCGATAAGAAATTACTGAGGAAGAAAATAAGCGAATGTGAATTACGTGTAACATAAAGAAAAATAATTTCGTATGCCACGTTAGAAAGATAAATAAGAATAGCGTTATCCCAGATGATCCTTGAAAGAAAAGTAAAAAAAAAAAGAAGAAGAATAAGAAAAAGTTAAAAAAAAAACATTAAACAAAGAAACAGATAAAAGCAGCAGCAGCAGCCAAGGTGCCTGGACCCCGATCTTATATTAAATAAATTAAGAATTGAGGACGTGAAGTTTCTGATAATTGTAGAGTACCGGTGCTGGATGAAGACTGCAAAGTAGGCGGATCAGCCAGTGTAACTGCGAGCTCTTGGGCTCGGCCATTTTGATCGCTTATCTCAGCCCTTTCATCTTCGTCCTTAATAACGAACTGTTCCGGCTTCACGGTTGCATCATCGAATAATTCTGAAACAATGATCCTGAGTGATCATTACGTCTGGAAATTGTCTGTTTGCCGATCGAACTTCCAATCGTGTGAAATTTCGATCGAATTTCATTGTTTATTGGTTAGCCATAAAAAAAAACGATCATGAAAAACCTATTGAGAATTCTTTTGGATTTGTATATATCTTTCTAACGCACCGACTATTGTTGTCGTCGGTGAAAGGGTGGTCTCACTAGGTCGACTCTTTCGATTATCCCCTAGTAGTACCGTAGGACGTTTGTTCGTTGATAAGATACTCGACAGCGAGGATGGATTTGGTTTTCTTATTCTGTTGGCCAGAATACTTCCTGGCGTCCGGTTAGAAGACGATCCCGAGTTCTTCGAAACAGTGCCCCCCTGTTCAACGAGCAATTATTTATATTTTATACATATATTTCTAAATTAATAATACACGAATCATTTGCTTTATATTACATGGATTTATATACATCAAATTTAAACATTGAACATCTATGTGTATCGTATTTGTTTTCTGAATGGTATAAAATAAGCCATACGATGACCGAAAGTATGAGAAAGAGAATGAGAGAAAGAGATGGATAGACACAGATAGATACAGATATAGATAGATAAATAGACAGAGAGAATTAGAATGACTATAAAACATATATGTCAAAAGCAAACGGAAGAATCTCTCAAGTTGTACGCTTCATTCGCATAATTGTGTGTGTGTTAAAAGACAATGAATGAATTAATAATCGTCACGTGCTTTTTCGGCTAAGCATTACAATTATAAAACAAGACACATCTTGGATAGGATACATACAACAAGATAAGCTTAGGCGCCAATAAAACAGGTGCGTCAAACGTGCGGCGCACCATTTTGAGAAAAAAATATAAGAGGACAGAGAAAAAACTTGATTGGGTTAATTGATGCTAGGAAGAACCAGAACAAATGAAGAAACCAAAAACAGCGAAGATAAAAGAGGACCAATGTTCGCTGGCAAGTTTTCATCTTTATCACACAGCATTATCATTTTGTCCTTCTCCCTTCTCTCGAACGCTGTTCATCTCGTTTTGCGTTTTGAATCTGCACCTTGGAATGGATCGTTCCCACCTTTATTTTGATTTTGATATGTGGAGGTTCTTTTTTTTTTGCTTGTTTGATTTAGTTAGGCGCATGAGCAGCAGAAGAGACAGCGATAAAACAAGAATTTTGCTTCCCCTTTTCCGTAGAGCAGCTAAGATTTGACTACTTTAGCGTTATTTTAGCACAGAGCTCGAGGCGGAGTATGTATGTTCAACATGTTGATTTTATTATGCAAAGATGATGATAATTATAGCTTCCCAATAAAAGTTTCGAGAGTCAATTTGAATTGATTTTGTATTGTTTTGTTTTTTTCATTTGCTTTTTAAATTAGCACTGACCTCGTCCACGGGTCTTTCAGTATACTCCGTGACCATAAGAGAATCCCGAAGGGTATTTGTTTTCTCCAATGGGACACTCTCTTCCTCTTCTTCTTCTTCTTCTTCCTTGTGTTCCTTACGGTTGATTTTCAGCCTCTTGATAACCAACTTTGATCTTCGAGTTTTATTATCAATCGTTCTGGATCCAACATCATTGATGGTTACTGAATTACTTGCTACTGTAGTGGAAGAATTGTCGTTAATGGGTCTACGTTGTCTCTTGCGGTATACTACTACGCGTTTAGGGTTGTTTGATTCATCTTCGACTTGTATCACTCGACGATTTAAATTCTGTCTTTTTCTTTGACCAAATCCATTATTAAGAACAATTATTCTTTGCCTTTGTCGTCGACGATTACTCGGAATAGTTGGAGGAGTTTGTGAAGGTAATAAAATTGAGGAAGGAACATTTGTACTCGTGGAAAAGATTCTTGTTTGTTGAACATTTCGATCGGATTTAGAAACAATTTTATCTTCGACATTGGTTAATTTTTCTTCAATTGTTGTACCTGTGATACCATTTTCATTTTCTCTAATAATTGTTGTTGTTTCCACGTTATTCCACTCCGTAGCATTTATTTCTTCTCTTGATGTAATCGTTTCAAAAGTTTCCACGGAATTTGGTGTTGTTAAATCAAATTTTGTAGTCGTTGTTTCTAAAACATGATCAGATGTTACAATACTTTTGTCAGAAACAACAGGATCTATCGAAACACTTTCGAGTTCAATTATATTTTCCTCTCGATCATTGTCATTTGCAAGCTTAGGTGTATTTAAAGTGTTTATCATTGGAGTCATTGTTTCTGGCATTGTTGTATCAAATTCAGTATTACCAGATTCGTTTGATACAGTGTAATCTGTATTGAATTCAGTCGTTGTATCTGCTATCAAATTTGTACGAGATTTATAAAATGGAGTGGTAACATCGTTATACTCAATTTTTCTTCTTCTCGGTGTAGATAAAACATTTTGATCATTTTGTGTTACTTCTTGGTTAACATTTTCTCTCATTATTAATGGCGTCGTTTGTTCCAATTCAGTAACAACGTTTGAATATTGTTCTGACACTGAATATCGTTCGTTCGAATCAGCAAATGTGGTTCTACTCGTGATCGAATTATCTTTAGATAAATCAGTCGTCAAAATATTATCTTCCTCGTTTATCTTCTTCGATAGAATCGTCCCGTTATTCGTTACATCATAATCAGTGTTTCCCATTAATATTTCTTTCGTTGGATTGATTATCGTGGTCATTTCGATATCCCCTTTAGTCACATAAAAGCCTCGAGTTATTGTCTTGGGTGTTGAAATTACGATCGGAGTACCCCGCATCGTTGTTGGTTTTAATGTCGTCGTTGAAGAAGCAGCATGATCGATTCTAGTTTTTCTATGTTTTTCTATGAAAGATTTATCATCGATGTCATTGTCCTCTGTCTCGTGTTCCTTAAATATATCGGTAAATTTGTGATCGAAGGATTTACTTTTCTCAGCATCGTTAATCGATTCGTAAAGGTTTGTCTTGAAAGTTTCCACGTTCGATTGAATTTCATGATTTTCAACATTCTGCAGATCAAGAAGTTCCACATTCTTATCAAGATTAAGAAGTAAATTTAAGAATACTGAAGAAGGTGTTGTCGTATAATCGTATGTTTGATAACCAATGAGTTCCTTTAAGGTTGGTAGCCTTGGCGTATCCGAGTTGGCGACCTGAAAATCAGAAGGCAGGGTGCTTTTAATTGAATTTAATCCTTGCCAAGGTCCTTCTTCTCTTTTTCTCTCTCTCTTTCTCTCTTTCTTTACATATTTTTTTTTCAAAGTCCTTCGATTTCTCTCTTTTATGTTAATTTATTAAATTATAGTATTTTTTTTTTTGTAATCAGTTGGGAAGGAAAAGAGAAAGAAGACAAAGAAAGGAATGGTCTTTGATATTTTTGCTTGGTATTTCATGGAGGATTTTTCGTTTGCTTGCAGGATAAATGCATGACGATGAATCTTTTGTTATTCTCGTAATCCTGGGAATCCGTCTAACGTTCCCTGTTGCATTTAATAGAATTTAGATGAATTTGTGATTCGATCATTGTTCGAACAATAATTCTAAGGAATCCGTCTAAACGTTCCCTATTGCATTTGATGGTAGATCGATGAATTTTCTCAAATGACACGTTTATCTCATTTTTTTTCTAGGATTTTGTTTGTTCGTTTTCTCGTACGTAAGATTATCATGATTAATGATATAGATTATAATGATTATAATCTAGTTAATAATCGCTTGGATGAGATAGAGTAAATAATTGAATACTGTAACTTCAGTCTGTGCACATTGGTTACGAAGAACGAATGATAAATTTAAATGAGATTTGAATATTTTTATTTGCGTTTGATTATTAATTATTATTATTATTATTATTATTATTATTATTTCGTATTTATCTAATTGATATCGAATCGGTTTCTTCGTTAATTGTCTTTCGTCGTTAATTATTATTAATAATAATAATAAGAATAAATCGATTAATGTTCCTTAGGGCCAGCAATAAGATTGCTGAAGACCGATTCGATTGGTATGGTAGATGATTCATGGGATTCAGTTGTGAATCGTCCATTTCCACGATACAAAAATTCGCTTTCTATCGGAAGAGTCGAGGCTTCGATCGCAGGACGAATTTCATTGATCGAATCGTCGAGTGTCGTGACCGTTTGTTCGTTCGTCTGATCAACGTTGAACATTTTGAAGGATTGGGTTGTCGAAGGATAATCAACGTTTCTGTTGATCACATTTTGCACGGGTATTCTCGTGGTAGATGTCAAAGACGAGTATTTAGTTTTGATCAAAATCTTTTGTCTCTCGGTGGTTCCAGATTCAGCAATCGAAGTTACCAATCTGGTGACCAATGGTTTGTTGGACGACGGGGTCGTCGTTCCTTCGGAATCAACGACGAAATTTTGTATCTCAGAATTATCTTCGTTCTTATATTTCGTGGTATATTCTTCTTCCTCGTTATCACGGTGTTGCGGAGTCGTTGTTCTTAAGGATTGTTGTTTCCTGTGAAAAGCGTCAGCCGCGTAATCAAATTTCTTAGCAGGAATCAGGGTCTCGGTAACCGGAACTTCGACCGGTGTGATCGGACGTTTCGTTTGATAACGCGATCTCAAACTCGACGTTGAATATTCAAAATACGAAGGTGTTGTTTCCGTTTCTTTGTTGATTCTATCCTTCTGTAATTTATCTTCGTAATTTCGATAACGTGCTCTGGCTTGACGGTACCCATTGAATCTCAATCTTGCTGCTTCCTTGGTCTCCGGATTATCTTCCGTTTCTTCCGGGGAGGAATCATCAATGGGATACCATCGTTTAGTTGACGATAATATTCTTTCCGTAGTTGATAGATTTTCTTCGTTAACGTTGTCCAAGTTTTTAATCGAATTAGGAACTTTGTATACTCGTCGTGATTCTGGTCTACGATTGATTGTTACGTATCGGAATTTATTTACGTTACCAGATATCTTACTATCATCCTTCTCCAATTCCTCGGGTTCTTTTATTACAGTTGGATATGTTGTAATTGATGGTTCAGTTGTTAGATACGTGTTTCTAATTTGATCCGAGGTAGGTGGGGATGGTCTTTGATTGGCCAATTTATCAGCAGGTATCGTATAATGTTTCCAAAATTCTAAAGATTCGTTTTCAACAGATGCACTGCTTATGATATCCTTCGTAGTAGTATCATCAACATCATCATCCTCTTGTTGTTCCTCTTCCTCTTCCGTTTCATTGATATCTTCATTGTTAACTTCCAACCCTTCCGTAGTTCTCGTAGTCGATGAAACGGGTCGACGACGAACGAACAAACTCTTCCTACGTTTGGAAAGTTGATTAACGTCGATCTCGTTCCTCTCGGTCGTAGATAACGTACGATTGTATGGCCTTGAAATTAAAGCGTATCTGCTGTTCGGTGTTTCGGGCAACAATACTGGACGTTTGCGAAGAAACTTTTTACGCACGTATCTCGTTTCGGATGAAGAAGATCTGCTGTAAACTTGAGACTCATCCAAATTTCGTGAGAAGGATGGTGTTGTGGTAGTCGTTTGAACAGCAACAGTTACATTTTCCGTAGCCAATCGTGTTTCTTCTGGATCGAATGTGTTATCTACGTAAGTGCTTGGTGGTGTTACAGTTGCTTCCGTCGTAATTACAGTCGAATAAATATCATCATTTTCAGGAAATGTAGATTCTGTTGTCGACGTCAAAGTATCTGTAATCGTTTCATCCATTACGGTTGATTGAATTGTCGTTGAATTTGAAATAAAATGATCATCTTTTGTACTTTCCGTTGTCATTGTTGATGTTTCTAAATTACTATCCGACGATTGTTCGGTCAAAGTATAATCAATTACGTTTGGAAACTCGGTAGGAAAGGTTGAAGAAAGATTTTCAGTAACATTATCGGATTCTAGTATTTCTTCCGACTGTAATTCTGTAGAAATTGGATCAGTCGTATTGTCCGATTGGAAAATGTTCGTTTCGGAAGATGCTTCTGAATACGACGAACTTAATTCTTCTTCTTGAGAAGTAGAAGAAGAAGAAGAAGAAGAAGAGGAATTTTCGAAAGATATCGTGGAAGATTTGCCATTTAACAATCGTATGCGTTTCAATACTTTTCGTCTACGGTTTGCTTGATATTTCTTGTTATCTTCTATTTGTATAGATGCCGTTGAAGAAGTGTTACCGTTATTATTATTATTAACAGTTACAGGCCTTCTCCTAAGAATAACTTTTTTTCTTCTTTGATTGGTAAACTTTCTTTCGGATGAATCGACCGTGTCAAAATTCGTCTCGTTATTATTTATTTCCGTATTTTCGTTAATCGAAGGAGAAATCGATTGAACGAGAATATTTGGAGTGGTGTATACTTCTTCCGGATTAAAACTGGTCTCGTAAGTTACGTTATTATCCGTAGATATAGTATTACTTTCAGTTGTGGATTCAGTAATGTAATAAGTCGACGCAATCGTATCAAATTCTGGTCCTGGTTGAACGCTCGTGTTACTTTCTTCGATTTCCGTAACAGTTGGTGGCGTGGATGACGCATCGAAATCAGTGGTTATGGTATTGATTGTATCATTGTCAATAATTTGAACAGTGCTCAATGAATTATCAGTTGTACTTTGTTCAATAGTTTCTCGAATAGTTGTCATAGCTGTCGTAGTAGTAGTAGTAGTTGTCGTGACGTTGACAGGAACAGAAATTTGTTCGTTATTATCCGTTGATACGTTGGTCTTTTGAGTAACCTGTTCGATATCAACGTAATTCCTTTTATTAGGATTCCTCGTTCTTCCGTAAAGTTCTTTATTAATGCTCGGTGAGGATTGCTTGAAAACTCTGATGTTCGTTATCTTCTCATTATCATCCTTATCCAAGTTGACATCCGATTTAGATCGAAACTTCTTACTTCTACTATTATAACCTTGCGTAATTCTAACGATTGGACTGTCTTCTAGTTCGTTTGATTTAGTAGTTTCAGTAGTGGATTGTATGGAAGGACGACGATACCTTCTTCTTGGGTTGGAATTTTCAATGATCGTTTTAATCGTAGTAGTACTCGGGGATTCTGTCGTACGACTTCTTCTACGGGATATCGTATTTTTCGATATGTCTTCGTTTATAGGACTACTCGTCGATGAATTATATCGATTAATTCCTTTACGTTTGTTACTAGGCCTCGTTGACCTACTTGCAACAATTTCTCTCGGTTTGCTTAAAGTTTCTTCGGACGTTGGTGGATTGTCGAGTTGTTCTTGTTCGGTAATAATCCGTTTAGTGTCGGAAATACGAGTCGACGAATCCTGTCTTGTTCTTAATCGACCTCTTCCTACCAGAAACGTGCTCGATCGGGTCGAATTTCGCGACGTTATACTCACCTTAGATCTCGAATGATCGATCGATGGCGCTAATGGTGTCGTTGTTACATCAGCACTGACACTACCCAATCTTCTCCGAGTAAATCCGAATGGTCGTGGCTGCGATACCGTAGCTATTAGCCTGGTTGTAGACAATATTGGTGGTGTACCTGGACTTGGGCTCGCCGGTGCTGTCGTCAAAAGGATTTCCGTAGCTGATTCTTCGACGAGTTTAACGGGGGAATCAGTCGTCGTTATCGACGGTATCAAATTATTCTTGTTATTGTTGTTGTTGTTAAGATTGTATGCTATCGATGTTTCTTCGACAGGATTTATTCTGATGGTTGTAGCTTCGTTACTAGTACTTGTACTAGTTGATGATGATGATGATGATGATGATGATGATGATGATGATGATGAATAAATGGATGTAACGGAGGATACTGAGGGCAAACTGGGCTGTGTCGTAGTTGATGCTTCTGTTGTCGTTGTCGTTGATGATATCGTTGAAAATATCACTGGAGTCGTTAAAGTCGTCGTTATAAATTCATCCTTATCGATTTTATTTTGAACAGTTGTTCTCTCAGTCGTTATTTCATCGATCCTAGAATTATCACTGCTGTCGGCCAAATTTTTCTGCGTTGTACTTCGGAAACGTTGTATGTTTATATATCTGTAACATATATTTAAAAACATTGACGAGATTTCTTGCTTAATGGGAATAATAATTGGACGATTGAAACGATTGTTTTTGTAAAAACCTAGATTTGGTCGTTGGCTGCGTGTTAATTTCATGATCCGTTTGTCGCGTTCCTTGAATTGCTTTCCCATCCAAATCCAATCGTTCCGATGATGATTCCTCAACGTTCTTATTACCTTCCGTGTTCCTAAAGTTTTTAATTCATTTAGATTATCTTGAAAATATTCTGATATTTAATCGAGTATTTTTTTTTATAGAAGATAATAGTTTGCATTTATTACCTGTATCTCGTGCGCGTGCGGAATGGTTTTGAATTACGTTCGGATTCCTTATCTTGATTTCTACAAGAGAGAAATATTAAAAAATAACAATAAAATAAAATATAAAATAAATGATTTAAAGAATATAATTTTATGAGGAATCGAAAATTTTTATTGATTTTGTTGTTGTTTACTTGGTCGACCCGTTGGGACGTCGTCGGCGAATCGGAATCTCCTCTTCCGCGTCATCAGCTTTCTCTTCTACGTCATTTTCATTTCTAAAATATTTTTATATAATATATATATATCTAAGTATTATTATTATTATTATTAATTTGTTATTTGCATTATTTCGTTAGACCTACTTGGATGTGGTCGTAGAAAATCGATTGCGTCGAATATTAACATAATTTGGTGTTACTCGTTGCGTCGAGGTACTAATTTCTGATGGATTGCTGATAGTTTCATCCTCGGATGAAGCTACGTTCGTGTTGTAATCTTCCAATTCGTCATACTCCTCTTCTACATCATCATCATCATCATCATCATCATCATTGTCAGTTACTTCATCCTCCAATTGTGGTGCATTAGTTGATACCCTAAAAATTAACTTGGCTTATTTTTTCTACAAATTTCAATTTCAAAGTGAACAACATTTAATTACTTTGGTCTCTCGATTGTAACATATTGTGGTTTCTGTGCTCTCCTGAGACTCTTAACTTCAGGAATTTCATCCAAACCTTCAAATTGAGCCCTCCCAGGCCCATTTTTGTAATCAAGTTTATCAGAATATCCCGAAACTATTTTGCTAGCTTGTCGATTCAAAACGCGTTCGTACAAAGTACGACTGATCGTTGCTGGGGTTACAGGATCGTTATTGGATGATGTACCGGAACCCTTTTGTTGAAGATGTAATTGTTTTTCTAATTCTTCTATACCACCTATCGTATATAAAATAATGATTTGATTAAATGATTAATAATTAATCTATAATACTTGTGCAACGCGTTGAAGAAAATCTAACCTGCTTTTCTGATTAAATTAATCAATTCTTTGATCACTTTAGGATCTTCCTCCTCTGCAAGATCACCATTTTTCAAATCTTCTTCCTTTTCAGGTCTTGACGTTGTGCTAATGGTTGTACTCGCTGTTGTAGTACTGGGTTTATTTCTAGTTATGGTTTTATATTGAAGTGGCTTCATGGTCGAAGTTATTTTGGGTTTCAATTTTTCTTCCACCTCCTCTTCCTCTTCCTCTTCTTCCTCTTCTTCTTCTTCTTCTTCTGCCTTCCCCACTTCTTCTTCTTCATCTTCATCGTCATAATATTCTTCATCTTCCTCGGAATCAGATTTTGCTGTAGTTGTACGTTGCGTTGTACTGTGCAGATAAGTTGTACGACTGGTTGCTGCTGTGATCGGTGCTCTTGTTGTCGTTTGAGTTGCTTTTGCTTTAGGACAAGCTACGTTACGTGGGTAATCACAAGAATCAGCAGCTTTGTTAAATACCAAACCTGCATTCAAACGAAATTATTGAAAATAAATGAAAATCATATTAATAAAAGAAACATTTCAAATTGGACATTTATTTTACCTGCAGGACAAGTGAATGGATAAACAACCAATCCCAAACCAGCAGCACCACTGTCGAGACACCAGAAATATTTTTTGCATTCACGTGGGTGAGGATAAAATCCTTCGTCTTCGCATTTAAAATCTAATAAAAAAAAAAAAGAAGAAAAACAAACAATTATAAACAATTCAGATAAATTCTGATAAACAAGTGATCAAGAAATTAGATATTATTCAACCAACCAGTTCCAGGATCAGGTGTAGTCGGTGGTTCAGGTGTCGTCAATTTGTTACTCAAAGATTCACTCGTCGAATGTTTCTCATTCTCATTTTCCTCATTTCGTCCTGGTTTCCTACGTCTACCAGTGGACGATCGATTTCGCGTTTTACTTCTATTTCGTGATCTTTTTTTCTTATCAGTATTTCTCACAACATTACCACTCTCATTTTTCTCTTCAATAAATGGATTGTAAGATCGTCTTTCAAGTTCTCGATCATTTTCTTCCTCCTCCTCCTCCTCCTCGGCTGATTTCGTTCGTGAAATCGTACGATACTTCGGTTTAGAAGTGGTCACTTGTTTTCTTCTCACCGGAGCTGAAGTTGTACTCCTCCTAACATTCGAATTTGCTTTTCGTCGTAAAGAATTACTCGATGTACCCTGACCGCGTAATTTTTTACGAGAATCCGTTGATTTCGGTTTCTGAGCTACGTTACTTCTATTAAATAATTAAGAATAATATGTTAATGTTATAATAGTGTTAATTATTTATTCAAGTATAAACGAAAACATTACTTACGTGTCTTCGATCAAAAGTGTCTCTTTACCGGCCTCTATCAAAGGATACGGCCGATCATGACACTTTCCACGGAAATCATCGTTGTCAATTGACCAGAACATCATACCGCCCAGTTTTCTCTCGTTTATGAAACGAGCCTTCAATCGAACGATATTAACATCGTCGTAACCAACCCATTGATTACCTTTGAAAGCATAGGGTCCCATTGCTTTAGGATTGGGATGCATTACTTCCCAATCATCTGAATTTGTGATGCTTTCACAAATCTATAGTCAAAGTACTCGTATTACGAATTATTTTATTTTATTATACTTTTATTTATATATATATATTTTATTATATAATTATTTTATTTTATCTTTTTTTTTATTTATGTATATATATATATATGTAGGATTCGTGAAAAAAATGGGTTGTTGGGACTGACGGGACTCGAACCCGGATCTTCACTTTCCGGGCGACTGCTCTTTAACCATTGAGCTATTCAGGGCCCACCATCCAATCTCTTCGCGAATGCCTATTTAAGTGTTTGGCTTGGAGGCACTTGCATCCCACATATATATATATATATATATATTTGATATATTTTATTATACTAATTGTTAGTGGGTTGGTTGAAAAGTTTTGAGCTTATAAAAATAATTCTTTTAGGTCAAACTAAATATTATTTTTCGACATAGTATTAGTTAAATTTTGGATTAGAATAATAAGCTTATAAATTTTCAACACAGATCATAGTATTTTCATTTAAAATACTAACTTCGTAATATGCTAGATATCCTTTTTCACGTGTATCGTCACCTTCAATACCTGGACCATCAGCCGGTGATCCCAAATCTGTTGCATCTTCGTTAAACAGTGTATACGAACGACCATAAGTTGGTATTCCTAATATAATTTTTCCCGCTGATGCTCCACTTTTTATTAAATGATTGATCGTATAATTCTGAGACGGATTAAAATATTAATCAATTTTTTGGGGGGGATTTAAAATGAATATAAAATTTAGGTATCGTTGAGAGAGAATGAAAAAAATTCTTACAATCGTTAATTCACTGTCATAATTATATTCATTGTCCTCTTCCAAAGGATAAAGAGGTGCATGATGATTTACCGCAGGTTCGTATGCTGAATGATAATCGTATGATAAAAGATTTATAAAATCAAGATACTCATTCAAACGAGGAACATCGTAACCTTTGTCGATGTATTCTATACCAGCAGGCATAGCCATTGATAATAGTAATCGTGGTCTTCCAGTTTTCTTAGATTCTCTTTCGAACTCTTCGTAAAGTTCCTTTTTAAAAATAATTTTATTTAAAACTTGTTGATTATATTTATGTCACCAATTTTTAATAATTCGTAAACTCTTTTACTATAGTTTCGTAATGTGTTCATATTAATTGTTCAAAATATTATCTACTTGTGCAAATTAATTTGCTAACTCGTACATAATTTCCACAGGATTGTGTTTTTTAAAATAAATAATTTGTCAACTTGCTTGTACGTGTAGAATATTAAAATATTTGATTACTTACTTGTACGAAATTGGCATAATTATTTTTATCGTGAGGTTTTCCACCGTCCCTAAAAGCCGGATACTCCCAATCGAGATCAAGGCCGTCGAAATGATTTTGCCTGAGAAACTTAATCGAATTTTTAACTAATTCTTTCCTCCTGGCTGGGTCGGCAAGCATCGGTGAAAATCTACTGGAACCTTCGTTCCAACCACCGATCGCTAACATGGTCTTTAAATTTTTATTATACGTTTTCAGTCCCGTGAATTTAGCATAACCACCTGGATTAATTCGTAAACGTTTACAATCATCCTTCATTTCATATTCTTTATTTTTTTATTTTTTATTATCTCAATAGCTTGCAATGAAAAATCATATCGAAAGTAAATTATACCTTTCTCGATGTCCTGGTATTTATCGAAAGGTTTCAATGCGTTGTCCTTGGTGAAACCACCGAAAGCATAAATCAAATGGGTGCACAAATATGGATTAATATTTTGCGGGGAAAATTTTGCTGTTCCCGGTCGATATATCGACCAATTAGTATAATAACAAACGATCTTTTTCTCGGCCATTCCTAAATAGAAATCAGATTGAATTAAAATAATAAAAAAAAAAACAAAAAAAAAATATAAAAAAAAAAAAATATAAAAATAGAATAAAAAGAAATTCATAAGCACGAGGAAGTTTTCACTTCGCGTGATTCACTTTCACGATTAGTTTGTATTCGTTATACCGTATAAATTCGAAAAAAAAGAAACAGAATTATACCAAGAATTGTATATTTCTCTTTTCTTGTTTTTTCTTTCTTTTTTTTTTTTATAAGGATTCGTATTATTTTCATTTGCGAGTTTGCACGTAAGTTTAAGAATAATTCTTCGATAAATAAATGGTATCCGACACAAACATTGCACGTAAGAGTAGTCAGATTCGTGACGTACCGATCTTTTACTTGCAAATACAATAATTTATATACATATGTGCAAACACACACGCGTAGATAAATCCGAACGGGGAACGCGTAAATGGTTTAGAGAAAACAGCCAGAGAGAAATTCAAACGTGATTGAACTTTCATTCGTTTCTTCTCTCGAAACGTTTAAACATCAGGTACTCTAAAAGCATCGATTCTTTACTCTCTTATAATTTGTCTCTTATGTTCAAATTTCACTTTGATTATAAATTTATAATATATCTGTGTACATATATTGAATTGAGAATCGAATATTTGAAATATTTTATTCAAATTTATCAACACTTTTTTTTAATTTCGATAATTATTAATCAATTTATTTTTTTTTTTTTACCAACACTCGCAACAATAATTTCAATTTTAATTTTAAATTACAAATAATTATAAATCATGATACGAGATAAAACAATAATTTTGTATAAACCTTTTACTATCAACAGTATACAAATGTTTTCAGTAATCGAAATATTTGATCAATGATTTTTGTTCGAAGATATTACAAAGCATACGATCATTTACAAATTGAGATATGAAAAATATGAAAAAGATGAAATATCTAATCACAAATTTGAGATAATTACAAAATAATGAAAAAAAAAGAAGGTAGACAAGAAAATTGGATTATTTGAAAATTGAGATTGTAAATGTAATTGAAATAAATTCTAGTGTTTTCACTGATTACGAATAGGGACATTTATGATTGGTCGATAAAATAAAACAATAGGAATCGTATTATAGGATAATAATAAGAAGTCAATAACCAATAGGGTGACCCTGACCAGTAGTTATGTGGGTCAGGTTGAGAAGGGAGGTCAGTCGGTGATTTCTCGTCGTGTGAAAATGTATCCATATGCTTTGTACTTGTTATAAGTCGAATACGTAACACCAAAGAGTAAAAGGAAGAGGGGAATGGTGAACGCCTTTGAAAATACTTCCAATATTTCCAGTTAGTTAGATGCTTGAAAGATATACACGTAGATATAATATATCGTTCAATATAAAACCACTCGAGATTCTCTTTCACTGAACACACCCACCATATAAGTATACTTATGTTAGTTATGTTAGGCTTATGTGATTTAGCACCAGACTACAACACGTCCGTGGTTTTAATGATATTAATTTAATAGAGCATGATATACCATACCGCAGATTTTATCGACAAATAGTCAACGTTCTTTGAATATTTTTCGAATTTTATTTAAAACAAGAATGAAAGAAAGAAAGAATTAAAATGTTATTATTGTTGAAAACAACAAAGTAGGAGTAATTCGTTCAGGGATGAATTTGTCCCGGAACTTTTATTTAATATTATTATTTATTTATTTAATATTATTTTATTTATATATATATATATGGTAATTAATTTAAGGTTATTTTAATTAATTGAAGAAACCATGGGACTTTTCACCATGGGACGCTTTTCACTGTGCGATACTATGGTTTTTAAGGCCAAATATTTTACTTCAGTAATAAGATAGAAATGTTTACTTGATAAAATATTGTTTAAATGTTAAATCATTGATATAATAAATTACTTTTTGTAACGTTACAGTTAACAGAAGAAATCAGGAATATATCGATAGAGTGTAATTATCCGGTAAATGAGAAAATGTTATAGTTATTATAAAACTGAAGTTTCAAGTCTCTTGGTTGTTTAAAAAACATATCAACGATTTAATGAAAGTTTTTATTCAAGTATTAAACAATGTAACGTAACCATAAGTGCTTACGTACGTTTGATAAATTTGATACACTCTTAGAAATAAATAACGAGTTAACGTTTATTTCCCGACTTTAATGAACACGTTCGTGGAATCATACAATTAAACGAAATAACAATAAATAAAAAAAAAAAAACAAAAAATAAGATAACAGACAAGTTATACAAATAAAATCTACGAGCACGATTTTTCTTTCTTTCTTTCTTTCTTTCTTTCATATTTTTTTTTTCCACGCTCAGTGCGTCTGACTATCACCGGTATTTGTATCACTTGTGTGTTACGTCTATCAGAATTCTAACGTAACTATTCCTTTCGCAGAAAAATACAACCAATTGCTCTATGTTACGCCCTTTTACGTGAGTTTGCACGACATTTTCACTTTTTAGTTTGAACGAGGAAATAGAATTTTGTTTAATCAAAAGCATATTAATTTTATTACTATTGTCATTATTATTATTATTATTATTATTTTAATAAAAATCTTCTTTGAAATCAAATATTATATTTTAGATAAATAAAAGATTCAACTGTCTCATTTTAATTTAATATATTTTAAATTATTTGATTAATATTTAATATATAATATATAATTATAATAATTAATAATATATAATTATAATAATTAATAATATATTAATTATTAATATTTAAATTTATTACTTTTAATTTAAAATTTATCTTTTAATCGTAAACGTAAATACACTTCAAAACATTATGCACGTTATTTGGTACAAATTAAAAAAAAAAACAAACGATAAAAATAATAATAATAATAAAAATAATAATAATAATCATTAAAAAAGAAAGTTTCTTTTTCGTAATAATTTTTAATCGAAAGTATTTTCTAATAGCACACGTGAGCACACTCTAACAAAACATACGCACATTAGTTTTATTCTATGCGTGTTTACACACATATATATATAGTCACATGTACTTTAAGTAGATGGAATCGTGTCGATGAGATCAATAGGGATAGCAAAACAACAGTGAATCACGTCCTCGTGTTTAATGCTAATCAGTTAGCTTTGATTTTTCACTCCGGTGAGATTAGGATTGTGAAATGACTTACCATCCTGAATGGTACCAAGGACACCAATGGCAAGCAAGAAGAACAAAGTTCGCTGAAACGGAAGAACGTTGCATTGCATTAATAATTCCTCATCCGTTCTAAGTCGTGTATTGAATTTAATGACCTATCGTTAACGGTATTAGTATTTTTTTTTTATTTTTATTTTTAAATAGATAAATAGCGTTCAATATGATCGTTCATTCATAATTATTATTACTAGTCATTATCGTATTTTGCTAATATCGAACGGTTCAAAGAACGAAATAAAATATTTTCTATTGTTAATGAAATATAAAATATATTCTTACGAAAACATATCTAACAATATTATCTCAAATTAATTTTGAAGTACACCTCGTTCAGGACAATTTACCATCCTGATTTTCTAACGATCCGGTAATAACACTTCATTTCTCTTACGACGTAACTTCTCGGTTTAGAAATTCAGGAAGAATAATTACATTTCGTATTCGTAATGTATTTTTTTTCTTTCTTTTTTTTTTCTTCTTTATTTTGTTGCTGTTGTTGGTTACGTTAACGTATTAACACGGTTAATTTATTTATACGTTTACTTTCTTAGTCGTTTTAAATGCCTCTCGAAATTATTTATCTTTAAATAACTTCATAATGTAATACACCATATTGCATATTGCGAAAACGTTCACTTCAACATTTTATTATATCGCGAAGACGTTGTCCTTGCATTTTAATTCCAAGCTAATGTCCTGTTATGCTAACAAAGATATTTCTAAATATATACAAATATTTCTAATCAATTTATCAACGATATAAAATATTATTCGATCATCGATATTTCATTACTGATATAAATTAGTAGATGCATAATTGATGACGTAGTAATCCTGACGCAATCCTGGCGTCAAAATTCACGTCTTATATCATTTTATTTTTACCTTAAAAAAAAAACAACACTGAAATATAATAAAATGAAAAATGATTTGTGTATTATTCTTAAGTCAAGAAAAGAAAAAAAAACAAAATATATTTATCTCGAAAAATCATTTAAAAAAAATAAAACGTTCGATTAAGTATTTTCAACAGTTGGGGGTTTGAAATTGGCGTCAGGGTTGCGTCATTAATATATTAATTTATATATTAATTTATATATTAATTTATATTAATTTATATTAATTATATTAATTTAATAAGAAAAAATAAAAAATCTTCTTAACAATGTACAATCAAAAGTATCGCGGAAACACCTGTTAAAATTGATTCGAGGTCAATGGGGGTTGTGAGGTAGGGGGGGGGATAGAATTTATCCTTCCAAATGTAATGACACGGTCAAAGGATAAACGTATCGCGACGAATTCTAGGTCTCCGGTAATACAACGTGTGCTGGTGCCACTCCTCGTTATGTAACGGGTGTAAAGAGAAAGCAAGAAGAAAGAGCGCCATTCCACCGACGAACTTTCTCGTACGAGTTTTCGAGTTTGAAGTATTTGTTCGTGTGCGTGTACGTAAGTGCGCGCGTGTTCATGCGCATACAAACACACGTTCATGTTTAATAGTTACGCTAACGTTATGCGCTAACGTAACTTGCCATTTCCACTACTGGATAACGGTTAATATTGTGTGCGTTTGAAAGTTAATGAGCCGGCCATGAATTCCGAGTGAACCTGACAAAGGATCTATCTTTTTTTTCTCTAAGGACGAGACATCACATTGTCCTTTAAATATCCAATCAAAATGTCTCATTTCATTTTATTCATTAATTTCAACGATACGACGAATTTCTTCTTCCTATTAACGATTTAACTATTAATAATAATTATTTAATTATTATGATTAAACAATATTCTTTTCTTATTTTAATATTAATCGATTGATAATATCGTTTCGTTGATTAAATCTGGAATTATTTCAATCGAATAAATTTATATCAAAATGGGAGCTTTTTAAATGTCTAAATGTTAACTGGTTTTACATGAAAATGAAAATAAAATATACAAAAATATATTAATTTATGATTATTGTATGGCTTGTGTATATACGTGTGTTATAAGTATGAAAATATTTAACGGGTTTGCAACTTTCTTGTTTATACCGTGTGTTTTTTTATTTATTTCTTCTCTCTCTCTCTCTCTTTTTATATTTTTATTTTTATTTTTAGAAAACGATACCGATCTCGTGTCAGACAGTAAGTAACAGACGGTAATCAGTAATAGTCTCTTATAATAGCATGATCAAATACGTGTATTTACATGTTTGCAGAATACACAAACACACACACACTTATATTGAAAGTGGAGATAATGCGGGGAGAGCTTAATGCAGGGTAAGTCAAAAGATTTCAACGTACCCTCTTAAATGTCAAATAACTTTCTAGTAGAACTCGAGAGATGATCATTTAGAATTCTATTCGAGGTAAAAACTATAAACAATTTGATTACGATAAAACGACATAAGGGGTAGGGGGGAAGGAGGGATAGCATTCATTTGAAAAAGTTTCATAACCTAAAACGGAAGTTATACTTTCGTCGTATATTTTTTTTTTCCTCGATCGAGACTCTCTTCGTGATTGATGCGATATGTGGGACATTATTATTGTTATTATTATTATTATTATTAAGGTTTAATAATCGTAAGTTTCCTCGATGAAATTTTTCTTTAACTTCCTTTATTTTTCTCCGTTCCGTGAATTCGGTTTTCTTTCACCGACAATAAGCAAAAGTAAAAGTACTTTTTTTTCTTTTCTTTTTTTTCTTCTTCAACGTCACGTGTGACATTTCAATGGTGAATCGATATCATCATGGTCGTCGTCGTCATCATCGATATAAACAGAAGGATGATTTCACTCATAATTTGAAACCGTTAAAAGAAAATATTTAGCTTAAAATTTGTCGAGATTTTTCGAATGATTGTTTTCCTAAAATAAAAAGAAACGTTTAAGGTTCGATAATGTTTTCTTTTCTTTTTTTGGTTTTGTTCAGCTTTATTTTTATCAACCCCCCCGCTCATGGATCTTGGAAAATATTTCAATGTGTCCTAAATTAGCATACAAATTGAATAGAATGAAAAGAAAGGATAGCCCCAGATTGGTATTTATATGTTTGTTTAAAAATAAGCAAAATAAATCGAAAAGAATGGAACAATGCTGTTCATCCTCATTAACATAATACGAAAGCAACCCTATTAACCTTTCAAGCTGGTTCCTGGTATTCTCGGAGAACCAGATTTTATATTTCAAGGTCTACTCTTCTCTCATCCTCGGTGAATGTTTCAAATGTTAAAAAACAACGTACGCGAATATATTTTGCCGGTTATTTATTATGCAGAGAACGTTCGGGTTTGTCCTTTGTTTTTATTAAACATTCCTTTTCTTCTTCTTTGTTCGCAATATTTTTCCCCCCATATATACCATTTATTTTAATGATTTTTATTTAATTTAAACATACGAGTCGCTCTCAGAAATCAATGAGTGTCAAGAAAAAGAAATGTTTTTGAATACATATACATTATAAATAATAAAAATCAATATAATTTTATAAACTTTACAAACTTTCACCTTTTGATAGTTGAAAAATATCGAAAACTTTTATAATTTATTTTTAATAACTTTTAATAACCAAAAAGAATATATTATTTATTAACATTGATAAAAATCAATAAAATATCGTAAAAATGAATGAACTTTACCGTTTCTGAGAGTAATAGAAAAAAATTTATTGAATTTTTCTATGTGTATTTCTCTTGTGTATTTTGTAATGGAGATTTTTTCTGACGAAAAAAAAAAAAGAAAAGTTTTCTAATAAAATATGAATTCGTCATCTTCTCTCTTCCCTTTCCTACTTTCTTTTCTACCGGTACGAAACAACTAACGGTATCCTTCATTCAACGAATCATTTCACTCTGGTATTATTCTTGATCCTGTATACACGTAAAATCGAGTTTATCTATTGCCTCGAGAAGGGAAAGGGGAGGGATAAATCCAACAACGTGCTTCGCCCAGTTCTATTCGCTCACTTTTACTTTCCATGGAATTCGCCTCTCATAGCCGGACTCTCGCTCTCTTTAATAGGAAATTAATCAGACGATATTGTGTCAGTAATTAAATTCTATTATTTTTTTGTATCATTTTTAATATCACCAATAGACTGATTATCAATGTAAGAAAAAATAACTAAGAAATAACACATTTACAGATATCTTACACATACACACATACATGATGAGGCACACGAATACATGATAATTATAAAATTATTCTCATAAATATTTCTACATTATTTTTTCTATGCAATGATAGAAATATTCGAAATATCCTTTGGACGGGTATAAAACCCGTTTATATTATTTTCTAACAAATATATTATAAAATATTTTAAATACATCAAATAATTGCTCAATATTTTTCTATTTAAATATTTTATTCGAATAAATGAAGAAATCAATTTTGAAATTAAACGTGATTTTAATTAGATATATATACGATCGTTGACACGAATTTTATAGATATATAAAAAAAAAAAAGAAGTAAAAAAGAAGAAATAGCAATAAAGGTGATGGTATAAAAAACGTGTCTTTTTCTTTTGAAAAATGAGAAAAAGAAAGAGAGAAAGAGAAAGATTCGAAAGGTCAGCCACTGACCGTCCTCGCACACGTTAGAGAGAAGTTATTTACATTTTTCATCTCTTATCCTTGTTTTCTCTTTCCTTTACCATTCCTTCATCCTTTTTTCTCCCCCCCCCTCCCGACCTTTACTAGTTACCATTCGTGGTCGAACTTTTGGTCCCGAGATTAAGTCAAACATAACGACGCACCTTCTTTTTCCTTTCACGCATTCCTCTTCAAATAGGATGCTCGTTCCTATATACGGTGTTTCTGGTGTATTCTATACACTTGCGAAGGTCACAAAGATGTCGCGGATAAATTTGAAGGTCACAGTTCTCGATGGAAACTACACCGAGAGTCTGCAATTATCATCCCGATGTGCATTTCTTTTAAAGGTTACTTATCTATTTATTTCTTTCTTTTTTATTTCCTTTCGATCAGTATAATTACACGATACTACATTGATAATTTAATTAATAATTTAATTAATTGTGTTTTTAAATGATTTTTTTATATTTTATTTTGTTAATCCTAATGAATTTAAATGTTTTAATGACATAGTTTCATTTCAGATTGAAAGAATTTGCGTTGAATCCTTTTTATTTGTTTTTTGAAATCATCGATATAATTACACGATACTACATTAATAATTTAATTAATAATTAATTGTGTTTTTAAATGATTTTTTTATATTTTATTTTTTGAATCCAAACGAATGTAAAAGATCAGATTGAAAGAATTTGTGTTGAATCCTTTTTATTTGTTCGTTTTTTTTTTTGAAATCATTGTTAACCTACGCACAATCCACGATAATTGATTTACCAAATACGCAAAACGTTGTCGAAAGTTAAACCTCTCAAAAATCTCGAGTACGGAGAACCAGAATTACACGTTGCGCAAAATGACTTTCTCGTTCTAATCAATGTTACCTCGCAAGAGGGAACTTTTTTTCAGCTTGCGTTCCTTGCACATCGTCGTGTACCTCTGTGGAAAACCTGCCAAGCCCCGGAAATATGATATCGCAACCAACAGCTAACTTTGTTGCCTCTCTCTTTCTCTTCTGATCCCTTTTGATATCCTTTAACTATTACATCGAGAATCGTTATCGTAATAATTCAATTTAATAAAACTAAAATCGACTGTCTCCGCTCACATTCTAAATATGCGATTATAAAATTGTCATCTCGTCGAAAGAATGACCTCGAACTTTCTTCTTTCGCTTTCCATTCGAACCCAAGATATTCGATTTCGATGAAATTTTTTACAAATTCCATGGACAAAAATTAAGAGAGAGAGAGAGAGAAAAAAGAAAAAGAAAATCGAATTAAATTCGAACGGTAGAAATTTGTTACTTTTATAAATTTGCACAGGGAGGAGTGGTGGGAAGGGGCCGGAGCGGTTTTTATAAAAAAAAAAGAAAAAGTAAGAGAAAAAGTATTAAATTAAATTCGAGTAGTAAAAATTAAATTATCTTTCATACAATTCGTATAATTATTCGTAATGTTAATGTAACAACGTTCGTATAAATTATTTTTGAGTTCTCTGTTTAAAAAAAAAAAAGGTAATAATTTTGTTGTTTACATTAGAAAAAGAAAATTCGATTATTATAATTTTGCATATAAAAAGGAAAAGGGAGGAGGAAGAGGAGGAGGAGGAGAGAATCGTTACATGCTGTTTGATTTTGCAATCGAATAGCCAGAGAGAGGCACGGTTCGCTCCTTCTTTGCTTAGCACGCGTCGTCTTGGTGGCAACTTAAAGCGGAGTAGTGCAACTTCGAACGAGTGACGAATAGCATTGGACAGACAGCTCGAATAACCGGTAAATTTCCCCACCAAAAATAATTGAACAAGCCGGTTGTGATCGTAAACGTTAAATCAATGCGGCATTTATTTATTACAAGAGTGCACGAATAGATAAAAACCCTTCTGAAAATAAATCTCGAATAATTCGAATAATTTCAAGAATTCTTCATTTCTTTTATTTTTTTTACTTTTTTTTCTTTTTTTTTTCGTTATAATTCCATGTTTTCACAAAGAAAATTGATTTGTGTCATCGATAGGATATCCTCAGAAAGTTTGCATTTAACAATTCCGTTCTCAGGCTACTCTAACAATTATTTAAAACGATTTAAAGCGATGAGAAAGTATTGCGTTAACGAGCGTGAGGATCTGTTTTCTTGTTTTGTTGGATTATTTTTCACAATGTTTACGATTAATTACAAAATAATTACGTGAATGAATTACAATAGGAACGTAATTCAAATCTAATCGGTCTTTCGATAAAACTTTGTTCATTTAGCTGGGAATTTAAGAGTATAAACGGATAATAATGTATTTAATATTATTAGTTCTTGTTATAATAAAAGAGAAATTGTAGAAATCATTTGAATACAAGAAACGTTATATACATTATCGTCGATGATAATTCACAACTCGTTTGTTAAAGCGTAATTATGAAATTCATGCCCGAGTGAGAGAAATAAGACGACGAGAGTTCTAGTAAGATAAAATAGAATAAAACATAACAGAAAAGGAATTTTACGATAGAACGTAAATCGTATTTCACTCTCGTGTGTGCATGTTTCACGCTTTAAAACGTTCTCCTTTTATGCTCGTAAACGCAGGCAGAACGAAAGGGGATGTCCCTCTTGTTATTAAAAACATATATGAGAGAACGAGAATAGTATATTTATTTTCATTGAATAAATTTCATTTTTTAATCTTACCCAATCCATCTTTTTTTTCTTCTTAAAAGTTAACAATTATTTATATTGTCTGTTAAATTTGTCTTCAAAAAACTACGCTCAGGTACATCGTGTTGCACCAATTTTGTGCGTGCACACTGTGTAGCTCTATGTAATTTATTTATTAATATAATTAATTAATCGATCCGTTTGTTAATTTATTTTTTGGACGAGCACAACGCGCGACCTTGTTAATGGTCGATGACACCGAAGGACACATAAATACGTATGTATGGTGGATCAAATTCGCGAGCACTGTTCTCCAGGACGAAGAACGTACAACTGACGAGGTCTTCTTGCGATCGGTTGGAAGGTGGACGAGTCGAAGAGAGTCACTGTTACTTTCATGGGCCGTCTCCACCTCCAACCATAGCTATCACCTTCGATATACACAAGGGGCCCCACCAGTCGATCCGCATTTTCATTCCATCGGCATCGGGTCCCTTCTTCTTGCTGTACTTCAACTGGGAGAGGTGAAAGGAAGATATTTATTTTCTTATTATATTCCTTCCATGAATATCTCCCTTTTGTGTTGTTTTTCGAGAACCCAGTTATCATATCATTCACTTCGTTTGATTATACACAAAATTAAATCTACATATGTATATAAAAATTAAAGAATTTTTTTTAGATTAAATATATTTATCGTTAAAAAACAAATAACATTTAATGTGATGAAAATGAACAAACGAATGATTTACATTTCAATATATACAGGAATGTTCAATCTGATATCTGTAACGATGAATGATCGTTGAAATTGTTTCAAACGTGGGTTTGAATTACTGTTTCATGCCGCTTGAGCACGTTAAACTCGCATAAGAAAAAACGAGGGTGTCGTAAAACCTAAATACATCGAATTATTCCAACTCATTACGATTGCCAAGTAGATAGAATGAAAATAAGAGAGAGGCAATTCGCGTGACACTGTACTTCTCTTTTTAGAAACGATATCTTGCATTGTTTTCGTGAAAAGTAAGAGAAAGAAAAGTTCCATATAAACGTGAGACGAAGGTCAATGTAAATAGTATTTGCCGTGGTTCGAAAACCGTATTAACTTTCTTTTTGAATCATTGCCAAAAGATAGTAAACGTGTCAAATTCATGGTCGTAAAGGCCGTCATTTTCCTTTTTTTTTTAATTGAAAATTTAGATCATTATATATATATTTTTTTTTAAGTAAATTAATATAAAATTAATATTATGTTTGAATTATTTCATTTCTATCTGCAAAACGATTAATATCGTTTATAATACTATTTTTCAATAGTATACAAAAATTATATTTACTATACATTATAAATATTACAATATATATACAAACTTCGCATATCGATGAATAGAATTAAATAATTCATTCCACTTCTAATCCGACCGTTTCAGGATTCAAGACTGCTTTTTTACTCTTTTTTGCTAGACTCTCCTCTGTAATAGTTTTTATTTTTTAAATAGAAACAAATATTTCATTAGTAAATATTTTTATAGTGATCGTAAATGATGTTAAAAATATATATCATACCTCCGTGAAAATGTTTTGCAGTTCTTTTCCTAATTTCTTCAATAGTCTCTTCCTTTTGAGCCCATTCTAATACTAATCTTCGGCCGTACAAATGAGTACTCTGACATAACGCTTGGAATGCTCTCTACAACGATACAATAATTGAACTTCTTTAAATTTAAAATATTACAATAATAAATATGATTGCATATAATTCGATAATTCATTACCTTGGCTTCGCTTTTCGTGTAATATTCAACGAAACCGAATCCTCTATGTTGTTCAGCGCCTATCAATTTTTTTGGTAATCTTACAGCTTTCAATTCTCCAAATGCTCTATAAATATAAAGCAGCAACAAACTGGTTAAACTAAAAGACACAAAAATATATGTAGTATAATAAAATATAAATACGCACTTAAACAATTCTGCAATTTCTTGGACTGTCGCTTGGAATGGTACATTTCTAACTAAAATTTTTGTTCCCGTTTGTGGTGTTACCTTGGATGATTTTTTTGCAGTTTTAACATCGCTCCTAAATAAGTTTAATAAAATTATATTAAAGGCATACTATCCACGCACACACATACAGATATATTTTTAGTAACAGTATAAACGTACGCGAGTGTTCTCTCAGATCTTTTTAATTCCAGAGTTTTACCATCAAGTACCGTCATTTGTAATGTTTTTAAAGCACGGTTTGCATCGTGCTGATATTTATATCTAACAAAACCATAACCCATGGATAATTTTGCACCAGGATTTGTTAAATCTTTTTTAGTCGCTATCATGACGTAATGAATGGGGCCACATTTAGCAAAGTACTGAAAAATTACAGTTATATGTTTTGATGAACGTTTATGTGTGAGAAAGAAAATAGATTTAATATAAAATACCTCTTTCAATGCACTTTCGGTAGTCGAGAAGTTTAGATTTTTAACAAAAATAGTTGTATCCGGCTCAGGCTCTTCGTCGTCATCCTCTATTTCTTTATTTTCTTCATTCGAATTAGTTTTATTTGAGTCATCTTTTTCTACTTCTTTCATTTCTATGGATTCTGTGTCCGGCAATTTATTTTGAACGTTATTTTTATTTTTACTTCTGTCCAATTCGCTAAGTTTCTTCGTGAAACTATTATCTGGCGCCCATTCCAGATAAAGTGGTAAATGTTTGAATTTAGTATATGCTAATTTTGTAAATGCTTTACGTGCTTCTGACGGTTCTAAAAATTCCACTAGGGCTGGAAAATGAGAAAAATTTACAAGTTAGTATTTTTTGTTTATATCTCACGTGTAATATTATTTTATTGATGCCGTTATAGTATTCAAATATTATACTAAACCTGTTATTCCTGATGGTGGCATAACAACTCTTCCAAGTTCTCCAAATTTAGAAAACGTGTAATAAATTTCGTTAGACTGCGTACCAGCTGGTAAATTTTTTACCAATATAATAGTCTTCGATCGTGTTTCTGAAGGCTAATCAAATAAAATTACAATTAGTATAATCATTATCTAACATAAGTATAAAATGTTCAGATAATTTATATAAATTTAATTTACTTGATTAAATGCGTCCAAACAAACTTCGTTTTCTTCCAAAAACTTTCTTGTCTCCTGTACTAATTGTGTTTCACCCAACGCTAATTTAACGGCGGTACTCATACCATTGGAATCATCTTCCAGTATCTTTAATATTAAATGACATATATATAAACATAAAACACTTGTGAGAACAAATTTTTAATTTCTAAACATTAAAAAATAAAAGAATAGTATAATTTGAAATTTTCATACGTGTCCTTTAGTCGTGTTGTATGTCGCAGCTATTGCCTCAGCAATAGCATTTTGTCCCAGAAATAATGTATTCCAATTGTGAGACGAATTTGCACTCATTTTAGTTTGTATTTCTTTCTTCTTTTTGTAAGGTAAAGTTTCTATATGAAAAAAGAAAAGGAACAAAAAGCAATGAATATTTCAATCCCCCTTTAAATTTTAAATTATATTATATTTATAAAACATCTACCTAAATCAACATGATCCAATAAAGAAGATTGTGCTTTGCCTGGAAGCAAATGTAACATTCTACCATTTAAGATAGAACCATCCAATTCAGTATAAGCTTTGATAGCATGTTCAGGCATTAAAAACGTTATTGTACCAAAACCTTTTGGTTTTCTGGTAGTCCGATCCACGGGTAAATTAACTTCGGTTAAGGGACCTAATTAAATTAATATTGTATTAATAAATATCTAAAGATATTATCATAGATGATAAAAAGAAAAAGTTCAATTTACCGTATTTTTCAAATAGTTGTCTGATGTCATCCTCTGTTGTCGTATAAGTCAGATTTCGTATAAATATTCTTCCGGATTCTGCTATACTTTCTTCATTTTTTAATGACTCTTCTTGCTTTATCCATTTAACATTAGAATTGTTAGCTTCTGTATTGTTATCTTCTTTAGTTTCTAAATGTTCTTCGTATTTCGTCAAAAATATCTGTTTACCATCTAAGAAATAAAAATAAAAATCTATAAATTTTTATAATCGTGAAAGAAAAATTTACTAAATTTCTTCATAGTATTCTTACCAAAAAAACTTTTATTCTTTAATAAAGCCTTTCTCATTTGCTGTTCAGATTTAAATCCAACGTAAGCTATCCCCTTGATTTTCGGTGGTACGCGTATAGATTTTGGTTTTAAGGGATGAAAGAATTGTTTAATGTGTTTCTTTTTATGGTTGTATCCTAATCCTCGTAATTTTACTGTAAAAAACTTTACAGGACCGTGCTTTGATGCAGATACTTCTTTCTTGTTAACAGTTTGTGTTTTTGTCTTTAACGCTTCCATATACTATTCAATAAAAACAATGATTATACTATAAATTGATAAAATAAAATATAAAAAGTTACTTTTATAATTAACAACTTACTTCTAAATCTGATATAACTGTATTGGCAATCTTTTCCTTCTCATCTTTTTCTTCTTTTATTTCTTTATCTTCTTCTTTTTCTTCTTCATCACTTTTGTGAGCAGAATCATTGCTTTCATTGTCTTCTTTATCTTCTGGATTCGCTATAGTTTTGATTACAGCGTCATTGATCCAAACTTTTTTTGAATCTGCTACTGCGTGACTTTCAAGAAATTCCATGAACAATGGATCATCTTTATGCTATGTTTAAATAAAAATTATATTATTCATATCTCTTCTACGATAAAATAGTATCGCTTAGAAATATCATAAGATTCATACCTTCGCAATGGCTTCTTTAACTTCTGCAGATTGTTCTTCCTTATTTTTCTTCTTTTTCTTTTTTGCTTCTTTAAGAGTTTCATTTTCATTACCGTCTCCATCATTTGTATCATTTTTGGTTTTATCGTTTAATTGTTTATAATAAGAACTATCCGGTGCGTATTTACTCCATGATTTTGGTTTTGATGGATCACCTGATTTAAATTTTGTTAATAAATAATTTTTCTTTCATGAATTTGTCTATATATAATACAATTTTTAATACTATTACCTAAATCGGCACACAAATCAACAGATATTCTGCAAGTATCTATGCAAGTTTTATCAAAATATTCTTTAGCTTTTAATGCTTCTTCTTCTGTTTTAAAACCAATAAAACCAAAATGCCTGAACGTTCCATCTTTTGTATATTTCAATTGTACATCGGTAACAAAACCTTTTTCACTAAAAAGTTCTTTCAATTTGGACTCTGTAACCTATTAATATAAAAAGAACTTTTAAAAATAATTATACATTTATTTTAATAAAACGTAATTGAAATTACTTACACTCTTAGGTAAATTTTTTACAATTAATCGAGACATAATTAATTATTTAACAATAATTCGCACTGTAAAAAATGTTAACCAATCCACTATGAATCACTCGAAGCACATGTACAACTTATGGTTATGTTTACATTCTCAATGCACTTTTCATTCCAATATGGCTGCTGTAATTTGATTGGCTATTCACTTGCCCGCGATAATCGCAACAAATTTTAAAACACACTATATGCATTTCATTAAATATTACACTTATATATTAAAATTTGTTTATTATCGATATAATTAAATTGAATAAATTTAAATTTATGTTATATTTCGTTGATAAAAAATAATAGAAATATTTATTTTCACAGGAAACGTGAAATTTAATGAAGGTTATTAATAAAGTTAAAAGAAATGACAAACGGAGGCGTTGCATGTACTATTCCATTCACTGACACACATACAGTGACAGAGTAATGTTCATTGCTCGATATGTGCTACGACGATGAGAATATAGAAGCATCGTAAGAGAAACACCTGTTGCTCGTATTCGTCGGAATAATGACCCATCTACTAAAAAATGTGACGAACAGTATTTGGCACGCGTTTCACGCGTTGCAAGGTGATACACCTGATCTTGTCGCTAAATCAAAGTTGAAGGTGAGTCATCCTTGTTGTTTTTCTTTGTTGATATTGACTTTTTTATTTCATTTCTCACGACTTTTAGAAGCTAAAGATTTATGGGATTATATCGTTTTTTTCACATATTCGGGTGTGGCTACTTAATTCACATCGTATTTTTATAAGAATATTTTTGTTTATCCATTTCTTCTACGTTTGATTTTTGTCTTTTTTTTGTTTCTACAGGTGTTAACGGCCAACATCGGCACGTTAATGGACTTATATGGTGTTGAAAAAGGTCTAGAACATTACCGCAGTACTCAGAGTCTCACTTTTGACCAATACATTTTTTATTTACAAAAGGAGGTATAATATCATTTTTTTATTTTTTTTAGCATTATTTTATTCGTATTATTTAACTAATTTATTGTCTTTAATTAATTATATTATAGGTTTTCTCATCTATTACCGATGCAACTTCAATACAAATACACAGGTCATTGGAAAAAGGAATCGATGAAATATGTTGGTTGATTTGTAAAAGAATGTATTTAGAAAGATCGCATCCAATATTTGAACCCAATAGTGTCTATCAATTGTTTAGAGTATTCTGTTTATTGGCTGAACCGGAATCAGATAACATGGATTTTCATATGGTTCGTACAATCTTTCTCATAATGATTTATTATTCCTTATTAAATTATTTTTAAGATGCGCTTTTATTATGACTCTTACTATTTTTTATTTAGATTGCAATGCATACAGAAGAAGTTGCTCAAATCGCTTCTCATTTGGTAACATCGTTAGGATTGCAATGGGATGCAGCAGATTTCTCAGCTTTATCAGCAGCTATTGGAACATTTAGGTATTTTGTATATGCGATTTGAATTATTTATCATTGTAGAGAAACTATAAAATTTCATTTAATTGTACTTTTGGAAGGTTTCCTACATTCCTGGCAGTTTTGGAATCCAAATACAGCGGTGGAAGAACTTCGGATAACATAGCATTGACTGAAGCTATTGATGATCTTTATCAAATATACATAGAAAATGTGGTCAAAAAGGTAAAATATTCATTGTTATCTAAAAATATAATTTAAGAATAACATTTATCGGTTAACGTATATTTTTACAGGGATATTTAATGAAGAAAGGTTTCTTACTTCCAACATTGAAGTATTTTTGGTTTGTTCTTCGTCCTGGTGAATTATTATATTTTAAAGATTCTCAGCAAAGGGAACCATCGGGTTCAATAATATTGAGTACAAATTGTTGGGCCGATGCAATTACTACTGGTGGAAAACCTGACAGAAGATTCGTATTAAGTACACCTGAACACAGGGCTATCGAATTAGTGGCAGATGATCACAAAGGACGATTACAATGGTTGGCAGCTTTGCAAATTGCTATTCAACATTCCGGTGAAAAAATTGGTTATCAAAGAAGTTTAGCTAATCAAAGGAGGTCTTTAAGACAAGTAAGTTATTAAAACGAATATATGTTATTTTTTATTTTATATGTATATTCATTTTTATAATTATTAGTCAATGAAACAAGAAAAAGAGAAAACAAGACTGGAATTACAATTTGAAAGGCAAGCTAGAATTGCAGCTGAAATTCAAGCTAGAAAATTGGAAGCATTGTCAAAAGAGGAAGGAGCTAAGGTTCACGAATTGGAAGAAGCTAAATTAAAATTAGAAAATCTTTTGCAAGAGGAAAAACAAGCATTGAGAGACGAAGAAATAGGTGACAAATACAACCTGTATTTCTTAATCTTTTATTTCCTTTAAAAGTATTTATCAAATGCTCTCTCTCTCTGTTATTTTGTAATACAGTTCGAAATCTTCAAGCGAGAGTTCTTAGAGAAGAATGGGAAAGAAGAGAGCAATTAGAAAAATTACAACAGGAACAACAAGATTTATTAGAACTGGAAAAAATGAAAAGATTGGAATTCGAGCGCAAACAGCAAGAAAATGAACATCAATTGCGAGGTACGTATCGTGAATTTTCATATTTATATATTAAAAATTGAAAAACTTTTCTATAGCATTTATTTGCAGATGCAGAAATGCGATTACAAATGTTGGAGGCTGAAAAGCAAAGTTTAGATGCGGAGCTTCGCGCAGCACAACAAAAGGTAAAGCGTGCGGAGGAGGCACAAATTTTATTAGAAGCGCAAATTGTTGTTACTCGTCCGTTAAAGAGCGGAGAAAAAATTAGACGTACACAAAGCTTTATACCGACTACGAAGGAGAGACCGTTATCCGTGGAAAAGTTTGATCATAGATCGATGACCCTGCAAAATAATTGTTGATGATGTATGTTATTACATACTGAATAAGCAAGAGAAGGAGCTGTTACTATTTCTATAATCGTCTGTATTAATTGAAATGAAATTCTTTTACCGCAAAGATATAATTATGAAAAAACATATTGATATTATATACAACATTCTGATGTATCTTTTATCAGGGTATTAACACTATAGTTCCTTACTCCAAACTTGCCACGTTATTAAATTTAGCCAAAGTGCATAAGAATTTGTTTTATATACATATATATACGACGATAATAATGATTTAATATATATAATGAAACTAATAACGAACAAAAATAACAAATTAATTTTTTTGTACATAAATATGAATTTTGTATAATGTTTTAGCGCCGTTAGCATAGCTAAGTTACAATAAGTATTAATTATTATGATATGCAGAATATTTAACATAATATTGTTATTTAACTTTACATATAAAAATTGCGATATTTTTTTTAAGATCTATGTCGATATTTTTATAGCTATTTATATATATGGTTAAAATAATTTATATTCTTCCAACTTTATATATATATATATATATAATATACACACACACATACTATATAATATACATGCCTGTGTGAATGCATTGGTGATGACAGAATTGATCAAACAAATACAGAACTGTTACATTATTGCGGACGATACAGTAGTACAAGTTACGTATTTACGTGTGTTTATCAGTACTGAAACATATCGTGGAAATCAGTTTTTATAAGTTTTTTCAATTTAACTTAGATTTATAAGATGCAAATATATTGTAACAAGTATTATTTATACATTCAGATATTGTATTAGGTCGAAAGATATATATATATATATCTCCTTCGTATTTGATAAATATATTAAGTAATAATTTAATATATAAATAAATAAATAAAGAAAAAAATATATAATGCCACCAAAAAGAAAAGGTAAAGCTAATAAATTCGCTCGCATGAGCGAGGAAGAACGTGCTCGTTATATGCAGCATCGTGCAGAATTAGAATTAGAAGCGAAAAGACGGAAACAACAATTGATAGCAATTTTTAGTAAGGTAATATATCCACGACAATAAACTATATATATATATGACTAAAATATTTGTTATATTTTTATTTTAAAGTAACGATCAAGAAATTTTTTATTTAGAACAAATTGAAACGCGAAGAAGCTTTTTCAAGATTGAATACAGCAAAAATAAACGAACAGTGGCGATTTATTCTTCGTCAGATTAAATGTAAAGAATTTGATGAAGATATTAAGTATCTTTGGAAAAATTTTGATAGAATGATTAATACTAAGGATAAAATAATACAGTTGTTGCATGTAGAAATAGAAATGGCAGATATCGATCATAGAAGATTGCAAGAAGCTCATATTGGAATTATAGACAAAATTATTGGTAATTATTGTATTTGCAATTTTTCAAATATGTAAATATTTGAAAAGAAAAAGAACATTATTTTTAGAACTGTACGCGCAGAAACTTAGAGCTTTGTGTGACGATTACATTAATAAAGTGCATAACATTCAAAGTAAAGAAACAGTAGAATTGAATAAATTAAAATCACATATGGAAAAAACTTGTGACGAAATCAAATTGATTACCATAAATGAGAAAGTAGAATTGGAAAAAATATTAGCAAGGACTAATTCACAAAATGCTGTTAATATTTGTAATTTAATTTCATTGGTAAGCAAAATTAAATTAATAATTCTTGTTTTAAAAATTTACTTACTATATATATTTTATGTATATTTTAATTTTTATTTACAGAGAAAAGATATGATGTTAGAACTTAAAAATAAAATTTCTATTAAAGTAGAAAATTTATCGAAACAATTAAATGAGATAATGCTAGAGTATAATACAACTACTGAAATCAAGAGGAAAAAATATGAATTATTGAAAGAACAGGATGATGTTAATCTAGCAGAAATGACACAATATCCAAAATTAATTACACAATTGCAAAATAAAATAAATACTGTAAAAAATGACACAGAAAGTCTATTAGAAAAAAGGGAGTCTAGCATTAACGAGTTAAGATATCAGATGAAATTTACAAGCCATAAATTATTAACAGCAAAAAAAAATTTTAGAACGGATCAAATTTTACAATCTGAACAGTTAAAAAAATTAAGCATTGTTTGTAATACTGTCATTAAGGTGAAAAACAAAGTTAATTATTTAATCTAATTAATCTTATATTATATTTTTTCTATGTTTACAGGATTTGGAAAAAATTAATGAAAAAAGTATAGCATTGTTATCATTGATGAAATTGTGCTCAGAACTAGAACCTTTATCAGTATCTATTAAAATGTATATCTGTTCTGACATAGATCCTGTAGAAGAATCAACCATACATTGCGTGAGTGTTCATATAAAATCGTACAAATTTCATTAAATTTTTAAAAATTTTCTATTAACTATTTATGTAAATATATGCATATATAGATATCTAAACCATTTCAAAAATTGGAAAAATTTTGGATGCGTTACAATTATATAAAGGTTGAAAATATTTCAATGAAGAAAGAATGTAATAAGTTATTGGCAGAAAACAAACACCTAAGATATATGCTACGAAATTATCTCATCAGCGTTTCCAGAATAAAGAGTACATTACCAATCACATCAATTGCTATTTAAATAACAATTGCAAAATAAAAAAAATTAAACATTTTTTTAAATAAAAATTCTTTTTTAATATTTATAGCCCAAAATTAAATGTAAAAATAATTTGTACTGCCTACGAAATTATCTCATCAGCGTTTCCCGATATAACGAGTAGTTACCAATCACATCAATTGCTATTTAATAACAATTGCAAATAAAGAATAAATAAACATTTTTAAATAAATTCTTTTTAATATTTATGCCCAAATTAAGTGAAACAATAATTGTATGCCTATAACTAACGATGAGTGAATATTCCTCCTCCTAATGCCAAATATATGTAAGGCCTTGCACGTGTACGCCCTCTGACAGGGTGGAAAAAGATTTTTTCTTTAGGTGCCATGCTTTCCGTTTCCAAATATATATCGAAGCATGCTCTTAAACGTTGTAATTGTGCTGATATCGTTGGAGGTTTTGTCCACATAACATTAACTTCCCGTTCAATGTCCCTTAAAATATCAACTGATGCAGGAACCATAGGACTTATGCTTATGCTGAACAACGCAGCTACTTTTGGCTAATCTGGTTTTATAGCAATCCTAGCTATGAGTTCACCTAGAAAAATATTTTATACTTTAATAACTTACATATAAGTAAATTTATTACAGAAAAAAAAATATTACATACTGCTTCCACGACGTAATACAGCTTCATAAAAGATATCAACAGATGATACCAATCCTTCTCGATAAATGGGTGCGCTAGTATAATTAGCATAATTTTTCCATGTCATAGTAGTAAATCTATGCAACGAAGTTGTAATTTTTTGTGGCAGTGGATTAACGGTATTTATAAGAATAGGTAAATTTCCAGATTCCAATCGACGAATTTCTCGACATAATTCTAATCTAGCTTTTACTCGTCTTTTTATTTCTTTCAGAACACTTACAACGCTATCTTGCGTTGATTCTTGAACGGTAGGCTATAAATTAAATATAATGTAAGAAGATTGTTAAAGATTAATTTAATATGCAGTATAAAAGAATTATTTACCTTTTGATCATGAGAGTTAGCCGAAATAAAATGCAACCCAGCCATTCTTTGAGCCCATCTATAAGGAATACCTAATCCTAGACTTGAAAATGATCCTAAATTGTGACGCGCTAGTTGATAATGATTGGCAGGATTTGGACTATCTATACCCAAATCGTTGGGATATAATTCACGAAGAACTGATTCTGATACGAGCATGTCTCTGTTGGAAAAAATGAATTTGGTTTAATATAAATCCAGGATCATATATAAGTAGTATAACCAAATTTAAATTACCCAGCACTAATGCCTCCAGAAACATCAGTTTCGAGTTTAGATTCTACCGTAACCACTTTTAAATGTATCATATAAAAGAATTGTAACGTTAATTTGGTTTCAGCTGAAAAATAATCGCCATAAATTATTCGTAGCAAAAATTTCTATAAATTATCTAATATTTTCTTTTTTTTTTTTTAAATTATAAAATCACTTACTTTTCATTGAAATGACAAGTGTTACGTTTAAAGGGTGCCTCTGCAATAATTTAGATCTTTTTTCTTCTTGTCTAGCTTCTTTAGATAATCTGTGATGTCTTTTTTTATGTACAGGTGTTTCTTCTACGATATTCTCTAACTGAGTTTCAGGATCTGAATCTGATTCTTGTAATCCATCTTGATTATTTGTACGCTTTGCTTCGTCTTTGTCTCCTTCCACTTTTATGATAATTGTATTATCTACAAACAATTGATTAGTATTAAAAATAATTCATTTCGAATATATAACACTTAACGTACCATATGCATCTCGATATGCAGTTGCTTTTGCATAAAGTACATATAAAGGTGATGCGAGCAAAGCTGCTTTCTGATGTTCTTGTCTAACTTTATCTAAAGGTAGTCCGAGACTTTCTTGCAATGGTTTACTTGCCTGCAAAAATATATTCATAAATATATACACAATAGAATAAAAGTATATGAAAAGATAAAAAGAAATTACTTCTAGTATGGCTAGAAGTTGTGGTGCAAGATTATCCAATCTAGTTTGTTTAGATTCCATATCGGCTGTAACTGCTTTCTTACTTTCAGTTAATTCATCGCATAGAGCAGCTAGCTGTTTCCGTTGAGTCAATTCCCATTCAAGTCGAGCTAATCTTAATTGATGCGGGTTCATTTTTGTTATTTCCTAAAACAAATGTTTACAATAGAAATATTGAGTATTTTTTTTCTTCTTTTTATTTTTTTTAAATTTACAGGTCTAGATATGCTTTCAGGTGCTTCTCCATAAAATTCTTCTTCCGGTACAAGTTGTATCAACTCATCTTTTGATCTAAAAACAAAAATACACATATTATTTAACATATTTGTGATTTATCAATCGCTTTGTATAAAAGATACAAAATGAAAACATACTTAAATTGTAGACATTTGATAACTTCTTTTTTTAAATGCATGACTTCGTATAATAAATTCTGTAATTGTAAATGCTTGCTATCAACGCTACTCTTAGCCGCAACTAAAGAATCTCGAGCAAATTTAGTACGAAACTTTTCCATCCTATTGAGTTTCTTTAATTCAATAAATGATAACGATGTTTGAATTTGTAACTCATGTACTTCTTCCTCCGCCTGAAATATTATTTTTACTTGCACAATAAATTATAACTTATTTGATAATAACAAAAGAAAAATTCTGCAATAAATTGTAATACATACGTTTGAATCATTGCTAATTTTTAATTTAGCAATTTTACTCATGGCTTTCCGGATATTTTCACATGTAGATAAGAAACTTTCCGAATCACTTTCGGGTGATCTTTCCAAAGCCTCTTTTTCTTCATTGGTGATTATAGTCTAAACAATATAATTTTTATGTTAAAAAGTTGGTTTTTTAAATATTATTATTAATAAATAAAATTGATGAGATTGATGAAATGAAAGTTAACCTTATACATGTCCCCATCTTTTAACCATGGAATAGTACCAGTGCTGATAGATTTTCTCCTTTTTTTGGAATTATCTGTATCATTTTCTTTACCCATTTTATAAATTATAAAACATTAATTTATTTTTAATACAAATCCTTGTAAAATATCACACACTACGGTCTAATAGTATATAACTGAAAATAAGAGTTGCAATGGAAGTTTTGAAAGTTGCTCATTGATGGCGCTGCATGTTTCAAAATCAACTTTAGTCAAAACAAAAATATTATAGTATACAATTTGACAAATTTATATTGAATATAAATGAAATATAATTTTTAAAAATATATTAACAAATATGAATATAAATGATGGATTTCATAAATATAATTTTTTATACATACATCATTAAGGACTCTACAAAGTATTGTAACATTTCATAATTTATAATTAACTAGTTTTAACTGGCTCAAAAGTATAATGAGTTACACCAGGTTTAGGGTATTGCTTTTCCATCTAAAAGAATAATATATATTTGTAAATAAATGTTTAATGGACATGTTTAAATGATATACATAATTTTGATAATATTGCTAACTTACTACAGGTTGGAACCATGGGTAAAATGAAAATAAGTAAAACAATCCCCCAAGGATTGTTACCGTACCAAAGAACATTAATGATGCACCTACAGGTGACATTGGTTGCCGAACTCCAGCTGAATAACGGTCTTCTCCTATTATATCTGCTTCGATGTGTACCTAAGAAACATGAACATTAATATAATGAAATTGATGACATTCATTCAAATTCTAATACTATTTAAATTATTACCGGTTCATGAAGATTTCTTCTGAATTCAGGAAAATCATAAGGATAATATGGATCTTTTGTTTCGGGACTAACAAATGGCAGTTTTGGATAATCACCGTATCCAAATCCATCTTCTTCATAAGCTTTAGTTTCCCGTGGATGTAAATTATATTTTTTAGCTGCTTCTTTTATTTCTTCTTCCGTTTTTGGTACTTCCTTTTTGGCTCTCCATAAGCTGAAGTCTGTCCTTGCTTAAAAACAAAATAAAATACATATAAGAATGATTAAAATTAATTTTAATAATTTTATATGCTATAAGTGCACATATTTGTGTGTGCATGAAAGGATTTGTATATTATTTATATCATCATAAATAAATATAAAAAGAAAAAAGGAAATAACAGGAATACGTCATTGAATGAATATAAACTTACATAATAAAATAATAACCTATTAAATAGTTAAGTATTAAAAGGTGACAGAACTTAATAACAATATTAGAATACTTACTTTCCTCGCTATAATTAGCTTTCATAAATAATGTAAATTTGTTTCTTGATACTATTAAACCTCTTAATGTCATACAATTTTTAAGAAGAGCCATTCTCGTTAAAGCGCTGTAACGTCAACCTAGAATGGTTAAACGCAGTCGACTAATCAAAGCACGCGCATTTGTGTGCAAGTATATATATATTCTAAGATCTTATGACAATTATATTGACTAATACAATTAAATTATTTCCCATTGAGGGTTCTATAAACTATTAAAAAAAAGATTCAATTTAAATAAATTTAGTCATAAGGTTTAATATAAGCAACGCTTTACGAATTAGATTGTCTTTCAATCTTTTATTCGTTTAATACTAGAAAAAATATAAAAAATTGTTATTGTCGAGTTACGATAATGGAATTTATTCTGTCCAATGACCGTCATTCTACGTTCGTTTACAAAGAAACGATCGTTGTCATTCTGACATTTCTTACTTCTGTAAAAATCATTTCTCTACTGTTTCATTGACACTTGATTTTATTTAACTACGACCTAGTTTCTTTCTAATTATTTGTAGAAATATAGTAGAAAATATTTGTCGAAAAAATAAGTGTATAAAGTCCTAAAAGAAATGGGTGTCTTTGTTATACGATGACTGGCTATATGAAAGCTCAAATTCAAGATGGCCGACTGCGTGGGTTCGTTAATGTTCGTGGATACAGGTAACTGTAGTGGATAATTAACTGTAAGAAAAACGTTGAAATCGTTTAATCCAAGATCGTCGAAATTCGTTAGACAGTTTTGTCTTTTCAAGCTGATCTTACCGACGGTAAGTTGAATACTATGATAAGTTTAGAGTTGGAGTAAGGTTCGACCAAGTGTAATGAAAGGGATATTCAAGTTTTTACATTTTTTCAATTCGTTTACTTTCTTACTATAGGATTATGTGTCAATTTTAAGCAACGTTATTGGTCACATTTGTTTTGTTTAGTATTATCAGAGAATAATAATAAATTATTGTATATAAGTTTTATTGTGTTGGTATTCATGAGTCTTTTTTTTACAATAACTGCTTGTTGGAGGTGTGTTTCTCTGATAATTAATAACGCGCGTAATGCAAATGAAATTTGAAAATCATTATCATTGAAAATATTCAAGTGTTTCAATTTAAATAGAATTTTATTTTCCATTAATTATTGTCGTTGAAGCCACACAAAATAGGATAATAAAGTGAACGGTAATATTTTCTTATTAGTTTGATAAGAGTATGATATATAGTTTGAATTTGTAATCTTTGTGTCGTATAATTATTGAGTAAGCTGGAGTCTGACTGCAGCAGCATGGCGAGCCCGTCGCCACAATCTTCTCCTATGCCTCCGCCACAAGCTCCGAGTCCAATGGGTCCTCCACAACAGGCTCCATCTCCTTCTAATCCTCAAGGTAGTCCAATGGGTCCTCCGCAACATCATCCGCACAGTCCAACACAAGGATATCAGGGTGGGCCACCGATGCCACCAGGCGGTCCTCCGATGTCACAACCTCAGCAACAACCACCTTCACAACAACAAAATTACCCACCTCATCCTCAACAAATGCCACCCAATATGGGTCCTCAGGTATTTAATTCTTATCGTTCTTCATAAAACAGTACAGCTTGCGTAACATATCTTTTTAACTTATTTTTTTTATTTTATAAGTGTTACGATAAAATATAATTGTTTTTACATTGATGGAATAGATGTCAATGATGTTATCGAAATGATTATTATAATTAGGTATTAAAAATATTTACTAAGACGAAAAGTATAAAATAATTGCTATTTAGTGTCAAAGAAATTTATAGAAATACGGTTTCTAGAATATATAGAATATAAAGAATATTATTTTTTAATTAGATATATATATATTTATACTAATAGATCAGACACTTTCTTATCGATACGTTTAAAATCTGCTTCTTGAAAAAGTTTAACAAGTTGCTCTGCGATGATTTGATTGCAAACTGTTATAACTTTTATAGTCATTAAATCCAATTCATACGTATAAAAAAGTGATTTAATATAATGATTATACTTTTGTGTTCAATTCAAATTTTAAACAATTTAAAGATTTTTGTTTACGGCAGGTCATTTGTACTTATCACAGTTCTTTTTGCATTCTTCCTATATTTCTGCCTGTAGGTACATCTCTACTTTTTATTTCTTCAGTATAAGTTTCGACAACATCATTGCAATTTAATACAACATAAGTGCAGTGGTTCCTTATAATCATATTCTACGAATAAGAAAATATTAGTAATTATTAATGAGATATAATATATCAAGTTATTTAATTTTATTATATATTTACCCATAAGTTCCTTGAATTAAAGCATGTATTCTAGTGGTCACGCTATCTAAATACATTCTGTATTCGGTCATCCATAGTCGTATAGTGACATAACGCTTGAGATAAATCTAAAACATTACATAAATCTTTATATCTTCTATTTAAGTTCAATTTTGTTCTTTTCGTTGAAAATATTTAGGTACACAAATAACAAGTAATTGCGCTTATCTTTTATATTGGATATTTTCATCTGTTTTCTGTTAAAGATTCCTCCATGATTTTCTGTCTGGTAGAAAAGGATTTTTTTTTGATAGGATTATAAACTATTTCTATCTCTATTTTCTTATTTTCTAAAAGAACCAAGGAAATGCAAACGTGTGGAAATTGATGGGAAAAATTGATAGTACTATTTATAGGATTTATTATCCTATTGAATTGTTAGTCAGTTTTGGTAATTTAATTTGTATTGTATTTTCTTTGGTAATAATTCTACAAATGAGAAGTTTGCTATTTAGCTTCGTATAGATTTTTATCAGTTATTAATTAAACATACCTGTGCGATGGAAAATTTTTAACTAATTGTTTGATTAGTTCATATTTTATCTTATGTTCATACTTTGTTATAAGATCTCAGCTGATACTTTTACATTCTTTAATTTTTGTTTTGTTTATTGACTTTTTTAATATCTATACAATTAGATGAATAATAGTAAGAAGAAATAGGATAAAAATATAATAAAAATAGGATAAAATAAGTTTTTATATATTCCACATTTTACATTGGATAAATAAATTGTACGTTTTAGTGAGAGTTAGCGTGACCATGACCTTTAAAGGAGTGATTTCTATTTTTTTTTTAAATTTATATATTACACACACGTACACACACATATCCAATACGAGTATTTTTCATTCAACCAAGTAAACTGATTTCTTTGCTACATTATAATATTCAAATACTTCAACAAATCCTTGTTGAAACATATAGGATCAGGTCGAGATTCGAATTAAAACTACATTCATTTACATTTTCCAAGTATTTTGTGAGTGTGCGATCTTTCTTACACACGTCACTCAAGTATAATTTAAATAGCGTTTCCTAGGAGAACGATTGTTTTATTTCTTCTTGGCCTCGGGGAATTTTTATCTTACCTCAATCTACGTATAATAATGCATATAAGAAACTAATTTAATTATTTACTATAGTATCTCAATGGGATTGTATATAACAAAACATCATATTATATAATTAGATTTTTATTTCAAAATTTATTATTAACGCGTATTTATATTTATTTTTCTCAGAAACAAAATTGAACCAATTTTTACACAGTTGAAATATAAATATATGAAATATTATTTAAATTCTATGTTATTATTACATATTTAATTAATCCACAAACATATACGTATGTTGTATATAAATATATATTCATATAGACAAAACGTGAGTGAGATATATTCTAATATTATGATTTATTTCTCAAGGATACTTTTTCGTCGGCTTCACGTATTATTCTAACGAATTCCTTTGCTATTTTCTCGTTACAAGCACCGATAGCTCGCGGCTTCATAATATCGATTTTCTCACCTGTGTATTCAATTATTCTTTAAAAAATTATTATTATTATTATTATTATTTTTATTCGCGGATAAAAATAAATTCCGCTGATTCCTTTGAAGGAATAAACGTGTCAGTTTCGAAAATTATTTCATTGTTAAATATCAAACGGTCTTAATTAAAATTACAAATCTTAAACAAACGTTAATTACCTGTTACGCGGTCAACCACGATACCACCTGCTTCTGTGATAATTAAAGATGCTGCCGCGATATCCCACGTGGAAATACCAGGACCTTCGATGTAGTAACCCTCCACTACACCCAACGCCACGTAACAAAGAGTTAATGCAGCCACGCCAAGTGTACGGATACTTCCATGAAATAATTCAGGTTAACACAAATTGTCGACATTTTGGGACTTCTTAGCTATGAGTAAATTATTATAATTTCCTGACTTTTATTCTAGGTCTTTTTTTCCTATTATTATTATTATTATTATTTTTCAAAACAATATCCATAGGATAAGATCGAGCAAAAGTGACGATATTTTTCATTTTTAAAATGACAATGAATTTGTTGAAATTTATATACATCATGTGGGGTACACGGTATATTATTTAATGAATTAATATTAAATATAATAATTAATATTGTTAATATTATTTTTGATTATATAATTTATCTTACCCCTGTGCTATAGATGCAACAGCTTGTACCCGTTCAACGGTTAATTCCTTTAAATAATCGATTTTTATAAAACCAGGTTCTATGCAGAGTAAAGCTTTCGATATATCTGTCAAGAGATACAAATTATATTTAAACGATTAATTATTTCTCTTTTTTTTTTTTCGAATATTTCCTTTATTTTGATTTGATTTTACTTACCTTGAACTTGTGATACATGAATTCGTTTCCCATTTAAATAAGCTCCTTGACCTTTACGAGCAGTAAACAGTTGTTCATGAATCGGATTGCAAACAATACCCAAAACCATTTCCTTTTGAACAGCTAATCCAACAACAACGCAAGTATGTGGAAATCCGTGAATAAAATTAAGCGTACCGTCGATCGGATCAATGATCCATGTAGGATCATTAGTTAATTCAGGTAATTTTTGTCCCGTTGATTCTTCGGCGATAAATCTATAAAGTGTCGGTAAAAATAAAACAAGGAAAAATAACAAAAAAAGAAAAAAAGGAAAAATAAGAAACGTATCATTCATTTATGCGATTACTCGGTATTCATCGGCATTTAACCATTTACGATAATTATTTAAACCTGACTCATTTACCTATGACTGGGATATACACTCTTTAATTTATTAATAATAATATCCTCTATTTTTTTATCATACTCAGTAACGAGATCCCAATCCCCCTGTTTTTCATTTATATTCTTCGAACCGTTAATGGCATCTTTGAGAATCTTTAGGAACAAAATTTAATATATATAAAATTGTATATGTTCAAATAAATTAGATGATTGAAATTAAAACAAAAATTACCTTAGCAGATTCCTTAACAAGATTCAAAGCAATTTCGTAATATTCATCTTCGATTTGTCGTCCTGCCATTTTATAGTTAAATTTTTTCCCAACTAACGTGACTCGTTTACGATCAGCTTGTGAAAAGGCTCGAAGCAAGACTGTCTCGATTACACCTGTTTAGTATGCTTTTCAATAATGATTTGTTTGGAGAGGGTGTTGGTAAGATTCGAGTGAATGATTATGACGACGACGATGATGACGACAACGATCGAAGAAATATCTTTTTTTTTCTTAACTTCATACGAAAATGATATATATATTTCGTATCATTTATTTTATTATTATATCTCCTAAATATCATGTCAAAATAATAGTTCATATTTAAATTTTTTTTATACTTTTTCATTTCATTAGATTTAATTTGATATACTTTTTTTTTTTTTAGCGATTGTAACATTAGTAATAAACCTAAATGGGTTATTATAACAAGATAATGATATTTACATTCTACGATAATTTTAATTACATACGTTTTGACTAATCATAAGCAGTTTTGAATAATGTCGTGTTACAATGAAACATTTTAAGGTCATCGCGTATTAAAATTCTAATACGAGTATAAAATTAATTGATAATAAAGTATATCAATTCCACACTATGATATAATAATGCAATTTTAATTTACGTAATCATCTTAGAGAGAAACAAGATTTTAACTAATGTATTTCATACCTAATCACACCTCGTGATTACCCAACTTACGTGCAACAAATTTTTTTCTCGTATTTTTAATTATTTTCTTCTTCTTCTCGTCGTACTTTAAATAGATTTAATGAAACTAGTCAACTTTAATTATCACGTTTAGAAATATGAAAGTATTTTTATTAACAGTTATTTCCTTAAATTATACAATACTTATTTGAAATAAACTTGAATTAATGCTTCATATGTTGAAGTCTTTGTCTTCGTGTCTTCAAGTCCGTGTCAACTAACAGTTTGGTTACTTCGCAAGCCAATTGGGTTTTACACGCGGCAACGGTGTCCGGTTTCATTAGATTGAAAGGTCCACCTAAGGTGAACGTACGAATTCTCGGTAAAAAAAATATATAGCAAATAGGAAAGAGAGATAAAAAAGAAGGGCAACGTTAAATATGAGATAACTAGGTTCGTTTGTTGTACCTTTCGAATCCAATAAAGTACCACCAGCTTCAGTGACTATTAACATTCCTGCTGCCACGTCCCAAGGTTGAAGACCATCCATTTGAAAGCAATCTATTACGCCTTTAGCTACATAAGCTAACGATAAAGCAGCTGAGCCTATATTTCTGACACTAAAAAGTATTCGATAAAGATCTTTAAATGATTTTTATTAGATATCTTGATTATTATTATTATTATTTCATTGAACTTACGCTTGGCATGCATCGAATAAAGCCAATAATCTACCCACAGCTATGTCTCTCTCCTTGAACATTTTGACACTTCCAGTTTCATAAGCCAACATTGTTTTTTTCAATTCTAAATTAAAAAAAAATAATATTATTTATTATTTAAAGAGATAATCATAAAAAAATAAGGAAATTGTTAAAAGATTGATTCACCTGTTACATTGGAAACTCGTATGGGTTCCCCATTTAGGAACGCACCTTGACCCTTTTTTGCCGTATACAGTTCACAATTGCTTGGATTATAAATGATTCCTAGGACTATTTCCTTGCAAATAGATAAACCTACAGAAATGCAGAATTCTGGGAAAGAATGTACGAAATTGACTGTACCGTCGATCGGATCGATTATCCATGTTGGTGCGTCAGTCAATTCTGAAAGCTTCGACTGGCCGGTTTTTTCTTCCCCGATGAATCTGCGTTATCGTTTATATGTCATTGATAAAACATTCGCGTTCGCATTAAATTACTCTCTTGATTATATTAATATTATTATTATTATTGTTGTTGTTGTTTTACTCACTTATGATCAGGATATTCCTTGATAAGTGATTTGAACAAAAATTCTTCGATTTTGTTATCAAAGTTTGTAACCAAATCTGTCTCGATTGTTTTAGATTTCACTATTTTTTCCAATTTGTTGTCATTTTTAATAAACTAAGAACAAAAATAACGAACGTCAATGTAATATTTCTATCGAATTTCTTTATATTTTTTTTTTTTGTATTTTCATTGGTGTACCTTTCCAGCTTCCAAAGTTAAATTTTTCGCAAATTCGAAATATCTCGCGATGTCGTCCTGATCATTAGCCATAATAGTTGATAAAAATACTTTAGATAGAGTGACTGTCCGATTAGACGTAAGAGAAGAAGTCTGCTGACTCTTTCTTATCTTATTGTGTGAAAACAGTGATATTTGATTCTGAAGATGGCGCCGGTTAATGGATTTCCACATTTAAAATGAATTTATTATTTCTAAAGTATTTCTATTGTGAATATTTTACAAACCTGTATCAACGTAAATTCGACTAATCAACTTCGTGAAGTTTGGGAAATATGATCGACGATTTCAAAATAATTTCGACATAAATCGATTTTTTTCGTTTAATCGGTCGAACCTAAAACGTTGATTATTTACATTTATAAGTATATTAGTTATTATTATTTTTTAACATTGATTTTCTTTTAATTTTTTTAATACAACTTTAATCACATTCGCACTATTAGTTTTATCGAAATATTTATAAGTAGGACAATTTATTTTAATTACACAGTTTCTTGATCGAATTACGTAATACAATAGAACCCCGAATGATCAGAATATAATCGGAATACTACTGCTTTATTAAACGTTTTCTCATTTAAGTAATATCCTTAAGTATTCGAGTATATGTATTCGACTTCATATTAGATCACCTAACTAAATTTGAAGATCGTAATAATTTAAGCAAATGTAAACAATTCTTGAACGCGTAGAGATCAAAAATTAATTCAAAACCTTTTTAGCAACGTATTATATGTCTCTGTGAATTTATGATAGTGAAAGAGAAGATAGTACGAATGTCTGTACTCGGAATCATGAAAATATTTGCTTGGATAAAGATGTTCATCTAATGGAAGAATTTGACGAAATATTTACAGTTTACAACATGTGTAATACGATCAAATTAAAATCTTTTTTATATTCTAAAAATATACGATGTTTAATAAGTAAACTAAATACATAAAAAAGGTGTCGTTTAATTACTCAAAATTTTTATTGCTCGAATACTTTTCTTTTTCTATTAGTAGATAATCGAGGTTCTACTGTATACACTAAAACCTTTGTTTGATTAAATAAAAATTTGTTTTTAATACTATAACAACACTTTTCTCACAGACGAACAGAACAATTCTGCTGTTACTTCGAAACTGGTAGGACTTTGGTAAGATAGCAGTCGTTCTTACAATTATCGTTGTTTAAGAAAAGGTGATAATTTTATTATCTTACTCTTTCGAGAAGGTAACTTTGAAAGTATTACGTTGCATTTTTCAACACTGATCTTCTTTGATGAGTCTTGGAATCCGCTTGCTGAATCAGTTTAACTAAATCGTATCCTAATTTTGGATTACCAACTGCAACTACTTTTGGTGACATTACGTTGAATTCTCCACCTAATTTATTACATTAATAATCATAATGATAATGATAATGATAAGACAATTAACTAGTAATTTATGTTGAATTTTCGATAAGATATTATTTGATATTTGATATAAATACCATTTGTGTCAATGACTGCACCACCAGCTTCTTGAATTATTATCACACCTGCTGCTACATCCCAAGGCATTAAATTGTCCGAATGATAAGCTTCTGCAGCACCCATTGCTATATAACAAAGTGTCAAAGCTGCTGAACCCATTGTTCTTATTCCATGAGCTACCGAAACAAATGCTTCCAATCTACCCAATATGATATCTCTGATATTTTCTATCGCTGCAAATGAAGCTTCCAAACATAGCAAAGAATGTTGCAAATCTGTAAATTCATTTTTTTTTAATTATATAACTGTCACAGTAATTATGTTCAAAAATATTGAAACAATATTAACTTCATCATTTATTTTATATTATCAAATAAATTTGTTTTTGTAATTTTTCTGCTTAATCCACAATTTTGTTGTTTAATTGCAATTAACAAATAATTTCGTGTTTGAATCATACCTGGAACCTTCGAAGTTTTTATGGGTTTCCCATTGAGAAATGCACCACAACCTTTTCTAGCAGTAAACAATTGTTCCAATATTGGATTATATACAATACCAAGTTGGAGTTCTTTGTTTACTGACAAAGCGATCGATATGCAAGTGAACGGAAAAGCATGAACGAAGTTGGTAGTTCCATCGATCGGATCTATGATCCACGTTGGTGTATTTGTCAGTTCTGGTAGGCATTTTGTTTTTGAAACTGTTTCCTCACCGATAAATCTACAAAGACGATGATAGTAAACATTTTTACTCGTCAAAATTATATAAGAATTTGATACCGTGACAAATGTAATTTGTTAAAACTCTTTCCAAATTTTTATTGAGTCATGCTTATCTGTTCTAGTTTTTTATTTTTTTTTTTTTATTTTTTTTTCTCAAGTAAAAATTAAATAAAAATATTCTATTACTATATATATATATATGGAAATCGTATTTTATAGAAGACATAAAATTATAAATAAAATAATTTTCTATGTTAAATTATACTAACTTGTGATTAGGAAATTCTTTCATAAGATTATTGATTAAAATTTCTTCGACCTTTTTATCATACTGTGTCACTAGATCCCAATCGGCAACTTTAGTTTCGATTTTTTTATTGGAAATATCAATGGCCTCTCGTATTACCTAATACAAAATAAAAGAGTTATCGGATAATGCAGGATCGTTATTATATTACAACATAATAAAACGATACGAGTAATAGTATCTTTTGAACGTATTATTAATTGTTTGTATGAAATCATTCTACGAAATATGTCTGGTAGGCCATAAACACGATGATAATTTTATTGTATAAAAGCGACAGTAGTGTGATAAGCATATTGTAATCTACATATATATTCCAGTTAAAATAGTAACAACGTATATTACGACGTGTATATATCATTCCGAAGTTATTCAACAAAAAAAAAAAAGTTTTATCAAAAAGTAAATCATTATTTTGATTAGATCAAAAAACATAACTGATTTTAAACGAATGTATTATTTACAATTGACATCACAATTTTTTTAATTTTAAATGATAATAAATAATTCGTGATTAAACAAATTAAATTTGAATTAGGTAAGATTTAACAAAAATATGCTTTAATCGTAATGCAATAATAATTTCCAAAGTTTATTTTTGCGTTATTACATTCGAAGGAAGAAAAACACTTGTTGTGAGTAATGTTTGAATGAAAATGATTATAAAATACCTTTCCTGATTCGATCGTAAGCTTCAAAACATAATCGTAACAACGATCGAGTTCCTCTTGATCGACCATGATTATCACACTGATCAAAACTGATAAAAATAGAAGTTGTTATTTCCTTTAGATTTCTTTTACCGGGAACAAGTTTGGAACGACTAACTGTTGCGATCCGTTTAGATTGCAATACCGAATCGTTGACGGGAAGCTCCGTTTTATGGCACAGCAGTAATCCCCCACCACGTGCTTTCATTTTACTCGACTTAATTAGGAATAATCAATATCACTATTTTCAATTCTTTTCTACTTGCCGGTTTATGTATTGATATGATTTAAGCCTATCGAGATTAAACTATTTTTATTTTTCATTTCTAATTCCTTTTATTTCTTATGCTGAAAAAAAAAGAAAAGAATTAGAAAATAATTAAAAATAATTATACTGTTGTATAAAGTTAAGATTTTTATTATTAACTTTTATCGACATTGTAAAATACATTGAACAACAATTTAGATTAATAAATTATTAATGATGTTAAATTAATTTATAGTTAATCAATGAATTATTTGACGATTGGTCAATTTTTTTTTGTTAGTAAAATTAGAGCATTATTTTTGTTAATTTTTAAATTCTTCCAATCTTAGCTAAATCTAGGAATTTTAAATGAACATTGGAAACAAACTACAAATTTTCTATTAATTATGAATAAAATTGAATTAATATATAAAAATATGTTAGTTGGACAAATAATCAATTTATGGTGTCGAGTTTGAAAAATGAAAAGGAAAAAACAACCCTGCTTTATTGAACGTAATTGTGTTTTTGTTATTGGACAAATAAGAATCACGTGAAATCCTGAGTCTATCATTGAGCCCCACAAGTGGAGGATGCACACCGGATGCCTAACATGCCCAAGGAACGTGATCTCGTTCGGTTTAGGGCGTGAACAGTTCATGCTCTATCGTTGTTCTATACGTTTAAAACGTTTAATATATAGAAAAGTAATGCTTGTGTTAGTAAAAGAAAGTAATGTGTGTGTTAGTTAGTCACTGACCAAGCACGTGTAATAACGCGTTTGTATTATTTCTATTATGTTTACTACCAGGAGGACCCACGTGGACAATTTGTCATCCTGGTCCTTTTATATTATTCTCTTTTGATTTAATCTTGTTGGTGGGTACACGTCATACCATGAATAACTAGTATAAAATACGATCTCCAGTTTTGTCCATTTCAATTATGTCTTTTGATAAATTCAAATTCTGAAGAATTATTGTTCATGCAGGGAAAATATTTGTTTGCTTGATGGTTTAACGTTTCCTTGGGTTTTCCTTGATGAATTATTTTGAGGAAAATATAAAGAATATAATTGATCGATCGATGATACGTGAAACAAATAAAAATTAAATGTGAAAGAAACTAATTCATGACGAATAATAATAATACCTGTAATAACATATATCTAACAATAAAGATATAGATAGTAGATACCACGAAGCTAACTGTATATTTATTGCGTGTAGTAATTACTTAAGTTGAGAGTATACATTTTTAAGTCAATTTTTCTTTTTCCTCGTTATCTAAAATATTATATATGACATAATAAATTTGATGAGTAATATAATATAATTATAAATTGTATAACATATACTTTTTGTACTCTTTTTAACATAAATGTAATAACATATACTAATTCGTTACGATCTATGTGATTTGCAGAATCAAGGTGGATCTGGTCCAATAGGTCAAGGACCGAATCCTCAACAAGGGCCGGTCGGTTCAATGGTACCTGGTCAAATAGGACCAAATGGTCCTCAAAGTGGAAGACCTGTTGGGAACAATCCAAGTAATCAAATAGGACCAGGAGGACAAATGGGACCCGGTAATCAAATGAATCAAAATGGGCCTGCGAATCAAATGGGTCAATTAGGGCCAGGAAGTGGACCGGGTACACAAATGGGACCAGGAAGTAGCCCTGGGGGACAAATAGTAGGTCCAGGAAATGGACCTACTGGTCCCGGTGGTCCAATGGGACCTGGGAATGGACCTAATGGACCTGGTCCAATGGGACCCGGTGGCGGTCCCGGTGGACCACAATTGGGACCAGGGGGACAGATGGTACCTAATAGTCAGATGTCTCAGAGTGGACCAGCTAATCAATTAGGGCCGAATGGGCCAAGTAATCCAATGGGTCCAGGAGGACCTACCAATCAAATGAGTCACGCAGTTGCTAGCGGTCAAATGGGACCAAATGGACTCGGTGGACAACCATCGTCTAATCAGATTGGTCCCAATACTCCTAATCCAGGACAAATTGTTCCTGGAAATTCCGGACCAATGGGACCAGGCGCACCAGTCAATCAGATGAGTCAAACTGGACCTGGTCATATTGGACCTAGTGGTCCACCAGGTCCTGGTCAAGAAAATTTAAATGCTTTACAAAAAGCTATTGATTCTATGGAAGAAAAAGGTCTTCAAGAAGATCCACGATATTCGCAGTTGATAGCGCTAAGAGCACGTCAAGGAAATAACATGGGAGAGAAACAAACGTTCAGTGCTCAGCAGTTACAACAATTACGGTGAGTTTAACGACGGATTTTTTATTTCATTCTTTCAATAAAATTTACAATTGATACTATTATTATTTATAGAGTACAAATAATGGCGTATCGTCTATTATCGAGGAATCAACCTTTGTCTCAACAGTTAGCACTTGCAATTCAAGGTAATTATATATGTAAAATATAGTTCCGTCATATGCCACCATATACGCGGAATGGTACTCTTACTTATTAGATCCAATGCCTCCTTGTATGACAAATAGCTTAGACCTCGTGGCAAATAGATTTGAAATACTTTTGAGCCGTTAAAAATTAATCCTTTATTCTTCTGCAACAAAAATAGGTGGAGCACCACCCCCAGGTATGACTCCACGACCTATGGATCCATCTCAAGGACCAGCTACTACTCCAGGACCACAAATTCCTGGTCCTAATGTAATAGGACCTACGGGTGCTCCAAGGCCAGGTTGTCAAACACCTCAACAACAACAGCCACCTCAGCAAGGTGCTAAAACTAATAGAGTAACGAGTGTTCCTAAGCCAGTAGGATTGGATCCATTGTTAATTTTACAAGAACGAGAGAATAGGTAAATGCTAAGAATTGTTTATAACAAATGACATACTTACTGTTACGAACGATTATTAAATATGTTTTTTTGTGGCCTTGCATAACAGAGTGGCTGCTCGTATTACGTTAAGAATGGAACAACTTAGTAATTTACCAACAAATATGCCCGAAGATTTACGTATTCAAGTGCAGATTGAATTACGTATGTTAAGGGTACTTAATTTCCAACGACAACTTAGATCTGAGGTAACAGTAATCATTGTTATATAATAATATAAAATATATATTTTTGTAATGTGTTAAATAAATTAATTTTATTATTACAGATAATAGCATGTACTCGAAAAGATACAACCTTAGAAACAGCGGTTAATGTAAAAGCTTACAAACGTACGAAAAAGCAAGGTTTGCGAGAAGCAAGAGCCACTGAAAAATTAGAAAAGCAACAGAAGTTGGAAGCTGAACGTAAACGTAGGCAAAAACATCAAGTAGGTTTTTTTTTTTAATATTAACATGAAAAAAGGAATGATATTATTAGAAAAGTAATAAGATAATAATCCTCGCGTTGCTGTGTTTGATTTTTTTCAGGAATTTCTTAGCTCGGTACTTCAACATGGTAAAGATTTTAAAGAATTTCATAGAAACAATGTGGCTAAATTGGCTAGACTCAATAAAGCTGTGCTCAATTATCATGCGAATGCTGAGCGCGAACAAAAGAAAGAACAAGAACGTATAGAAAAGGAACGTATGCGTCGTCTTATGGCTGAGGATGAAGAAGGATATAGGAAATTGATTGATCAAAAGAAAGACAAACGTTTAGCATTCCTTTTATCGCAAACTGATGAATACATTAGTAATCTTACCGAAATGGTTAAACAACATAAGATTGAACAGAAGAGAAAACAAGTTGAAGAACAGAAACGTAAAAAAGTAAATTATTTGATTTGTTTATTATATTACAAATATTTATTATTAAAATAAATTTATTTTCTAATCTTTATTACTCGAATGAAATTCTAGAAAAAGAAGAAACTTCAAGATGGTGAAATTAATGAAGATGGTACTCCAAATGATGACACTCGTGTCGGTGTTATCGAAATAGCAACGGGTCGTACATTAACTGGTGATGAAGCACCACTGATGAGCCAACTTTCAGCATTCTTAGAAGCTCATCCTGGATGGGAACCAATCGATTCCGAAAGTGAAGATGACGAAGAAGACGAAGAAGATGAAAGTAAGAATTAATTTAATAGCATTTTATTTACAATGTTTATATATTATAAATGAATAATCTAATAATACTAAAACTTTTTATTGATATCATTAGACAAAGAAAAACCAATGGGTGATTCCGAAGAAGAGAAAGTGAAAAAGACGATACATAAAGCCAAGGTCGAAGATGACGAGTACAAAACAGAAGAACAGACATATTATAGTATAGCGCATACTGTTCACGAATCTGTTACAGAACAAGCTTCAATTATGGTTAACGGCAAATTAAAAGAATATCAGATTAAGGTAGAAAATAGAGAACGTTGGATATTTTATATTGTATTATAAATATTCAATAAATAATTAACAATGAATTACATATTTTAGGGATTGGAGTGGCTAGTATCATTGTTTAATAATAATCTTAATGGTATTTTGGCGGATGAAATGGGTCTCGGTAAAACTATTCAAACTATAGCATTAGTCACATATCTAATGGAGAAGAAGAAAGTAAATGGCCCATTTTTGATCATTGTTCCATTATCGTACGTAAGATAATTTATTTTTTATTCTCATACAATTAAAATCATCCAATATTTTTTCTTATTAAATTTCTTATCGCAGGACACTTTCTAATTGGGTTCTCGAATTTGAAAAATGGGCACCTAGCGTCGTAGTTGTATCTTACAAGGGGTCACCAGCTGGTAGACGTGCCATTCAGTCTCAAATGCGAGCAACTAAGTTTAATGTCTTGTTAACGACATATGAATACGTTATTAAGGATAAGGGTGTCCTGGCAAAATTGCAATGGAAATATATGATCATTGACGAAGGTCACAGAATGAAAAATCATCACTGCAAATTAACGCAAGTGTTGAATACGCATTACTTAGCACCCCATAGACTTCTGTTAACTGGTACACCACTTCAGAACAAGTTACCCGAGTTATGGGCTTTGTTGAATTTCTTATTGCCTTCCATATTTAAATCCTGTAGTACTTTTGAACAATGGTTCAATGCACCTTTTGCAACAACCGGTGAAAAGGTAAATAAATTATTATTAATTTTTCTTAATAATCATTTTTACTTTCTAAGTAGAAATTTTGAGTTTTAAATTTTGCGTTTAAGGTCGAGTTAAACGAGGAAGAAACTATTTTGATTATTCGTCGTTTGCACAAAGTTTTGCGACCATTTTTACTGAGACGTTTGAAAAAAGAAGTCGAATCTCAGTTACCTGACAAAGTGGAATATATTATTAAATGTGACATGTCCGGACTTCAGAAAGTATTATACAAGTAAATATCAACTTCAATGTTTTATCTCAATGATATTAAAATTTTTTTCTACTTTTTTTTTTAACATAAAAATTTATTTATTTTTTAGGCATATGCAGAGTAAAGGTGTTTTACTGACAGATGGTTCTGAGAAAGGAAAACAAGGCAAGGGTGGTGCTAAAGCTTTGATGAACACTATTGTACAATTAAGAAAATTATGTAATCATCCTTTCATGTTCCAAGCAATTGAAGAAAAATATTGTGAACATGTTGGTACTCAAGGATCTGGTGTTATCACTGGGTATGCACATAACAATTACATAAAAATTAAATATTTATATGTGTGTTCTGTATATAAAGTATTAATTAATTTTAAATCAACAGACCAGATTTATATCGCGCATCTGGAAAATTCGAACTTTTGGATCGGATTCTTCCAAAATTGAAAGCAACCAATCACAGAGTATTACTTTTCTGTCAAATGACACAGTTGATGACAATTATGGAGGATTACTTAAGTTGGAGGGGATTTATGTATTTAAGATTAGATGGTACAACTAAGGCTGAAGACAGAGGGGATTTATTAAAAAAATTTAACGATCCTGGTTCAGAATATTTTCTATTTTTATTGTCCACGCGTGCTGGTGGTCTCGGCTTGAATTTACAAGCTGCTGATACTGTAATTATCTTCGATTCAGATTGGAATCCGCATCAGGTACGAATTATTATTTTTTTTTAATATTGTTTTACAGTGAAGAAACAAAAAATTTATTTGTATTATAGAAAGCATAATTATTTCATCCATTATTATTTTAGGATTTACAAGCTCAAGATCGAGCGCACAGAATCGGTCAGAAAAACGAAGTACGCGTACTCAGATTGATGACCGTAAATTCCGTCGAAGAAAGAATCTTAGCTGCGGCTCGTTACAAATTAAACATGGACGAGAAAGTTATACAAGCTGGAATGTTCGATCAGAAATCAACAGGTTCGGAGCGTCAACAATTTTTACAAAGTATTTTACATCAGGACGATGCAGAGGATGAGGAAGAAAATGAAGTGCCGGATGACGAGACGGTTAATCAAATGATTGCGAGAACGGAAGGTGAATTTGAAATATTCCAAAAATTAGATTTAGAAAGAAGAAGGGAAGAAGCGAAATTAGGACCAAATAGAAAGTCAAGATTATTAGAGGAAGCTGAATTACCTGATTGGCTTGTAAAAGACGACGATGAAGTTGAAAGATGGACTTACGAAGAAGATGAAGAAAGATACCTTGGAAGAGGTTCAAGGCAACGTAAAGAAGTTGATTATACTGATAGTATCACCGAGAAGGAATGGTTAAAAGCCATTGATGATGATGGTGCGGAATATGACGAGGAAGAAGAGGACGATAAGAAAAAGAAAAAGACGAGGAAACGAAAGAAAAAGGGAGAGGAGGATGACGAACCTATGCCAAAGAAAAGAAGAGGGGCTGGATCATCGATTGATCCTAAGATGAAACGTGCTATGAAGAAATTAATTATGGTTGTTGTTCATTATACAGATAGTACCGATGGTAGATTATTAAGTGAACCATTTATGAAATTACCATCTAGGAGGGAGTTACCTGATTATTATGAAATTATAAAGAAACCTTTAACTATTAACAAATTGTTGCAAAAAATTGAGGAAGGCAAAGTAAGTATTGTAGTAATTTTATTATTATATTTCTCTGCGACGTGAGAAGATAGTTTTTTATTAACGTTAACACAATTTTCAGTACGCCGATTTTGACGAATTGGAGAAAGATTTTATGCAATTATGCAAAAACGCACAGATTTATAACGAAGAAGCTTCCCTTATTCACGAAGATTCAATAGTTTTGCAATCTGTATTTACAAATGCGCGACAACGTTTGGAGGAAGAAGGAAATATTTCCGATTTGGATGACAAAGGTATTTTATTATTTTTATCATTTTAATATTATCGTTATATTATTATTATAATCATTATCGTAATATATATTTTATAATGGTGAATACAGACGGCGAGGAAGGATCTGACGCTGATTCCAGTGTAAGAATGAAGATTAAACTTAAAGGTAGAAAAAGTGAGGGTAGAGGTGGTCGTAGAAAAAGGGTTACAAAGAAATATATATCCGATGATGATGACGACGCAGATGATAATTAAATAACATGAATGTAATTATATTTAATTATAGGCAAGCTTTAACCTTTACGGTAATATTCAAAACTATTTATCTTATATTTTCTTTTTATTTTTTTGTTCATACTCTTTCATCTTTATTGTGTGAAACAGTATACTTCGTCTCTAAGGTCGATTGTTGTATGTAGGATAATTATATAAACTTTATAAAATTACTCTACATAAAAAGATATACCTATTAATTATAATAATAATAATAAAAATAATAATAATAATAATAAAATAATAATAATAAAATAATAATAATAATAATAATAGTAATATTAATAATATTATTATATAACTTGATTATAGTACGAGATACGATACTATTGTTATTCAAGTTTATAGAGAAACAAAAAAAAAAAGGAAAAATCATTGTTACTGAAAAAGACTAAGAGTTGAATAGGCGAACCTTCTTAATTTAGTATTTAGGTAGTAAGTATTTAGGTATGTTATTTTAGTATTTTAGTATTTAGGTATTCAAGGGTAACAATAATAAAAAAAAAGGATAAAAAAATACAAGGGAAATAACTTTGAATATTCTGCTTTGTTTTTTTTTTAAAGAGTTATCGTATTGCGCAGCTTATGTCGATAAATTGCACTGTGTGTATGTATATATATATGAAAATAATTAGTATTAAGAATTTCAATTTTATTTGTAAGAACGTATCAATAATTAATGAATCGATGCATGTTTAAAAAAAAAAAAAAAGAAATATTACAGTAAACTTTGTTACTATCAAACACAAAAACCACATACATTGGATGTATGATTTTTCTCCCATTATATAAATATATTTTTTGTTTAAATGTTAATACTTTTAAGTTTCATTAGTATAATATTACACTAAAATGACATTATAAATGTAACTGCCAAGGATTGGTTCACAATACATTATATTATCCTTATTATTGCTTTGCATGCTATTCATTAAAAATGTACAAACTATATTGAGACGGTAATACTTAAAAAAAAAAAAAAAAAAGAAGAAAAAAAAGAATCGAAGAAAAATAAATAGGAAGAAGAAAACCCATGGTAATTAATTACAGAGTAATTACTAATATATAATGACAAAGTGGATAATTATTCGTACTATAATAACACTTATATATTTTTAAATAATGTATTTTTGTTTTATTATCATTATACGTGAATTTTAATTTATTTAAATATAAATTTCTTTATTTTTTTTGTGTTCTTCAAGATTGTAATATTTTTCACAGTACTATATATATATATATATATATATTTATATATGCATATAGATGTAGATATATATTTTTTTTAATTCGTCATACGGATTGTATAAAATTGATGCATATTTATTGATTATTTCAAATAAATTCTAAATTGTTCTTATTTATAAAAAATTTGATTAAATAGAAAATCAAGTAGATTGTATGTATAAGGAATTGTAAGGGAAAAAATTATGATAAAAACCACTCACATATGAATGTGAAATCATATTGGGCTTGCTTGCTTGCTTTGTTGGAATCATGGTATGCCTCAGTCGTTAGATCCGTACCCGTTCCTTGCAATTTCGGTCCTGTTTTGAATTTAGATGGAATTTAGGCAAGCTGTTGCGGTAGTATCCCTACCTTACCTAATGTCACTCATTGCATATGCTACTATCTACCTACACGTTTCAACATGTGTATATGAACATGGTATATATGTATATATATACACACACACATACATATATATACATATATACTTTAACGCATAACGAATACAAAGTTGCACATCTTTGATTCGCGGTATTGTCTTATGTTTATTTTTACCAAAATTATTCGTTAACTAAATTAACACGTTCCGTATATATATACATTTTGAAATAAAATTTTTAATCAAATATAAACTGATAAAAAATAATAAAAAAAAACCACTCGACTAAATAAATAAGAGAATTAAAACAAATGATTTTATAATTTTTATTTTACGATCATTTGTATATTAAATCATATATTAATTAATTTAAAAAATTATTTTGATTTAGTCCAATGTAATAAATTACTGTGTCAGAGTTGACAAATTTTCTAAAGTTTAACATAAAAACAATTTTATTTTTCGTTAAGTTTCCAAACTTGTTAACTCAGTCTCGTATATTAAAAATAATCATATAAATTATATAAAAAAAAAAAACAAAAATAATTATAAGTCAGTATGAATCAGTAATACAGTTTTTCCTAAAAAGCACACACAAGTAATATATCTTCTTAACTGACATTAAATGATGCAAAAAAAGAAAAAGAAATAACACACGGTGCATTAGAGAAAGAAAGAGAAAGAGAGAGAGAGATTATAGAAAAGAGATCTTATTAAAAAAGAATGTTATTTCAAAACAACCGATCAATTTCATATGAAACGACTTATGGTTGACATTATGGTATAGAAAGAACAGCTTAGTCACGATCACATTACGGATGGGCAGCTCAGACGTCTCTTCCTCGTCATTATTATAAGAACGAAGAGAAGCCTTTTACCGAGCGGAACTTACTTCGTCCTGAAACTTATATCAAGTGGAAAGAGAAGTACCCTAACGAATAGTGCTGGTAGTGGTGGTGGTGGTGATGGTGGTTGGTGGGATTGGTGGTGCGAGAGTAGAATAAATTGCCATCTTGGCCTCGTATATAAAGCTTACTTCTCTTCTTCGAATGGTTATTACTTGCGATTTGAGTCTACGTATCGTCGAATACAATAGATGAAATACAACAACAACAAAAAGATGAAGAAGTAGAAGTAGAAGAAGAAGAAGAAGAAGATGAGAAAGAGAAAGAGAGGGAGGAAAGATTTTCTTTCTTTCTTTTTTTCATGGATGATTTAAGTGGTAAAAATGGTAGAAAGGGACTAAGACATTTTGATAAATGTGATCCGAATAATCTTTTCGATTTATTCTCTCCCTTTTTTCTTTTTTTTTTCTTTTTTAATTATATTTTATTTTGTTAGATAATAATTAGATGGACGCGTGTAAATGTATGTTTATTACATCAAAGTTCATATTATTTTAATAACGATTTATCACATTTGTGAATAGAAAGAGATAGGATTATAGACATAATATGAGAAGGGTAATGGAATAAAGTAAATCGGTTTACGAGTTGATCCTATGCGCAATGCGGTCGTACCCTACGATATCGTATCATTATCACATCGAAGCTTCCAACTGGATATCTTCAAGCGTGTACTGATACTGAAGAGGATTAGCGTTCATTGATCTACGTACGTTTGTCAGCTTTATTATTATCAATTTTGTAATCATTCTGAAGATTATTTACACATACATTTATTTATACCGTATTCCGATTATTTATTAATGTTATATAATGTAATATTATTACCCCCGGGGGGGGGCGGGGGGTGATTCTGCATGAAAAAATTAAGTTGAAAGTGTAGTAAGAAAATTTGATTCATTTTATACGTTTACAAACGTTTTATAGTATAACGTATATGCTTATCATCAAAACAAAGTTTTTAATTACCAATTGCAAGTGATTTTCCAAAATTGATTTTTCTTCAAATTCCAAAACTTGATTTGAAGTATAAATTGTACTCTACATTTTCGATTTAACTCGTGAGTATCACAAATTACAGAACACCCCTTTTACGTTACATGTATATTCGTAATAATTCATATTAAAAAAGTGAATGGACCGTTTATTGTGAAAATGGTGCAAGTTCATTAATAACAAAACAAAAAAAATTAAAAAAGAAAAAAAGAACCTCCCCCTTATAATTACAAATGAAACATTAAAATCTTGTTTCGTCAAGTTTATATTTTCAAAAACCACACAGTGACTAATACCCCCCGTTTTTATATTAAACAGTTCAAATATTATATTTAGTGAATTAGGATAAAAGAAAGGATTAGAATTGTAGGAGAATGAATATGTATCTATTTTTTATTATTTTTCCTCTTTCTTTAAATGATATCTCGATGAATATCGCTTTTCCAACCATGGGAATTGATTTGTAACCACGCGATTAACTCGTAACAATGTCGATATTGTACGTGCTCTTCTACATACGACTACCTCGCCAAGTGTTACTCTATTTCTCTCTCTCTCTCTCTTACACATACACATACACACAACAAACACACACACTTTCACTATAAAGCTATACATATATATATATATATATATAGCAAATGGGATAAAGCCGCCAACGGCATACCAGAGACACGAGATGTTATCTCTATTGTATGACACGATTATGTAGCTGCGTATTAAATCCTTCTCTCTGTTAACAACGTGCACTAGTTCGACATTGGCCATGGCTACGAATCGTTGAAAATTTTTCTCTCTTTTTTTTTTTTTTTATTTTTTTTACACCCCTTATATCAATCCCGCGTGCAAAATTGTATTGTAAAAAAACATGTAGCAATAGGATTTAAGATTATTGTTTTATTTTGATTTGTTTTATTTTTTCTTTTCTATGTAGAAGTTTTGAATTTGAAATATGGATTCGAAACGTTAGGGAATTATGAATCATTTTATAATTAGATTTTATATTTTTGATTCTTTTTTTTTTTAAGCATTTAATCGGATTATGTAATATAATATAATTAATTATTAGATTTATATCAATGTGTATATTAATTCACGTTATTTGTTTTGTTTCTGTTTTTTATTTGATTCGTTTGGATGTTTTTTTTCTTTAGTCAATATCGAGGATAGAAAAAATATATTGGAATTGATGTTAAGGGAACCGTCGATCATCATATCTCGATTAGGTGATAAAAATTAGATCCCTTTTCTCGTCGAGACTTGCTTGGATTTTCTAGGACTCCCTCAGGGTAAGAAAGAAGAGAAGGATACGAGGAAATTACGTGTCAGTCAGCGTATCAAAGATTTTCTCTTGTGTGAAACGAATTCGTGAGTCTTCTTATTTTTTTTTCTTTTTTTTTTTTTTCCCCATCGTATGATTCGTAACATTTATTTTCACATAGATATTATCGATTATTTTATAAGATTGAAAGGTTCGAATATTAGATACATGATTTTATTCTTAAAGCGTATGAAATCGTTTCATGGATGTCAAAACTATTAACTATTCGTTTAAAAATTATTATAAAAATATTTTCAAAAATAACTATAAATTTTTCCTTGCTATTATTACAAATTCAAAATTGAATCTCGTAGAAAACAATAATTGCGCTTACAAAGGTTGAATAGTTCAATCAATTAAAAAACCTTTTTTTACTTTGATCTTAAATAAAATTGAATTTGATCGAGAAAAAAATGATTTCTGTGTTATACTTAAAACAATTTTTCAATTCTCTCTTAAACGTATATATATTATTTAATATTTAATATTATAATTTGAACGATTAATAAAATATTTTTAAACGATAACAATTTTGATTATACTTAAATGACAAATGATCGATTTATATTATAATAATTATGAAACATTTGAACTAAATGTTTCATTTATTTTATTCATTAATTTATATTATAATAATTATGAAACATTTGAACTAAAAATGTTAATAAATAAAATAAAAATAAGAAAACATTTATTTTTTCGAATAAATTCTATAACACTTTTGACAAATAATATCAACGAACAATGACGTACATATTTACCATGATCATTTGAAGTCGATTATCCTGGTTATACGTATCGATTTCTCTGATGGAATATTCCCGACCTATTTATACACTCACCATTATGTTAAATTCAGTGACGCGAGTAGTGGCAAATTTTGAATGAAGCACGAATACTATAATTGGGAAACCGCTATTCTATAGAAACATACACCAATACATTCTCGTATTATAGGATATAACAATTCGATCGCAATGACGTACATTCCTCTCTTTTTTTTATCAATGTTTCTCTCATTCTGTCTTTCTTTTTCTCTCTCTTGTTCTATTTTTCATTCTTTTCGCTACAAGCGTTTCGGAACAATGTGCATTTGCTTGCTTGTATCAGTACACGTGTGTTATGTATATATATATATAATGCACATATTTACTTATTTACATATCTAGTCTCATTGCGTACGTGTATGTGTGTGTGTGTGTATTTTATATACGAAAGGATAGTACATAGGAATATATACATAAGCACATTTCGCGGTAATCATTTCGTTATCTCTACACCACCGTTCGTATTTGCACGAACTCGATGAGAGAAATGGAAAGAGAGAGAAAGAGAGGGAGAGAATTTGTAATGTCTATCATTTCTCGTGAATTCCTTCTATTATCGGTTTTACTGTCCCTTTTATAATATATATATATATATATATTCAAATTCAAAATAAATTACTAAACACTTTTTAATAGTATACAAAATAAAATAAGATAAAAAGATTAAAACACGAAACGATTATTTTACATTTAAAATAATAAATAAATCGAAGAAATGAATAAGAAAAATAATAATTGGTAAATTTCGAAGTATCGAAAGATTCGAACCATAAAAATAATTCTTTTTTCCAAACGGTTTTCCAATCGGTTTTACTGTCCCTTTTATAATATATATATATTCAAATTCAAAATAAATTACTAAACACTTTTTAATAGTATACAAAATAAAATAAGATAAAAAGATTAAAACACGAAACGATTATTTTACATTTAAAATAATAAATAAATCGAAGAAATAAATAAGAAAAATACTAATTGGTAAATTTGAAAGTATCGAAAGATTCGAACCATAAAAATAATTCTTTTTTCCAAACGGGAAATTAGTGAAAGGTCAAGAGTTTAAATACAAAAAGAAAAGGAAAAATAGAATGAAAATGAAATTTAAAAAAAAAAACAACACGAAAGAGAGAGAAGGAGAGAGAGAGAGAAGAGAATAAAAATCAACGACAGAAGTTACACGCGTGGTAGCTCTAATTACGATCAACCCTCGAGTGTGAAATTGTCAATTACTTTGGAAGTAGGTACGCGAAGGCGCTTCTGAACGCTTTTAACTCGCTAATTAACGCGTAGTTTGTATCGATATATCGATCCCACCTTTTACGTATTTTCCTACGAGCCTTAAAACTTCTTCCAACAAAGGGCAAAAAAAAATATATATATTAAAATAATAATAATAATAATAATAATAATAATAATAATAATAATAATAATGATAATAATGATAATAAAATAATAATATCGAAAAAAAATTAATAAACGTTACGTTCAATCTAGAAACTAAATTTTACCTATCGAGAAATGTTCAACGCGTGTCGATCGATATTCTAGATTTTTCGGAATTTAATAGCCTTAAAACTTCTTCCAACAAAGGGCAAAAAAAATATATATATATTTAAATAATAATAATAATAATAATAATAATAATAATAATAATGATGATAATAAAATAATAATATCGAAAAAAAATTAATAAACGTTACGTTCAATCTAGAAACTAAATTTTATCTATCGAGAAATGTTCAACGTGTGTCGATCGATATTCTCGATTTTTCGGAATTTAATATCGCGAGAAATGATAGAAAGAAAATATAAAAAATAAGAAAGATGATAGAAAGAGACAAAAAATTGAGAGAGAGATAGTAAAAAAAATGAACGTCTTAAAAAAATCGAAGGTTTTATTTCATTTAGAAATTATGTATTATATTAGATTATGCTTATCGTCATACTAATCACGCAAACAGATACACGCACACATAAATGAATAACCTACACACATTCGCGTACGCGTATATATTTAATTTTACATATAAAAATATGTCTCCAATGAAAAACGAGAAACATTATTTTTTGATATTCGAGACTCCGTATTTAAAACAAATTAAATTTAAAAATTATTCGGAGTAAACAAAAACGCTTTGTTTATTAGATTTAAAAGATAGAAAATACACTTTCTCTTCGATGTTTATCGATTTTTCATTGTTCTCTTCGTAATGTTTACATTTCGTCTTAAACCGTTGTCTAGAACGTTTAGTTTGCTTTCATCACTCGAAGGGGAAACAACGACGTAACGATAGCTGCTCGATATTACAATCAAGAATTTTTCAATCGTTACCATTCAGATGAAAGGATTAATACAAAATACAGGTCAGAGATTAATTAAATGCGATTTTTTTTTCGGAATTTAAGTTTACGTTATATTTTACATTAATTTATCAATATTTTTCCGTGCAAACAACAAAACTCACTTGTCTCAATTTTAAATATTTTCAATCCCGTTATTTTGATCGTTTTATTTTTCTATAAAAATTCATCTATTGACCGATTTGTATGGGGCTTTCCTTAAAATATACTTTTTTATATGCCGGTCACACAATTTTCAAGAAATTACATGAACAAATAACACATATATACATATCTATATACATACACACACACACATTTATGTACCTATTTTATATATGAAACACATACACATATAAAGGTTAAAAAGTTAGCCAGAGGGAAGCAACGGACGCGAACGTTTCGTTATAACCTGCCGCATGGGAAATGGAATTTCGCTTAAGGGCATTTTACCATCAGTGAAGAGGAAATTTCGTTGTCCTTATATGCCTCATAAGAGAGGTTCAGACTCCCACCCTCTCCCTCCCACCCCCCCTTACTCTTTTTTCTTCTCTTTTATTTTATTCTTTTGCTCTCTTTCTCACTCTTTGTGTACTTCAGTAATGCGATTCAAGTTATATGCCGGTGGCTTCTTCTTCTTCTTCTTCCTCTTCTTCTTCTTCTTCTTCTTCTTCTGCTTCTTCTTCTTCTTCTTCTTCTTCGAGCTTCTTCTTCGAGCTTCTCATAAGGAAATACCAAGGTTTTCCGGATTTTTGTGCAGCAGGATATTGCTCTCCGTGCTACCCTTACAGATGTTCCTCTTCAGCAATTGAAAAATACGTTGTACGTTTCCCGTTGTCTCTTTCGCGTTTTAAAATCGTGCCGACATTTCAAATTACACGTTATGATTCCTTTCCCCCGATTTATGGTTTAAATACAATCGGTTGTGTTATATAATATATTACCTATTTAAATATATTTAATAATATATTCAAACAATCCAACAGCTTATTGTGTTTAGCTATTTATTTAACAACATTTTATTCAATTTTTATTCAACTTTTTTATCAACAATTTTTCACAATCACAGACTGATTATAATATGTTGGACAATAATATCTTGAATTACAAATAACTCCTAATTATTTTTTATTAACCATTGAGAAAAACCGAAATTTAGTTTATTGAACAATCTAATTAATTATAATTATAATTTATCATCGAAGTCTTCAATTTTAGTAATATGTTCAAACAATCTAACAGCTTATTGTGTTTAGCTATTTATTTAACAACATTTTATTCAATTTGTATTCAACTTTTTTATCAACAATTTTTCATAGATCACAGACTAGAAATCATAATATGTTGGACAATAATATCTTGGATTACAAATAACTCCTAATTATTTTTATTAACCATTGAGAAAAACCGAAATTCAGTTTACTGAACAATCTAACAGCTTATTGTGTTTAACCATTTATTTAACAACATTTTATTCAATTTGTATTCAACTTTTTTATCAACAATTTTTCACAGATCACAGACTAGAAATCATAATATGTTGGACAATAATATCTTGAATTACAAATAACTCCTAATTATTTTTTATTAACCATTGAGAAAAACCGAAATTCAGTTTACTGAACAATCTAACAGCTTATTGTGTTTAACCATTTATTTAACAACATTTTATTCAATTTGTATTCAACTTTTTTATCAACAATTTTTCACAGATCACAGACTAGAAATCATAATATGTTGGACAATAATATCTTGAATTACAAATAACTCCTAATTATTTTTTATTAACCAGTGAGAAAAACTGAAATTCAGTTTACTGAACAATCTAACACCTTATTGAGTTTAACCATTTATTTAACAATATTTTATTCAATTTTTATTTAACTTTTTATCAACAATTTTTCATAGATCACAGACTAGAAATCATAATATGTTGGACAATAATATCTTGGATTATAAATAATTCTTAATTATTTTTTATTAACCATTGAGAAAAATCCGAAATTCAGTTTACTGAACAATCTAACAGCTTATTGTGTTTAGCCATTTATTTAACAACATTTTATTCAATTTGTATTCAACTTTTTTATCAACAATTTTTCATAGATCACAGACTAGAAATCATAATATGTTGGACAATAATATCTTGAATTACAAATAACTCCTAATTATTTTTTATTAACCATTGAGAAAGAATTCAAAATTCAATTTATTGAACAATCAAATTAATAATAATTAATCATCTAAATCTTAAATTATAAGAAATGATTAATCGTTCGAGTAATATATTATCATCAAATTAGTATCATATTCGTGAATACCTCTAATAACAATAGAATAATGTTTGATCTATCTATCGATCTATTTATCTATCGATCGATCGATTTATTGATCCAACTAGACACGTTCTATTAAACACACACCCCCACCTCCTCACACACACACACACACATATATGTGAAAACGTTAAGATAAGTTACAATGGGTCCTACTAATGCAGATATTGGCTAACGTAAAGCCGATGTCCTGCAGGATATCGTACGAAGTACGATACGATATTACGATATCCTCGTTCAATCGATATGAGATTAATAGATTCTCGTTTCTCAAATGGGCATATACACGCATAATACACGCATAATACACGCACGCGTAACCGCGATATTACCTTCCCTGTAAAGGATTTCAGTATTCGCGAGGATAATCAAATAGCAGATAATCGATGATATTTCGGTGCATCGATGTGCACTAATATTCCTAACGAGAGTGCGTGACCCTTCTCTCGCTCGTTCGGTGTTAATTTCGACGCTTACATCGTTGCAAGATGATAAACCAACCAACGGTGTAATCATCGTCATCACCTGAACACATTGGGGGGAAGGAGGGGGATGGGAAAATCTGAATTTTTATATTAATAATATTAATAATATAAATAATATTATTAATTTTTCTTCTCTCTCTTTCTCTCTCTCTTCCCCATCCTTTCTTTGTTGATTTTGTTTCTATAATTTTTTGTTGCTATACCTGTTTCCTTTTTCGTAATTTTATTTTTTAAATTATAACTCGTTTAATTAAAAAAAGAAGAAAGAAAACATGAATTTTTTAAATTTATTTTCAGAGTTAAAGAATTATTTTCCCCCCATCGAGGGTTACGATATGTGTAGAAAATTTTTGATTCATATGTTTCTTTCGTTTAAAATTGTTATTTGAAAAAATCATTCATTGCAAAAAAATTAATTTATTTCTATCACGAACAATCTAACGTTCAACCTAATCGCAATTAAACTCGTAATAATAATAATAATAATTCGATCAAATAAAAAAAAAGAATAATTTTCCAAAATTGTACGCACAAATTTATTCCAATAATTGAACATATTTTCCCTTTTTATTCTTTTGTTTTTTAATAAACTTACAAATATTAGAATTGTGTGTGTTAGCAAAAGATAATCATTTTTTTTTTTAGGGGGTGGGTGGGAGGTTTTAGGAAGAAAGATTTCTCGATGAAGGCGTAAAAAGATATTAGATGTCAAGTATTATAAAAATATATCGTAGTAGGGGTCAGTTTCATTCCTACCAAGAATGTCTCTCATAACATGCTTGAATGATTACTTTAGATAGGAAGAATCTGTTATGAGGTACCATTCGAAGATCTAACCCTCATTCTACCTTTCATAAAACCATGTACGATCCATATAAACATAGTAGAGTCCATGGGTTCCTCGTACAATCCGTTTGGGGAAGAGTTGATCGTTTATTTATAGTTGGTACTACGTATGTACATATTTATTACATATTCGATCGTTTATTCGCATTTACAATTTTTTCTATTTACATACATATATATATATATACATGTGCATATACATGTGCATATATATGTACATGTTTGTATATATTTGTGTATATTTACATAAACATATAGGTATATATGTATGTAGGTATATCTACGATGCACGATTTAGAAATACATATACACATACTATACATATATATATATATATATATATTATATATTAAATTAAATTTATTATTATTTTATTAAAAGAAATAATTATATATATTATAATATAATATATATAATATTATATTATTTATTATATTATATATATAATATAATAATGTTATATATATATAGTATAATATATAAATGTTATATATATATATATATATATATTGTACGTTTCAAGTTACCTCAGAGAGAATATTAAATTCCTCATAAACGAGTCTTTCATTCGACACAGACGTGATTTGTTTTTAAGTAAGACAAGTAATACAAAGTAGGTCGAAAAGTTTTGTAAAAATAAATTTTCGCCTTCTCCTTTTCTCCTTAAACTTTTTTAAAACTAATTTTTTGTTTCTTTTTTCTCTTTCATTCCTTCAATTATAAAAAAAAGTTCTTTTTTTGTTTTTTTCTAAAGTTTCACATTAAAAATCTAATAATAAAAATCAGTCCAACGGGAGGAGTTTGCAAAAAAATTCTAATTGATTTTTAATATCATTTATGAACTTTGGATCGATCTCGTGGAAATAATGAAATTGAATATTTTCAATTAATAGAATTTTCTTTACTTTTTAAGTCCTCTCTCTTTATCTCTCTCTTTCTCGTTTGCTACGCATAAAGAAATAATGAATTTATATTAGAAATAATTTGAGACGCAATGAAGGGGAAACGCATGGGGCTACCCTTTCATGCACCATAATTGCAGTACACGTCATTTTCCATCTACGCGAAAAACTTTCCATCGTATACTTCATTGAATTACTGCATTGAGTAATTCGATAGTAGTGCTTCGATGTTCACCTTTTCAATTAAATTTATCTGTCCTGTCGAACTTTTCGATCGTTCATGGTACTGAACATTCATTATACATGATTTGGATTTTAGTGATTTTACCTTCTCTCTCTCTTTTTTTTTCACTTTTATTTTATTATTAAATTTGTTTCTTTTTTCTTTCTTTCTTTTCCCACCGCAATTAAATACGCAATCCTAATTTTTACGCGAGACGATAATTAAATACGACGATGAAAAATGATTAAAAATAAAGTATCTATATATTTAATAATAATAATAGGTCTACGTGCGTTGAGTAGTATCAGCTAGCAAATAAAATCCATCCGGAGGTTCCTCCTACGTTGATAGACGAAGTTTATATTAAGAAAGTTTTTATGCTTTCGACCAGTCGGAAATAGTTGTATAACTTGGCACTTTCTTCTTTCGGGGAAGAACAGCTCGCGACGTGTTATCGCGATTCGAGGTGATATAATATAAGATTTTCTATTTTTAAGAATATCTTGTCTGTATAATATTCTATAAATTAAGGAAGGAAGAGACTAAAGGAAAGAAACGAAAGAAAAAAAAACAAAAAAATTGATCATTTAAAGCGTACACGATAAATGAATAAATAATAAATTAAAATAGAACGTTTTATAACATTGATCAACTCACGTATAATATGCAAAGTATTTACTTAAAAAAACCCCTACTTAAAAAAAATAAATTTTGTATTTATCTTTATCCCAAATAATTTCCCTAGATCAACCTTACCCCTACTTAAAAAAATAAATTCTGTATTTATCTTTAGCCGACCCACACATACGCAATACTATCCGAAATAATTTCACTACACCAACCCCTACTTAAAGAAAATTTTATATTTATCTTTTACTCGACCCACCCATATATATATATATATATATATATATATATACATATAATACTATCCCAAATAATTTCACTAAATCAATCCCCTACTTTAAAGAAAATACAATTTCTATTTATCCTATAGATAAAATTTCATTCCATTGAAAAGTTATATCAAAAATTTGGTAAAAAGGAAATAAAAATACATCGATAAAAATATTATTCTATGAGTAATCGGAGCTTAGGGATCGTTTTTATTAGAAAATCTCACCTCTTCCTCAAACGATCCTACGTTTGCAGAGAGGACTGAATAAAAAATAGGACGATAGTGGGAGTGGAAACGGGGGTGGGGGTAGTAGGGATGACGAGGAAGGGGGTTAGAAGGGGGTTAGAAGGGACGAATAAAAAAGTTAAGCATGCTAGGAGGCTGCTGCACTTCACCGATAGATAGGTCTATCGAGTTCGAAAGGATTTTCTCTGATTATAGCAAGAAGAGGAGATATTTCGAGGTCCGCGGGAGATCCCCTAGGACTAATTGTCCTCTCGATGTCTCCTTCTAACGTTTCGAATCGATCTCCGTGGTGGCTTCGAGAACGAGATCATCCTGGAGTTTAATTCCGATCGAGAGCCACCTGGAACTAAAAAACTAGCTCGCTTTTCTCATCGAGAGTAAGAAGAATTTCTATTTCTCTCTCTTTCTCTCTTTTTCTCTCTCTCTCTGTCTGTTTCTGTCTCTTTCTTTTTCTTTCTTCTCTCTTTTTTTTATTTTCGTGCCATCGCAAACGGGAGTTGGGTTGAGCTTTTCTTCCCACTTTTTTTTTACTTTTCTTTTCTTTTCTTCCACCTTTCTTCCTTTACTTAACTTTTCTCTATTTTTCCATCTTTCCTTTTAATTTCTCGCTTCTCTTTGTTACTTTCTCTCATCGTTATTTCTTTTCTACAATTTTATTAAACTCTTCTACGAACTTTTCAAATTCGTAACGAGCTCGATATCAACTCGTATTTAGATGAGGGGGAACAAAGCTCTCCTACGAAACTGTATTTTACGATTTATATTCTTTTAATCGTATAAATGAATATGATTAATCGTATGATCACCTTCGTTGATTTAATATATTGTAGTATTTTTTGTTTCTCTCATCATATATATTTTTTCTATTGTATATAATAATTTGTATATTTCTTTTAAAACTAACGCAATATGTTCGAATATGTGAAACACATAAAATGAGATTGAGATCATGAACAACGATACGATATACAAATATTTCATTCTTTCTATCTATTTCTTTCATAAAATAAAATAAAAATCATGAACATTGTCTACAACGCAAGTCTTTATTTCTTTCTATTTCACTTTTTATTTCTTTCATAAAATAAAGTAGGAATCATGAACATTGTATAACACAAGTTTTTCTCTCTCTTTTTTTCTTTCTATTTCTTTCATAAAATAAAATAAAATAGGAATCATGAACATTGTACAACACAAATTTTTCTCTCTCTCTCTCTCTCTTTCTTTCTATTTCACTTTCTATTTCTCTCTCTTTCTCTATCTTTCTATTTCTTTCATAAAATAAGATAGGAATCATGAACATTGTACAATACAAGTTCTCTCTCTCTCTATCTTTCTATTTCTTTCATAAAATAAAATAAAATAGGATCATGAACATTGTACAACACAAATTTTTCTCTCTCTCTCTCTTTCTTTCTATTCTCTCTCTTTCTCTATCTTCTATTCTTTCATAAAATAAGATAGGAATCATGAACATTGTACAACACAAATTTCTCTCTCTCTCTATCTTTCTATTTCTTTCATAAAATAAATAAAATAGGAATCATGAACATTGTACAACACAAATTTTTCTCTCTCTCTCTTTCTTCTATTTCACTTTCTATTTCTCTCTCTTTCTCTATCTTTCTATTTCTTTCATAAAATAAGATAGGAATCATGAACATTGTACAATACAAGTTTCTCTCTCTCTTTTTCTTTCTATTTCTTTCATAAAATAAAATAAAATAGGAATCATGAACATTGTACAACACAAATTTTTCTCTCTCTCTCTCTTTCTTTCTATTTCACTTTCTATTTCTCTCTCTCTCTTCTTCTATTCTTTCATAAAATAAAATAGGAATCATGAACATTGTACAACACAAATTTCTCTCTCCTCTTTTTCTTTCTATTTCTTTCATAAAATAAAATAAAATAGGAATCATGAACATTGTACAACACAAATTTTCTCTCTCTCTCTCTCTTTCTATTTCACTTTCTATTTCTCTCTTTCTCTATCTTTCTATTTCTTTCATAAAATAAAGTAAGAATCATGAACATTGTATAACACAAAGTTTCTCTCTCTCTCTCTTTTTCTTTCTATTTCTTCATAAATAAAATAAAATAGGAATCATGAACATTGTACAACAAAATTTTTTCTCTCTCTCTCTCTTTCTTTCTATTTCACTCTCTATTTCTCTCTCTTTCTCTATCTTTCTATTTCTTTCATAAAATAAAATAAAATAGGAATATCATGAACATTGTACAACACAAGTTTTTCTTTTTTTTTTTATATATTTTTCTTTATCTTTCTATTTTTTTCCCTCTTACTTCCTCTCTCTTTCTCTCTTTTTCTTTCTCTTTTTCTTTTTTCCAGCTTCTTTTTAAGAAAGAAGAAAAGTTATATACAGATAATGATGGAAAAAAACTCGCTTGAGACTTTCTCAGCTGTGCGAACATTAAAAGAAGGTGTGCGAGCGTAGGGTTTCATGAGTCCGGGTTCTCTCTTTCAATTACTGGCCCAACTACCAGGAGAAGTTTCTTCTGCCACGTGACTGGAATATCTCGAGTCCACTTATTATAGGTATTCTTGCTGTAGCACGAGAAACGACACGCGGTAGCAGCTTCGTTGACCTTCCATGATAATTAGGGATAGTACCTAGTTCTTTGAGAGAGGAGTACTATGAGAAATATAGGCTAAAAAGAAAAAAATAACTTCGCAAAAAAAAATACGAAAGAAAAAAAATATAATTTCTTTTTCCTTTTTTTTTTCGTACCCCTTCTTTCCCCTCTTCTTTTCTTTTTTCTTCTTCTTCTACCTCTTCTACCTCTTCTACTTCTTCTACTACTTTTTGTCATTCGCAAATGAAATCAATCGAATAAATCTCGATAACGATTCGTTAGATAAACGAAGTTGTAATTTTCAGTTGAACTATACCAAATGATATCAATCCTTACTACGTTGAATTTCAACGAGCTAATTAAAACATCGACATTTAATGACGATTATTTTTTTTTTAATATAAATGAGAGGGAATTATGAAATGATATTACCCGATAATCGATTCTCACACACACATTCCTCTTCTTGTTTCCTATTACTCTTCCTCTTTCTCTCTCTTTCTCTCTCTTTCTGTCTGTCTGTCTGTCTCTTTTCTACCCAACGTCAATTAACGAAATTTTCATTTAAACGAATAATCGGTGCTGTCATTCAAATTCCGCCGCTCTACGCGTGCCCCCCGAACAATTTTATTTCTCTCTCTTTCCTTCTTTCTTTCTTTCTTTCTTTTTTATTTCTCCCTTTTAAATTTTTCCACTTTTCGACGAGCTTAATTAGCCGTTCAAATTAATCGCGATAAAACTTATCGATCCTTGATTTTCTCTCCTCTGCGGAGATAGAAAAAAAAAAATAAAGAAACAAAAGGAGAACAAAAAGCAAAAAAGAAAATAGAAAGAAGAAGAAGAAGTAGAAGAAGAAGAAGAAGAAGAGAAAAGAAGTCATTTTTAATTCAAACCCCCCGATGCTGTACTAAGTATTTCACTTAATGGATTCGTTCCTGATTTTCATGGAAGTAGACCGTCACACGGTAAGACGTATAAAACGTTGCCAAGCGCAGTTTCTAACGTTGATCGACGAGAAACTGAGAGATTCCACTCGATCCCTTTCCCCCATTCACCCCCTCCTCCATCTCCTCCACCTCCTCCTCCTCCTTCTCCTCCTCCTCTTCCTCTTCTTTTTCCGACGAGATGCTACAAAGTTAATAAATCAAAGATTTCTACGCGAAAATGTTTTAGCTCAAAGGAGCGGGGGAGTGGGTGGGGGAAGGGGGGGTTCCTCCTCCTATCCTACTCGATCTCATTAGACCCATGAAAAGACAGCCAGACAGACAGACAGACAGACAGACAGATAAATGCACAAACTTATACACAAGCATAGAAAATTCTCCACTATACATATTCCATCTATTTCTATTTCTATTTCTATTACTATTTGAAGTTACTCGAATGATAGTTTGCCATTTGGTGGAGACATCGTTAAACTGTATTATACATCTCGACTAATCGCAAAGACCGAGTCTAATCTTTCGAGGATGTGGAACGAAGGGATGGAAGGTTCCAGAACAGGAATACGGGAGTGGGGGGGGTGTAGGGATATAGGGGAGGGGGAGGGAATTAAAAACGGTATATCCCGCATTCGCCTCCATCGTGGTAGCAATGTCGCCGCAGTGATTACAGCAGTTACTACGATTCCTCTCGGTGTAATAGTGTAAGTTGTACGAGTTAATGGAGTGCGGTATCGTGCGAGAGACTTTAATGAAATTTCGGCGGTCTTTCCGGGTATATGCGCACATACACACACACTCACACACACCGAAACACACACACACACACCACCATCCTCCCTCCCTCTCTCTTTTTGTTCACGTTACGAGCGTATTTGTCTCTACGAGTAAGTTGTTAATATATGTTCTACTTAGTTTTCTATTTTTTTTTTTGGCGGGAGAGTGGAAAGGGGGTGGAATTAAAGATAATAAAAAAATTGAAACTGAAAAAAAAACGAACGGTAATGTCTGATTACGCCTGATTATTATCATTGAAAAGTTTCGAATCTTTTATGAGCTGATTAGTTTGTTACCTAAAATTGAGGTTTTATTTAATTGTGTGTGTAGATTGTTGTATTGATTTTTATTTTTTATTCTATGGTATCGTGCAGGGGAATTAAAATATTTAAAAAATAAGAAAAAGAGAAAGAACGATCCGTACAAGTGAGATTTATCGTATCGTATGCTCAATACAAATCGGCGCGTATATTTTTCACGGTTAAAATGTAATATTGGATTGTTCGAAGAAAAAAAAAGAAAATAAAAGAAAAAAAAAACAGAAAAAAGTTCACGCGTTGATTTATTATATTTTTAATCGAATATCTGGAAATAATATTTTAATGTATATAAAATTTGTCATGGGGGGCAGGGAGGAGGGGGAGTGGGGTTGGTTAAAATTTTCGGCGAGAACTTTTTATACTTCGGACGGGGGGAAAAAAACCAAATTTCGACGTGTCCCATCGAATTTAATTTGCCGACCAATCAAACGTTACGTACGATCCAAATTTTATCTATACAAAAAAAATGTATAATTTTATTATCATAAAAATAAATATAGATCGTCTCCGAAACGAGATGATCGAACGATCAATTGGGACTTCGCGATATTAATGAAGAGAAAAAAAAATGAAGTTGGAAGAAAATACTTGGAAGAGAAGTCACCTTTGCTCGGTAACCTGGATTAAGAAAAGAAATGAGCCGTAGCGTTTGTAAAGAAGATTTCACTTACCGAAGAAAATTGCATTCCTTTGGAGTTCCTCGAGTTGTGCAACGTTGGAGGACACGAGAAGAAATGTTGGTTGGTGGTGATGAGGAGGAGGGGGGGGAGGAGGGATAAGAAAGAACACGAGTACAAGGGTTGATGGGGTGTGCTAGGGTGTGCTGGGGTCGGGGGGAGGGGAAGGGGGCTGAATTGCAGGGGAAGTACGCGGAGAACACTTTATTATTACTCGTTTAGAAGTAAAGCCGTATTATTTGTGGGAAGGGCAGGGGACAGGAGGAGGTAGGAGGGGGTAGGGAAGGATCTCGTTAGGGAAATTTTCTGTATTTTGTACGGGAATGAAAATTATAACCTAGAAGGGAAACATAGAACTATTAAAAAATGGAAAGACTAGAAAAAAAACAAAAAGAAAATAAAGAAGGGAGATTAAGTGTAAATATTTTACTGACTTTACAAAGAAAATCTAGATACATATTTTCTATGGGGAATATATATGTAGGTATTCCACGGTATTCTCTTCTCTATACCTTTCCTAAGTATTCTAACCCTCCCTCGTTTTATTTCATTTTTTTTTCTTCTTATTTTTCCTTTTTTCTTTTTCTTTTTGTCTCAATCCTCTTACTTAACATTACGTACGACGTCAACCGCAAAACTTTCGTCGTACGTTTTTCTTTTTTCCATTCTTCCCTTCCTTCCTTCTTTTTCTCTTTTCTACGAATCGATAATCGTTTCCACGACTCTTCCTTATCGACCTTTCCGTAAAGCAAATTTTTATTATCATTTTTATTACTGTAACGTATAGGACTTAAGTCGAATATTTTTCTTCTTTTCTTCGTATTTTGTTTTCACACCCGCGTATTTTTTTTTTCGTTAGACATACAAATTTGATGCATGGAATAAAGTAAAATAAAAATTCCATAAGGATTCGTGTGTTAAATGATCCCCAAAAAAAAAAGAAATTATTGATCTTCAAAACCCTATTTAAAAACTTTTACAAAATTCTTACAATCGAATAATATCATCGACAATTTACAACATTTCCGATAAATTAAATAAACACGTAAGAATAATAAATAAAAGAAGAGAAAATCAAGAGAGAGAAGAAGAAGAATAATTTCCAAAGAGAAGAATCTTCTTTCGAAAATCAAAACGCGCCCAATCCAAACGGAACCCCTCGACTGTTTGTCCCTTTAATTCGCGTTAAACACGAAGAGACAAGCTTGTCTCGAACGTGCCGACTTCGAAGTCAACCCACCCCCTCCCACACAGTTTTCCCTCCACCACCCACTGGTTCATTCTTGTCCCTTGTAAGTTTCGTTGAGAAAACGAAGAGTCGGAGTGTTCCAGGACCAGGGGGGTTGAGGGAATGGGGGGGTTGAGGGATGGGGGTTGAGGGGTTCCCCCTCCACCACCCACTGGTTCATTCTTGTCCCTTGTAAGTTTCGTTGAGAAAACGAAGAGTCGGAGTGTTCCAGGACCAGAGGGATGGGGGTTGAGGGATGGGGGAATGGGGGGTTGAGGGGATGAGGGATGAAGGAGGTTTGTAAGAGTAAAAGGGAGAGAAACGTCGGCTGTGTTTCGCCCTTTGCCTCGGCAGCCTTCGTCTAACGAGTGTTTGGCAAGAACTTTGACCGGGCAGCCATACATCAGCGTGTCTTCCATTTTAAACGGAATATACACGTCTACAATATACTATATACTTTATATATATATATATGTAATGTAAAGACATATACCTGAGGATAGGTATAGTTATACACGTAATCCATGGAAAATCGACCGCACTCAGCCGGACAATCGTAAATTGCCAGGGCCGTCGACGTGGGTATTTGCTACTTAAAGTAATGAGCAAAACTTCATACCCTCCCCCCCCCAACACCCCTCCCTCCTCTCCCCTTCCCATCCCCCCGATGCGTTAGATGAGCCACGCGATCGTGCACTTACGCAAATTAACGGTGCTAATTAAAACAAACAAATAAAAAAAAGTAGAAGGAGAATAAGGAGAGAAGAAGAAAAGAAAAACAACAACGTTCTACCACCCCTTGCCAACTTGCTGACGTGGTTAAAAAAGGAACGAAAAAATGTTCCAGACGAAAATATAAATTTACAATTATCAGTATTGATTGTTAAGTTGGAATTTTTCTCAATTTAAAAAGATCTTCAAAAAAATTATTATTAAATTATAAAATTAAATTATTAAAATTATTAAATTAAAAATTAGAAAAATTATTATATTAAATAAAAGTAAAGATGAATCAGTATTGATTATTAAGTTAGAATTTCTCAATTTAATATAAATTTACAATTAGTGTCTAGTTGCTTGCTTTTTCTTATTGTTTTTTTTTTTGTTTTTTTTAGTAAAAATCAGAAAAGTGGAATTATGATTTCGAATTCGACTACTACATTTTTTGACGATGAAAATGAGTATTGGTATAAGTGAGGAAAGAAAAATGGTGAAAATACGTGACCTTAGACATCCTATTTTCTTGATGGAAGGATCGCGTACTGTGCAGCTGTCCGCATAGTTTCCTATGAGTGAGTGACTGACTGAATGTGTATGTGTGTATGTGTGTGTGATAGTTGGAATGTGGAATACGACCGACAGGTGCATCGATGCGATGCAATGCGCGTGCGGAAACACGCAAACTGTATTGTCGCTGTCTCTTATACACATCTAGATGTGTATAAGAGACAGGTATTGTCGTTACATCGGAAAGCTGCTCACGCACGCGATGGGATAATATTGTCTTTATGGGGAGCAAACCGTCTGCTTAAATTACACACCTTACCTCGCTTACATCTTAGAAACAAACTACGTGATGGATAGATAAATAAATAAATAAATAAATAGATAAAAAGAAGGAGTAAGTACGTGCTAATGTTTATAATTTTCTAATTAAATCTATGATAATATATGTAATTAAAAATATAATATATTATTAAATATAATAAATAAATTTATTATAATAAATTATTAAATATATTATATTTTATATAAAATATTATATTAATTTATAAAAATAAATAAATATTAATAAATAAATAATATATAATAATTATAAAATATAATATATAATTAAATATATTAAAATATATAATAATTGACGTAACCGAAAAAAACAAAAAAAAAGATTCGTTATTCGAATTGTATCTTATCTCTCGTATGTTTTAAGACAATTATATAGAGAAAAGTAGATTGATAATTAAATAATTAAACAAATGAGTATTAAAGTTTCTAATTTTATAATACAAATGCATGTTTAATGCAAGCAAGCAAGCAAGCAAGCATACAAGCAAAAACAACGCTCCTTTAAATTATATTTTATCTCTCGTATGTCTTATTTAATATTAAAAAAGAAAAAGGAAGAGAGAGAGAGAGAGAGAGAGATAACTAGATGGAGTTACAAAAACGTGCGAGAGAGTTTATAATATTAATTTTAATAGAATAACGTATGACGCAAGCAGGGGAGAAAAAAAAAACTGGTTTGCACTTAGGATTTAATTTTGTGCAGATATTATTAAAAAAAAGAAAAAAAAAAAACAAGTTCCTCATAACTTTCTCGTGCAAAGTATAAAAAAAAGTGTTTAATTGTTCGTTTATCTACTTCATCGCATGCAAGGTATTATTTAATAAATCTAGGTCAAATCACAGTTTGTTAATTAATAAATATTGAGCAAGGTTATATAGATTTCCTAAAAATTTATTTGATCACATATAAAAGTAAAGTTTCACACGATTCCGATAAAAACGTTCGAAAATCATTGGTACGGTTCGAGCGAAATTCTAATTAGCGTTATACAATTCAATTAGGTAGGTACCTTTCGTTCTTTTCTTTTTTTTTCTTCTTTTTTCTTTTCTTTTTTTTTTTTACTTTTTATCCTCTTTTTTTCGTTTTTCTTATTTCTTCTTCTTTTTCTTCTTTTTTATTCAATTAGTCGAATCATACGGCAGCGAGAATCATTGACATTTACTACTTCCCAGTGATGATAATCGTTTAATGCTCATACAATTTGTTCTATTGTCAAATTCATCGATGCTTTCAATTTTCAATTGTGACAAAACAACGATTCACATATTATGTCGAATTGTAGCGTAAAAGTAATTCAATTCTCCATTTCCCTTTTAAAGGCAACGTAATAGTAGTTGCAATCAATTTCAAGTCCGGATTTCGTATCGTTCGACGACGTATTTTATATAAACGCCCCGATTTATTAACTCGGATTAACGGAACGATTAACAACACATATTTATTATATATCTAACGTGTTTTACGTTGTTGTAGATAAATAAATTAATAAATTAATAAATAAATAAATAAAAAGCGACGGGAACTATTCCAACAGAAATTTTCGTCGAATTTTACGAAACGTTCCACGAATAATATTCGCAATATTATTTATTCGGGTTATTAAGTTAAGAAAACGAAAGAAAATTTTACTGCAATTGCAATAAGAAAATTGTTTAATGTTGTAACAATTTTTCTATAATATATACTTATTAATCTCGAGTTACTTTTACGCTACATATATTTTTTATTACAATTTAACATTAATTAAAAATTCCAAAATTCGATTATTAAATTAAATAAATAAAATTGCGTGAAAAATAATTTTCATTTATATATATATTCAAATGTTTCTTATCTTCGATATAAAATTTCTTTACGATTTAATAGCAAAAATAGATAAAAAAAATAAAAAACATAATGAAACAAATTAACCGAGTGATATCACATAAGGAACTGTTTTTTTTTGTTCTCTTATCTGCGTTTTTATTCTTGCTTCTCAAATATTCGTATATTTGAGATCACGACGAATCACATCCTCGTTCAATTCGTTGCTTCATGAAATAACGTAGATTATTTGTTATCATTATCACGGTCACTCATTTCATTTTTTCACCGATTTCTCGACAACTGTAGCACATTAAACAACGTTCGTAAGATTCGATTCGATTAGTTTCACTTTAGTTGAATATAATTGTCATAGTTGGATAAACGACGAGTATTATTGTAAATTTCATTTTCCTAAGAATCGTAGAAGAGTGTCTCTCTCTCTCTCTCTCTCTTTTTCTCTTTCTTTCTTAGACGTCCTTGAATTATCCTGAAACAAACGATAATATTTTTCATACACTTTTTCCTTCCCTTCTTCCACCATCATTTTTTACAATTTCAATTCTTTCGTTCCTCTCGAATTCCGAATGGACGCATATAAGCGCTCGTCGATACCAATTCGATATCTTTGATAATAATTTTCAGTTTGAACCAAATAATAATTATTATATAATAATATAAATAATATAAATAATATAATTATTATATTTATTATTAATTTATATTAATTTATATTAATAATAAATATAATAATTAAGTTTGTACCAAAATAATAATATTCAAAAACAAAACTATTTTATATTAATTTCATTTACAAAAATAAATATTTCCAAAAAAAAAAATAAATAAATTTACAAAAATAAATTATTTATAATTTATTATAAATAATTTATAATTTATTATCGTTTACTCGTGATTATTATAATATCAATCAAACATAATTTAAACTAACGATAAAGTATTCCGTTTGTACAAACCGTTGGACGATAACACTCGAATCAAGGATCAAAAGTAAGAAAATTTCGATTGGATTAAGGATAATCGATGTACAGATCAAAATTCATCGTCTCGAAAGTGAGAAAGATATATAAACAAAAAGAAGAATAAGAAGAAGAAAAAGAAGAAGAAGAAGAAGGGGGTGATATTCGTTATCGTTTCCCCGATCCTCGAATAGAGAATTTATCCAGATTTATTCGAAACGCGTAATGCATAATGGACGACCTACTTTTCAATCCTTCGATCTCTAACCGAAGTAAGCTTACACCGAAGCGCATTCTAAAGTTGAAAGGGGAGATAGAACCAGATGGAAAGACGAATGGATGGAAGAAGATCAATATATAGATGATAGATAGATAGATAGATAGATAGATATATCGATGGATAGATGATAGATAAATAGAAAAGGGCAAGAGGAAGAATCGAACGGGGGTGCTTTTAAAGTTTGCAAAGCTCTTCGACCTTTTCAAGGCGGATCAAATGCGGGAGTGCGCGACGATCGGACAAATAAAAAGCTCGCCCGGAGGTTGCTTGTGTGAAAATGCGAAGTTCTCGTCGGTAATGGTTCCGGATAACGACGTTTCCCTGCACTCTTGATCGAAAGAGAAGAGGATGGAACGAACGGGAGAAAGAGGACAGAGAGGAGGAGGAGGAGGAGGAGAGGGGGTGGAGGTATGGGAGAGTTAGAGGCCGGAGTTTCCCCGGAGAAGTAGGAATCCCTTAACCAAAGTGTGCACCACGCCAGCCACGTTATCGTAGCTCGAGAAGCAAAGGGAAGCAGCAACCTTTCGAGGTCCCTTCGAGGTTCCTTCCTTCGAGGTCACGGCGTACCAAAGCCTTCGTTACCTTCTACCCACCACCACCACTACTACTACTACTACTATTATACCACTACACCTACTAGATCCACTATACGACTTCAAAAGCACACGCGGAAGCATCTTGCGGCTGAGAATGCAATTTCTAGACTCGACTGAAGGGCCAAGTACCACCTTGTACTATCTTATACTACTAAGTAATATCTTAAACTCGTAACTGACCTATGCCACATTTATCAGGGATATCGTATTTTTTTTTTAATATCAATTAATAGTTATTTATATAATAAATTTTTATTAATTTAATATTAATATTCATTATTGATATTAATATTAATATAATTAATATTAAAAATAAAAACAAATATAGTTATTTAATAATAAACTTAACGATCATTGTTCAACGATCGAATATCTTTTTTTAATTTTCAATTTAAATTCTGCATTCTTACGTGTGTGGTTTTTTTTCTTGTCTTTTATTTTTCATTTCAATTTTCCTGTTGGTGTTTTATTTGTTTGTTTATTTATAGGTCAATATCAAATTGATTACTATCTACATTCGGTTGTTAAAAATATATATGTAATGTTCGAATTAAATGTCGACAAGTTAGAATTATTCAATAAATATATAAAATTATTTTTTTTTTTATTGTCCCGTGACTAATTTTTTATCATTATTCATTATTTAATTCTCTCTATACCAAATTGAACATTATATTTGAATACAATTGTATTATAAACGAATAATATAATTTTTAAACGAACCGTTGACTGATTTCAATGTTTTAAACGCGTAATTTAAACAACAAAAAATATATATATATAAATAATTACTCGACCAGTTTGGGTCTTTATTTTTTTCTTTTTTGCGAAATGTTTTTAATCATTTATGTATGCTCGATTATGCGTATCAGTAACGTCAATAGATATATATATATATATATCTGGAAAAATTGATGAGAAGAGAAATCGAAAACGAATCCTTTGGAGGATACAACATACAAAGGCATATAAATTATGGAACAGAGAGAGAAATAGGTATGTACCTCGGGAAAATTCAATGACGAAGAACAGGGGGGTGGGGGGAGGGTTAGGGGAGGGAGGGTTGAAGTGAACTTTCGCACCGTATCCCGGCCATTGTTTTAACGCACGGCGGTTTCCCTTCCGCCGCGGGTTTCCACTAAATTACGCTCATAATTTTGCTGGTATTTCGTTAATTCCTGCCTGTCTTGAAATATTCGATGAGGAACCAGAGTTTTAATCGTGTATGACGAGTAGACGACGATTATCATCATCGTGATAACGATAACGATTATAACGATAATTTAAAAAAGAAAAAAAAACAAGCGAAAAACGCAAACTCAAATTTACACTTAATCGGTATGATCAAAAGTTTTGGGGGTTCGAAATACGAAAAAAAAGAGACAGAGAGTGTGATTGCAAGATAGAAAATTATAATAATTCATTATTATTCATTATTTATAGATTAAATAAAATTAAATGTGCCCAACGTGTTGAATCTAATCGAAATAAATGCAATTTTCTAAAATTTATATTTACAGAAATCATTCGAATGATTTCGAATTTTTGTATTTGTTTTTCCCAATGATTTCGAGTTATTTCAAAAGTGAAGTGGTTCTGGGACTAATAAATGAACTGTTTTTACCCACACGTGTGCTCGCACGTGATGTCGCGTAAACGAATGCAAAATGAATTAACAAGCAACTGTCGCCCCTCATTATCCTCTCTCTCTTTCTCTCTCTTTCTCTATTCACGATAAAAATCATGAAAAATGATGCACATTTGTCGTAGAAATAATTCGACAATCTAATTCAAATCCGAGCTCTCTTCTTCTTCTTTTTACTCTTTCTCTCTCTCTCTCTGTCTCTCTCGTTCTCCCGGTATAATCAAATTTCTCAAATTTGCAGCATCAATGGAGCCGTCCATAAAATATTACCATGCATTTATGTACCGAATATCAACGAAATAATAACGACAATAAATGAATAAGTTAACGTTGGAATATCGTGAACATTCAACGTGATAATAATAATAATAATTATTATTATTATTATTATTACCGAAATAATAAAAATAATATAGGATAAAATAAACATATAATATAAACGTATAGATGCGGAGGAATCAAATTACACGCTCAGATATACACGGTTTCACATTTACACACATACATACATACATACAGACACAGGCAGAAAAATTGTTTGTTCACCTAAGAAAGAAAGAAAAATATAAGTAATGACGTTGCTTAGTAATATTATTTCTTTGTTCCTCTCTCAAGTTCTGCTTCTGGCGATGCAAGGGGCACAAAGGAAAGCGAGTACGAGGCTTCCTCCGAGGATCAGGACGATTATAAAAAGGGTCGTCCTCGTTGTTGACATAATACGAGCTGGTACGAGTCTTTTTATCGCTGGCAATTCAGCGACTTCTTCCGTCGTTAGACCCAATCTTTTGGCCTTTGCGATCAAATATCTCAGCCTTCGTGATGCCTTCTCGCAAGACATTGTTGAAATCCTTTCTTCACTTGTCAACGAGTCGTCTAACGATTCCATAACGCTCCCGAGGCTCCAATCTTCAGACTCGTGTTCATTATAACGATCTTACTGCGAACATTCAACAAATTGTTCCCGATTATTCGAACGTTTCGAGGATTTTAATAAAAATACGATCGTCGGTCGCATTCTCCTTAATTTTTCTATGATAATTATGTTCGATTTATTTCGTGCAAATTTTATCGATAAATTAATCCATCGATCCGATATTAAAATGATACCGCGAGACAACGAGCGATGATATTTGACTACTTCGTTCGTTCCGATATTTGAAATTTGTTTGATTTTCTTTTCCTTTTTTTTTTCTAGACTGTCGGGATGTACGCCGATATATATGTATAAGCAAAAAAATTCCTTTCACTTTGACTTTGACTTTATTCTAGAAAACCCTGGTGGTACGGTAGCCTGAGAAAATTGTAATTGCCCGTTTTCATGAATAATTCAATGAAAATTTTCGAAAGGGAGAAAGAGAGTAACGACGGGAAGAGGAGACTTTTCGTATGCGAACTTTCCAACTGCAGCTGTACTCGCATTAAAACCCTCGCCAGCAGAAATGAATTAAGTTTTGTCTTTGAAGGCCGCCCTATCCGTGTAGTTGGAGGATTACATCGTCGCCAGTGTTCTTATACCAGGAAATTACCGTGAATTATATCTAGTGCCATTACCGTTACCACCCGACTCTTGGACTTTCGCGTTTCCCTACCTGTTCGTTCTACTCGTTCTACGATTCTCTTTCTTCCGGACTCGCGACAGCTAAACTTTAAATTACACTTATGGTTCTCTCATAAAGTGCCGTCTTTTACGACACTAAAAGTGTTCTTCTCTTTCTTTTTTTCTTTCCCCCCTTAAGAGAAATGAATGAACGAGCTATAATCTAAAAGTAAGTAACATTTGTGATTTGTAATATTCGATAATTTAATTAAGATAAATCACTAATACGAGTAGTTAGGGTCAACGTAAACGGTCTATTTAAGTAGTATAAAGTAATTTAAGTAGTACGAGACAATCTAAGTAGTGTCAACGCGTAAGTAGTAAGAGACAACGTAAGTAGTAAAAGATAGTCAGACAACGAGTCAGACAAGTAATACAAATCAACACGTAAAGTAATACAATTAAAAAGAATTTTGTCAACGCATAGAAATATTATATACTTTTCAAAAGGAACGACATACCGGTCTTTCCGTACATCAATATTTTTCGTCTTAAGTCCCAATAATTCGTCGCACATTACTTTGAGAACACGTTAAACGTGCACAGTTTTTCTTACAAATATCACGTTTTACTCACTAGTAACCCGACAAATCTATCGAAATGAATTTATTCTTAGATTCGAAAACGTTCGTTTGATTCACTCAACGATAACTAACGAACGAAGGGAGATCAAAAAAAAAAATGATTAAAATCACATTTAAAATGAGAGATAAATAGTAAAAACACGTGTCAACAGTCTCTGGGATGCGATAAGAAACGTTGCGTTCTCATTGGACGTCGCGACGCATACTGACGGAGCAGCGAACTCGACGCGACGCTTTATGAGACCACTACCCTTCCAAACCAACCCCCACCCCCACCCTCACCCCCACCCACAACAATCCTTATCCTCTCTCTCTCTTTCTCTTTCTCTTCTGTCGACGCATTGCGCGGCGCGAAACGTTCGAAAATTAACACCTCGTTGTTCGACTTGTGCAATGAAAAATACAACAACAAAAAAAATATCTTTTATGCGTTCCTTTATGACTTCATTTCCGCGAGAATATAAAAACCTCGATATATTATATAATATATATGTATATAGACATGGACACATACACGTAAGAGAAATAATGAATACAATTTTAACGTATTTTTTATTACCATTAACACCGAGTTCTTTTACACACTGTTCCTTTAATTTTGTTGTTTTTAACTAATAATAAATGTCGGATAAATTAATGGATATAAATAGTTTACAGATGTATAAGTAGTAAGAGTCAACGCGAGTAGAAAAAGCTGATACGAGTCAGACAAGTAGTACGAGTCAACGCAAAGTAATACAATCGAATACAATTCATTTATTTTATTGTCAAAATATTAATATTACGATTGATTATATTTTCAAAGAAACGTCATAGAAAAATCTTTTCTCACGTCAACGTAATTTTCGTTTGAAATTCACTTTTGTCTTAATCGTTTATTTAACAATGCGTAACATTTTAATTCTCGCAACGATGATTTTTCTAAACAGATAGAAGATTCATTGTATTTATTCGGCGTATAAAGCACCCATCGTATTTCATAACACGTGGTAAGAACAGGTGGTGGAAGTAAATTGGATAAACCAGGATTGTGTGGTTACAATCTTCGTTGAAGAAGATCTTGCCGTACCTGAGAGAATTTCTAATTCGTAACTACGGTTTTCGTCGAGCCGTTTTGCTTTAAAAGTAAGTATCCTATTCTCTAAAGGGAATAAGATCGTAGTTGGAAGGACGAGAAACCGTAACTACGACTACCTTATGAAATATCTCGATGTGCTTCGTCTTTTTCACTTATGTATCCATCTACCTATCTCTCTCACTCTCTCACTCTTACACTCGTTTTCTCTTTTTATCTTTTTCTTTCTCGTAAGTACGATTTTACAACGAACGTAAATCTCACTTTTACGAGCACCGTAAACTCGCTTTGATCCTCGAAGTAGGATTATAACAGACAGAGAAGAGGGAAAGGGGGTGGGGGGTGAGAGGGAGAGAGGGGGGGAAGAAGGTGATGAAAATACAACGTCGCTAATATGAGCTTTTCGTTGACTGCGTCAGCCACGTCATTTTCGTTTCTTAGAATAGTTACTCACTCGATTTGCGACCGTTTTCCCTCGTTATATTCGAACGAATAAAGAATTTCATTGTACGTTGACGATAGTAAACGCCATTGAAAGGATATAAACGCAGCAGCAGACATTGTAGAATGGTATTAATAGAAATCATGGCAAATGGATAGAAAGGAATGATCTATTAAAAAAAAAAATTACAATTCCATTTATACGATTTAGTTAACGATTCCATACTTTTTAAGAAATATTTTCTATTGTATTGTATTCAGTTTATTCATGAAATAACTAGAAATTTTAAGGAAAACGTATAAATGAAAGAATTTTATTTTATAAGTGTAACTAATTGTTTTATATTATATAATTAAGTAATATTATAATATATAAATTCATATATAAGATTGAAATTTGATTCGTCTTGAAATTCTGTATTTTTTTCTACAAAGAATACTCGTAGTTATCCATTATTAATTTTTCTTAATACTTTGAAAACTACAATTTTATTAATTGTGTTATTCTATCGGATTTAATCTACAAATCAAATTTCAATTTCATACTTTAACTGGTCAATATATTTATTTCATAGTTTAATCGATCATTTCACGAATTATTCTTTCTACAAAGAATGCTCGTAATTATCCATTATTATTTTTTCTTAATACTTTGAAAACTACAATTTTATTAATTGTGTTATTCTATCGGATTTAATCTACAAATCAAATTTCAATTTCATACTTTAACTGTTCACCTCTCTCATGACTTCTTTTATTATCCAATTAAACTATGTAATTCTGTTTAATTTCATACTTTAACTGGTCAATATATTTATTTCATAGTTTAATCGATCATTTCACGAATTATTCTTTCTACAAAGAATGCTCGTAGTTATCCATTATTATCTTTTCTTAATACTTTGAAAACTAAATTCTATTAATTATGTTATTCTATCGGATTTAATCTACAAATCAAATTTCAATTTCATACTTTAACTGTTCACCTCTCTCATGACTTCTTTTATTATCCAATTAAAGTATGTAATTCTGTCTAATTTCATACTTTAACTGGTCAATATATTTATTTCATAGTTTAATCGATCATTTCACGAATTATTCTTTCTACAAAGAATGCTCGTAATTATCCATTATTATTTTTTCTTAATACTTTGAAAACTACAATTCTATTAATTGTGTTATTCTATCGGATTTAATCTACAGATCAAATTTCAATTTCATACTTTAACTGTTCACCTCTCTCATGACTTCTTTTATTATCCAATTAAAGTATGTAATTCTGTTTAATTTCATATTTTAACTGGTCAATATATTTATTTCATAGTTTAATCAATCATTTCACGAATTATTCTTTCTACAAAGAATGCTCGTAGTTATCCATTATTATTTTTTCTTAATACTTTGAAATCTACAATTCTATTAATTGTGTTATTCTATCGGATTTAATCTACAAATCAAATTTCAATTTCATACTTTAACTGTTCACCTCTCTCATGACTTCTTTTATTATCCAATTAAAGTATGTAATTCTGTTTAATTTCATACTTTAATTGGTCAATATATTTATTTCATAGTTTAATCGATCATTTCACGAATTATTCTTTCTACAAAGAATGCTCGTAGTTATCCATTATTATTTTTTCTTAATACTTTGAAAACTACAATTTTATTAATTGTGTTATTCTATCGGATTTAATCTACAAATCAAATTTCAATTTCATACTTTAACTGTTCACCTCTCTCATGACTTCTTTTATTATCCAATTAAAGTATGTAATTCTGTCTAATTTCATATTTTAACTGGTCAATATATTTATTTCATAGTTTAATAGATCATTTCACGAATTATTCTTTCTACAAAGAATGCTCGTAATTATCCATTATTATTTTTTCTTAATACTTTGAAAACTACAATTTTATTAATTGTGTTATTCTATCGGATTTAATCTACAAATCAAATTTCAATTTCATACTTTAACTGTTCACCTCTCTCATGACTTCTTTTATTATCCAATTAAACTATGTAATTCTGTTTAATTTCATACTTTAACTGGTCAATATATTTATTTCATAGTTTAATCGATCATTTCACGAATTAACGGATTTCATATTTTACGTAAAGGTAAGGTAAAGGTTTACAACTGTCCACTTATGTTTGAAGCTTGTTCCAATAGTATAACAAGAGTTTGAAGGATCGTTTAGATTCCGAAGAAGCGATCGGTCGAAGTACGAAAGGTGGAATCACTCGATTCAGGTTTCCACGATCACTTAATCCCACACCCCTTTAGGTTGGATATACCTAGAGAAGTTTTGCGTGAACTCGAAAGTTCATACTGTTGGTAAGTTTTGAATGTACTCCATCTAGTATACGCTCTCACTTTTCTTCTTCCCATACTATAGTTATATATATATATCTATCTCTCTCTTTCTCTAGAAACATTTTCAACGCACGTCTCCTTATGTATTCCTCAAGATTCCTTACACCGATAGACAAGTACTTACACTTCTATTTGATTCTCACACACACCCACACACACACACTCTCTGTCTCTTTCTATCTCACGAAGAACAGTTTCTATAGTTATCCCTTTTTATCTCGTACTATTGCACTCTCACTCTTCAGAGTTAGACACTCGACGTTGAAAGTTTCATTCAATCAAGAGGATCCCATCTTCAAGACCACCGACACAACAAGGACTTAGTAGAATTTCATCACCCATGTATATAGAAAGGTGTTTCACTGATTCGTGATAAAATCGAAAAGAAAAACGATGGATCGTGTTTTCAATGTAAAATAACAAAATAAGAGTGAGTGAGATCATTCTAAAAGTTATGTGAACAATAGAAAAGGATAGAATAATAAAAATAAGAATAAGAATAAGAAGGAGAGACACGTTGTCTATGAGAAAACCCTCCGTGAAAGTTAATTTTCCTAGGAGAGCTTAGGTAATTTTATTCTTAAGTTTCAAAATGAGAGAGAGAGAGAGAGAGAGAGAGAATCAAAGTTTTGCATCGAATCACCCTACGCCTCTCTTTCTTCTACCTTAGGAGGATGCTTAACGTTATTACGAGAAAGGAAACGGGCGATAAACTGCATCGAGAGAGACTATTTATGTCCGTTTTCCCCTAGTTAGCGTTAGTATAAACGTAAATTTACCCTTCTCGTCGTCGTTTTCGTAGTAGTAGTAGTAGTGGTACTCTCGTTTCTACTATCAAGGACTTTTCATCTTGATACGGAAAATCATACGATTACACGGCTTAAATGATATCGTTTACTTTTTTGCTTGACTGTACAAAAGTAAACGAATTATCAAACGCGATGATATTTATTCGAGAAAAAAAGTTATTTTTCGAGTAAATTGCTCGCGAGTGAAAAATAAATAATTATTTAAAATTATTTTCTTTTTTTCTTTCTTCACACGCATAGATATTTTTAATAAATAATATAATTGAAAGTGTTCTCTCTTCTATCGCGATGCGCAGATATACGATATTTTTTAATCTAAATTATATTCATTTTAGTTGAAATTTATTTTATTAAACGACAATTCGAGATTTTTCTTACGGAAAATCATACGATTACACGGCTTAAATGATATCGTTTACTTTTTTGCTTGACTGTACAAAAGTAAACGAATTATCAAACGCGATGATATTTATTCGAGAAGAAAAGTTATTTTTCAAGTAAATTGCACGCGAGTGAAAAATAAATAATTATTTAAAATTATTTTCTTTTTCTTTTTTTTCTTCGCACATAGATATTTTTAATAAATAATATAATTGAAAGTGTTCTCTCTTCTATCGCGATGCGCAGATATATACGATATTTTTTAATCTAAATTATATTTCATTTTAGTTGAAATTTATTTTATTAAACGACAATTCGAGATTTTTCTTACGGAAAATCATACGATTACACGGCTTAAATGATATCGTTTACTTTTTTGCTTGACTGTACAAAAGTAAACGAATTATCAAACGCGATGATATTTATTCGAGAAAAAAAGTTATTTTTCAAGTAAATTGCTCGCGAGTGAAAAATAAATAATTATTTAAAATTATTTTCTTTTTTTTTGTTTTACTTCTTCACACGCATAGATATTTTTAATAAATAATATAATTGAAAGTGTTCTCTCTTCTATCGCGATGCGCAGATATATACGATATTTTTTAATCAAAATTATATTTCATTTTAGTTGAAATTTATTTTATTAAACGACAATTCGAGATTTTTCTTACGGAAAATCATACGATTACACGGCTTAAATGATATCGTTTACTTTTTTGCTTGACTGTACAAAAGTAAACGAATTATCAAACGCGATGATATTTATTCGAGAAGAAAAGTTATTTTTCAAGTAAATTGCTCGCGAGTGAAAAATAAATAATTATTTAAAATTATTTTCTTTTTTTTTTTTTTCTTCGCACGCATAGATATTTTTAATAAATAATATAATTGAAAGTGTTCTCTCTTCTATCGCGATGCGCAGATATATACGATATTTTTTAATCAAAATTATATTTAATTTTAGTTGAAATTTATTTTATTAAACGACAATTCGAGATTTTTCTTACGGAAAATCATACGATTACACGGCTTTAAATGATATCGTTTAGTTTTTTACTTGACTGTACAAAAGTAAACGAATTATCAAACGCGATGATATTTATTCGAGAAAAAAAGTTATTTTTCGAGTAAATTGCTCGCGAGTGAAAAATAAATAATTATTTAAAATTATTTTCTTTTTTTTTTTTTTCTTCACACGCATAGATATTTTTAATAAATAATATAATTGAAAGTGTTCTCTCTTCTATCGCGATGTGGAGATATACGATATTTTTTAATCTAAATTATATTTCATTTTAGTTGAAATTTATTTTATTAAACGACAATTCGAGATTTTTCTTTTTCTTTTTTTTATATTTTTGCGTGAATCTAATTTTGTTTTCAATTGCAATATGAAATTACGTTAAATAAATTTAATTTGTGTGATTTCAAGAAGACACAACACGTTTCAATTATTTTAGATTTTTCTTTTTGAACTGACATTAGGAACGTTTATCTTTCGTATTTTTAATTGTCGTAATTTTGCCAAATGAATAAAAACAAAGACGCGAATGCATTATAATATACTTCATACATAAAAAAATATACATACATTTATTTATAATATGTTTATATACACATATGCATAAAGTGTATGTTCTATATAAAGACGATTTGACATCCGTCACGAATGACACGAAAATAAAGTATAAAATCGATAAAGTTCGTGACGCGTAAAATGCCGATAAGAGTTCATACGTCCGCGAGAATAGGCTAAAAAGGTACGGGGGTAGAAAAGAAGAAAATAAAATGGGAACTGGGAGATGTAATTGCGTACGGAACAGCGAGTCCAATCAGACGTTCGAGCAAGCAGAAGAAAATTTCACGATCGAGAAAAATAAAAAATAAAAGAGAGAATGGTAAGAGGAGGGTGGTGGGGATGGAATGAGGGGGGGGGTGGCAAAGGGCTGGTACTAGTAGTAGGGTCTGAGGTAGAAAAATGTGAACGTGCGAAAAGTTGAAAAAGAATTTTTCGAGCGGCTTTACGAGAAGATCGCGTCGATAACTTTTTCCCTTCTTTGCTTGCTTTTGATTGCTATTTCTTCTAACATCTTTTTTTTTTTATTCTTTTTCTTTTCTTTTCTCCATCGTTTTGTAACAGGAAGCAAAGCAGCGAATCGTTTTCCTTCAATAGTATTGATGATTCGTGAAAAATAATTTAATCCTTGAATAAATGTCGCGAATAAAATCGATTAATCGAACGAGGATCTATTTTAAATGAAAACGTTCTAACACATATTTAGTCGGAAAATTCTTTTTAACAGTTTAAAAGGTATAAATGGATAAAAGGTTAAGTGAAGTAAGAAAGAAAGAAAGAAAAAAAAAAAAATAAATAGATCGTAGGACTGTTAGTAGTAGTAGTAGTCGGCGTTTCTTAATTAAAAGAGTAATTAAAGTCTATTCGTTTGCACGATGTATTCGAATTTAAGTAAATATAGGACGAATAGATTAGACAAAGTAAATACGATCTCTTCCAAGAAATAAATTATTATATATATACATATATATATATATATATATATATATATATATAGTAAATTATAGAAGCGATGCTTTTCTGATTAAAAAAAAAAAAAAAAAAAATAAAAGAAATAAAAAGATAGCCACTTCTTAGGATGCTTTTTTTTTATTAAAGAAAAATTACATTCAAATATCATTCGAATGAAACTATAATATAAATATTTATTTTTATAATGCAATAAATAAAATTGCGTTATAAAAAAAAATTATAAAATGCAAAAAAATAAAAATAAAAAGAAATAAAAAGATAGCCACTTCTTAGGATACTTTTTTTTATTAAAGAAAAATTACATTCAAATATCATTCGAATGAAACTATAATATAAATATTTTTTTAATAATGCAATAAATAAAATTGCGTTATAAAAAAAATTATAAAATGCAAGAAAAAAAAATATAAAATATAAATATTTTTTTATAATGCAAAGATTCATAATTCTCATACAAAGAGAAATCTATTTTATAATGATTTAACTTTTAAATTGATATATATACCAAATTATATAGAAATAAGAAAGAAAATAATAAGAAAAGAAAAAAAAAAAAAAGGATAGAGAAAAAAAAAAAAGAAAGTGTTGAACGCGTGCATAAAGGGAATGAAAAGTAAAGAGGGAAAGAAAAGTGGTGCTTGAAATAGAAGGAAGTTAGAAAGGAAAGCAGGCCGCGGGAAGAGAGAAACCCTAAAAAAAAAAAGAAAAAAAAGAAAAAAGAAAAAAAGCCTAAAAGAAGTCTACGAGAAGAGAAGGGTCGGTCACTGATGACGGAGAATGAGCGAAATTAGCTAACCTCGAATAGAAAAAAAGGGTAGTGCGAGAGTGAAATGGAAGAAAGGTAGGAAGAAGTAAGAAAGATCCAAAAGTTATAAAAACTCTTTTCTGCTACTCGACAGGAGGAAAAAGGAGAGGAAAAGAAAAAAAAAAAAAAAGAAAGAAAAAGAGAAGAAGGGGGAGGGGAGGGGATGAGGGGAAGGGGTGGGGGGTTGAAGGTAAAAGAAGGGCAGTAAGATCTCGAGGAAAAAGAGAGCAAACCACTCAACGAAACCCTCCTTTCCTCTCTGGACTGTCCTCACTTGACTACGAGCTAAGGAATTGTAGTACCTTTTCTCAAGTATCGATGAATCGATCTTTTACACACATAAAGCAAGAAAATAGTATTAAAAGGAAAGTAAGAGATGTACCACGTGCTTTGGGAATCGCGATAAAAATATAATTTATCGATTTAACGTTCCCCTGTAAAATTGTAAAATTGTTTTTTAACGAAACAAATTAATCATCAGTATCTCTGGTTCTTCTTGTATTTATATTTATTTTGTTTCTTCCTTTTTTTTATAGAAGTGTAGTATTTTTACGAAGTATGAACAGCGTTTAACGTTCCCCTGTAAAATTGTAAAATTGTAAAATTGTAAAATATTGTTTTTTAATGAAACAAATTAATCATCAGTATCTAGTTCTTTTTGTATTTATATTTATTTTGTTTCTTCCTGTTTTTTTTTATAGAAGTGTAGTATTTTTACGAAGTATGAACAGCGTTTAACGTTCCCCTGTAAAATTGTAAAATTGTTTTTTAACGAGACAAATTAATCATCAGTATCTTGTTCTTTTTGTATTTATTATATTTGTTTCTTCCTTTTTTTATATATATAGAAGTGTAGTATTTTTACGAAGTATGAACAGCGTTTAACGTTCCCCTGTAAAATTGTAAAACTGTAAAATTGTACAATTGTTTTTTAACGAGACAAATTAATCATCAATATCTCTGGTTCTTCTTGTATTTATATTTATTTTGTTTCTTCCTTTTTTTTTATAGAAGTGTAGTATTTTTACGAAGTATGAACAGCGTTTAACGTTCCCCTGTAAAATTGTAAAAAATTGTTTTTTAATGAGACAAATTAATCATCAGTATCTAGTTCTTTTTGTATTTATATTTATTTTGTTTCTTCCTTTTTTTTATAGAAGTGTAGTATTTTTACGAAGTATGAACAGCGTTTAACGTTCCCCTGTAAAATTGTAAAACTGTAAAATTGTAAAATTGTTTTTTAACGAGACAAATTAATCATCAATATCTCTGGTTCTTCTTGTATTTATATTTATTTTGTTTCTTCCTTTTTTTTTATAGAAGTGTAGTATTTTTACGAAGTATGAACAGCGTTTAACGTTCCCCTGTAAAATTGTAAAATTGTAAAATTGTTTTTTAACCGGACAAATTAATCATCAGTATCTAGTTCTTCTTGTATTTATATTTATTTTGTTTCTTCCTTTTTTTTATAGAAGTGTAGTATTTTTACGAAGTATGAACAGCGTTTAACGTTCCCCTGTAAAATTGTAAAACTGTAAAATTGTAAAAAATTGTTTTTTAATGAGACAAATTAATCATCAGTATCTCTAGTTCTTTTTGTATTTATATTTATTTTGTTTCTTCCTTTTTTATAGAAGTGTAGTATTTTTACGAAGTATGAACAGCGTTTAACGTTCCCCTGTAAAATTGTAAAAAATTGTTTTTTAACGAGACAAATTAATCATCAATATCTCTGGTTCTTCTTGTATTTATATTTATTTGTTTCTTCCTTTTTTTTATAGAAGTGTAGTATTTTTACGAAGTATGAACAGCGTTTAACGTTCCCCTGTAAAATTGTAAAATTGTAAAATTGTTTTTTAACCGGACAAATTAATCATCAGTATCTAGTTCTTCTTGTATTTATATTTATTTTGTTTCTTCCTTTTTTATAGAAGTGTAGTATTTTTACGAAGTATGAACAGCGTTTAACGTTCCCCTGTAAAATTGTAAAAAATTGTTTTTTAACGAAACAAATTAATCATCAGTATCTCTAGTTCTTTTTGTATTTATATTTATTTTGTTTCTTCCTTTTCTTTTATAGAAGTGTAGTATTTTTACGAAATATGAAAAGCGTATGAGAAAGAGGGAAATAAAGATTACGTGCGTTAATAAAATTAACAGTTCACTTATACAATTTTTATTAAGAGTGACAAATAAATCGAAAAATTTTTTTTTTTAAAGAAACGCAGTACTTTTAAAGAGCAAATAACAACGTTTATTGAAAAATATTTATCTAAAAAATTTTGCCCACGAGAAAACGAACGAACGAACGAATAGCAAATCGTTCTTTTTTCTATTTGTTTGCTTTTTATTTTTGTTTTCCTTTGAAAAATAAAATAAAGAACGTATCGACTGATCGTACACATTTTAAATATAAATTCGAGGAAGGGATTGGTCGTAGTCGTCATTGATAAAAGGGGAGAAACGTTAATCGAGAATCCCCACTATTTTCCGAGGCCGTTGTTGTTTTTTCTTGTCTCTACCCGTGTTTACCAGAATCGTGCTACGAGTTACATTAATCGGACGTAACAAGTAGCAGAGAACGAGAGGGTTGGTTGAGAAGGGGGAGGAGGGAAGGAGAAGAGGGAGGGAGGGGTGACAAGGGGAAGATGTCTCGGTATCCCATTTACGAATTTGTCATAGGATTACATGTGTATTTACGTAAATACGGAATATAATGAGGCCGTGCTAGTTGTTTGCAGATTTATCATGGGATTAGGTATATATTTACAAAGAGGTACGCAAGTAATTTCGAACGAGGGTGGCTTGTACAAGGGTTTGAAACAAACGAACCAACGAACGAACGAACCAACGAACGAACCAACCAACCAACGAACGAACGTAGAAACGTTGGAATATAGGAACGAAGAAATGAACGAACGGGACGGTTAGAGACGGCCTTTCTAAGTTACCGTACCCCAACCGAATCTGTTCATTAGCATTTCGTAGTTAACAGGAAGTTCAAAGTTACGACGAAACGTAGCAATTAATTACGACGGCAGTGATACAGCGTAATCTAATATCATAAATAATGGCATCCACTAGCTGGCTTGCTTTCCTACGGTATCTACAATTATTTATGGCATATCTCATTTTTTGTGTGTAACTATCTCATTTGCTCACTCTCGCTCACTCACTCACTCGTTCTTGGTTTCTGTATATTTGTGTTATAAAATGAATAAAAAATATGACTAACATTTTTTTTCATTAAATAAAAAATGATATTGATATTGAATTTAAGTACATACGGATAAATTAAACGAGTCATCATCGCATAGTACATACGTGTATGAAAGCTTCCAATCAAATTCAACACTCGAGCCTATTTATTTTCCATCGAATTACCAGGACACGTAACAATTATGTAAACAGACGTGTAATTCGAAGTGAAAGTGGACGACAATCCTCTCTCCCACCCCCTCTCTTTTTACTAAAACTTATGGTAATACTTTCGAAATAGGAAAATTAAGAAAAAAAAGGAAGAAGAATAGTAATGAGAGATGTCATTTGTTAACCAATAATCGAACGATCACATGTGTGAATATTCTTATTTTTTTTGGTTCTTTTTTAATAAAATATTGAAATAAAAAATCTTACATTACGTTGCACGCACGTACGCACGTATGCAAAAATTAAACATTTTAGTAAAAAAATGAAAAAGTCATAAAACATATTATATATGTTTCTCGTATTATAACATAAAATTCAAAGAGAGAAATTTTCATTTAAAAACTAAAACCGAGTGATGGGGTTGGATGAATAATTTGACTCAGATACAGTAACATTTTCCTCGTAACTTGATCAAATTTCTACGAACCATATATATATATACATACACATATATTATTATACAACTGAACTCGTATAAAGGGAATTCATCGTACAGTTACTTTCATTATTATTATTATACGTTATATTAGGTAATATAATAATTGTATATATAAAAATCCAACCGAAAGTTTGTTTAATGAACAAAGGTATGAAACGCGTAAAGGAAACAATTCGGATTCAATATTAAAACTATTTCTCAAGGACGTCATTTATTCCAAAAAAAAAAATAAAAAAAAAAGAAAAAGAAGAAGAAGAAGAATTCTGAAACATAAAACAAAAATCAAATTCGATCCAGTTAGTTAAATGAATCTATTTAATTAGCTGTTCGCGATAGAAGATTTACGAATAGGCAAGTGGGGGGAAAAAAAAAAAAAGGGTCCAAGTTACAGAACAAAGATTTTCTTAAAAGGAGTCGTAGAAATTGGCTCGATTCCCGTATACTCCAACGGGATTTAATTGAACAAACATTGAACAACCCTAGGGCACTTTAATTCCAAGTAGAGTGTTGGTGCCATCGACAGGCGACAATTCTAAACCTAAAAAAAGAAAAAAAGAAGAAAGGAAGGAAGGAAGAGGGAGAAGAAAACAAATAAGAGGGAGAGAAGGAAGGACGAAAATGAAGAGGAAGAAGAAGAAGAAGAAGAAGAAGAAGAAGAAAGAGAAGAGTGGAAAGGATAGACGAGCCTTGTTTGCAGCCCTTGTGGCAAACGCTTCTCGAGCTTCCGCGGCATGAGACATAAGTGCAACTCGATTTGCATATTTAACTCAACGAGCGTACTGAACCGACTGCAGAATCCACCCTTTTCAGCCCTTCACAACCCTTCTCTCTATCTCTATGTCTATCTCTCTCTCACTCACACACTCGAAGTAGCTCGTGCAACGTGGTGTGCTGCCAGGATTCGATTTACTTGCAATCATGCCACGGATTAATTAGTTCGCTCAGGCATAATTGCAGGCACTGAATATATACATGTATATATATACTATATATATGTGTGTGTGAATATACAATAGTGTAGGTTTAGGTAGATTCGTATGCGAATATGTGTGAGGGTTGTGTGAGGGTTGTATGAGAGAGAGAGAGAGAGAGTGACGAAGGGATGAGCCAGTTTGGCGTGTGAGAACTTCGCTTTCGTCGTTTCTACCCCGTCCATCTACGTATGTTTACACATTACGTATGCAGTAACTGGCGGAAAATTCGTTAGCACCAACGGTCTCGACAGTTGAAACGTGGCTTTAGAAATGAACGATCGGAAGTACTTGGATTATTTGACTATCGATATCCCACAGTATGTCAGTCAATCATCGAATTTCACGGAATAGATTTACCATCTAATTTTCGAGCATCATCTAAAATCTATTCCCTCCTCCTCCTACCCCCCTCCCACCCCATCCCCGAGGGAGGATCGTTTTCAAAGTATCTCGGCAAAGAAAAGAAAAGGAAAAAAGAAGATGGAATACGAAGAAGAAGAAAAAGAAGAAGAGAAGGGGGATGGGAGAGGGGAGGGGGGTAAAAAAAGGAGAAGGTTGAACCCACGACGTTGGTCTAACTTTATCGATGGGAAAGACAAGATCGAGCTCTCTATCGCGAGTTATCGATAAAAGGGAAGTTTCTCGTGCGAGTTTACTTCGGATACAGGAAGACGAGAGAAATAGAGAAAGAGAAAATGAGAGAAAGAGAGAGAGAGAGAGAGAGAGAGAGAGAGAGGGAGGCAAGTTCGTGGCATCCTTGAGCTTAACTCGAGGATCCAACAACTTCCGAAGCGACATACAATCGTGGATTGATTGGATAAGTGTATTAACGGCCGACTTACACAGATGGGACATTGTTTACTGGGATGAAGAAACTGATGGATGATATAGGTTTTCAAAATTGACGATAAAAGTTTATAGAAAAAATAGCGACGGTGCGTATAAAAGTGTTTTTTTATTCTTAGATGAATATTATTTGAGTCGAATATTTATATTTAAGCATATAATAAATTTCATTACTTTTATTTACAATATATATATATTTGCACGCAGGTGTAGTTGATATTTAAGATCAAAGATAGTTGATATTTAAGGTCAAATATTTATATGCAAGCATATAATAAATTTCATTATTTTTATTTACAAAATATATATATTTATATATTTTATTATATTTATTTTTTATTTATATATTTTATATATTTTATTATATTTATTTATATTACAAAATATATATATATATACATATAATATATACATATAATATATATATAAATATATATTTAAAATATTATTAATAATATAATAATATATAATATAATATATAATATATTAATATTATAAATAAATATATATTTTAGAGATAGAAAGATAAGATAATAAAATTTATAAGTAATTAAATGAACAATAATAAATGAATTCCTAAGAAGGTACACATTACGTATAAGAATAAGTATTATTATATTATATAATATAAAGACAAAGAAATGTTTAGTGTAGTATAGAGAAGGATCATAATGATCTGACGAGAAATTAAACGAAGTTACACAAATAAAGTAAATCCCTCGGGGTGGTGAGTGTCCGTTCGCTTTTAGATTTCTCTTTTTCTTCTTCTTCTTCTTCTTGTTCTTGTTCTTCTTCTTCTAGCGAAGGCTCGAGAAAGAAGTACGAGGAAGTTATTTCCGAAAGAAGAAAGACAAAAGCATCGTTGGTGAAGGAGTAAGAAAAGAGAAGTTGATCTAAGAAGCATAACATAGCATAGAGCCACTAAACTTTTCCACGTCTTTCTTTTCATCGAAATTTACCCGGAGTCATCCTTTAACTTTTACCGGAAGTTAGACCGAGCGTAGAAAAATTTTACTCGCTCCAAAAGATAAATACCACCCCTTTTATTATTTCGATACAAAACAACGATACACACACACATATATATAGGGTAGACAAATAATTTTGTAATTTATTTTAAAAACTTTATAAAACTCATTTAAAAGTAATCATTGATTTATTGAATTATCAACAATTACGTCATAGATTAATTTTTATTTTTATTATTATTAATACAAAGTAACAAAATATTATACAGGAATAACAATTGATTGATTTGTTTATTTCTTAAGCTTTTAATTGTTCCTATATAAATAATTTATTTTTCGAAGAACGTGATTGATTCATTTGAATTTAGCTACTAGTAGAAAAGAAACACATTGAAAATGAATAGCAGCAAGCATTTGGTAATCTTGGTCTATGATATAATCACCTGGCGTGTGAGCGGCCTTCGTGTCGTGTTGCTTAGAAAGCTAAACCCAACCAACTGCTGATTGCATATGCATAGAAAGCGAATAACCGTACGTTCTCAAAATAGGAATATCCGATTTTCATTCGACAACCGGTAACTGACACGCGCGGTTATCGAGAAAATATTCTAACGATAGTAAATTAAATACAATTTTCTACTATACTTTGTCAAAAAGTAAAAGAAAAAAAATTGCAAACTACAGCGAACGTTGTAATATTCGTTTAGCTTAACAACCGGCCGAACCCTTTAGCAAATAATCTGCTTGAAAATTCAAATTTAGTACGAAGACTAAAAAGGTTCTACCTCTCTGATCTAGGAGTAAAATTTGGTTAATTCATCGTATGGTTATTCTCTTACAATTATTGTAACGTTCCGTTGAATTTACAATTCACGTTAATGTATCACGTCAGCCAAAATTACTTATCATTTTCACCGACAAAATTAATTAATCGTATATTCCTCTATTAACATATAAAAAAGAAAAAAAACAATATTTTATATTAAAAGATGAAAAAACATTTATAGATAAATTAATTTAATATAAAATATATTTTATTAATATATATATATATATATTTTATATTAATATAATATATTAATAAAAAATTAAAAAAATATATTATATCTATAATTTAATATAAAATATTTTTTATTTTAATTATAATTAATATAAATATACATTTAATATAAAAAAATTAATTTATCGAACGTTGAGTAATTATAATCACTTCTTTTTTTTAAATAATATTCGATAAACCTTCAACGGGGAAAAAAACAGAAAATGATGAATTTCGTGTCAACGAGTTAGAATAAAAATCCTTTATCGCATCGACTAATCCTACAAAGTTTTTCGAAGATGTGCTACTCTTCCTAATCTGATTCTAAAGAAGTGTTCAGAGTTGACTATACCAGACGGAAGATAGATTCTCTTACAAGATGAGTTAGGATGATGGTAAGGCCCAGACGAGGATTAAGTTTGAAGCTCGAGAAGATTAGAAATGTGACGGTGTCTAGATCGAACCATTTGTCAATGGCTAAGTCAATTTTATTACATTTCGACGCCCAAATTAAACATCTTCTTATAACAAAACCTAAAATCACGTAATTCATTAAAAACATAAAAAGGTATCCTTTCCCCCACTCTTCCACCTCCACCCCAAACAAAAAAAATTGAATATATGAATAAATTCATACAACGCTGTTTTTTAACTGAACTATTTGGATGATCGATAAATTATTTAAAATACAACAAAATTTGTTTCTTACATTTTTTCACGGTACATGTAAATAAGTAGCCCTTTTAACTGAATAATAACTGTAATAAGTAACCCTTTTTAACTGAACTATTTGGATGATCGATAAATTATTTAAAATACAACAAAATTTGTTTCTTACATTTTTTCACGGTACATGTAAATAAGTAGCCCTTTTAACTGAATAATAACTGTAATAAGTAACCCTTTTTAACTGAACTATTTGGATGATCGATAAATTATTTAAAATACAACACAATTGTTTCTTACATTTTTTCACGGTACATGTAAATAAGTAGCCCTTTTAACTGAATAATAACCGTAATAAGTAACCCTTTTTAACTGAACTATTTGGATGATCGATAAATTATTTAAAATACAACAAAATTTGTTTCTTACATTTTTTCACGGTACATGTAAATAAGTAGCCTTTTTAACTGAATAATAACTGTAATAAGTAACCCTTTTTAACTGAATTATTTGGATGATCGATAAATTATTTAAAATACAACAAAATTTGTTCTTACGTTTTTTCACGGTACATGTAAATAAGTAGCCCTTTTAACTGAATAATAACTGTAATAAGTAACCCTTTTTAACGGAACTATTTGGATGATCGATAAATTATTTAAAATACAACAAAATTTGTTTCTTACATTTTTTCACGGTTCATGTAAATAAGTAGCCCTTTTAACTGAATAATAACCGTAATAAGTAACCCTTTTTAACTGAACTATTTGGATGATCGATAAATTATTTAAAATACAACAAAATTTGTTTCTTACATTTTTTCACGGTACATGTAAATAAGTAGCCCTTTTAACTGAATAATAACTGTAATAAGTAACCCTTTTTAACTGAACTATTTGGATGATCGATAAATTATTTAAAATACAACAAAATTTGTTTCTTACATTTTTTCACGGTACATGTAAATAAGTAGCCCTTTTAACTGAATAATAACTGTAATAAGTAACCCTTTTTAACTGAACTATTTGGATGATCGATAAATTATTTAAGATACAACAAAATTTGTTCTTACGTTTTTTCACGGTACATGTAAATAAGTTTGTTGTTTGAACTACACGTGTGAAGGTATATATATAAATATATATGTTCAAGTATACTAACTTGAATATACTGAGAGAGAGATAGAGAGAGAGAGAGAGAGAATATGTAATACGATAGCACACGAAATTCAAGCTTTACATTACACACATCTTTCCAGAATCTCGTTTCGACCCTTGAGAGAGGCAGATAGAAGGAGGAAAGGCCGCGAGGCATGTGTAAATAATCTTAAACTGTCAAACGCACTTGCTTCAGGCCATCGTTCGTATCGTTGAGAAGAGAGACGTGTGAAAGGGTGCTTTTCAAGCGTATTGGTGACTACGTAATGTAGTCTACTCCAACGCGATTCCTTCAAATAATAATGGTCCATTAAACATCTTTGATATTTAAATATCCTTAGCGTTAAATATTCCTATCAAGAAATCTATAATTGTAAAATATATATATTTATTTTTTTATTTATTTTATATATATATATTATTTATATATATTTATTATTATTATTGTTTATTATTATTTTATATATTTTATTATTATTATATTATTATTTTATTATTATTAAATATAAGGGATATATATATATATATAATTATGTCTTCATATTCCACGTATTTTATTTTTATTTTTTTATATATTATATATATAATAAATTGAATGGGTTAGAAAATAAATCTGAATACCATTTTGAAAAATATTTAAATGTTAATATATAGTAATATAGACTGAATATAGACCCAATAACAACCTACGACATACTCAGAGATCTATAAAAAAAAAAAAAGAAAATATTATTTCTACGAATTGAATAAATTTTACATTTGTTAATTAAATCCTTTCTGATAAAGCATTTCATAAACTCCTAACTTTTGTTTCGCTAACAAGCGAAGTTTCAATAACGAAATCAGCACTAATTATGAAAGGATCTCCTGGTGCGAGGTTGTAACGAGAATCAACGTTAATATTAATGCGAAAATGAAGAATAAGATCTACTCGATGAACCATTCTCATTCGTGGCTCGACAAAAGAAACCTAAATTACATATTGAATTATTATATTACGAATATGAAAAAAAAAAAACAACAACAAATATTTTCTATTATTCTTCTACAAAATACCGATACTTGTAATTATTAATATTACTTTAAATGAATATACAAAAATAATAAAACGATTAAAAATAATATTTATCAGTGATTGATGTAACGTTCAATCTCGAGGTTGGTTAAAATCCTTGGATGATATTCTCTAATCATGGTATTCTAAACTGGACGTGATGCAAACTCGAATAATCATAAACCATTGGTACTATACGGATAACACGCTTAACGATTCCCACTGACAATTCGAACAAGCTATAAATAAATTGTGACGGCTAATGATCCAGGTGCATCGTTATAACTACATGGCTATGTATGATGTGGTAATGACGTTACCTTATTACCCTTCCTATTATGCTCGAAGCAAACAAGGCTTCCTCCGTTCGTAGAACATGCCGCATACATCATCGATGGTCTGTTTCCAATAAACTGTAGCCAGCCGCTACTGCCACGTCGTTAATCACTTGGAAAGGGATACTAATGCTAAAAAGCTCATTCCAAGAACCTTTCAAAGATTTTATCTAATATCTTTAATAATTCATTAATAAAGCTAATATTTATATCTTATATTTCAAAGTTTTAAGGGCTAGGTAAATGTACTTATCATTGATATATTAATTACCTATACAAATTTAAGAGGTATATATATATATATATATAATTGTATCTATTTATTTATATATTATATTATATTATATTTATATTATATTATATTTATTTATATTATATTATATTATATTTATTATATTATATAATTATTTCTACCCTTTATATTATATACCCTTAAATATAAATATATCCTTAACATTATAACTTATAATATACCTCTGAATATTTATTATTATTTATTATTATTTTATTATTATTATATTATTTTTTTATAATTATTATATTATTATTCATTATATATAAATTCCTTAAATTGTATACTCTTGATATACCCTTAATTATAAATTCATTATAAATTATTAATATATTATTAATATTAAATGAACTAAATATACGCTGCTAAATATAAGGAATATATATCTTATAATAAATTATATTATAAATCTTAAATGCAAGCTATGTACATCCCTTATATTTATTTCCAAGTTCATCGACAATAGGAACTGAATTGAGACGTGTTTACGTGGAATTTAATCACACTAGATTAGACGTACCCTCGCCTTTATCGTGTCACGATTTAGTTCGACAGATTGATAGACGGATTGTCGTATGTACCGCAAGAGTAACATATCGATCTATTTGAAACAAATAAAGCTCAAATCTAAAACTCTTCATTGCTACGTTTAGAATTAAACGAGGTCTTATCATTTATATTTCTTTTCTTTTTTGTTTACCTAAACTTTGCTCAGCTAGAGTCCATTTGATATAAACAAATAAAAAAGAAAAAAAAATAAACAACGTAGATTCATGAGACACAATTTATCGAAAAATAAAAAGATAAATCGAATTAATCGATCAACTAAAGAAGTATAATGATAAAAAAAAAATATTCGTCGTAGTAATTAGATAATGAAAATACTTTTTGGCTTTCGGTAAGCACAGAGTGAATGTAATTCCGTATCGTTTAGGAAGACAGACTGCAGTACGATCCCAATATCCCATTGCAAATGGACCATCTTGTTCTCTCAATCCTAAGCTCGTTGCGAGCGTACAACATCCTAATGTAAATTAAATCCGATACAGATTATACTACAATGTTAGGGTCTCGATTGCCCCCTACATCAATGGATTAAGACCGAATCAAGTTAATCAACATAATCGCTAAACATTTTCCTTATATTTCACCCATTCCTTTTCCTTTTCTAGAATTATTTTCTCGTTCAATTCGAACACATATTATACGAAAAATGATAGTCGAACAAAAAAAAAAAAGAAAATAAAAAAACAAAAATCACAAACACACAAACAACAAAGAGAGCAAAATAATATAAAATAGATTAATTAAATGTTTTTATTTCCTCCACCCACGATCACCAATATCCGATGGAACACTATCATCTGTGTATAATTACGATTCGGTTTGGAAGTATATAAAGTGCTATATTTGGTTAATTACCTTGACCAAGCGGATCGTTACATCAACGATAATTACCTCGTCAAAAGCATTTCTAATTAAAATTTGTCGAGAGCATCGACGAAAGCATCGAAGTAAAACCAACCAACCAACAGACCCAACCGGCTTGCTTCGTTCGTTCGTTCGTTCGTTCGTTCGTTCGTTCTGATTTTCACTGGCTAATTTTCTCGTCAGTTCGCGTTACTTCCGACGTTAGCCACCCCCACCCTCCCCCTCCCCTCCCCCTCCCGCCTCCTCACCGTACACACGACTCGTTACTTTCCTATAGCCGTCTCAAAAGGCGCGTGATAGAGAGCTCGGACCAACCTCCGTTAACCACCCCCAACCACCCCCCCATCCCCCATCCCACCTCCTTTTTCCTTCTTCTCCTACCCTGTAGGAACTGTAGAAGGGTTGGAACGTGATTCGAGGCTACAGGCTCATTGACGAAGTGACGTGTAATTTCCTAGAGACATCTACCTACCCTTACGTCAGCTCAATAACTTCCAACAACTATACACGACGCCTATCCTTACCACCCCTCCCTCCCCCCCCCCTCTGCCCACAATTTACGAAGATTATTAAGAAAAAATTGCCATGGAAAAAGATAAAAAAATAAAGAAATTTTTATATTAAGGATCCGATAGATGATATTCGAGATTTTTCATGCGGAAAATGAATGAACGCAAGTGAGATAATGTAAAATGAGAGAATAGATCGTGAAAAATATTTTTAAAGTTACAACAAAGAAAAGGGTGTACCGAAAGAGTTGCTTTATTGATAAAATATAAACAAGACGAATAAATAATGTATATTTTATTTTTCATTTCTCGAAATATACAAACGTGCAGTTAAGTTTTTTGTAAAAAACAATAAAGTGTGCAGGACCTACGATAATGTAATTCCAAGTATTAATAAATAAACGAATAATTTTGTAATTTTTGTAATTTGGTATAAAGAGTGTTTTAGGGGATACCCAGTAGATAGATTAATGAGAAGAAAAAAATAATAATAGGATGCAATCGCAAGGATCCAAACGTGGTCGCATTACTCGACGAAAAGGGGAGCGGGGGGGGTGGGGGTAAACATTGTCGAGGGTTTGGGAACTCGATTTGCGAACTGTTTAATTTCCACGAGTTATTCATTAGCCGGTTAGAAACTCATTATTACAGGTCGGTGAATCGGTTGGCGTTTACACTAGAAGAGGATATTTTTCGGTATTGTGCCGACGTTAAGTTGGTTGTTTGGTTGGTTGGTTTGAGAGACTGGGAGTTAACTCGCGTGATAATGAAGAATTGTGTTGGTACGAAAGTAAAATTAATTTCTGCGGCTTTGATCAAAACGAGAGAATAATAACGACACTCGTAGAAATCGATTGAACACAAAGCTTGCAAGCTTACCAGCTAGCTGGCTAGCTAGCCAAGCAACCAACCAACCAACCAGTCAGCTCTCGTGCTAGCAGAAAATACAGACAGCATTTGGTCGTAAGCAAACACTCCTTTTTCGAATGGAAGTCAACAAACAATGGTTTTAGCAAAATGGTGAGAGGGAGTTCGCTGATTGGCCGCTTTTCGACGCTCTCGATATGCCTCGTCTCGAATCGAATAATGCATACCGTGCTTACCCCCGGCTATCGGATAATATTTAGAACTTCGTTACCGAAGTAATTACGAAAACGAATTGCATAGAAATGTTTTAGCATGCGGTTAGAGCGAGGTCCAAAAGAACCGAGTAAATATCCAAAAGAATCGTGGTGCTTTTGCAAACCAAATTCAATGGATACAGCTCGACCACGTAAATGGGGCTAGGTATTTAACCAGATTTCAAATAATATTAATTCGTTATTTGTTGACAGTTAAAAGGGAGGATAACAATGATACGTTCAAAGATTTTCCGTTTCGGTGGTCAATAATCAATTCGGGACATTCGAATTTGAATATATACTCGTATATTTGTTCGATATTATATGCGATATTTGCACGAGTTTTTGAGGCTTGTTTGTTTGTTTGTTGAAAAAGAACAAAAAAAAAAAAACACCAGGACAAAGTTTACTCAATTATAAAAGAATAGAATAATATTGATGAAATAAATATTACTGGATATCTATCTCGTCTGATGATAAATAATCGAGCAAGCAATTTTTTTTCTTTTCCTTCGTCTCGTCCAATTAAAATAAAATTCTGAATGCGTAAACCACTTCCCCTTCTACTTCTTCTTCTTCTTCTTACTCTCATAACAACGCGAATGGTATTCGATTCGCGAGACGCAATGTCTCGCCGTGAAAGAGATGCCATGTCGCGACGCAACACAATACGCAAACCCTCATTCGCATTCCTAACAAAGCTAAGTGCATTGGCTATAACTCTAGGATCATAATTTTGAATAATGAATGGAAACGCGAAGTTGAAAGGATAAAAAAAAGTTTGAAAAGATCTTACGAAATCTAAATCGTAACTATTGCTTATGGTTTTGTCGAATTACGAGAAGGAAATTAAAAAAAAAGGAAAGAAATCTCGCGATCTATCCAAAAAAAGAAAAAAAAAAGAAAAACAGGAAGAAAGAAGTTGAACCAAAAAAAATATAGTAAATTTCTAACCGCTTACATTACGAAAACTAAATCGTAACTATTGCTTATGGTTTTGTCGAACTACGAGAAGGAAATAAAAAAAAAGGAAAGAAATCTCGCGATCTATCCAAAAAGAAAAAAAAAAGAAAAACAGGAAGAAAGAAGTTGAACAAAAAAAAATCTAGTAAATTTCTAACCGCTTACAAATAGTACAGAATGTTAGGTAAAATCGAGAGAATTTGAAATGGATAGATGGACAGATAAATGGGGTAAGGGTGGATCAACGAATGGATAGGTAGAGAGGAATAGATAAATACAGTGGGAGAGAGTAAAGGAACGAGAGTGAGAGAGTAAGAGAGAGAGAGAGAGAATATACAGGGTGGTAAAGGACGAGTAGGTGGTTGAACCTGGTTCACAGGGTGTTTCGCGATAGTGATGGATGTGACACGCTGACGCAACGCTCCTACGACAATTCCGAACGATAAAACCAACGAAACGGTTGTCGCTTCCGTCGAGTGACTAAGGTAATTTCGTTTCTGCAGATGTAACCATTTAATCTGAATAACTTTCCAAAAATAATTGCATCCCGGAGAATGGGTTTATTAAAAATACGCGTGTTATATCGAAATCGCGATGGATATTCGTGCAATTTCTAATTTTATCCATATTTTTTTTCCAGAAATAATAATTAAAAAAAACAAATTAGGAAAGTGTACGTTTCTAATCTTATATTAGAAAATCATATTCATACATTCATTCATATATTCATTTCATTTCTAATTTTACCTATATTTTTTTTCCAGAAATAATTCGAAAAACAAATTAGAAAAGTGGACACACTTCTAATTTTATATTATAAAATAAAACCGAGATAAGCAAATGTGCTATACCTTGTTTTCAATAATTCATAACAACCATCTCAATCTTCTCATTTGATTCGTGAAAATGTAATACTATTTTTAATAAGAAGAAACAGAGGATATCAATTAAATAACTTTAATAAACAACTCATCGAAATTTGTAAAGTTCTACTATGCGATAGCATTCGATATAGGACTGATAACAGACAGAGAGTCTAAAGTTTCGATTCGCTTTCGATAATTAGTTCGATCGACTTCCGGTAATTAGTAACACGACTAGAGAACACCTTCTATCCGAACTATGTTTCCACCAATGAGAAAATTAAGCGAACCGTAATACTAAATGCGGTTGCACGCTCGAAAATAATCCCAAGGGCCACTTTCTTTCTCTCCCTCTTTCTCTCTCTCTTCTTCTTTTTTTGTTGAGTATTTGAAGATGAAGGAGGCGTGTCAATCGAATTAAATGCCATTTCTTCGAAATAATGAACCGATCAAATCGAGTATCTTTCAATTTCTACTTTTTTTTTTCTCCCCTCCTTCGCAGTTCATTTTCTAAATCCGCTTTTCCCTCAAATCATTTTTGTCTTCAACTTACTTTCATCCTTTTTTTTATTTTACTCTTCAAAAGAGGACACAAAAAATATAATAAAAGTGAAAAAAAACGCGAGAGAATATATTATTTACCTCGTTAAAAATTAATTATATTCATTGAAATTTTTCTATATAACTTAATACAGTTCAACCTTTTGCTCTAATTTTGAAACGATCGAACTCAATCAGCTTAATTTGCGATTGGATTCAATATGAATGTAGATAGTTTGAATTCGTTTTACGGATCATTCGCGATTCAACGTAGAAATTGAATGAAAATTCTTTTTAAGTTCAACCACACACGTTTTCCTTTTCTTACGCTATTCTTCTTCAATTTTTAATGCTAATCGAAAATAAAGTATGTTCGTAAGTATTATAAGAATAATATCAATCCTCATTTTCAATTCACGTCTATTATTATTTTTTTATTGAATGCTTGCTTCTCTCTCTCTCTCTCTCTCTCTTATAACGAAAACGTTTCATAATTCGAGGTTTTAATATTTCATTCTTTAGAAAGTACAACGTGACAAGATCTTGAAATTTCTACGACGAATATTCGAAAACTCGAAGCATGGATATAATGTAAAAAAAAAAAAAGAAAAGAAAAAAAAAAGGGAAATTCTCTCAAGAATAGCAGCTACATCGCTCTATCCTGCAGTAAAGAAAGGAAATAAAAAAAAAACAAAGGAACAAGAAAAAAAATTGAAGAGGAAAAAGAAGTAGTAGAAGAAGAAGAAGAAGACATATTCTTTTTACGAAAAATATCTTCCGAGACATTTTACCTGTCACAAAATGAAAACTCATACACTTCGATATTATTTATTTTCAAATGATTCCGCGTGAAACCGATCATTTGACCGTAAATATGAAAACTCCGATAAATCGATTCTTCTACACGCCATTTTTATGAAAAAAAAAAAAAAAGTATCCTTACGCGAATTTATAATATCATAAATTTAAATGAATAATAATTTTCGCGCGAACGAATCGTAGTCATTGAAAAAATTTGTTCAAAATTTAAAATCCTGACAAACTACTTATACGTACATTATTAAAAATTGGTTAAATCTATAATTAAAAAAAAAATATATATAAAATTTCCCATATATAACAACGGCGATATAATACGCAAAATACCAAATTTAACTCCACAAAATCTCTCGGAAATAAGTCATGGAAAAGTTGTGCAAACGTTCGTTCGTTCGTTCGTATATGATCTCGACGAATCCGGAAGTGGAATTAAACCGCTTAACCGTGCGGTCAGTGGTGCGAATAAAAAAAAAAAAAAAAAAATAAAAAAAGGGCTAAGAAATAAAACTAAAAAAAAAAAAAAAGAAGAAAGAGAAAAGTCGAACGACGTGAGTTACGTTCGCGTGTATCCACTCGATTCTCTCCACCTACTTTTCCCTCTTAACTCGGCTGGAATTTAATCCTAGTTTACAAATAGTATCTCCGTTCGGTGAGAAAGCACAGAGCTTTTACGTGTCTCGCTTATTCTCTTCGAGTGACACGAAGAGTGGAACGTGCTCGTTCAATATATGTACATACATACATGCATATATATGTATGTATGAGTTATATATACATATGAGTATATATATGTACGTATGTTAGATTGAGAAAGAGAGAAAAAAAGAGAGAAAAACCAGAAGAGTCCAACTGTAACGATTCGTCTGGTTTTGGTCAAAATAATGCATATATTCTGATACTTTTTCTACTGATGTGTAATAGTAAAATTGATATTGATGAGAAGAATTAATAAGTAGTATATTAAATAGAATAATAAAGTATTACAAAACAATAGAGAAAGGATAGAATAGGAAACTAATAAAGTTCTTAGGATTGTTCTGATTGTTGGGTGTTCAAATTGGGATTGTTACACAAAACAAAAGAAAAAATATAAAATAATACCCAGTTAGTTAATAAAGTTTTTACTATTATCAGGATTTTTGAATGTCCAATTTCGAGTATCCTAATTGACTATCCAGAAACTTGTTTTATTAACAAAGAGAATAGATGCATCAACTAGAGTTTAAATTATCCTTGTTAAAAAATGGATCAAAATGATTCATTCATAGTCAAATACATGAGTACATGCTTGATTTAGATTCAGATATTCAAATACTCTATTAATTTGTAATTAATAATGACTATCTTTTCAAATATCTATTAATTCTCCATAAAAATATTACTTTTCCATTTAAACAAAATATGTATCATTATAATTTGTCAAAATGAATAAATCTTATACTAGGATAAAAGATTTTACAGTGAGTACCCAAATAATCAAATTCCAATCCGAGGATCTGAATCTTGAATTTTTAGTTATAATGAATAATTTGAGTGGTCAGATATATAAATAATACAAGAACATTGCTTATTGTTTTTATTTTTCCTCTCTCTCTCTATTTTTCTCTCTCTTTACAAATATGAATCCATAAAGGTGGATATGAATTATACACATGCAGATGTCGAAGCTACTCACCAGACCGGAAAACTAACACAATCCGGATACGATCACTGACTCTCTACCAGATAGATTAGTATAAATGCATCATGCAAACATACTATCTAATTATCTGCTATGCCATGATATATCACGTATTCTTGATGAACCTCATTCACACTGAAACATCCAATCGAGAATATTAATGAATGCGAATATCTTATAATCAATCGAACAAACAAATAAAGAAATAAAGAAATAAAAAAATAAAAAAATAACATTTAGTTAACAATAAAAAATAAGGTTATAAAAATTAAAATGAAAAATATTGAGATTAGTTTAATATATAGATGAAATAATTTTTCAATGTAATTTAATTAATCTTCCATATACGTACCTTCATTTTATTTTATTTCATCGACATTATAAATAATGAAGAATTTTATCGATAAATTAAATAACTCAATTAAATATTATTAATTGCAATCACTACGAAACTCGTTCACGACTGATCACTCCCGCGAAAGTAATTTAAAAATGGCGCAACCTGCGCATGCGCGATTGTAGAGGGCGTTCAATGCAGGGATGATCCTTGAAGGATTGTTTGTAACATGGATTGAAAACAGTTGATTTATTTTCTCTTTACGCGAAGAGTTTATTATTGTGTAATAATAATTTATTATTATGTTATTGTATAATTAAAAATAAGATTATCTTACTTCAGAAAAACATGCCATTTTTTTATCTGACATTATTAAATAAATATTGAATTGAAGTCAAAATTCTTGTTATGCCAAAAAAGAAATTTACGTATATATGCATGTTATAATATTTAAGTGATGATTTTTTGGAGAATCATGTCATCCCTTGCGTTCAATAAATTAAAAAAAAGAACGACATCGAATGCGACTGAAAAATCCAAAACAAATGTCAATAGATTCGATGGACTCACCGTGGAAGAAGTTCAAAAATATACTCTACCCGATTACCTCAAAGAAAATCTTGACATGGTTTTCGTTGGTATAAATCCAAGTTTGATGGCAGCGCACCGTGGTAAATATTATGCAGGTCCCGGTAATCATTTTTATAAACTTCTATACGAATCAGGCTTAACGCCAAAATTCATGAGTTTCGATGAAGATCATAAGTTATTACAATACGGAATAGGATTAACAAATATAGTTACTAGACCGACCAGATCTTCTGCGGATTTAAAGAGAACAGAAATCAAAGAAGGCGCTAAGATTGTCGAAGAGAAAATAAAGTTATTTAAACCAAAGATTGCTATTTTTAATGGAAAATGTATTTATGAAGTTTATGCCAATAAAACTAGTAAATCGTCCTTTCATTTCGGATTACAACCAGAACTAATAGAAAATACCGCTGTTTGGGTTGTACCTTCCAGCAGCGCTCGTTGTGCTAATTTTCCTCGAATGACAGACAAATTACATTTTTACACAGCGTTAAAGAAATATTTACAATTTTTAAAGGGGGAAATTAAGGAGGTCGATTTAAACGAATTTGTCTTCGAAGGAAAATGCAAACAATCTATACCGAGCACCTCTAAAATGTGGAGACGTAAAAATATATCAGCTTTTATACACGGCGGCAGAATAGCTAACAAAGATACGATTTTTTTGGATACTTCAGATGAAAATATTGCGATTGTATGCAGTACTGAATTTATTGTTAAAAAATTTGAGCAGGAACAGGATAACGATGAGAAGAATGAAAAAAAAGAGCTATCAGAAACATATGTCCGCTCTTTGGAAGAAAATCTTAAATCGGCACCTATAAATAACAAATTGTTAAATGGAAATGTTGAAGATAGGTTGCAAGATAGTACTGAGTCTAAATCTGTAAATGTAAAAAGTAATATTAAATATAACAGAAAGCATAGGAGAAATACAAGACTTTTCCCTAAAAATGTAGAAAGAACGTCCAAAGTAAACGAATCTGTAGATTTTGTAAAATTAATAAAACAAAGACTTAAAGAAAAGACTACTGATGTCGAAGCTATGGAAAAAGAATAAACATTCTCAATAATAAAAACTACCAACTAATATAAATAATACTTATACGCTTTAGATTTATAAATCATATTTATTAGATCTACTCTATCATTTTCTTTAAATATTTGTATACTAATTAACTCTCTATCTTCATTCATTTAGTTCATAGATTTTTTACATGTAAAATGATATACAGCATGAATAATTTTCTAATACATATTTTTTTTATTTTTATAAACATATTAAAAAAATACATTTGAATGCATTAATTTTCCCATTTAAAATAAGCTTTTTAATAAAAACTTAATTTTACCCTTTCATTTCCCCCAGATTTTATAAACATTATATAAACTATAAATAATGTGTTAACAACTCGATATAAAAAATGATTACCCTTTTAAAGCATGACCGCTAGAAAGTTTCTTATACTTTCTAAATATGTAGCACAAATTGTGATGTACAAACGTGTGTTGTACGTACAAAACTTATTGAGATTTCTAACAATTTTTTTTAAACTTTTTTTATATTTCATATCAATATTTAAATATCCCCTTTTTTCATACCGATGTTTAATAACTAGATTTGAAATTTGTATAAATAATTAAAATTACTTGCAATGAGAAAAATTGTAATCCTTGCCGCCATCTAATATGCAACAAAATTAAATAAAAAAAAAAAATTAAAGAAAAGAAAACAAACTAAGCCTTGACGTACTACATCGGTAGCTACATCAGTCATGTCTATTACGAATCCCAAAATAATTGAAATTATAATTATTCATAAGCTCAATTACAAATAAAGATTATAATTTAGCTTTGTTCGTTTCCATAAGCGTTTTAAGTTTTGTAGTCAACATAACATTACCGGCAATTTTTAGTTTTCCTTGCATAAATGCTACTTGCGGATTCATTTTTCCAGTCGCCTGTGAAGAATAATTATTATTATTATTATTATTATTATCGAACACATTTTCATATAATAAAACAAGAAAAATAAACTTACTATGGCCACCATATCACTATCTTCTACAGTTAAAGTGGTATCAATTTTTCCTGATGTAGGTTTTCCTTTATAAACATCACCTTTCTTTAAATCTAAAGCTATTAAAAAAGAATTCTATCAATTCATCATATAATACCATATACAAATAATATAATAAATTTATGTATGTTATATTTATTATTATCAATTTATATTATCTTTGACGTACTCCACTGGGCTTTCTGGCTGCCTTTTACAGTAATATTGTAAAGAAAGATTGCATTAATTTTCTTCACTTGTTCAGGATTAGCTTTGACGTAGTCCCTCATTGCATCAAAAACTGCATTACTTTGTAAATCATTGTTATTAGAAATTGACGATGGAGTTAAATTTGTTGGAGACTGTAGTTTTATTTTAACATCAAATAAATCAATGTAAGAACCTGCAAAAAGAAGGATATCCTTGAGAACAATTCTTTTGAGCAAATTACTTTATAAGGAGAACTACGTTGACAGACACTATTTTTTTTGAATTTTTCAGTTGTGGAGGTCTATCAAAAAATTGTAAGAATGATCAAGGTTGAACTTTTTTTTATAAAATCAACAGATGGCAAATTACTTTAAAAGTGAAAAACACAATATAAGATAGCTGGATGTTTCCAAAGAATTCGGAGATTTTGTAAAGGACAATAACCCAAGTGAAAGCGGCAATAAAATTCTTTAGAATTGTAAATATGTTCGATCGAATCTTTAATATTTTGTATTAAAGACAAACTTTCTGTAGGAATTTCATTGAAAATTTTCCGAGTTTACCTGTGATAACTGTAGTATTAGTTTCTAAAACAGACGTTTGGAAATGTATTCGGTTGCCCTGTTGCCACATATCCGTACGCAACGTTTCTCCTGGAAATACTGGTTTAGAAAATCTTACCTAAACAAAAAATAAATTTTATTAAAACGATATGTCTTAATGAAAATAAGAATTATTTAATTAAAAATTAAAAAGTAGACGATTTAAAACTAACTTTGATCGCTTTAAATAAGCTTGGATCACCATTTGCATAAGTATTTAAAACATGTCTTGCAGAAAATCCAAGAGAACACAATCCGTGTAAAATCGGTTTTTTATATCCAGCCATTACAGCAACATTTGGATCAATATGCAGAGGATTTGCATCCCCATTCAATCTATATAACGCTGCCTAAGAAATGCATTTATTATTTAATTATTAAACATACTGAAGCAATAATTAATTGTCCGAAAAATATAAAATGTATAAAATCAGTATACTTGATCTACAGAAGTTTTCTGATTAACAAATGCATCTGGTTTGCGATTGGGTGGGTCAATAGTTGGGATAATATGCTGAGATGTACGTTTGCCTTGAAAACCACCAGCACCTATCATAAAAATTGATATCTGTCCCGTGGATAATTGTTCATTATTAACAGCATTAAAGGTGTCATCTGTAAAAAAAGATTTATTTTACATTAAATGCTACTATTGAATAATTTATTATTCAAATTTAAATATGATCTATATTCGTGTTTAAATACAACTATAAGCATACGTTGAATTACGATAACCGCTGCTTTTCCTTTATCGATAACATCTACAACTTTATAGACTGTCTTTACTTTTGCTTCTGTAGGTAATTTTTTGAAAACTTCTAAATATTGTTCCCCATGTAATGCCTGAAAATAAAAGTAAATTAAAAATAATTCATATAAAAGAATGATTTATGTTGTCATACATTCGTTGGATTTAGCTGTATATGGGGTACGGCGTCATTTAAAATTGAACTATTTATACATCCGGCGGCACCGTAAATAACGTAGTAAGTTGGAAAGAGTGAAAAATTCTCATGATTTTCATACAAATAATGTAAATCGGATGGATCTTGAACTGTTGCTCCGACTATAATTAAAATTACCATTTTTATAAATACATTTACGTGTTAACAATTCGCATAATATTTTTTATGCAAAGTACATGCAATTGTCACATAAACATACCTCCAAGTGCGTACAGGATAGCATCTTGACTATTATAACTATTGTATATAGCATCACCCTGATAGAAAAATGATCAAAATGATTAATTTTTTAATCAAATAACTAACGATGAATAATATTCATAAATAATATACAATTTCTTTCTTACAGTTTTTTTTGTAGAAACGCCAGCTTTTAATTCGTCGATGACGTTCATAAAATCTCCTACTATTTCCTACATATTATTTAAAAAAAGATAAGAATTGATGATATAATATTAACAGTTTGTATACATTAATTATTTGGAAATGAGGACAAGGATGAAATGCAGGAATATCGAAAGAAGCGAGAATAAGGAATACAAAGAGGAAAGCTATAGACTATATTTTCTAAAAAGAAAGAATTTGGAAAGTCTAAGCTATTGAGAGGATTTTAAGAAAATAGTAAACAAAGACTTGAGAGTTGAAAAAGGTTATTCAGGTATTTTAAAAAGAAAAGAAAAGGGCTTTTATTATGGGTTTGTAAGAAGAAAAGGAAAGGGAGGGTTAAGAAAACTTTAACTGTGTAACTGTTCTGTGACGGACAAGAAGGAAAAAAATTAATACAATTGAGGATTCAAAGTATTCATTTTTTCTTTCTAAATATTACACATCTAATTTTAGCTACGTGTTATCGTTTGCATTAATTTTTTAACCTTTGGACAAAAATGGCTATTAAATAATAATAATAATTTTATGAATTATTTTAAATATCTTACCTCCATATTATTCGCACATTTAGCAGAAGTCATATCAACGACATTCGACCAATTTTCTTGTACATTTTCAGGTGTAACCAAATCATGTAAATTTTTTCTCACAACACTTCCCGGCGAACGAACGATATCACCTGAAGAACGTTGATGAATAACGTATAAATGGAAACTATTTCATTCTTAGATTATTATTATTATACTTTAGGTTAATTTTTAACACTTACATTTTCTTACCCAACCTATAGCTGATTCGATAATGGATCCAGTTTCATTACATTTCTCATGACACAACCAAAAAACTATTGGAGCTATTAATTCTGGTTTTAACTGTTGGAATAGATCTAAAAATAACGAAAAAAAGTCTATTTTTTGTTCTACAAATAAAGATTAAATGCAATGTGATAAATATAATAAACTCTTTACCAGGAGGAAGAATATCTTCAGTAAGTCTGGATGCCGCAGTCGGCACAATTACATTAACACTTATATTTTTTTTAGCACCCTCAATAGCCAAAGTTTTTGTCAAACCAACCAAACCCATTTTTGCTGTACTGTAATTAGATTGACCAAAATTTCCGCATAATCCGCTATTACTTGTGGTAAAAATGACTTTACCATAATTTTGTTTACAGAAGTATGGCCATGCGGCTTGAGTTGTTTTAAATGCACCCTTAACGTGTACATTTTGTATCAAATCTGCACAAATTACATCAAAATAAAATATCTTCATATGTTTACAAATTTACAATTATTAAATAATTGTATACTAACCCCAATCGTCTTCTGTCATTTTAGCAAAAGACTTATCTCTCAAAATACCAGCATTGTTAATAAGTACATCAACACGTCCAAACGTATCAATTGCAGTTTTAATGATCTTAGCTCCATCCACGACTGAATTATAATCTGCCACAGCTCTTCCCCCTAAAAAAAAGAAACAAAATTTGTAAATACATATATATTGGTAGAATTCTAAAAGAACGTATACATACACTTCAATAGTAAAGACATTTCTTGCATGATTTACATAAAAATAAGATATCATAAATATTTATATATGACATTTGTTATCATAAATATTGTATTTATCTCTATTCATTTAATTTACTTTATTATATAAACTATATAGAATATAAAAAATAATAATCATTGAATAGCAAAGGAAGAAACCATACCACTTCGTTTAATTTCAGCGACAACATTATCTGCAGCTTGACTACTTTTACCATCACCATGTCGTCCACCTCCCAAATCATTTACTACAACGCTGGCACCTCTAGAAGCAAATAACAATGCATAGGCACGACCTAAACCTGTTATAATAAAAATAGAATTTTTATAGTTATATAAAATTATATATATAGTATAGCAACGATAAAATTCATATAAATAATCATTTGAAAAATTATGATTATATAATTACAATTAATTTTAAATTTGAATTACCTGCACCTCCTCCTGTCACCACAACTACACGATTATCAAAACGTAGATCTGTCATCCTTATCAGTGTTCTTGTATAAAAAAGATTTAAAATAATAAAACGTACAACTTTCGAGTCGACTGGCTTCGTTAATCAGCATAAAACGGAATGATAATGCAATAAAATACTTAATATTTATTAAGGTTAAAGCAGGTTAAAGTCCATCTAGTTAGCTTTCCACTCCAAAAATTTAACCTGACAGACTGAATAATTCTGTAACCAAAAATTACAATACAACTCTAGATTATACTTTAATAATTAAACTTATTATCTCATTAGTTGTGAGACATAACATTTTACATTAATAAATATTTTAAAAATATTTGTACATTTCATTTGTTATCAATTAGTAATTTTTAAATATAGAATAACACACAGTAGTTATTTTGTTTAATAAGAAAAGTAGGTTTGTCCAAATTAAGCCAATAGGATTATGGACTAATTACAAGCGAGAATGCTTATACAAAATTAATAAAACAATACGGCTATAGTTTAATACAATTTTATTATTAATCAATAATATTTACTTTGTGATTTCTCACAAATTTCTAATACATTTTATTTTTTATAAGTACATCAATCTTGCTCAACGATTGGTTGATACAATATACCCAATCTGATTTTATAACCTGTTAATTTCACATATCAAATGCATTTCAATCTTCAGCCAATCACAGCGCTGAACGTTTAACCAATCACATTCTCACAACAATGCAATAAAAATGTTGCGTATCATTACTATGTTATATATATGTATATTGGAAACATCAAAAGCTGCGTATAAGAGTAGCGTAGTCTGATATTAATCCGTTCGAAAGAAGCAAAAAAAACCAAAAGCTTCTTCCGAGACGAAAAATTATAATCAGAATATAAATGAAGTTTTGATTAAACAAATTAATAACGAGTTAATCGTTTCTTCAAATAAGCAGACATATTTTGAGTTAAATCTAACGAATCATATGCTATACTTTATTTGAAATAAATAAATAAATATACAAAATTAAATAATAATAATAATAATAAAGATATTGTATATATTATTTTATAAGAATGTTCATAGAATTTTCCTATCGATTTATGATAGACATGTTTCTTCTTGCCTGTTGTATTAGAGCACAAATGCAATTGCATATTTAATCGTGCGTTACACGCCCAATTGCACGAAGAGTAATTAGTAAAATCTTAATAGAAAATAAAAAATCGATCATATGTATCTTTTGTGACAACGAACAATATGATGTGATATATTTTTGAGAGATATATATATATGTCTATAGGAAATTTTCCTTTTTTTCCTTTATTGAATGACACTGTTTTATTATTCAACAACATACGAGGAAATAAAATACAAAGAGGAAAATGTAAAATCTAGATATTCGAGGACCGTAGAATCCACGAAGTACCGTTGACTGTACACGAACAGCTTTCGAAAGGACAGAAATATTTGAGGAAATGCGAAAGAATGAATGACGTGTCTTAAGAAAAAACACATTTTTTGTTTTGTTCACGGAATTCGACAAGCGTCATTGTTGCACAAATTTTCGAAATAACACAAAAAGCTAATATACCGTGACGGAACTATGGTCGAAAGACAGGATTATAACTTCGAAGATCGATGGAATTATTACATCACATAAAATCAGGTAGCATCGAGAATAATGGAGGAAGACGATTGAAAGTTGCCTAATGATTAGACACCTCTCTCGAAAATATGTTTGAAGTACGTGAAGTATGAAATATGAATATGAGATAAACGGAACCCGTACGGATTAACGGCGAAAAGCGGGTAGAAAACTGAGATGGGTTGTTGGAGTTGTCTACAATGTAGATGAGAAAGCTGCGACGAGGAATAACGGCAACGATGTACATCGTTGTGTGCATGCATGAAAGTTGAAGAAAGAAGAGGGGAGAGGAGAGAAGAAAGAGAGAGAGAGAGAGAAAGAACGAGAGAGAGAGAGAGAGAGAACGATAAAGAAAGATAGATAGAGTAGATGAAAGAGAAAGAGAAAGAGGAAAGAGGGCGCTACGATCGGCCTAGTCGTTTGGGGGCACCATAGGTAGGGATGGGTGAGAGAGGCGAGGGGCGGTCCGTAAGGAGAGCTTGTCCAACCGCGTGAAGGAACTAGTAGCGCTCCTCCGGCGATATGAGGCGGCGTGGGGCTAGGGACGATGCTGGGGCCTCGACTAGGGCACACTTGGGAGGCAGGGAGGGCATGCGAACAGAACACAGTTCAGTAGTCGCCATTGCAAGACCCCTTGTGCTCTCGTATTCGCGACACTCGTACGCGTGGAGCAGATTTTCCGCTAACCTAAACTAACCCGCGAGGGCCCAAAGTGTGCCCCACCGATGCAGAGATATTGCACGGAACTCACCGAAAGATTGTTAAAATCTCTTGACAAGGAATACAATGTAAGTGAATCCGCGAAGCGCCGTCCGTCCGCTCGCGCAAACGGCTATCGGGCCACTCTCGATCCCCCGTGCGCCGTGTGCCTGTACCAGTGGCGTGCGCGAGAGCCGTCGAGAGTGTAGTGTATGAACGGTTACGCGTGTTAGTGGTCTATCTTGCTTGTATTGCCTATGTGTGGATATCGTTCCACGAAACATATACCCTTACCCCCTTACTATCCCAAGATTGTGTGTGTGTTCCCTTGCATATCCATCCGTGAACGCGTTCTCGACAACCTGGAGGCTTAACCTCTCTCTGTCTCTTTCTCTCTCTTTCTCTCTTTCTCTCTCTCTCTGTCTCTCTCTCTCTCCCTCTTTCATGCTAAATCATCTACGCATACAATTTTTAATTCTACCTATGTAGTATCCCGTAGTACCCTGTACTATAAAAACACATCTCCAAGAGATACGTACGATGTTCGTTTCACCTATAGTTCCCCATTTCTGTCTGAACTAACTTCCCTACTTTATCCTCATCCTAATACATATTTGCCTTTAATCGCTATTACATCGTCGACACGGTTAACGAATATCCTACGTCCGACGTACGATGTTCCTGCACAATTGCACATGATTCTAATATACATATATATATCTATAATCTATATATATATATACATACATATATGCATATATAAAATATATATACATGTATAATTCTCTCTCTCTCTCTCTCTTTCTTTCTCTATCTATCTATTTCTCTCTCTCTCTCTCTCTTTCTGTCTCTCTTTCTTTCTCTCAGTTGCTTTTTCTTTTTTTTCTTGCATTGTGTCTATTCTGTTAGACGAAAACTAAACAACGATAATTAGGCTCGCTTCGAAATTAGAATTACGTTCATATGTTATGTATTTACAAAAAAAAACAATTATTTGTTTCATGCAATTGGTTTCTTTTGTCGTTTAACGTTGACATATTGATACCTTAACTCGTAATGATTCGATCTGATTACGTTTCGTTTATGTTCTTGCATGCCTTACCTGATCGATCTAATAAACATATTCCTACATACACGTGTCGAACCCTTCCATTTGATATATTTGTTGATTTATCTCGACAGATAACGACAGATGTTCTCTGTTTGTTAGATCTCACACTTTTATTACATCTAGTCGTGGATCCTAGTATCATAAGCTGCCTTCAAACTATTTATTTATTATAAATTTTTATTGATATTTCAGAAAATTATATTATTAATATAATAATTTTAAGAGTGTTATATATATATATATATACATTCAATTTGCAATCATTAATTGGTTGCAGAAAAGGTGATGTAAATTTGTCAATAGTTGTAACAACCTAAATTAACTATTTTTAATATTAAATATGAATGTATTTTAGTATTTACAATAACTTTTCACTCTACATTTCGATAAAAAATAAAACTATTACTTACAATTATATATTTATGCTTAGAAGATTCTTTAATTGCAATTTTTATAAACTGTTAATATATTTTGTAGGTCGTTGACATGGGAGCTGTTGTTGAAGTCATTACGGCCCTGGAAAAGACGCCGATCACCAAAGAAGTACTGGAGGTATAAATATATTTTTAATTTATGTGTAATGTAATCTAATGCGTAGAAAAAGATAAATAGAATTTATTTGCAAAATATTAATTAATTTTAAATGTTACAGGTTACAAGGCTTGGTAAATACATTAATGAGCTGCGAAGAAAGACCAGTAATGATGTCTTGGCCAAGCGTGCTAAAGACTTGGTACGCCGGTGGAGGGATATGGTTTTACCGTCGCCTCATTCTACGCCACAACCAACACCTGCCGATACAGCACCACCTGCCCTAAATGGAGCTAAGCCTCATAGTCCAGCCTTAAGATGTTTCAAACCACAAAGTCCTGCTGTAAGATCCTTAAAGCCGCAAAGTCCTCTCTTAAGGGATGCCACTCCTTTAAAAGTGAGTTTTTAACTTTTATTACCCGTTGTTATATATCCCTTATATAAAGAGGAATTGAATTTATTTATAAGATTATTTGTCTTGCTTTCGATTTCGTCTATTATTTTTGCCATGACATAAATGAATTTTTCTAGGTCATCAGCCCAGTTCTATCCATGCATAATGATCATTCACGGTCTCCTAATACATCTTCAAACAAGCAGTCAATTACACTTACTAGCAACCACCGGATAACTTCGGATGTACCTCACACTCATGGCTCTTCGAGTCAAAACCATTTGATGGAAGCAGTGCCACGGACTCACAGTTCCAATAAACGACTTCGAAAAGATGGTTGTAAGGATCAACGTAATTATCAAGATCGCGAATCAAACTCGATTGCAGAATGTGAACCATTAGTCAAAAGACAGCGTTTGAACGGCGAAAACATAAGTGGTAATTTAAATTCGCAAGTGCCTAGCCCCGCATTGAAAGAACGAATTTCCCATCATTTTGTGGAATCTCCCACTGATCCTGACGATTCAGGCCCGAAAAAACGTGGAAGGAAAAAAGGCAGTAAGTCTGTAAAGAAGCAGCCATACGTAGAAGACCGTGTTAAGGAAAAACTAGCCAGTATTTCGAGAAATCCTAAGTTAAAAACGACGCAAGAATTGCTGGCTGATTTACAAGCGCGCGGCTCAAATTCTAGCATTAATTCAAATGCTCTACCTAGTCAAAGTGTAGAACCACCAAGTATGGAAGATGTTTTGAGGAGTAATAATGAACAAGTATCCAAGTTCCTGCGTAGCACTCCTAACAATACATCTCATAAAAGTACAGTTTCTGAAACTCCTTTACAAAGTCGGTTACAATCTACAGAAAACTGTCGTGAATTATCATCCAAGTGTCAAGAAACAAGTGCAGTGTACGATGAAAATTCAAGTACGCAAAACCAACAACCACGATCACATAAAGATTTATCGGTCGAGGAGATATTGGCTAAGTTACCACCATTAGATCTAAGTTCGATAAACTGGAGTGATTGTGAAAATGAACCCGATGAAGATCAAAATAGTACAGTGTATCCACCTCGAGAAGTATCTGAAGAGGACCTTGACAGATTACATAATCAGCAAATAGAAGGACTGAATGGAAACTTCCAACCAAAATTATCATCTCTCACTAGTAACAATAAAATGTCAGATACAGATAGAGAAGTGTCAGATTCAAATATATTAAACAGTGAGCAAAACCAATCTGGTGTGGAATTTCGAGAATGGCACCAGATGTTGGCTAGGCCCAGTTATGATGGCCAAATCCTCCACATATTGCCTTATGTTATTATTGATTAGTAATTTTATTATTCTATTCTATTATTAATCTGCAATTTGTGAGAAGAACCCTGCTAAAAATTTCAATTGATTGATCGATCTACTATCAATTTATTAAAACAATTTTTATTGTAATCTACAATTGCCGTTTATTTCTATTAATGCTGCTGTTACTGCCATCTCTTCATTGTCATTGTTATTCTTATCATCATACTCTTATCAAAATTTTATCTAACAATTTCACTAAAACAATGTAACTACTGACTATTGCCCTCGTTATTGTCATTATCATATTTAGTATTTCCAAAAATTTCACACTATCACCATTATTGTTATTAAATTTATTTCACGACTAGTATCATCATCATTGTTGTAATTATCATTACTGTTGTCATTGTCAATATCATGATCATTATTTTGATTATTATTATTATTATTTTATTATTATTATATTATTACTTTTTGTCTTTATTATTATTATTACCATCACTATTAATATTACTATTACTATTACAACTATTAATATTACTACTATTACTGTAACTACAATTACTACTACTATTACTATTGTTATCATTAGCATTATCATTATATTACTGCTACGGTACAGCTACGAAAAAAAAATTGATAAAAAATATAAAATGAGAGCCACAAACAAAACGGGGGCATTGTCAAATTGCTGTAAATGGAAACATTTAATTTCAAGTATGCTTGTAAATGTCTTTCGTAATATTGCCTTAATTAACGTGATATAAGTTACTAGTTATGGAATATACATATTGATTCTAAGGAATTTTAATATTTATGTTTCAAATGAGCCAAGGGGAGGGGGGTAATTTCAATACTTTTCTTTTGTTTCCAGTAGATATTATAATAATTCTTTTTAAAAAAATTTGAATTTAAGTTTGTGTCAGACAATACAAAGTTGATCGCTTTTATATAAATTATAATAATAATTTTATTTCAATAATAAAAGTGAGGCATACTAGTTGAATAGTATACCTTGGCTTATCTATAAGAAGAAATATTATTTTGAGTATTATATCCATGATAAACAGTATTTTGTGAATAATTTTGATTAAACGATCGTTTGAAAAATCGCATGATTGAGACAAAAGAAATAAAACCTGGAATTAATTGCAAGAATAAAGAATCCAAAAAAAAAAATCAAACAAAATAAACTTAAAAATGACTTGAAAGTAAACAAAATTTCTAGGATTAAAAAGAAAAATAAAACCAATAAAAATATGATGTTCTCTCTTAACTTCGCTAAGGTATACTGAATTTATAGTAAGGACAAATAATAATTTAGAATCAATGGTCCGAAGTAACAGTGACAAGAAAAGGAAACAAAATGAATGTACTTTATGTATTTAAAATTAATTTATCTTCGTTTAAAAAAAGAAATATGTTTCTCTATATGTTATAGTTTAGCGGGAGAGGAATAGTTGGATATAATAAGCAAAATAATTTTGTCTTCACTTTATACGTGGAAAGGATATAGCCGAGCTAAATAAACTGGGGCCTTAATTAAAATTAAAAAAAAAAAAAACATAATAAAAAAGTGAAAAAATATTTGTCTAATATAGTATTATGTTGCACATACTTATAATAATCATATGAATTGAAGTACTTTGTAAATTTTTCTAACTGAACTTTTTTCCATATGTGTTGCATATACAGAACAGAAAGAATATTAACTATCAAAAAGAAAGAAACAAACACAACAAATAAACCCAAATAAATATATATATATATTTATATATATACATATGTGTGTATATATAAATATATATATACATACTCACATATATACATACATAAATACATACATACATACATACATTCAATCATACGTACGTAGGTACATACAGGATTGCGTATAATCAATATAAAATTAAGTTTATCAACAAGAGTTTGGACATTTTCTTTCTAATATTAATTTATAGGTGCAATAATATACAAAGAAAAAATTTCGATCGAGAATGAGCACGTTAATTTTTGCAAGAATTGCTAATATATAAAATCAGGGAAAAAAAGATATGACTCTTCTGTTTTGAAAAATGTAAATATTCGTTATAGTTGTGTAGATCAGCACCAGAAATATATCAAAAAAAAAAAAAGAAAAAAAAGAAAATGCGTGTAATAATATTCAAAGTGAGATATCATACTTTCTAGTTATTTTGAAAAAATAGAATGAAAAAACTTTACCTTATTGCATTATTATTATTATGTGCATTGAAAATATTTGTGAATTAGAAGTTTTTCACAAATCTCTCACTTTTAATACGTTTATAATTTATGACAATCACACTTCACCTTTAACTGTGTAATTTCGTTTTAAAAAAGAAAAAGTTTCCATTCAACAATTCCTATGATGATGATAAAAAAAATAAAAAATAATTTTTAATTAAATTAAAGGAAAAAATATAAAGAAGTAATTTTCAATATTATATTAGTACAACAAACAACATGCAGATGATAATTATGATGATGCATATTGTAAAAAAAAAAAAAAGGAAAAAAAAGAAAAAAAACCACATGTCAAAGTTTTGACTGACTATGAGAATGAATATTGATATCGAAGTATATTTATTATTTCCTATTTCATTAATTAATTAAAAAGAAAAATTATAGAGACAAAACGAGAACATGTCATACAGGTTGTAGTTTTCTGTAACAAAATGATAAATATAATAATACAAAATAATTCTATTTAAACATTATCAAACGATATATATATATAATATAACTCGATTTAAATATTCGTTGTTACATTTAATTAATTTCAATATAGATTTATTATTTCTTAGTCTCGAATTTTTCTTCGTTTGTGATTGTATAAAAGTTGTTCTGTTCGTAAAAATATATATTCTTACATAATTTAAACAAAAAAAATTAAGGATTTTTAATCTCTAATTCATACTGCGAATATCACTCGTGTACCAAAACAATTTTCTAATGTTCTAATGAGGGGATTAAAAAGAAGAAATAGAGACAGAAAATAAAAAATAATAATAATGATCATACAATCCAATTAGAACATACAACCAACAACTTCGAACTTGTTTTTACGTGAATATTTACAAGACTGACAGGTGCCCCTATACTATAAATCATAATATACAAATTGTTATATATCAGTTTTACAGAGATGAGATGGTTCATTCATTCTCCCGGCAGTAGACAAAAAGAGAAACTCTTTGCAATCGTTTTACAGTAAAATAATGCATGTATATATAAATTCTAGAAAACAAACTAAAAGAAAGGAAGAAAAGAAAAAGGAAACATTCAAAAAGCCCACAATAAGAACAGCAACATTGCGAGTGTATGTGTCTGGCATTATTATTTTGAAAGTATCGAAAAAATAACTTGAAGCAACTCGTCCTAACTCGCTTAATTATTTTTAAGTTCTGATCTAAATCTAATTTTCGTTTATTTTTCGAAAACATTTCAAAATGGCGAGCGCTTTCGCGCCAAAACTTGTTGCGCGTGTACGTTGCGCGTGTTGTGTGGTAAATGGAGATATACATACATAAATATTTACATATATACAATTATTTTCCATTCGAAGTGCTTGTATGTGCATATAATATTTCCTTAGAAAAAAAAAATAATGAGAGAGAGAGAGAGAGAGAGAAAGAGAGAAAGAAAAAAATAAAATTATGAAAGAAAGAGATATTGAAGAAGAAGAAGAAGAAGAAATTAAGAACGTTTACGGATGTAACTAACAGATTTTTGGTAAGCTTTGGTACGACTAAAGCAGGATACTACATACATCCTTAAAACATGAATCCCGTGCCTTTTGTGCCTCTGCATTTAATCACACTAATTCACATTAAACCGTGAAAAAAAAAGTATGATGTGAAAAAGTGAGACCACACGTTATAGATAAACGATGGAATATCGTATGACGTAAAAGTATGAAGATGATGGATGATTTAAGAAATAGAGATGAAAAAAAATAAAAGAAATATCGAAACTTATTTAATCAATGATCGTTCGAATGATGATCGTCGTTAAATGAAAGCACGGAATGACAATCGGTTATGAAAAATAAAGGAAAAAGAATAAAAATAAAAAAATAACCGATCGTGCTGTCGAAAACGTTCTATAATAAAATAAATTACAATTACAGGATCCTCCCAGCAACGAACAACCCCTCCGACATTTATTCAAATTCTTTATTATTCACACGTACTCTGTTGCGTTTATTATAATTTATGCGAATGGAATGGAAACAAGGAACCAAAAAACTAAATAAGAAGTAAGCAGTTTCTTCTAATTTCTTAAATGCGTTTTTCGATTATGTGTCGTTATTTTGGGAAAGAAAGCTATTAAATATTGTTTCGAAATTATGAAAGAATAAAAGAAAAAAAGAACAAATAGCAAGATATGTTGATTACGTTATAATTGTGAAAAGTACGAGTTTGTGCATTGTACAAAATTGCAAATTAAGTTTCCCGTATGCGTTTTAATATAATATGTTTTCAATGTTCTCTCCCTGCGATGTCATTGTGCTTGTTATATAAATGCTTATTATATAATTGTTCAGAGAAAACATTATATGGCCATTACGATGAGAATACGATATTACTTATGCGGTTTAACAATGTAATCAAAAACATATACACACTGATATACATGTTTCAAAAAATCATTTGATTTTCCTTCAACAACTAACATCTAAAATATCGATACATGTTAACCAGCATATGTGATATACGTCTCTATGTGTATATTTATAGTAAGTATATGTATAATATAGTTAAGTATACATGTAAAATATTTTTCTTTTTCTCTTTCGGAATCAATCGAAGATAATATTGGTTTTTCGTCCCTGCCTTTTTAGAACAACAAAAATATCACGAATCTTGCTTTCTGACAAAAAGCAGCTCTGCGATGTACAAAAATGCCAATATCAATATAACATATGTACATAATGCAACACAAAACTATATTGCTAATAATAAATATTCAAATATGTTTGCTCTCCCCTAATATTGATCCATTTTGCTATTTTCGATAGTTTTTGGCTTTTTACTTTTTACTTTTAACGCGCGTTATTTCGAACACAAAAAGTGCATTTAACCGTATAAAAAAATACTGTTAACCATAACATTATGAGAGCAATTATTGTAGGTCAATTTTACTTGGCAAATGTGAAAGACTATATAGAAGAAATGATTGTTTTCTTTTACTATTTTTATGCATTCGTATAGACGCTCGTAGCAAGTTTCGATCTTTTTAAATTTGAAATTCGCGGCAATTTACTGCGTATATCGTATATATCGATATTTTTCATTTCTCGAAAAAATCGATATCTGTAGTTTCAAAAGTTGTAAAATAACATTAGAACAATCGTTTTCTATATTAAAGATTACTAATTATAAAGTCATTATAAAACACGAATTAATGAATATCAATCATTTTAAAAATTCTGTTAATAGTTAATATATCTAAATTGAAAGACATTTAATAATTTAAATGATGTATCTATACAAAAATGAATCAACGACGATAGATTTTGACATTTCTAAAGAAACCATCTGATTGGCCAATCGTTCTGCGAACGGACTGCTTTCTGATTCACTCGAATATTTCACGTGGGTCCGTGATTGGATAATATAAAATTGATTTCTTTCGTCAAAAGAATAATAATGTTAAGAAAGAAGATAAACAGTTTTTGTCTTTTCTTTTCGTAAAAGCTATAAGATTATTCTTTCAAAAATGGAAACGAAGTAAACAACAATGGCGAAATATTTATACATGAGGTTTCGCATAGATTTTTTTGAGTTACTCAATCTAATTTATTATATAATCTAAAAAGTAAACAGTATAATAACAAGTACTGCATAATTTCTCATCGATGTAAGAATATTTGTTATTATAAAAAATAATTAAGAAATAACGAGAAATAATGTTCATTTCAATGTTAACGTAATCGCGACTGCGCAATCAACCAAAATAGCATAATCCCTTGTGCGTAGGACGTTATACTCCTACTGTGCGTTGTGTTAACCTCACAACGCACGCACACGACACACAACACAAATAACTCGTACGCACATACCACACACACACATATATATATATATATACATTCATATACTCATCCAGAAAAAGTGGTTGAGCTCCAGAGACAATCTTAACGAGTTGCTTTAAAGAATCTCAGGAAGAAAAATTGTAGAGTAAACGTAGTGTTTGATTCACAGTAGTCAAATGACGCTTTTGTGGGGTGCCTTTGAACAAAAAAGAAAAAAAAATATTTAGTTTTACGTGCCTTGTTTTTATTTCTATCTCTTTCTTTACTATTCTATCTTTCTCACTCAATTTTATACACATCCCCTCTCAGTTGTTCTTTGTCAATTTTCTCTCTCTCTCTCTCTCTCTCTCATTTTCATTCTCATCCTCTCCCTTTCTCACTTAACTCTTGTGGTCTCTTACTTGCTCGTATCTAAGATTCGCATCAGTGACATTTCATTGTCATACATGTGATAAATTAAAACTGTCGTTAAAAATAAATAAAAAGAATGTCGAAACCTAGTGATAAACAAAGTTACGCACAGACCTACAAACTCGTAGTTGTGGGTGGTGGTGGTGTTGGAAAATCAGCTATTACAATCCAATTCATTCAAGTAAGTACTTTTTATGGTCACTAGCTCTTATGTTACTACAATAATCAAATGTATGAATTACGTGCTCAAGTACCAATCAGCATCGTTCTCCAGGTTACACCATTCATAAATTGTCCGAAAGGAAATGAATTAACGATACATTTTTTAACTATGATCTCATCTTCGGTTATTTAGGTTTGACTTTTTCTCTATTTTCTACGGACGAAACTTATTTAGAACTTGATGACGTCAAAGTTCGTTATACGTTATTTTGATAGACGATATCAAATGATACGAACGTTATTTCATTTAATGATTATGTCATACAAGCACACACTATTGTCATATATGGTCACGCTAACTTTATCTCACCAATTGATAACACTATCAATATTGTAAACTATTTTCTTTTCCCCCTTTTATTATATGTTTAACTTAGATTATAATATAATCTAACTACATTTAATAACAAACACTTTTAATGTGGTGCATTTTATTAAAAATTAATTTTTTCCTAGAGTTATTTTGTAACCGACTATGATCCAACGATTGAGGATTCTTATACCAAACAATGCGTCATCGATGATGTTCCTGCAAAACTTGACAGTACGTTTCAGTTAATATTTGTATTTAATATTTATAATAATATTTTAGTTTATCATTCTTTAATATTATTTTAAATTTTAATTTTTAGTATTGGATACTGCGGGACAAGAAGAATTTAGTGCAATGCGTGAACAGTACATGAGAAGCGGAGAAGGTTTCTTGCTTGTATTCGCAGTCACGGATCATTCATCTTTTGATGAAATTTTAAAATTTCACAAACAAATTCTCCGAGTGAAAGATCGTGACGAGTTTCCTATGCTTATGGTTGGCAATAAAGCTGACTTGGATCACCAAAGAATTGTAAGATATACTATACAAATTGATGAATGAATGACTACCAATGCTGAGGTTTAGTAAATTAATTTCTTTCATGTATATAATTTTCGTATTACAGATATCCGTTGAGGAAGCACAAAATATGGCACGTCAATTGAAAATTCCCTACATTGAGTGTAGTGCTAAGTTAAGAATGAACGTGGATCAAGCCTTTCACGAATTAGTTAGAATTGTTCGTAAATTTCAATTGTCTGAAAGACCACCGCTTAAACCAAATTATAAGAAAAATAAGAAGAAATGTTGCATGCTATAAATTTTTCTTAGCAGTTTTGCAACATTTTTTCAACGCCGAATACAATCGGTAAAATTTTATGAGAAAAATTATCGAAACATCGATTAGTAAGTAATGCAATGAAGGATATTGCGATTATTTTGATATTGACGATTATATTACATGAAAACGAAAAAAGAAAAGAAGACGAAAGGAAAAGAAAAGTATAAGAATACATTTTAATATGTGAAAATCTCATTAGTTATTAAACGAAAAAATATTGTTGGATATGATCGATAGATAAAGTTAAAAATTTAAATTATTTTATTTTAAACGGTCTATATTGTATTATAATATAAGATTTCTTATAAGAAATAATCAAAAGTTCGAATATAGTTTTTTGACCATGTATTTGTTTCGATATCATCGAAACAATATATAAATCTGTTTTTAAGAAAAGTAACAAAGTAACACGAATGCTATGTTATAAACAAATTTATAACAATAACCGTAATTGCTTTGATAAATTTTACTTATAATTTATATCAGAATTTATATCGTAGGGTATTAACTACGTGTGTATATTAACCGAATTTTTGTGACAAATTTTACACCGATAATAGATGCAAAGAATGAATAGTCGTAAAAAATCTCAAGTACGCGAGAGTATTCTTGCGTAAGGATAAAACAAAACAAAACAAGACAAAAAAAGAAACAATTTACATACATTTCATTTGTACCTCTTCTCACAAAAATAGTACAATAATCTAACGTTTAAGTAGTATTTTTTAACCGAGTATTCTCTTGTAGATCAAGAGTATAATTTTTATTTTTAAATTAGATTTAAAGATAATTCTTTCGCGTAAATTGCACAAGGTTTATTACCAGATATTTTAACAATTTATATTTGCGTAGGATTTTTTTGGTTTGTTATTTACTAATGAAATTAACTTAGCAATAACAATAGGCGATCCTATATAATTTTAAGTTTATGTGCAAATACAAGAAATGCTGCAATCTGTCAAATCTTTCGAAGATGTTTTACAATTATTAAACACAAAACAAGAATCAATTGAGTATACGAATCAGTTGAATATTAATTAGAGTTAAATAAAATCTGTTGATTTAAAGTTGATTTGTAATATTTTAAGAAAAAAGAAATATAATATTTTATATTTCATTTATATTTTTACTTGAAAAGTAATATAAGAAAAGAAAAAGAAAAAAATTAACGATATGTCCTATTAGTGGCTTCATTTTTAGTCGCCTCTTATGACAAGCAGGGATTATTGAGGGGGTATTATTACCCGCCCTCCCCGCGAGGTTTATTATTATTATTATTATTATTAATAATATATCTCGATGTTTATGGAGAATTATTTATTTGTTGATCTATACTCGTTTTGTCATTAGGATAAGAAAATAATGAATAATAGAGAATTGAAACCAGTAATATATAATTATGGGGCCAATAACAAATGTAACGCACAATTAATTTTTCTAACTACCAATTATTTATCTCTCAGTCTCTGTGTAACGAAATAGATATTAATACGACCTATGTAACACACATGGTATTTTTTATAACAATATAATGTATTTGATATAATCTCTTACAAATATTTAGAGACAGTGAAAGCAAAGAAGAAACATGTAATCGTTCGTCAAGTATTTTCCAAAAAAAGTATATTTTGTACTTAAACAATTGCCTGTCGATATCACGTGAAATGTGCTCTGTAATTCATGATAAACATTATTGTCACACGTTTATCTTTGTCGTGTGTATAATACGATTCAAAATGATTCACTTTCCCGCCATTCTTTTTCCTACCATTTTGTTTTAAACATTCTCTGTATGCGTCAATTTGTAATCAAGAAGTCAATAGAATTTATTTATTTTTTAATTTTTCACACGATGATTTTTATATAATAATTAACGATTATGATTACATTTTATATTTGTAATAGATTTATTTTATTAAAATATATGTATATATAATTAATCGACACTAACCTTAATAAGAAAATGATTATCGATAAGATAATTTCGATAATTAAGTGAACATCTTATTTGTATTATTTCTTTCTATCTTGTGCCAATAGATAAGAACATACACTTTGTTAATTAACACCGTAACAATTAAAAAAAAAAGAAAAAAAAACTATTATAAATCAATTAAAGAGTACATTAATTCCCGCTCAAAAAAAGCGCGCGAGTTTTTACAGATTTTGAAATCTCACCGCGAGATACGAACAACAAAAGATATAAAAGAATTATTTCTTGATGTATTTAAACATATGATACTTAATCATATTTCCTTATAGTCACGTTTGACTCTTAATAATTTATTTCTTTGCAAAAAAGAAAAAACATAAATCTACCGATAACGATTAAATGGCAAACATGTCCGAATATTTGTCTTCTTATACTTTAAACAAAATTATTATCATTCTCAGCGTAACAGAATTATTAACAAATTACACAATTTTATTGAAAAAAAAAAAAATCCAAAGTATGTTAACAAAATGATAACGCGACATATATATATAGATTATTATCATAAAATGACATAACGTTTAAAAGTCGTCCTGCTTGATATCGATTATCGGGATCGGTCCATGGGAAAATCCAGTAATGATTACTCTACCTGATGCTACGGAACATTCACCCTAATTTAGCCGAGGAACGATCGAAGAAGAGCAGCAAGGTGGTCAGACGGGATTCCCACCGTGGCTATTCTTGACCAGACCAGGCTAATATTGAATCCGTTCAATTACTTCCAGCTACGTTACTACATCCAACGCATAGCTATAAGTATAAATATCATCATCGATTCCTCTCTATCATTTTTTTATCTTCTTTTTTACATTATCTCGAAAGTAGTCGTAGAGAGAAGGCCGGTAAAGAGGCCGACGATCATTTTTTTTTTATTTTCATACTTCTTCTCCCCTTCCTTTTCTTTCTCTTTCTCTCACCTTAAAATACGTATATTTATAAAATTATATACGCAATTTTATGCATATATTTAGAAATGGACTACGTACAACAAGTGTGTAAATGTACGTATTTACATATGTTCCTTTCTTTTTTACACTTTTTACTGGATTCTCGGTAAAAACCATGTTTCTATAGTTTACTCGATTACCTCCTCTACGCGCCCCCTCTCCTCCACCCACCGCCACCCCGCCCCCTCCCCCTGCCCCCCGGATATATTATCGTTACGCGATGCGGCCTTCGCCAAGGCCCAAGCAACTAATCCTTTGTTTGCAAAGATATTCCGAGCCAAGAAAACCAGTTCTTCTTTTACTACTGCAATTCTCAACGACTATGAACATTAGAGTGGTGTGGGGTATACGCACATATGTTGTTATTATTCCTTTTGTTGAATAGACACAGATCGTTATGTGTTGTAAATAGCCAAACGAAAACCGGGAAACGATAAAATCCTCGTAATCATGATTATTACGAGAGGAGTTGGATTAGGGTGGGAAGGAAGAAAGGAAGGAAGGAAGGAAGGAAGGAAGGAAGACAAATAAAAAGAAAAAGAAGTAGGAGGCGAGAAAAATGCAAAAGAGGAAAAAAGATTAGGGAGGGAGGTAGGTAGGTAGGTAGGTAGGTAGGTACGAGTCGAGGGGGTAGCTGGGAGGGGAAGGGGTTGGGAAAAAAAGGAAGAGGACGGTAGGCGCCGTGTCTCGAAGATGTTAAAGGGTGGAAGACCTGCTTGTTGCGAACGAACAGGAGAACGACGTTCCTCCGAGTGCAAATTTATGAAGGAGGAATATCCGATTATCTGAACTCGAGAGAAAATATAAGGGAAGAAAAATTGTATAAACGTTATTTTACTCGTGGACACCAATCTTGCTAGTATTTAGTAACCATGATAACGGGTAAGATAGAAATATACGAACGGGAGAAAAATTGAAACGATAATTTTTTTTCGTTTAAATAATAAACGACAGATAAAGGTGGGCGCGCACGTTTTTATTTATCTTTTATCGTTAATGTTTTTTTTCATATTTATTATTTGATTTGCTTCGCGTATGTGTACGTAGTATGTGTGTACTACGTTTATTGTGTTTAGATGGGATATACACTCCGCAACGATCAAGGTCATGCTGCTTTTTACTTCTCCAAGAGGAGGAGGGAGAAGATGCACGAGGAAGAGGAATAAAAGGACGAAGAAGAGAAAGAAGATACGGGGATAAAAATAGCCTCACTCGGTGAAAAATAAAAAGTAACCGACTGAGATGACCACCGGGCGATGGATGTATGTAGAATAAAAAGAAGAAGAGTAAGAGAGAGGAGGGGAAAAGGAGAAGGAGGAAGAAGGAGGAGGAGGAGGAGGAGGAGGAAGAAGAAGAAGAAGTAGAAGAAGAGGACGAAGAGGAGAATGAACGGACGAACGAACGGGTCGAAATAAAAAGAAGAGAAGTATATCAAAAACAAGGACCGCAAAGGGGGGTCCAAGATTGAAGATGGTAAAGAAAAATGAGATGAGTAAGAAAGGAAAAGGGGGAGATGATCCTCCTGCTATTTTTGTTCACTAGGATAATGTATACCTCCTACCTTCACCCCGTAAAGGTGGTTATTTTTTGCTTAAAAACTTGCCACAATAAATATGAAAAAAGAAACGAAAAAAAGCACATACAAGAAGAAGAAGAAGAAGAAGAAGAAAAAGAAAAAGAAGACGAGCATATGGGAGTTCAATGGTCGCGCAAAAAATAAGGGACTCGGAGGAATGATCTCGTAGCACCCTTAGTTTCTTCTTGCTGCTAACTTTTGGTGTTTCCTAAACGTTCTCTTAGGAAATCTGAATAGTTAAGACAACCAGGCAGCTAGCTAGCCACCTAGCAATCCCTCTTCATTCTCGTCGCGTTTGTCTACGTTCTCCTGCTGTTCGCGGGATTCCAGAAGCTCTTTAGTCGATCGTAGGCGCCAGTCAACGAGAACGATCGTGCACGCGAGCAACTTCAAGTAAGAAGACCGGACAAGGAGGAGGAGGATGATGGTGTTTCTCCGTAAATGAAGAAGAGGAACATTTTACTTTTCTTTCTTTTTATTTCTTCCTCTTCATCTTCATCTTCATCTTCCTTCTATTCTCTTCCCCTTCTCATCTTATTCGGTTTTTTTGTTGTTGTTGTTGTCCCTTGTTCTCTTTCTTCGTCGTTCTGGAGTCAGCAGCAGCGTAATGCCTGGACGCTGGCTATGCGACGCTGCTGTTGGCCGAGGTAATGCGGCCGAGGGCAACCTTCGGCCGTTCTCAGACAGGGCCGAGGATTGAAGGAAAAAGAAGAGGGAGCCGCCGGGAGAGTTGGAACGGGTTCTCTCCTCCGGGCCGGGTACGCAGTCCAGTCGAAGACTCACGATGATAGTGAACGCCCGATGAAGAATCTTCCCCCCGTCCAACTGAACGAACAGACAGTCCGCGACTGCCCTGTCGAACTCGAGCGCCCCAGGTCAGTGCACGTTCCTCATTCTCTCTATCTTTCTTCTCTTTCTCTTATATAATTGATTTTTCTATGACATAACCCACCCGTCGATCTTGGGACCACCAATTTTTTTTTTAAAATTCCAATATTTTTTTTTTACTCCCATCAAACAAAGTACTTTTTTCCATCTCAATTTTATTCTATCATTCGATCGATTCGCTGTTTGAATTTTCATAAAAATTAGCAATTTTATTCGAAAATATATGAAATAATGTATGTTTTAGCGATTGAAATCGAATTGGCGGGAGTTGCGAACAATCTTCCGGCTTTTCAATACGCGAAAGTGATCTCTCAAGCTCATTTCGTAACTATCTAATGTGTACCGTGTTTTCTATTAAAGGTAACACAAATTACCTGCGACATCATCTATCCTCTAGATAAGATTAATATGTTAACGTTATATACATGTATCCTAGCTTCTTCTTCTTCTTCTTCTTCTTCTTCTTTCTTTTACCGATCGACACGCATTTCTTCTTCTTCTTCTTCTTCTTCTTCTTCTTCTTCTTTTGAATATATTAGTTATTCGTAGCATAGCGTTGGCGACGTGTTTACCGTGTAATTATAGACGTCCGCGGCCACGGTGCCGCCCGGCACGAAGTCCTGTCAAGGGAAAACTTTCATTTTCTATCGAACGATCGACTAGCTAAGTCATTTGCAAATTAACGTTGTATTTGTTTCATCTATGCACGCTCCAGAGAACACTTGCTATACATCTAAACATGTTCCTTATTCCCGTACGTATATACACATTTTATATCTCATACATGTAATCGTTCATACAAGAACGATTAATAACACTTTACGATCTATATTGTATAGAATGCGATAAAGAGCTCGTCGATTCGATTCGTTCGATGTATCTTTATGTATGATTCGCACCGTAATTAATTCATTCGTCTGTTTGTGTAATTGTACATAATAATTATTGTACGTTAGATTAAAATGGAACGAACCGTTCATAGTACATTATCATATTATTATTATTATTATAACGTTTAGTTTCTTTTTATTATCACTTTGTCATTATCACTTTGTCAAACCAATTGTTTTTCTTTTTATTTTTATTTTTCTATCGCTTGTTTTAGATAGATTCGATTTATACGTGATATTATATAGAAATGATTTTAACTGCACTTTTTATTTCTTTCTATTTTATTTTTTTCTTTTTTCTTTTTTAGCTGACGATAAGTTTGTAAAGAATGTTAATTCGTATATTTTTAATAAATCGTTTTATCGAGTAAAAGTGAAATATTCGTTTGACGATATTTTCACAAATTCTTTATCGAGTTCATTGATTTAGAAATTTATAGATCGACTTAATCACGCTTGTTTTCTTTTCTTATTCGATATAATCGATGATTATTCGTTCAACGAAAGAAAATTTAACGAACTTAGATAAAAATAAATGTTATCGAGTAAAAGTCGTCAAATATTTGTTGTACCCAAAGTTCACACAAATTAGTTATCGAGTTTATTGATTTAGAAAAATTTGTAGATCGATGAGTTACACTTTGTTTGTTTGTTTGTTTCTTTCCCTTTTTTTAATTCGATAATCGACGATTTATCAATTTACGAAAATGTCTTCGATCGTTAATAAATCAACAAATTTGTCTTTATCCTTTTTTTTTTTAATGGGATTCCATTGGTAAAGCCATCGTTTTCTTAGAAATTGGGTTGAGAAGTGCAAAGGCCGTCCTCGAGGAATTATTCAATAACGGACGAACGCGATAGAAGAAGTGTCTGCCCTCCGGCGTAACTGTAAAACTGTAAAAGATTCGTAAAATGAAATAACCGTATATATTTACAGGCTTAAATAAACTCGTTGAAAGATTTGATATTAATTTTGAAAAAGGTGATAAACGTAAGTAATCTCTTTTACGAATATAATGGTGTTCTCTAGCAAAGTTTAACGCGTAAACAACGAGTCCCGTTGCTTTTTAAACGAGTGACGGTTCCCCTTTTAAAAAGAAAAGACAAATTATCAAAAAAAAAAAAAAAAAAGAAAAGTCGAGCACGATTATTTCGTTTACTCGTCATTCGCACGTTTACGATTAAATTATTATCATCGAAAAGATTCTAAATACGTCAGTTCGCGTACAGGTGAATCGAGTTAAACGCGTGTCACTTAGCACGTACGTAAATTTGTTTTTTGCACGTTGAAACGATCTTTTTTAAGAAAAAAAAAAAAAAAAGAGAAGAATGATTAAATTATTAACATTCCGTAGGTTTCTTTTTGTTTTTATAAAAACGATGCATGTTTCAAAGATAATTATTTCAAATGATATTATAATTAACGTTATAATTAGAATAACGTTTTTGTAATCGTAATTTTTGTGAATGATAGATAAAAGATTTTATAAGAGTCGAGGTATTGGTTACCCTCGTAGCAGTTAACGCGTTAACGGATTTATCCTTACAAAGGCAAAGATTTCTTTTCACTTCGAGTGAAAAGAAGGGAAAAAGTAGTTGCCGAACGAGTCCTCCTCTTCTAAAAGGGTTCATTGACCCCGAAACAAGATTTTCCAAATTGAAAAAGTTAATCTATTTGTAGAAAGAAAAAAAATCTTATCTTCTTTTCTTAAACTCCGGGATTCCCCCGGAGTTGGAACGATATAAACCCCAATAAAGATCGCTATGGTGGTTGGTATGGTGGTATATCCCAAAGAAAATCTTCTCTCTCTCTCTCTCTCTCTCTTCTCGAGAGAGAACCAGTTTCATTCTTTTGCGAATGGGAATGGTACTTAAAGGGTTTCGCGACAACTTTAAGGTTTTACCTTATGGTAGAAACGGTAAAAAGGAAAAATACTAATGCGGTTTATAAATATAAATCCGAGAAAATGCACAGTAATTAGCGGGAACGTGTTTTTACCAAGAATAACCATAAATGGTGACCAACGGCTAGGATATTTAAGTTCCTTGCTCGTCCTCCCAAGATTTTCTAGATTCTACTCGCGAGTTTCTTCTTCTTCTTCTTTTTTTTTTTTTAATCCACGATCATCACGTGCTATAGTTTCTTATTCATTTATTTATTTAATCAATACCATACCATATAATAAAATAAAATACAATATAATATAATATAAATAAACATTAATAAATAACACCGTGAGATAGTTCGTAATTATTATTATTATTATTATTGAATGAAAATTGGACACCCTGTATATATCTACATTCACTCGCGCGCATACGTGATGGAAATGATGAAAACAAGTCAATTGAGGTACGGAAAATACGTTTGCTCGAAGATACGCAACTTCGTCGGATAATATTCTTCTAACTCTTACGAGCTTGAAAGTAGAAACGAACGGACCGTTAGAGACTAAACGTGTGTCTGCACACAATTTGGTATATTCTACTGACTTGCTTGCTTGCTTGCTTGATTCTTTGCTTGCTTCTTTGCTCTAACGCAAGCTGAATTTTTCTGGCTATTCCTCTTATTTGTATAAGATGCCAATAGAGTGAATGTATATGAAGTAAAGTAACTTGGAAATAAAATAACGCATATAAGAAACACATAGATAACCCATTAAAACCGGTAAGAAATGTGTGTGTGTGTGTGCGTGTGTGTGTGTGTGTTACTTTTCTCCCTTTTCTGTTAAGTTTACATGATTTGTTAGCTCACTTAAAAGTATATTTTTGTTTGACCAATCATCGGGTCTTCCCCATCATCCTGCGTCAATTGCTATTGGATAATTAATCATTCGTTTGTCCAACCAATTTTCTTTTATGCAATTTTTAAAATAACATACGAATTCGTCGTACCAACGAACCAACGAACGAAATACGATCAAGAATTATTATTATTTAGTTTGTTTTTTCTTCCCTTCCACTTGTTCTTCTTCTTCTTTTTCTTTTTCTTCTTGTAACTATCTCTTCTTCCTTCCTTCCTCTTCTTCTCATTCCTTTGATTTATATCGACCTTAACTTTTAAATCTTCCGTGACCGTGTATAGTAAGCCATTACGTAAATCAAATATTTTTCTTATCTTTTTTTCATTTTTATTTCAATAGAGACGATCGTTCGTATACATATTTTTTATTTTTTTTTATATTATTCTTCTTTTTTCAAAGAGACCGATCCTTCCACTGATCATTTTTGTTCGTTTTATATCCCTTACGGTTCGTACAGAAAAAATTGAAATGAAAACAATCGAACAAGTGATTAATTAAATTGTTAATAATTTATTTGTGTATTTTTTGTTTTGTTTTTTTTTTTCGTTTCATTCTACAGGGTATTTTATATCAATTGTAAATAAGCATTTGGTTCTGTTGTCGAGTTAAACGCACCACGATCGAAAGTTTCGTAAGACTTACTAGCTACTTTTTCTTCTTTTTCATCGACTTACTCTCACTCTAACTATTACTCGTATATCCCTCTCTCTCTCTCTCTCTCTCTCTCTCTCTTGCTCTCTCTGTTTATTTCTTTCTATTTTTCTCGAGTTTACTACGATCAAGAGAGATCTACTACTATATCGCGAAGAGAGATCTAATCGTAGAAAGCAAACGTTTGTAATATGCGAGCCCAAACTATTTGTATTTTTTAGTTTCTTCTTTAACCATTTACCTGACATGTACGCGTCAGAAACGAGAAACTGTTGGTTACCAAAATTAATTTATCCAATCGTAACACGTAAATATATATATATATATATTTTAAATATATTAAAGTAATAAATATTTTAAGTAATAAAATAAATATTAAAATTTACGTTTGAGATAAACAATCGATGAAAAATGGGAAATTTTAAGATTTTTTATCTAAAAAAACAAACAAAATCGACTATGATTTTCATTTTAATTATTTGTATTTTCCTTTGCAAAAAAACACATAAGGATAAAGAATAAAAACATTTCAATCTGATACTTTTTTTCTTTTTGTTTCTACGGAAGATAATTTTATTAAATAAATTATGGTTAAATTATGGTAAAGAGAAAAAAAGAGAGAATGTATAGGTTTTTAATGGGAAATATTAACAAACGTGAAATAGCATTACTTCTAACCGATTTAAATCTTATTCATTCTAAGTATATATATATGTATATAATATTATATTAATGGCAACACGATTCGTAACGATACAATTTCGTTCGGGAAAATATGAGATATGTGTTGCATAATGTTTACGTATGTTTCTTCTTCTTCTTCTTCTTCTTCTATTTTTTTTTTCCTTGACTTTTTGTTCACCAATGTCACATGTCGATTTCATTTCAAACGTAATAACACATCTGGAATGTTGGGAGAAAAATAAAAAACAACAAAAAAAAACAAAAAGAAAAGAAGAAGAAGAATAAAATTTTTATAAAACCATTCACAACTCATGAAAATTCGAATGAGATGTTAAATGTGTATTGGATGATTAGATACCATTATATCAATAATACTATTCGAAATAATAGGAAACAGAACGAGATTTATCTATAATAAATTAAAAGCAATGCACACACACACACATATAAGAGAATACGAAGAAAAGTTCAATTATTCGAAATTATAGGGAGGAAAAAAGAAATAATCGAGATGTAAAACAAAGGAAAAAAGGTATACAAAAGAAAAAGAAAAAAATAAAATAATATAAACAATATAAAATAAATAATAAAAAAAAATATATAAAAGAGAGTAAAAATAAAACAAGGCTGGTGGGGAGACGAATAAAAATGAATGTATTAGAAATTAAAAAGAAAAAAAAGGAAAAAAAAAAGCAAATTTATTTATTATAAACAAATAAATGCAAGAATACGAAGAATAGTTCATTAATTCGCGACATGGTATATCCCTTTGCTATTTCACGTAGACAGGTATCTCCATAGCTATCCCTAATACCTTCCCGTGAATCTTTTTTGTATTTGATTCACGCTTCTAGCTTTATATATCGCGAGTCAATATTTTACGGGTCACGTGTATCTTCTAAGCGTTCAATTCCTCTTGAACTTTCATCGCACGTAGATACACAAATAGCGATTTTCTTCTTTCGTTTTTCCTTTGGTAATCATCGTCCATAGTAAACGGAGCACGTTGAGGTTACGGTTTCAATGAACGCGTCTTCTAATGAAAATTACATTTATTCTATACGTACAAACGCGCGAATCTGATTTCCCATGCGAGGAGACAAAAATTTCAGATATTTTTTCTCGATCAACATTCGAGAGAAAATATCTAATCATTTATTATTCTTTATCATACGATTTTATTATTATTAGAATTTTGCATGTAAATTGTTTTCAAAGTGATGCACTCTTTTTCTTTTTTTCTACATTCATTCTCATATTATTTTTAATCTAATAATTTACTTTTCATTTTCGAATAGTCTTTTTTATTTTTTTAATATTTAAAAATCGTGTTGCATAAATTTATGATATAATCAATTTCTAATATATTATTATTATTATTATTATTATTATATAATTAATAATAAAATATCATTTAATTATTATCATTACAAACAACTATCTTGTCTTGAAAATAATAAAATTCTTATTATTATTATTATTATCGTTCTTTCTTCAATCTATTGGAAAAACATTTTCATGACAGTGCAACGGTGCACGTGCGATATCTTGATTTTCTTTAACAATCTATTCAATAGGAACGTATGACGTAATATAGTTAGATCTTACGATCACTAGGATATCATTCTTAAAGAGATTAACTTTTTCGATCGATCATCTAATTTTACGAGGTAACAACGTGGGGGGGGGGAAGAAACAAACAAACAAATTACAATTATCCAGGGAAAAGAAAATGATTTTTTCGGTTTTTTTTTCTTTTAATAAGGAAAATCCTGCTAGATGTAACAATGATCAATGTGTTAATGTGGCTTTTCTTGATCGTTCAATCTTCAATCGAACGGTTCAGATGTGTCGAGGACGCAGTTAGGTAATCCATCGTGTTAATATCGATAATAATCTTTCTTTCTTTTTCTCCCTCTCTCCTTTTTTTTTTTCCTTCTAATCTTCTGTATATCTTCTCATACATAAATACACACATATAAATTCAAACTATTCTAAGCAGGATTTTGCATGCGTAACATCGACCAGCGACACACAAAGTTTTCAATATAATATTTCACGTTTAACGTAACATTTGATCTCTGATTTTTTGTCCCCCATCTCACATTTTCTTTTACATCAATCTGTAACAACGTAATATTTGAAGTATAAAAATTAAACTTATTTTATTAAACATAACTTTCGAGGAATTTTGTAAAAGTAAGTGACAAACGAGCACAAAAAATAATCCTTTTCATTGAAAATAGATGAAAAAAGTATATTTTAAATCACACGTATATTTATTTTAAAATATTCTAAAGAAATTATTTAGACACACATTTACGATTAATAGAGATAACTTTTACTTTTTGCTTTTCCTATTCCTTAACAATATATTCATCTTAATAGTTTTATAATAACGATAAAACAATGAGCACAAAACTCGTAGCTTTGAAATTAGAATTTTTATAGGACACTGTTCACTTTTATAATAACATTAAATAAGAGATTTTTTATACGCAATATTTTACACCCTTCTAGTTGGCCGATTGATTAACGAAGTGATCGAACGATTTCCCGTTGCTCATCAACAACAATAATTAAAAACAACAAGAGTAATAGAGTAGCATCAACATCATCAACAATGGCAACAACTAAAATAACAAAGAATGTTAGCGGGAAAACGAAGATGATACCACCGGACGGGGGGTGGGGTTGGGTTGTATTAACCTCAGCCCTTATCGTAAATTTCCTCATCCCCGGAACCGTCAAATCCTTCGGCGTTCTCTTCGTCGAATTCCTTCACGTTTTCAAAGCATCGCCAACGGCAGCATCGTGGATGCCGGCTCTCTGCTATTTTCTCTACAATTCTTTGGGTAAGAAGATTGATTTTGTTATTATTATATGTAATATTATATCATGGTTATATGCTAACCGCAACATCGGATATATTTGCATTGATTCAAATTATCTCAATGAAATGAACACACCTTTGGAATAGAATTTATACAATATGCTTGTGTGTGTGTGTGTGTTAATGTGTTTATTTGTTATCTAATAAAATTTGTCGATAGGTCCCTTGTCGAGTATTCTATCAAGCAAGTATTCTTACAAAACCGTGACATTAATCGGTGGCACCTTTGCTGCTACTGGAATGATGCTCAGTTATTTTGCTAATTCAGTTTCTTACCTCTACGTCAGGTGAGTAAAATAAAAACAATGATAATTAGTATATTTTTAGAATGTAGAACACACCTTTCCGTACGTGTTATATACGAAATAATATATTATTATGATTTATTCTGGTGTTTTTCTAGTTATGGTCTAATGGTCGGAATCGGTGCTGGTTTATCATTTCCACCAACGATTTATATCGTCACTGCGTACTTCCAGAGACTACGTGGTTTCGCAAACGGCCTTTGCATTTCCGGGAGTGCAATCGGGACTATAGTATTACCTCCGCTTCTTCAATATCTTCTTGACTGTTTTGGATATAGGTAAGTTGTGAAAGGATAAAAAGGGAAAGAGGATTAGAGTTAGAAAGTCGAACGATGCACTCTTAGAAGATGATCAGAAATAGCATCCGATGTAATTGCCCAGTTGCTTGCTAGCTTACCGTTCACATAAATGCGAATATAATTGCCAGTTAGTCGTTTAGCATTTATTATTTCTAAGACATCTTAAGTGGTATAAGTGATGTCATTAAATAAGCGAATGAAGCCACGTTTCATGTTCTATATTCGAGGCAAATGTTGTGCAAAAAAGTATGTGCGTGCGCACTTTTATTTTATATTTTTTATATATTTATATATTTATATATTTTATATTATTTTTCATTTTTATTGATTATAAAAAGAAATGTAACCTTAACGAATAATTATTTTTCGTTATATTCCAGAGGCGCGGTGCTTATCATGGGTGCTCTAACATTGAACACACTCGTCTGTGCATTACTTTATCATCCAGTTGAACAACACATGATTGCAGTTCCCATTGAAGAAGGAATCGATAACGAAGCTTTAAGTTTGGACGAACCGATCGAAACGGCAAAATTGGATTACATTGTTCAAGACGAGAAATCCGAGAAGTTAGATAATACGACTAAACAGGTGCAAAATTTAACAGAATTGTTGAATTATTCAACCTCGACTATGTCGAGTAAGGAAGAAGGATCTGAAAAATTGACCAAATCGGATGAGGAAGAAGAGAAACAGGATCAATGGATCGTCAAGGATCAAATAATGGATATTGGCAACGAGGAAGACGACAAGGTGCAAAAGAATGTTCAACAAAAATCCGAAGAAAAGGAAAAAGAAGAGGAGGAGGAGTACGTTAAGGAGACTACGAGTAGGAATGATGGAAAGGTCGTTGATAAAAAACAACTCATCGCGAACGAACCGTTCAATTCCCGTCAAATCAATACAATGTCGGATAACGGTTCTAACGTATTAGGATTATCGATAAAGATGCATTTCCAGGAAGACAACGAGTCCGTGAAAGTGGATAAACCCGTGCAAGTAGAAATGTCGACGTTTAAGTCATCCAAATTGGAGATATCGTCGGTTAAGGAAAAGAGTAAAGAAAAAGTTTATTTGTCATTCGATTTCAGCATGTTAAGGGATCCCATATACCTGGTCATTTTAATTTCAAACTCAACGTCGGCGATCAGCAACACAAACTTTATGATACATTTGCCGTCTTACGCTAACTCTCAAGGATTCGATCAAAATTCATCGGCCCTTTTGTTGTCCGTTGTTTCGGCTCTCGATCTGATCGGTAGAATCAGTGGTGCTTCTTTGTCGGACATAGACTTCGTACCGAAATATTATTATTTCGTTGGTGGTCTTGGTACCAGTGGGATTGCACTGGCGTTGCTACCAATGGCCGACAGTTATGGGATGCTTTCCTTCTTCTGTGCACTATTTGGCCTCTCTTCCGGCATGTACATTGGCATCACGACCGTTATCCTGGCTGACATGCTTGGTACCGAGAAACTCAGTTCCTCATATGGAATCTCGCTGTTCGTTAACGGTGTCCTACAACTAATCGGACCACCTATTTGCGGTGTCGTCTACGAACACGTTGGATCTTACAAACCAATTTTTTTGGCATTCGGTATAATACTTATACTGGGCACAGCTCTATGGGCTTTAGTTCCTTTGATAAAAAGGAACAGTAAAAAGAAACTCGAAAAGGTATAACGATTATATAATAGGAAGTGTTTTATTATTATTCGAACTGATAGACACCTCACGAATGATAAGTTTACTCATGATTTCATGTTTTCTTTACTCGTTCGTGAAATTTTGGTGATTACTTCATTCCAAGGAAAGTATACAATATATGTTCGTAGTTAAAATAAAACTACGAATGGTAATTAAAAAAAAAAAAATACAATTAAAAAACAACAACAAAAACAACGACAAATGCAGGGACTACGTAAGCGTATAATTAATATTACAATTTACTTATATAAATAACTCACTAATGTCTCTTGAGCATGTCACTCTCGACATTTGTTAGAGATGTCTATGCTTGTAATCAGTATTTAGCGAATTAGAATTCACCCGAAGAAATATCGTTTTTATTTTCGTTAATTATTGATACGAAAAAGAAAACGATTTCGATCGCGCAACGTGCGATTTCATTTTTAAATTATCGTTATGATAGTCATTCATTGATCATTTCAAGTAGTGAACTGCCAACACGGAAAACACATCAAAACAATATAATTCTTCTAAGACCAATGTTAGTGTGTATGCGTTTCCAAATATACAAGAATTTTATCAGGCGGATCGTCGATGTATTATTGTCTGTCGTTCGTAATTATGTGTGAGAGATTTTTTTTATTTTTTTTTTATTTATTTTTTTAATCTTTTTAATCTTTACGAAAGATGCGTCGAGCTCGATCTCTCGCTCTGTATTTTGAGATTAGTAGTATAGTATATTCATAGTATCTTTACTCTAATTAATTAGTCACGTATATATATATATATTTTTTTTGGTTCATTTGATCAAACAACCTAAACGAATGTTTCATTAGAAATGATTGTTTTGTTAGTTATAGAATAGGTGGCACAAATTTTCATAGATCATTTTAATTAAATCAAGCTGATAAGACGTTAAATTAAATGAAGAAATCGGTTGCACAACAACGTATTGTTAAAATGAAAAAAGAGAAGAAAATATTTAGAGACGAAAAAAAAGAAAAAATAAATTTTGTTTAACGTTCGACGAGACTTTTATATTTTTTTTTTTTTTTTTACATTAACGATTCACACCGATGCTCCGAATTTTCTGGGTATTCGTACGATATCTAGTCACGCCTGTGCGAATGTACAAAATGCACGCGCGAGCCACCTAAAAATATTTCTTATTACTGTAAAAAAGAAAAAAAAAAAGAAGAAAGAAAGAAAAATCATCGATGAGTGAAAACGCGTGGGAGAGAAAGGTGCGTTTAAAAAATAAAAAAAGAAGAGGTGTAGTAACGTTCGTGGACTCGTTGACACTGTGAGTGCTGAAGCTACAAAGGGGCGTGTTGTCATAAATAGTTTTTCGCAGATGGATTATTCGCTTATCTGGTTAAAAGAGTATCCGAGAAAACATTGTGTGTTTATATATAGCGGTGTGTGACGAAATATGAAAGAGAGAGAGAGAGAGAGAGAAAGAGAGAAAGAGAGAGATTATGCGTTCGAGTAATTTAGTAATTCATTAATTATTTCTTTATTCCCGAAGCGCTTATCTATCTTGCTTTAATTATTATTATTATTAGAAACGCAATTGCCATCTCAATTAATAGAAATAGATTATAATTTTGTCTTTTGTAATAAAATAAACAAAAAGTATGTGTCGAAGAAAGCAAAAAAAAAAAAAGGAAGAAAGAGAGGAGGATAAAAAAAAATAGAATGTTGGTACACGTTCATGAATTTGAAATATGCTGTCTACCTCAAACACTAACTGTTTTCATTTTTAAGCCCACTTACATGACGCAAAAAACCTCAACGTATCATATATATTATGATAGTAATTATAGAACGTTAGTTGACATTTTGAACAGTATTGTCAATGAAAAGTATAACTACTGTAAGTAGAATACCATATTTGGCGCACGTCTGACCATTACCACCTGTTTCTGACTCGTGACTACTCAAATCTCAGTCTGATCATTTTCAGTACTTACTACTGCGAAGCATTCGAACCTTCCGATTTCATTTCTGATCGTCACTTCAAATCAGATTTGTCGTTGAACGGGGATTTATTATTAAATGGAGAGAGGAAAACGTAAATGAAAATGTTCTTTTTGTTCTTTTTGTTTGTTTGAAATGATAAATTGAAAAATTTGTTGCTGAATTACACAGAATCATTACGATAAAGAAGTTTAATGTAATAATATCATTCTAAGAAGCATATAATACTACTACTGTACATTTGATATATTTGTTCTACTAATATTTATGATTTACATTATTACGCTATTTCTAGCAGTATTTTCTTATGGTATAATCTCATTGCCTTCTACAAGCTTACAAATAAATCCTAATTACAAATTTGTTGTATCATCTAGATTATCTATAGATACACATTTTGGTTTGTATATTGTGGAAACTTTCTTTCTATAATATATATATATATATATTAATCCAATTAATAAATACAGTAATACGAAAATAGCAGTAGGACGAATACTTTTAAACATATAATTATGTTTCTCTCTCTGTGTTTTTAAGTCTTTTTTATAATAAAGCATAATTATATTACAAACGTATATACATACGTAGAAATACATACGTGTACGTGTATACGTAATTTAAATAATTATGCTCGTTTAATATCGTCAAGTTGATTTATTTTTTACCAATACATTCCGATTTGTTATTGAACATTTATCGAGGAACATATCGTCGCTTATATTTGCGCGCATAAATTCGAAGATTCTTATCAATTGCATTAAAGAAGATCTTAAGTGTTAACTTACGTGATATCAACGATTAGAAATGATTTGCTTCTGCGTTTTCTTTTTCTTTTTCTTTTTTTTTTTTTCTTTTCAAAATTTTCCATACGATATTTTTCTAAGATCATGATTGATTACGAAGCTGTCGTGTCTCTGCGACCCGTGAAAGATACGATTGATCGAATACCCTTTACCGATGTCTGTAATCAATTGATTTAAGAAGTATACACATTCGATTAGAATTAATTGTAGAAAAATGAATTTGTCTGTCCGGGTTTTTTCCTCACCTTTTTCTTCGAACCGTTGAGGAAGTCTTTGTACATCTCGGAACGAAGATATCTCGAATAACTATCGCTTTTCATTAAATGATAAACGTGTGCCTAAGAGGAAAAAATATTCGATTTTTTTTCTCTATCATTCTTTTTTTTTCTAATAATTAAATATAATTTTCGTATAATAAAAAATATTAGATCGTCCGAAAAGTTTCGGGCTATAATTTACAAACGTATATTTCAATGAAATATTTTTATTTATTATTAAAATCTAAAATAAAAATAATTAAATATATTTAGTATCTTTTTTTCTTTTATTAAATTAATTTTTAAATGTAATTAAAAAAAAAAAATTGATTTTTATTTATTTATTGAATTAACTTTTCGGCCAATCCAATATTATGTAGAAATAAATTGTAAAAATAATACCGCAGCTATGTCGAAGCACCAACGATCAGGTTTCTCAAGATTTCTTTTTGTTATTTCGAAGGACCTAGAATCGACGTTAATTGGACAGCTTGCATCTGGGCCCAAAAATTCGTTCCAAATGTCTCCAGCCTTAACGTTAACATCTTTCTGCGGGAAAGTTTTCAATTCCTGTACGGTTTCCCAAAATCTGCACAGAGCAGAAAAATCTCGTCTGCTTGATACGCATTCGTTTTCGTAACGAAACACAATAAAACATACACGCCCGCACGCAAACGCACATTCTCACGTGCATAAAACATAAAACATGTGACGTGTAACATTGAAAAATATTCTAAATGAACGACGAACACGAGAGATTTGTATATTTAAATTCTTACTTGAGATTTTCACTGCTGAACTCTTTTTCCAAAAATCGTATAAATTGTTCTCTACCAATCGGATCCTGTAACAATTCCTGAAGACCAAACGCCCATCTTTTAACTCTTCTCGTAGACACTTCTTTCCTATTTAAAAAACAAAAAAAAAGAAAAAAATAAGCTCTTAAAAATTTGTGTTATTATATTTAATAATTATTTATAAAATAATTATATCCAAAATATTTACGCTATTTTTTCTTGTTCCCACATTTCCGAACTATCCGATACCCACGGATTAGTAAATTCAGGTTGAGTAAAAAATGGATCATACTCGGCATACTGTTCGAAATATCCGATAAGACTGAAATTTCCACGTATTGTTGATAAATTAATAATATTAGAAAAATTGTAAATCGAACTCGTAGTCAAGGAAATCAATCAATCGGTGTGTGTGTGACACGTATATCGAACTTACGCTTCCGCAACTTTGGATACTTTGATGTTTCTCCTGTCCAATCTATCTTTCAACATGTCAATCTCCTTCTGCACAGATTCTATCGAAGCTGCTAAATAGGATTCCGAATGAGGAGAAACCCTTTCACCAGCGATCCCAATTTTCAAATGTCTGTTCGATCTGAAGGTTGGTTTTTGACTGCGGCATTCTTTCTTGATATCGAGTTCTGTTGTATTTACACAACCAGGCTGTAATCACAGTATCGTTATGATTGTTAATTGATTTATAAAATAATATTAATAAATATTCTTTACAAATTATTTTCATTTCTTATTGTTTATTCCTGAAAACATATTAAATCTGCAAAATATTTGCTTGTTCTTTCAATTATTTACCATCGGCCGATGTACATCCCAGAATGCCCTTTCCTGACTATCCAACACTTTCCTTTCCAATTTATCCCTCTTTTTATCGACTTTACTTTGTGCTTCAGCTTGCATAAAAATGAACTCCCACTTTCGAGAAAATATTTTCTGCAACCTAGCTAAATTCTCGGCTTCGTAATCAGCTAATTCAAGACGAGTCTTATTCTGCATCGTTCTTTTGCATAAATAAACGGCTACGGATTGAGAAAGAAAGAGAGAGAGAGAGAGAAGGGAAAAAGAGAAAAATATGTGGAATATTATTTAATTTACTCTTTTTTAATCAAATTTAAATAAAACAATAAACGAATATATAAATAATATATTTCTTTTACCGTAATCAGTATTTTCTGGTTCCCAAGAATTAGATGGCCAAAAATAAGGCGTTTGAAATCTATAGAACGTGTTATCATTTTTAACGGTAAGACAATGATCGTCAATGGGGAAAAAATAACCATGAGATGCCATGAGATGTGCCACGTGAAGAGATTCTATATTTAAAAATGATGAGATAACAATTAACAAATCATTTTTCTATGATTTGCATATATATTTATATTATATACTGCAATATATATAAATTTATAAACCTTGATCATCGATATCCATAGTTTTCATCATCCAAGATATCAAATCGGAACCTAAAAATTATCGTCAAAGTCAAAACCATGGCTAACTAAATCTGTGAATCTTTTTTTCAATACGTTAGAGTTCGAATTTACCTGTAAAAACGGATGGAGTTTTCGTCATGAAACTTTTAACTGTTTTTACAGGAACACCTGTAGCTTCGTTTAACATTTTTTCCACCAAAGATTCCATCTAAAATGATACACGAGAAAAAAACAAAATTTCAATTCTTTTAACGTGAACTTTAAACGAATTTAGATTCTTGAAAAAAAATCGATTGGTTAAAATGAGACAAAAAAGATATTGCGTATGCGATACCTTTTTATAGACGAGATAATTTGGTGTATCTTCAGCGCAACAGGCAGTGACACGATGCGTGGGTGTATTCTGTTTTTCAACATTCTCCTCGGTACGATTATTATCTTCCCTTTCTCCAGTTTGATCCGAAGATTCTCTCGTATCATTATTTTCAATTGGTTTTCGGCGGGAGGCCGACTTTTCGGAGCTCATAGTTACCATATTATACGCGTTAAGATTATAACACCATTTCACAATCTATTACATTGAAAACTTTTAAATATACCGATACCGATTTTAACAAATTTTAATAAAAATTAATTTCATAAAAATAATAACAATTTTAACAAATACCGATCAGATTATTTCCAAATATTTGATTTAATAAAATCTAATTTCATAGTAACAAGAATAATAATAAAATAATGAAAAATATTTACGTTAATTTTATTTCTAAGGATTTTGTTATTATCGATACTAACGATTCGTGATGTAAAACACCAGAGTAGTGTTCTCGTAGTTTCACCGCGCGCGCATTGCGGTCGTCTAAAGGTTTTTCTCGGATAAAGAAAAGTAGGCTCAACTTTTCTTCTCTTCTTCTATTTTTATTTTTCCTTTTTACTCGACGTTAACCGTAGTTCGATAAAACGATATGATCGATCTTCTAATAAGACGCATTTGAAAACTTCGCATCATCGTTATTCTCGTAATCCTTGATTTAAACGATCTCTTTTTCTCCACCATTCTCTCGGACTTATGATTTTCTTCTTTTTCAGTAGAGCGATAACAAGATCCTGTTGATTCTAGGTCACCACATAGGAAATAATTAACGTAATCTTTTTCGTTGTTACGTAGAACGGAATTAGATACACGCAAATGTAGATACACGAGCAAGTTATATACAAGCAGCACGAACAAAAATTAAAATTAAATAATTATTATAACACGAACTCTTGATATCTATATATATATATATATTTCTCAAAGTACACTGGATGATCCAGTGTAAAAAAAAAAACGTTAAACAACAACGTGCGAACGCGTATGCGTTAAAGGGGTGAATAACACGAGGGATGCACTAAATAAATAACTGTATTTCGCCGAGAGACTAATCAATTAACCAACTAATGCATTTGACCGAAAGACGAGAGAAAAGAAAGAAAAAAAATATTGTATATAAAAGAAGTACGGCATAGTAGTCGATTGTACGAACGTCAAAATCGAACTCCTGAGTTGTCTGCTGGTTGATCACGAACACGATGTGCTGCGCGTTCACTTTGCGACTGCGTGTTTTCCCTACGAACAACGACGACGAAGCAAAACTGCTGCTGCTAACACTGTGTAAATGTGTAGAGTAGGAAACGGAGGAAACAGGGGATCCCAAGTGGCACGGATATCGGCCCTTTACACGCTCCTCAACCTACTACCACCTATTATCGATCACTTTTACAAAACCAAATCATCTTTGAAATCCTTCGACCTATTTCTGTCTTATGATTTTTCAAATTACTTTCTATGTTTATTTCTTTCTCTCTCTCTCTCTTTCTTTCTTTCTTTCATATCTTCGTTTATTTATCAAATTCTATTAATACGTTGTATGCGGAATACACGCTAATACGTTTTTCACATATTTTTTGTAAGACACATTTTTAAATACTTGGCTAATATTCAAGATAAATATTTGTAGTGGTATCATAACAATATCAAATATTATTATCTTATAACTTAAAATATTATATATAAACAAAATATACAAAGAATTCTTTGAAATCCTATTCGAATGCAGTTAACTCAAAAATAGTCCCGCATACAATGTATTATGTTGTATTATATTTTTATTTTATTTTCTTTTTCGTGTTAAAATTATTTCAATATTCATACATTTCAACAATATACAGATAGAGTTTGATTATAAAAAGTAAAAAATAAATCGAGCCTGTGCCATTAAGTCGCCTTTATTATCTTGCATCTTTGAATTCAATAAAATTCTCAAACTCAATTTTCTCTCTCTTTCTCTTTCTCTCGCTTTTTCGCTCGCTTTTACACACATTATGTCATATATAATTCTGTTATATCATTTATTACATCGTGCGGCACGATTTTCATTCTAACATTTCCAAATCTTTTTTATATTTTGTTAATCTATTTTATTTATTTTTTTTTTTCTTACCACATATCTTTCTCTCTCTCTCTCTCTCTTTTTCTCTCTCTTTCTCTTAGTACATACATGGTGTTAAATATAAACTTATCCTACACGCACACGCACGCCTTCACGCACACACATATACGATTAAAGTAAATACAGAAACCAATGATTAACAATATTGTTCCCAATCGTTTCTTTGAAACGTATTTGTTTTAAAGCGTAATTTGGAACATTTGCGAACGGACAATAGACAATCCACGAAATTTTTTCTTTCAAAAATATATATACACATGTGTATTTTGAATAATAAATTGTGATCAAAAAGGGACAGATCATCATCATCATCATCATCATACTATTGTTTCCACTAATTTTTGTATCTGCGTGGTGCGAGATTCATCACAGACATCATAACAAGATATAGAACTTAAATATTACAAATATAGATGCCAACGAATCAATCCGTCGTTAACTCATCTTTTTTTCATTTGTACAACCCCAATTATCTGCTGAACAATAATTCACATTTGCATAATTCATATATATTTTATAGTGTACATCTATACACATCCACTATTTCGATGAATACATAACAATGGATAATATAAGGGTATCTAATTTACAAGCAAATGTAAATATTCATAGTAATTTTATGCAATGTCAATTATTTTCAATATCACCAGCAAAGAAAAAGAGGCTGAAGAAAAAGAAAATTATTAAATACATGTTCTCGTATAAAAAACAAAACCTTAATAAAACTCTCCCCCCTTGCGAAAGATTTTTTTTAAATATCAATATTTATATGGTATCGTTTATGTAGTCATATTGTAAAATATTTGTATAGATTTATAATGTTGTTCTTGTAATAAAATCAAATTCCATTATGGCATAGAATGCAGTATTAATATTAAAAAGTAAGAAAGTTTAATATGTTTTGATTAAACTATAGCTCTAATCGTACAATCGTACAATAGAGCAAAGTTTTTATATCTCTCGATGATCTACATACATTTATCCAAAAAATACAAGAGCGTTTATATATATATATATTAGATTTTTACTTATATACAATAAAACGTATTATGTCAAAGTTAAGATCTTTTTTTTAAAGACAATAAATAAAAATTCAAAGAGAGTTAAGCACATAATAATAATAATATTAATAATAATAATAATAATAATAATAATAATAATAATATTAATAATAATAATAGTAATAATAATATTAATAATAATAGTAATAATAATATAGTAATAAGTTTCTTTCATATTTCTTTTTCTTTTTTTTCCTTTTCAACAATATCCTTCGTAAACCTTCGTTCCCCCTTATAAAAAAAATTTGACTCGAATTATTTTCCTATGTTTTTTCGACCTGCCAATACATTTTCACCGGTTCATGGCATATATATGTATATGTATTTGCATATATATGTATATATATATATATGCAAACATACATCTACACATACTCGCATTCGTCCATTCGTACACGCACACATAGAGTCTTTCATTTTTTCTTTCTTTTTTTTTTTTTTTTTTTTTTCTTTCTATCGTATAATATATCGCGTAAAGATTGTAAAGTAATGTTTCAAATACGATTTGATCTGACGCAGCGATCGGACATATTTAAGTTTAAATTGCGATTTAGAATGAACGACTTGTCGTTAAGACTAGATACGATCGTCCATTATTGTATATTAATCATTTGTTGCTCCACGTTTTAAAAATACGCAAGCGGGAATACGAACTCTAAGCATGCACTGCATCATCTCTTTGTTCGTTTTTTTTTTTTTTTTTTTATTATTTTTTTTTTTTGTTATTAAATCTTTCTTTACTTCATTTATCTTTTTTTTTTTTCTTCTTTCCTTTCTTATAAACCTTCCAACTAAAAGATTAGTAAAAATAAGTGTTGCGTTAACATTATCGAGCAAGAAAACATACAATCTGCTCTTCCCATTCTTTTCTTTTCTATTCAACCTAAATTTACAATCTCTCCATTACCCTAAGACCTCTTAGATGAATATCCCTTCGGTAATGTTGTGACCCGCACTTCCTTTTTTAATTTTTCATAATCCTTCAACCATTTATTATTATTTTGGTTCGCAAGGGCGCATTTTAAATAGATATTTATTTAATTCTTTTTTTCTTTCTTCTTAAATTCGCCAGTTGGCATAACGACGATACTTTGGCTCGAGATGTTTCTTCGTTTCCTCGAGTTGTTTTTTTACATCGTCGTCTTCGTCGTCCTCGTCCTCGTCCTCGTCCTCTTCATCATCTTCTTCCTCGTCCTCGTTACCTTCGTCGTCCGTGAGGTCAGTATTACTTCGGGCTACGAATGATAATTAATTAATATTCATTTTTGACGAAATAATACCGTAAATCAATCACAAGATAATTTATACATAATACTACTCGCGGTTCTTTTTATTTTTATCTAATTAATTTGAATTTTCTTTTCTAACAAGCCGAACTACCTATTTTTATTTTTTATTTCTTTTTTTTTTTTAAATATCTGGTACAGTAAAGTAAATAATTATAATTAAGAATATTATTAAAATTCACTTGATTTTATTAAAACTTAATTTAATTCTAATCGTCGGCAATACACAGATTTTAAGAAAAATAAATTAAAATATTAAACTTAGTTAACTTTTAATTATTGAAAATAAAATTCATTCTAATGCAGTTTTAAGGAGTAAACAGACTCGATCGTTTTGTGACTATCATGTGAAGATACATAATAAAATTATATTTTTACTTTATTGTACCAGCAATATGATTGTTTTATTAGCTTAATAAATGGAATTGAGTTTAGCTTGATTTTCATTAATAAAGGATATGTCTAAAAAATGATATGAATGATGAAAATGAGGGCCATATTACCCTTTGTGAATCAGAAGAAAAAAGAAAAAATAATATATATGCGGTCTCGATTAGTCAGGCAAAGACATTACTGTACGGTAAAAGCGTGACATAGAATAAAGGATTAATTAGAAATAAGAAATTAAGAAGCGAGTATATAGTAGTCTTTTAAAACGAACGTAGAAAATGATGGAACGCCAGCCAATCCAATTTTCTTCTGGCACAGTATGTATATATTTATTGAGGCACTATTTTAAAAGAATTATCGATATTCCACAATACGTTCCATCAAAATATATTTAGAATATGCAGCAATTAATTGGTCCCATCGACGACACACATTTTGCAGAAATTAAAATATGACACTTGTGTATAATATGATGAATTGCGGGCCTAATCAATCGTTGAATTTGTAAATAAAATAGATATGATGAAGGCATGTTATGCACCGAATAGTTAAATTTTTCGTATACATTGCAGAGCGTTCTACATACAGTATGCATTAGATATATCGAATCTTTTTGTTTTATTTTATTTTTATTTTTTCCAGCCTTCATGAATGCAAACAATAACATTGCCGTGTATGGTTTATGCATACTTAAAGATTTATGAAAAATCATTAAACTATAATGTCAATAATGTCAAAAGCTGCAGACAATAAAATTTGTTATCAATGAAATCAAAACTTGCAGAATTGGCATTTCTTTTTATTTTTCTTTTTTAAATTTCATTCTGGCAATGCATTAACGTTAGTATCCACAAGTTAAACAATAATTCATACAAACAATGAGAATGCATTGAAAAGTGATTTTACCCCTTAAAACTGTGACCTGATTATAGAATTATTTTAAATTAAGATATGCGCTTAGACAAATATCATTCGAACAACTCGTATCTTATTTAATCTTGAATTTGAAAATATGATTATTCCGCCGTATATATATGACTTACCTTGTAACATGAAAAACTACAGGCGGTTCAGCAACTATCCTATCATCTTCTTCAGAATTAGTTCCAACCGCCGTATTATTCGTGATTTCTATTCCACCTATCGAGCACGTAGACGTGACCACTGCGCATTTGACCATATCAAGATACGAATAATCTACTTCACTTACAGTGTCATTATTTCTTGGTTGTATTTGTTCAATAATATCAGATTGAAAATCTGTGAGATCATTAATGCGCTTACAAGGGGGGCATTCAGCGTTGTCATCTACATTGTTGGATGATTTGTTCTTTGTGATTTCGGTTTTAGTAGTATCATCTGTGCTAGGATTAACTTTAACGCATACTAATGAACATTCAGTTTCTATTCCGGAATCAACGCTTTCCTGGAAACTTTCTTTGTGTTGCGGCTGAACGACCTCTGGAATGTTATCTTCTGAAGTTGACAACAAATTGGATTCCTCGATTCCTGAATCTTGGCTATTCCTATGAATATTTTCGGGTTTTTCAATAATTAAAGTTGTTGACGAATGAGATGTCTGAGGTAGATCGAAAAATGAAGTTTCTATTTCTGGCGCGTTATCATTCTGTTGCCATACATCAGAAACTATACTAGGTGAAAGTGTTCCTTCGTCTTTAACAGAGTTTCCATAGTTAGATATATCGGTAATACAAAATATAAGATCTTCAGAGTCTGATTTTTCAAAATCTTGAAGAGTTTTTTTAACAGAGGCAGAAACATTATCTTTAGTCTGTGACAATATTACAGTTGGAAGTATAGTAAAGTCTGATTCCTTACCAGAAGGCTTATTTATATTATTTTCTATATAATCGTTAACTTTAACATCTTTAGATACGATCGGACATGCATCAACATTATTTGGCTTGGATAACAATGTCTCCTCTGTAATAAGATCGTTCAACTTATCCTCTTTCCATAAATCAACTACAGTATCCTCCTCCTCCGTGCAGATACTAGCAGTTGGATGTATTTGTGCATTAACATTATTAAAATCCTCAACATTATCTTTAGAAGTAAGACTTAATTCAGATATACATGATTTTATTTTACTATTTACAGTTGTACTCTTTGAATGTGGATCTATATCCACATGGCAAGTATTTGCTCCTATATCCTGACTCAATGAATCGTTCAAATCGATCCACTTTTCATTTTCTTCATTAACATTAACACTACATGTTTTGGTAACTTCGTTAGTAAAATTTTTCTTTTTTTCTACATTAATTTCTAATAGATTATGATTTATCATGGAAATATCATTTACACCATGGTTATTATAATCATCCACATGCACATTTGATGCTACTTTGTCATTCTTACAACAAGTATTAAGAAGCAAAGACTCTGCAACATCTTTTTCATAAGTAGTCTGCAAATTTACTGATTCATCGAGCATACTTACAATATTTACATTATCTATGACTTTTATATCACATGTCACGTTACAAGATGAAGAGATTTCATCACTAGTCAAATTAATACTGTCAGTCAAACTTCTATCACATACTTTTTCTATCTTTACAGAATCTATGTTCCTCACCGGTTCATATTCTATGGTTTCTTTCTCAAGAACATTTTCACTTACTTCTAAAACAGAGTATTCAGGTATATCCTTTAACTTAGGTATACATACAGTCATCTTGCTCTCTGGAACATTTATCGATGAAGCATTATGTACAGTTTTAGAGCAAGCTTTTACTACCACATTTAAGGTAACACTATTATTTTCTTCTGCTATTAAATCTCTGCTAGCATGCCCTTCATCTTTTAATTGGACATTATCAGGTAACGTTTGAATATTTAAACTAGATACACTAGCTTCATCTTCTTTATCGCTACTTAAGAAGTTTTTACTATCGTAACTGGATGATTCTACACTAGTATTATGTAATGGTTTTTCTTTTAAATTTTTCTCTTTTACTTTTTCTTCATTATATCCCTGATCAGGGTGCTTCGTTATTTGATTTGAGCACTTTTTGGATGACTGTTGTTCTGAGGCATTCGTATTAGTAGCCTCAGTTTTAAATGAAGCAAACATATTTGTTAAAGTTTGTATACTTGGTAATTGCGTTACATTTAATGACTTTAACGGTTTACTTTTAGTCGGTAAAGATATAATATCTGCAAATGTTCCAGAAGCATTACTTTTACAAATAGCTTTACCATCTTTAAAATACTGATGAAATTTATCGCCAAATGATAATACGCTATTTACACTACCTTGCAATAAATTTCGAAAATCTGTTTGACTGATATTCGATGATTCTGAAAAAAAATTACCTTTACTTTGAAACAAACTAGGAAGCTTTTCCAAACCAGAAGTGTGCTTCTGAATCGGAGGAGCAGTTTTATTTTCTAATAATGGAACTTGTGATTTTGCAGATAAAATATCTTCTACCGATTGCTGCTTATTTGGCTCTTCGTTATTTAAATCGATAAGATCAACTTTTTCGTTATTAACGCTTGTTTCGTCAATATTATCTTTCAAATCGATCTGTGCATCTTGTACAATTTCACTTTTATAATAATCAGTTTTCTTAAATATTAATTCCGAAGTATCTATTATCGTTTCTTCTTTTAGAGAATCACTTTGATTGTCTTTAGAATCTTCCTTATGTTCAACAGTATAAAGATTTATGTTATCTTGAGTATTAACTTCGCTAGAATTGTTACTAGCAGTGAAACATTCATTTGTACTCTGTTCATTTATATTATCAGATATATTCAATGGTTGTATACTATCATGTTTATTATTATTAATTGAAATCGTGCTAATTTCACTATTTATTGCAATTTCTTGTGCATCGTGTTTATTAATGGTCTCTTTATTTGTTTCTGTCTCTGATTTAAATATATTGTCTGAATCGTCCGAATCCGCAGACTCTACTGAATCGATTTTAAAGTTGAACCCAATGGTAACATTCGATTTAGATGATGCGAAAACAGACTTAGGTGTAGATGTACAACTTGATGATGATGATGATGATGATTCAACGAGTGACACACGAAACCTAGATGTTCCACTTGTGGAAGGAAAGAAACACGTGGACATTGGTCCTAGCGATGTTGGAGTTACAGGAGATGATGATGTTGAGGAATCTGTGGAACGTAACGATGCTTCTGAAACTCGAGACACCACAAATCGACTTCTAGAAGGACTTGGTATCGGGCTTGCGACAGGTGAGGGGATAGGACTAGGAGCCGGGGAACGGAGGCGACCCCCACTAGTACGTTTTGGTTCAAGCGTCGATCGCCCTGTGTCCTCGGTGGTTACTGAAGTCATGGGTGATGGAGAACATGGCAGTGTCTGACAAGTAAGCGAGATCTTACGGGAACTCGCGTTAAAGAATCTGCTATGATGTCTTGGACTTTCTGAATCCCCAGTATTCTCATTCAGCTGTTGATTTTCTTTATTTCGTGCACAATAACTTCTAACTTCCTCCAAAACATCCATATACTGATGTAATGTTCCGTCCTACAAATTATTTGGAAAAACCAAACGAATATTTATGTCCCAAAATAGTATGTAATTTAAATTTATTTAAACTACATACTATTTTTATTCGAGGCTTGTCATCTAAATCCAATTGTACGACACTCTTGTTCTTCTGCATTGCTGTGCTAAGAGCTTTCATTCCTGTCATCTGTATACTATTATCACGCAAATCTATCCTCTGTGAAAGCATACAAACATTAAAACATATTATCGAAGAGAGAAATTATCAAATATTATTTTTAATTAATTAGACATCACATACCTGTAAAACTTGATTATTTTCAATGACATCAGATAAAGCGATTATTCCATTACATGTCAGATCTGTGGATTGCATTCCTAATTGTAAAAGAATACGATTTTGTTTAAGCGAATCCTTTACAGTGATTAACATTTCACTGGTTAACATGTTCTGTCCAATATTTAAAGTTTCCAATGTTCTTGACAATGACTGTGTAAAAAATAAAAATATATTTCTTTTTACAAACCACCATGTAAAAAATAATTAAATAAATTTAATAACTTACAATAATACGAGAGAAATACGGAGATGATTTTTTCGTAAGGCGATTATTCCATAATATGAGTATACTCAATCCTTTGCCCTCTTTATCTTCTTGAACTTGATTAATAAGTCCTTCTAATAGATCATGCACACCATCATCTTGAATATTATTATTACTAAAAAAAAAGAAAGCAGACGTGTTGTATATATTCTTTTACTATTTAAATAATCTATTTTATAATATTGTAATTAATTTTTTAATTTTATCTACCTAATATCAAGTAATTGTAAGTGATTATTGAGCCTTAATAAAGATCCAAGCTGTATAGCATCGTAAAAATCAAGTCCATTGTCAGCTAAGTAAAGTTCTCTTATCCCTGTATTCATTTTCAGAGCTGTAACTGTTATGACAACAAATATTATAATTTCAATTAATATTAAGTGTTGTGTTAATATTATTAATTATAAAAACTTAATCTTTATTATCATTTTCTATTACATATGAATGATCAAATGTTCACTATGAAAGAAAACACTTTTTAAGTACGAGAAAAAGCAATAGTATCGAACAATGTTAGAACAAAAGATATATAATTAATTAGTAATTACATTAGTACAAAAATATTAAAAACAGATTAATTTTCTATACAGTTGCACTTAGAAAAATAATAGTGCATTCAACATCGATACACCAAGAGCCACATTGCAGAAAGAAGTTTTTACAAGCAAAAACATTGTTTGTTTTTATTATTGAATTAATAGAAAATAATATTAAAATAAATATAACGTAGAGAGGATTATTATAAATTTGTTGTACAATGCATTGGAGTAATATGTGGACCATATAGAAACACAAAAATAATATATATCTTGTGTAGTAATTAATAAGGTATAATAATAATATATAATAGTGTTATAATTTAGTTAGGATTAGAACCAAATTACCTTTTAATAGTTATTGTTTGTAAAATGACGAAAATAATAAATTGCAATATAATAAATACCTAGTGTGGCGATAGGTCTTCCTGAAAGTCCACAATTTTCTAATTTAAGGACGTGTAGATGGTAGACTAATCGTAATGCGCGGCTCAAAATAGTCATGTACTGTTCACTAAGCGTTACATCCTTAGCTTCAAGCTGTTCTAAACATTGGGTCTAGACACACAAAAAATGATTTTATTAATTATACATGGAATAATAATAATAATAATAATATATGAAGAAACAAAGAAAAAAAAATTCATCTCATACAACTTTTGCCACAATATATTGAAAATTATTATTTACTATTTATCTATTACTAAATTTATAATAACAAAACTATATATAGTATATGCAATTAAGAAACTACAAAAATAAAGTGTTGAAATATCTCCATTTTGCAATAACCGATATATATAATCGTATCTACCTTTTTGATCATGTGTGAACATGCTTGCCAACCACGAGCTCCGATATCCGAATTAGATGAAATATTCAAGTGCTTTGCAGATTCATAATATTCTAGCATATCAAATAATATTACAGAACTCTGTAACGAAAATTTTTAATTAATAATATGCAATAGGTGTCTGGACAATATTGGGTAAAAAGAGAAAGAAAAGGAGAAAATTCAAATTTGTTAATACCTCATCGTTTAAAAATGTAGCTTCCAAGTCAATTTTTTTAAATTGAATTCTTTTAAGAATTTCTTCTAATGTTTCTGAATTATTTACATCCAAATTAATTCCATTTAATTTAAATTCATTATTACGTTCTTCTGACAAATCCCAACTCTAGTTTAAAAAATTTTATAATTCATATATGTTTCTTCGTTGTTGATAATGTAACAGATTATCAATGGTTGACACTACAAACTAGCTATACCTCTAATTGAGCTAAAACTTTTTCCAATGGCTCAGTGTTGTGCCGTTGGCAGGATTCCTTATATGCTTTGATCAAGTCCTCACGATTCACATTTTCAGCTGTGAACAAGTATTGATATTATATTGAAACTAAAAAAAAGGATTAAATATAAGAACAAAGGTATTTCACTTGAAAAAACAGAAACAATTTTTTATTGTTAGACACATTAAAAGGAACACGTGTAAAAAAAATAGAATATGTAATTGTATGTATAAATACAAAACTTATCGCATTTCCAATTCAATTATACAAACTCTATCGTATAATCAACTTACCATTTTTAACGATAATACTTTACATATCCAAAATGTATAATTAAATATATAAACCTATATATTGATATATTTAAGAACAATTTGTTATTCTTGTACCAATGTTATGTCATTGAAATTAAATATGTCAATAATAAATATGATCTTAAATACTACAAAAAAAAATCTAAAATATATACATTGCATATATGATGCTGCAAATATATGACAAATTTATATTACTTCAACTCATTTGAGATCAAAATTGAAATGTACCTTAGATAAGTATAATAGACATACTTTAACTCTGCATCAAACTTATAATTAGTACATGGTTCTGATTGTGAAATCCTAAACATCCTTCTATTGGCACAGTCTATAAAAAAGTCTGATAGCTTAGTGACAAAGAATAAAGCGTAGAGGTAATTAAATACTATATATATATATATTGAGATCAAAATTGAAATGTACCTTAGATAAGTATAATAGACATACTTTAACTCTGCATCAAACTATAATTAGTACATGGTTCTGATGTGAAATCCTAAACATCCCTATTGGCACAGTCTATAAAAAAGTCTGATAGCTTAGTGACAAAGAATAAAGCGTAGAGGTAATTAAATACTATATATATATATATATATATAATATATAATATATAATATATAATATATATAAAAATAAGATTTAATAAATATACATAATTATTATTAATAATAATAATAATAAAAAGTACCTTTTTATTATTATGTAATGTAGAAAATTTGATCTTTTCTAGAAAATTTCAAACCTTCGAGTTCACATCAATGGTATAAAAATATAATCTTGAATTATAAGTAAAACTTCAATTCAACAATCAACGATAAATATTTAATAAAACAATGTTTATTAAATTCATTTTTCAATTCATTTTTTTAAAGTATATTAGTACAACACATGGAGTAACTTGCACAATGTTTTTTTTGTTATAAGAAAAAATACATAGTTTTTAATTAATGAATTTTACAAGATACAATCGCTAGATTAATCCGATCTTAATTACTTCATTTTTTTAATATATAAAATTAATTTGTATGTTTTCTAATATTACAATTAGTAAACATTATATATTGTATATTATTTATTTATTCGGATTATTTATTATTCAGGTTATTATTGTTCGTAGTCATATTTTAACTTTTTTACAACCTATGTCGTAACAATAATGGATTAACAGATGGATAAGAAAGAAGAAACCATTACGTTAAGTGTGTATAGAGTTCCTAATAATAACAATGTAATAATAAATTGATCGACGATTTAATTTTGATATTACTACAACGGATTGTAATGATCCTGGATAATTAAGTTAAAGAAGAAAAAAAAATTATGATTATAAGAGAGATAATAAGAGATCAATTGTATTACAATAAGGACATTAATATTATCAGTAGTAGTATTATACCAAATAATTATCTGTTATTTTCAACTATGTTAACGAGGCAGATAAGTGATAAGTAAATGTAGTCTTCGATGAATTTTCTACATGAAAAAGTTAGACTGATACTTACTGAGAAATCATCAAGAGGACACTGTTAGAATGTAATAATGATGAGACAGATTTAAAAAAAAAAAAAAAATAAAAAAATCTTATACTTACATGCCTCTTCATTTAAGATCAAATATCATGTTGAAGAATGATTGAAAAAAATGAAAAAAAAAATATATATATATTAAAAAAAATATGAATAAAAATAAGAAGAGAGAATAAATGATTGTTCTCACCGTGTCTCCAAGGATTAGGCGGCTCCAAATACCCCGTAACCAAATTCACGTCATTTGTTGGGAAACTCACTCGTCGAGGAGGCCATTTCTTCGTATACGCCAAAGCGCTTCTTATTTGTCTACCATCAATCCATATGTATGGGGAGAGCGGAACATTGCCAGTACCAAATCGTGGCCTTCTAGGAGTGTATGATGATGTTGTCGTCGTCGCCGTTCTTGTAGTAATTGTTGTGGTCGTGGTCGACGTCGTCGACGTCGTCGTCTCCTTCGTCGTCCTCGTTGTCGTCCCCGTACTTTCCGTTGATAGAGGAACATTAGGTTTGTCCTCAGTGTTCAAGGTCGTAAGCGAATTCTCGCAAATACGCGTACTCGAATCCGCTCCTTCGCTCATACTTCAAAAAGTCTCTAACATATTTTTTCGATCGAAATTACACACTTTATGCACTAAACACACAGGGACAGACAGACAGATAGACAGAAAGATGCACGGACGCACGGATGCACGCACCAAGCACCCAGGCACGCACGCACGCACGCACGCACGCACGACGGACGAAAAGTCACGCACTCGACGCACTAGATCAACGGCACACTAACACTCACGCACACACCGTCAGCGACCTTTTACTCACTTTAATATCAATATTCAGGGGGAGACCCGCTTATTACAACGTGCGCTACAGAAGATGAATTATTAACTGTTCGCATTCAGATCGCCATTTTTGTTGCCATTTAACAAGTTGGCAACCTTAGAAATTCAACTTACCCCAAGCATACGTGAATAAATCTGTTCACTTCGAAATTCGCGCCATCGAACTAGCGAATTTTTTTTCTCTATTCCTTGCGATTAATCCGTAAGGACCAATAGTATTCTTAGGGATTTCGAACTAACTAATGGTATTCTTTACAAATAATCCATATCAATCAATAGTATTCTTAGGGATTTTAAACTGACCAATGATATTCTTAGTGATTAAAAATTGACCAATGATAATCGAAGATGGTTCAATCGATATTTCAACGATTCGAAGTTTATAAAAAATATAGTATTCATTTATATCTAATTATATTTATATATATTTATTTTAAATAAATCATCTTATTAATATCCTTGTTTTACTTGATATTGTGATTGATTAAATGCATTGATTTATATATACAATAGTTATCGATCAAATTGTACTTAAAACAAAAAGAACAAAATTTAGTCGATGACATCATATGAATACTTGTCTTTACGTCACATTATCCTTTGCGTTAAGTATTACAGCGTCTATTTGAAATATGTCTATATAAGGTATAAGCAACTATACTTATTTCAACGTTTCTCGAAACTGGCTTACTTTAAATGTAGTATATTCTTTGATGTATATATATATTTCCTTTGTTTCTATAAATAAACATTTGACAATTCATCAAAATCATTATTATTAACAGATTTTCTGTGGTGTTTATTGCAGTTATAATTTTAACATTTAATTTTACATACAAAAAAAAAAGAAAAACATGGAGACTATCATACAACAAAAAGTAATTGAAGTTACTAATAATGTTGAGAAACAATTGGATGCAGAATTAGAAAGATTGGATAATTTGGATATTAATGATATTGAGAAATTAAGAGAAAATCGTTTGCAAGAACTTAAAAAGTTACAAAAACAAAAACAAGAATGGCTTACTTTGGTATTTATAACATCGACAAGAATCCCATTACATTGATAACATTTTGATTTCATATATATATTTATATATTTTAGGGCCATGGAGAATATTCAGAAATACCAGATGAAAAGGAATTCTTTGAGATATCCAAAAAATCTCAAAATATTGTATGCTTATTTTACAAAGATGATTCGCCAAGATCTAAAATTGTAGACCATCATTTCAAAATTTTAGCAAAGAGGCATTTGGAAGCTAAATTTTGTAAATTAAATGTCGAACGCTGTCCATTTCTCACCGGTAACTTATAACCTATTTAAAAATATTAATATCTTTGTTATTTTATAATGGATATCAATAATAAACTATCCATATACTTTTCAGAACGTTTACGAATAAAAATCATTCCTACAATAGCGCTTATAGTAAATGGAAAAACTAAAGATTATATTGTCGGTTTTACTCAATTGGGTAATTGCGATGATTTTTCTACCGAAACATTAGAAGTTAGAATTGGTCAATCTGGAGCTATTAATTGTAGTGATGATATAATATATTCTAACAATGCTAGGAAACCATATTTGTCTCACGTAACAAAACCTAAAACTATTAAAGGCCACGAATCTGATGATTCCGATGAAGATTATTAAGCATATGATTATTATTAATACATATATAAATATATATATGTTTTATTTACATGAATAGTTTTAACGTTTATATTTTGAAAATATTTAATGTATGTAATAATAAAAATGTTCGATTATTTTCTATTGAAATCTTAAATAAAAATATTTGTTTCATTTGTATTTCATGTCTTATATGGTATTAAAAATGTATCCTCATTCGTGATGTATATTTATTACTTTATTTATATTATTATTTGGTGATAACTATATTATGTATTAATCTGCAATCAAAATTTGAATATGCCAAGTTAATGTAGCATACTAGTCCTACGATTATATAAAGAATATATTTATATATATATGTATATATGTATATATTTATAAGTATCTTAATTAATTAAATAGGACGACCAAAATTTATAAATATTAGAATGATATAAAATATTATTTTTCTTTATAATAAATGCTAAGAGAAAATGACTCTCCTGAAATTTTTAATCGAATGAAATTATTTTTATGAATTATTTCATGGCACACATTTGTAATTGATATATGTGTTATTTGTGTGCGTTGCACATAACATAATAAGCACACAAGCTTTTTCTAAGTACATACATAAATTTAATTTAATAATTTATATAGTTATTTACTTCGTTAAATAAATAAAGCAATAATGTCAGGAGTAACGCATAGAATACAATATTATGCATACTATTTATGGTACACTGAATACTATTCTTTGAGGAGGAAGAAAAGACAATGATTGATGAAAACAAAGTCCACAACTTTTTTTATAAAAAATAAGATTATAATGAATTGAAATTAATTTGTTTTTTAATTATTTACTATCATACGAAATGTTACGTATAATAAATTTAATAGAAAATATTTTCGTTCAATCTTAAATTAATTATTACTCTGATATTTATAAGTAATTTTGATATTACAAAGGCTACGATTAAATATATTTATATTTATATAACAACTGCATGTAACATAAAAAGATAAAAAAAAAATAAAAAAAAAAAATAATGAAAAGTAATAAAATATACTTTATAGAATAATGACTTAACGATTAGACTTATCTATATCTTATATAATATTGATCACAATTATTATACTTATAGATATTTTGTACAGTCACACTGTTAGTAATTTATTTGTTTAATGATTATAAATATAATAGTATGATCTTTTTAAGAAACATAAACAAAACTTAGTTTTAAAAGAAAATATTAATAATAATCTACTAACCTAAACTTATACACCTGGTCAAGTTTCTAATTATTCGTCAACGTATATAACATATATTATTATATTAAATTTCTTTTTTTCAATTAATATGAATCAATAATGACATACATGGACAAGAATGTATGTTTGCTTTTCATTGAGTGTATTTATGGTATGTGTACTGCAAAATTTATATATATATGATATATATATATAATTGTATCATACAATTTGAGCAATTATTATATTAATTGATTCAAACAAATATTGAATATCACTTTGGAAACTATTAATCATATTATATATAATAATAATATATTCAATACAAAGGTATCACCTATGAATGAATGTAAATTTAAATTTAATAAATGACTAATTTACTATTTATATAATGTTATTATATGAATACTTGAAAATATACATATTTTTATAATATATACAGGCTGTTTTAAAAATCATTTAATATTTATTCAGCACATAGAAGACATTATACTGAGTGAGAAAGTCTTAGTAAAAAGTTTCAAAATATAAACATAAGACTTTTTTTACTTAGTAAAACGTGTGCTGTATAAATATTGAATGATTTTTTGAACACCCCGTATATTGTAAAGCTTTTACATTTTTTAATGTTATATATCTTTAGTCATATAAATTATATACGATCATAAGCAAATTAATATAGCAACAAAAATCTGAGGAAACACATCTCTTCTATAATAATAAAATAAAAATGAATTTAAGTTTATCTGAATAACGAAAATATAAATAAACAAATTCAGTAAAATATATCATATTTTTCATTTAAATAACCTTTTTTTGTAAACTGACGAAGAATACATCGTGGATTAATATTGCATTAAAGACTAACAATTTTTGTTATAAAAGATTCGTAATTGAAAATTGATATTATACATAATCACTGATTGATATACATTACTTTGTTTTTACATACTTTTGACTTTAAAAAAGTAATCAAAAAATTCTATAATTAACTGAGAAAGCATTTTGTCTATATATATTATTTATCTACATGGTTAGTTTCTCGTATCAATTGATTCTTTCTCATTGAAATGAGATATTAAAATGAATTAATAAAAATGTCTGCATTATAATCAATTAATGCAAATGTGTGTGCTTTTCTCATGGATACAAATACTTACTTTACCAAACTAAATTATGAAATTGTCTTCTACTTAAATCAATCCTAAATACCTAATCAAATCCTAAATAAAAGATAATATATTGACATAATAATATTACATTCATTCATATATTCACATTATTATGTTTTCATTAATGAAAACAAGTTTGACCAACCACTTCAAATACAATTTGCCTCAATGTATATATAGTTTTATATCCGAGAGAGTCATAGCATTATGTGTCTTCTACCTCTAATACGATTTACCAAATTACAGATCTTAAGTGCAGGTCCAAGTTTTAGCCCCATGTATTTCATCATCATATCAGAATTCAGAAGAAGTAAAGCCTTTCCATCAATTTCCTGAAAATAATTTTAATAAATCATTGTTACTGCTCTTTTTTAAGTTTTAAAGAAAGAGACAAAACAAATAATAAAAATTACATGTTTCCTAAACAAATCCGCATACTGCCCCAATGCAGGATCTGTTAGGGCAATATAATGTATAACATCTTCAATGGTCCATTCAGCCGGTTCTGTAGAGAGCGTACGATTCGCTGCATTTTCTGATTGAGTAGTTGATGTTGCAGCTTCCAATTCTAAAAATATTCAAAAATTTGGTAACCACATTTAATTTTGATTAAATGTTAATTAATAATCATAACTTTGTTATGCTAAAATATGCTTACCTGGAAGCGATTTGCGTAATTGTTTTGCTGGTATAGGACATGTAAGAGTTGTGTTATTTATACTTTGCACAGATTGTTGGGCTTGTTGCGTAGACGATGAAAGATTGTCTTGATTTACAGACGACCATCTTCGTTTTTCGTCATTGTTGTTATTAGTCGTTTCTTCATAATTAGTAGATTGTGGCTGCTGTTGGGTATTCGGGCATTTAATACAGGGTTCTTTTCTTCTGGATAACATGTGCTCGCACGCACAAAGATCTTCGAGTTGTCGCCTGATATAAACATAAAAATCCTCATCTTCCATAAATATAGGTAACCTAACAGAAGTAGGTTTACTTTCTAGAATTAAATTGATATTTTCTCCTTCGCCACGTTTCAACAAACTTAACATTTGTCTTGGACTCATCGCTGCCATGAGAAATGCTTGGAAAATATCTCTTGTGACGCTTAATATAGGACCTGTACCAAATTGTGCTGGCATGGCTTTTACCTTACGAGGGTCGAAATAAGGACCACACGTACAATTGTGATTTACATAAATAGTAACTGTAACATTATAAAATATGTTATTTGTATATTGTTCTATTAATTGTTTATTTGGAAAAATTGTATAAATACCATTGCCAAGAGGATCCGGTTTAGTATTAGCTGTACTAGTGTCTGGTTCTGTAGCTGGTTGTGGAGGTGGACTTGAACCAGCTGGACTTACCAGTGCAACTGCTGGTTCTCCGTTAGCACCACCACCAGACACTGCCATTACTGGCAAAACATTACTTGTTCTTGATTTAAATCTGTTAGGACCTGTTGCTGTACAAAATAAATGCTTATGTAATTATTATAAATACAGAAAATAGGAAATAATTAATTGTTTTTCCTTTATAAATCAATTATTGTATAGAATAAATAAAAATAAGTAACTTACATTTTTGTCTCGGTGGTTGTAGTGGATGTCCACTTTTAAAACACCATCCTGCAGGAAAGATATCTCTAGAATCAAAGCGACACCAATAATCAAAGGCTCCACGCCAACCATCAAAGGTTATATGAATCATATCATCTTTCACAGCACCAACAGTAGCAGTACATATTAGTTGTGGATTTTTTTTATCTATAGCTTCCAATTTATGTCCAACTTCAAACATATTAGAACGAGGTGTCTTTGGTTCACGTTTAAATACTTTAGCAGGTGCCATTTCAGCTCCATTTAATGTTTTTAATAAAAACATTGGCCAACTGGAAGCATTCATACGGAAGCCCAGAGGGGGTTGAAGCATACCACCTGATTTTTCACAGTGTCCAATTGGATGAATTTCGTTACTATCAACTAAACGCCAAAAGTCATTTTTGTTATCAGATCCATCAAGCCGTAGTCTTAATCGAGGACCAAGGACACCAACTACCGTTGCAATACAAGTCGATGTTAAATTACGAGGATCTAAGGCCTCTAATTTCATACCCATTTTAAATTCATTCGTTGGCGGTACTTCGTGCTATGAAATATTTTAAATAATATATATTATTTGTGGACAGAATTAAATCTAAATTTATATATTTGTTTGTCTTTTAATAATACTGCATACCTGTTTAAAGCATTCGATAGGTGCCGCAGAACTATTAGTTTCTTTCAAATAAAGGTCCCAATCAAAAGTTTGATATGTTTCATATTGAAATGGACCGGTCGAAGTAGATGGCGGATGGGATGCATTGGTATGATTATTTGCATGATTGTAAACTTGCGTCGCGGATGCTACACTGTTATTATTTGATAAGTTAGATGGAAGGGGAGAAGGTGCAGGCGATGATTGATCCTTATTACCTAAAATAATAAGATAAGTTATATAATCTCATATGATAAATGATTAAATACATTCTCTCTATAGTACATCTAAGTATATCTTTAATATAATTTTTTCAATATTATTCTATTAGTAAAAAATAAAAAACCAAATACTTTAAGTTACTAACTTTTTTTCATTTCAACTTGAGCTTCCTTCTTTTGATGTCTATTAAGGCAAAAAGATGAACAGAAATCTTTAGTAGGACCATCTTTCTGTTCTAATTTGACTGATGTACCTCTGATAACATTATCACATTGTACGCAAGCACCGCGTACATAAGCTTTACGAAATTCTGATAGACAAGTTTCTGAACAGAATTCTTTTTTCCCATGTTGAGTGGGAAGAACATATTTTAATGGTTGTTTGGTCTCTCCACACCACGTACAAGAATTTTTGGACTTAGGTGGTCTTCCAGGACCTGTAATATATATAATAATATTAATAACAATATTCATAAATGGACAAAACTATCATACATACGTATCATATAAATTAATACATTTTTCTGATAAATTAATTACTAGAAAAAAATATTTTATTTGCAAGATATTCAAATCTTAGATATCGTACATAGAATAACTGTAAATTAATAACGAAATAAATTTTCTTATGAAGAGAACGAAGAAAGGTTACTTTGGATAATTAAAAAAACGTACCTCGCATTTTATTTTGTGTTGACGACATGTTTGAACATAAAAAAATAATGATGAAAAATTAAAATAAATGCACCACAATGCTAATATATCCTAGTAATTAAGGTCATCTTCGTGTCCATTAATGAAATAAATTTTGGAGCACATACACCGAAAGATACGATATATTTAACAAATAAACACTTTAATATGTAATAGAAAATACACGCTATTGTTATATACGCGAATGAGATACTATTTTCTTATAATTATCGGTGTTAACAATAACTTTGTATGCACTATTCACAATCTTTTCATTCGAATCAAAATAATACTCTCTGAAATACAAGTTATTGTGCCAATCCGCCATATTGCTTTGATTTGACCGCGCAATCCACAGGCAAGATCTAACGTAGATTTGAAATGTTCAACTAAATGTCTTCTATGTGTATTCACAAATATTTACATTTATAAATATATATAGATATATATATATATATATTTAATCCTTTAAATGAATTTTCCCCTTTTTTTTATTTGTAAATAATTTTAACATCTTAATATCTTTAATTACTAATATTTATATTTACAATAAATTATAACGTAATAAATGAAACATCTATTTTTGAGGATGGTAAATACCAATTCAGTTCTCGCCACCAAACACAGATGGCATTAATGTTTCTATTTTTACGAATGAGTCACGTTATAACCAAATATTCATGGTATAAAACATATTCAGGTTATTTAATAGATAATAATGTTTTTAACAAATGTATTGTTTAAGAAAGGAAAGAGCAAGTAAGTATTTTTTTTTATTAATATACTAATAATAAAATATAAATAGTATTTAATATTAAAATACACATTATTTGTGTGTAAATAAGTTATTTGACTAAAAAATGCAATTAATATTATTTACTTTTAACTAATTTATTTGTTTGTTTTTTTATCTATTTTAGACAACTCTTAGTTTTAGTAGAAAGTGTAATAAGCGGGCATACAAGGCATATGATTAGAGAAAGACTAGCTGATAAAATAGAAGTTATTAAATTTGATCCGTACAGTAAGTTCATAAAATAAGAATTCTCTTTTATAGTTAATAATAAATTAAAATAAATTAATTTAAGATAAATAAAATAAATTTTTATATACATTGATCTAATTCTTTTTATTTTTTCTTTGTTTTTTAGTTCAAAAAATGGCAGTCTACAAAGAGATTAAAAAAGTACACGGTATTAAATAATAAAACCAAATGTTGAATATTGATTTAATTAATAATAATAATAATAATAATAATAATAATAATAATAATAATAATAATAATAATAATAATAATAAATATTAAATGTAAAATATCTTTTATGTACTTTATTATATTAATTATTCTATGATAATAAATTCTTATATGACATGTGAATACAAATAATCATCATTTGTTACCATCACTCATTTCCATTTTTCTTCCTTTTTTTCTTCCTATTTTCTTTAATTCTTATCAAATTATACAAAAATTAAAAGAAACAAAAGATTAAATTCAAATTTGAGTTATTATCACAGCTTCCTTTAAAAAAAATTATCAATTGTATTATAAATATCTGCAATAATATTTTGCAATGTCACGTATATTTGTAGATACTGTAATTGATTGGTTGGCACAAAACTTATTTTAAAAACAAATGAAATCGTTCTTTTCAAACGTTAATTAAATAAAATAAATAAAGAGATAGAAATGGGAAAATATAATTAAAAATCTATATTTTAAATAATTAAATGCATTTAAGTAGATTGATATTAAAATTATTAAATTCGAATAAATGTAATAGTTATTGATAAGTTTTCCTATGTTATCGACAGAGTATATCAGAAGAAATTTCAGCGAATGATATTGATTATGCCATTGGACGAAACCAACGCTCAAAGAATACAAAAACGAATAAGAAAATAAATTTTTGTGAAATTATTTCAAAAGAAAAGGAATTGTCATTAAACGAAGTTAATTATAATATATTAGAAAATGTCTTTGTCAAAGGTTAGTCAAATTATTTTGATCAAATATTAAAAATGTATTTATTTAAATTGAATTTTTGTATAACAGATTGAGTTTGCCGTTGACATGACTTGTCAAAAATGCGTTAATGCTGTACGAGAGAGTTTATCAGATTTGAATGATATTCAAAATTTAGATATTTCTTTGGAACGTGGAACAGTTGTTGTTGAAACTAATCATCCGTTTACCTTGATACAAGAAAAAATAGAGAAATCTGGAAAGAAAGCTGTTCTCAAAGGATATGGAGGTAAACTAAACGTTGCATATATGTGTTTACCAAACGCATGTATGCACCCAATGGGTTAAAAACAATAATATAAATGTAGAAAATATATACAATTGTAATCAGGGCGTATAAAAAGAAATTATGCAAACTAATTCTCTTCTTTCTATAAAGTAATAACAATTATAATAATACTGCAATTCAAATCAGATATATGATTAATAAATATTTTTATAGAAAACAGTTATAGCGCAGTTTCAATGTTAGGAGGTAACTCTGGATATAGCATAAGCAATGATATAAAAGGTGTAATAAGATTTGTACAAACTCCAGAAGGTTGTATAATAGATGGAACAGTTGATGGACTTGAACCTGGACAACACGGTATACATATACATGAATGCGGCGATATTTCTAATGGATGTGAAAGGTATTACAAAATACTTTAAAAGTATTTCACAGTTTTCAAATATAGTGATAGCTATATACTTATACACTTGAGAAATTTATATTTTATAATTATGTAACTATATATATATACATATATATATATATTTATTTGTAATATTTTGTCAATTTTATTCCTTAATAGCGTGGGAGAACATTTCAACCCTCATAATAGCATACATGGTGGACCTGAAGACGACATATCTAAAAAGGTAAAATTACAATGAGATATACAGAAAAAATGATCTCTACTTTACAGATTTTATTTTATTTTAAATTAATTTTAAATATAGTGATGTTTTCTTCTTTATAATAGCACATTGGTGACCTTGGAAACATAGAGGCAGACAATGATGGAAGAGCTTTATTTAGAAGAATCAATAAATTTCTTCGAGTGCCAGATATTATTGGAAGATCACTTGTTATCACTGACAAACCAGATGATTTAGGAAAAGGCAATAATCAACAATCGATAATAGACGGAAATAGTGGAAAGAGGTAAAAAATATAATATTGCAAGTATTTTATATCTTATTTTCATTTTTTTATGTTATCATATTCTTTCAATTAACTGGAATTATTATTTTCTTTTTTCATCTGTTAAAAATATTTATTAATCATATGTGTTAAGAGAAAAAGATCTCATCTAATTTGTGTGCAATGTAAAAAAGGAGTTCATTTATTAATATATTTATAAATATTATTTTTCCATCCAAAATGAACTGGTATCTGAGAATGCATGTGAAATTTCTCCCTGAAACGGTTAAGGTCGCCATACAAAAAACAACCATTCAAAATATAATACACACTCAATGAACTCTTAAAACATTGAGAATAAAGAGCGATCATTTCTTGTTTTCTTATTGTAGATTGGCTTGTGGAATTATCGCTCGTTCATCTGGTTTATTTCAAAATACAAAGAAAATATGTGCATGCGATGGCCTAACTATTTGGGATGAAAGAGAACGCGCTAATTCTAATCAAAAAGAGTCTACAAAATACACGAGTAATAAAATATGTATGCTATGTTAAAATGAATTATGAGACTTTAGAACAATTTAGTTACTAGTCAAACTGCATTAGCTTTATTTAGAATTATATATATATATAATTATATTATTATATAATTTTGCTGCTTTTTTTCTTCTATTTCTTCTTTATATTTTTATACATAATTATAATAAAATATTTTTAATCAAGTAATTATTATATATTTTTCAGCGAGCCTTTAAATACACCTGTGGATTACATTCCAATTATTGACAAAGGGATATATGATATATTCCATTTGATCTAATGTGATATCATAAAGAACGATTTACATGTAAATACTTTGTAAATAATGTGTGGCAATTTTCTTTTTCGTTCTATAACGAAGTTATAATAAACGAGGATAATAAGTATCTTACGATTTGAAGCTGAAATTAATAATTTTAAACGAGAAAAAAACACGAAATTAGAAGTTGAGATAACTTTATAAATTATAAAGTGTTTGATTAATTATTAAAAATGGGTCTACCAGGCTTGACAAGTTATATTCAAGATCATGCAGAATATTTTCTTCAAGATTATGAATTACGTGATACGTTCTTGGTTATCGATGGCACTAATCTTGCGTATCAAATATTTTGGAAATATACGAAATTTAATGAAGCATTTGGAGGTGATTATGATGATTACGCTAATTGTGTTAAAAATTTCTTTGTAAATCTAATGAAATGTAAAGTAACACCATTAGTTCTGATGGATGGTAGTTTTGAATCTAGAAAAACAAAGACTGCAATGTCTCGTTTATATGATAGATATAAATCGGCACTTATTCATTTTCCTTACTTTATATTTGATAATTTTAAAATACGTACTTTCTGTCCTACTTTATTGTTTCACGTTTTTAAGGAAATTCTGAATGAAATGAACATAAGATATGTACAATGTTTATTTGAAGCTGACAATGCCATAGCTGGTGTTGCTAAACTTTTACAATGCCCTGTACTTAGTCTTGATTCTGATTTTTTTATTTATGGATCAATGTACATACCGTTCTGTACATTGAAACAGACACGAAAAGATACAGAATGGTCAACAGTATGTTCAATTTATAAAATAGAGTCTTTATTTAATATGTTTAAGGGATTGGTTGATTGGAAGTTACCCTTAGCTGCTATGTTGATTGGAAATGATTACATAGAGTCACGGGAATTCGATGTTTTGTGCAAAGTTATACGAAGACAAGTAATAAAGAAAAAATTACGTTGCAATAATTCAAATCAGTATCGCATACAGGCTATATTTCAATGGTTGGCTCAACAAGAAATAGACACTGTTATATCTGAAATAATAGATTTTGTACATTTGGATAGTAGAATACGAATACTTAAAATAATGGAGATGATCATAAATGAATATCTCAATATACCAGAAGATATACTGCTTCAATTGGGTTTTTCCAAAGAAACTATTAATAATATTACCTCTGCAAGAACAGAATTTGATACGATTCCTAGAGATAATATAATTAGTGCGATACATCTCCTATTAAAAAAATACGAAAATGCGAAAGGTTTTTCGTTTAAAATTGTACAGGAGGATATTATTAATCGGTTACCCCATTGGTTTATCGCAGAATATTCTAAAGGTTTTTTCCCAAGTTATTTTGTAACTTTATTAGCGCACAAAAAGTATTTGTATCATGCACAAGTTGAAGATTATAATCAACCATCAAGTATATTTATGAGCAAAAAGATTATTGATGTTATATATACATTACTTATAACAGGATTTGAAAAACCAAAAAAAGACTCATACATTTTAACTAGAGGACTACCAAATAATAAGATAATTCAATATTCATTAGAATACCTTGATAATATTGGTATTGATAAAACTCCATCTCTTTCCGATCTTAGAGAAGTCCCATTAAATATAAGAAAATACATTTATGATAATACTTAAAATATAAAACAATATGATCTTGTGAATAAATTTCCTCAAAATTGGAGATTGTATATTACTGTAATAAAATATTGGATAGATAACTTATCATTATCATCTAATATTCATATATATGCGTTACTCTTTGCAATGTTACAACATATTATTCATCTAAAAATTGGTTTTTATAAATCAATTACATCATTTAGATCAAAATTCAGTAATCAGTTACAAGTATTGGAAAGAATCACTCAATCAAAACAACAAGAAATTAATGATTTGTCAATGGTAAATGAAGAAATGAAAGTTACAGACTTAATAAATCAAATTAGAGAAATAGATCTTTCTCCGCAGTTACTTGAAGAAAAGAGTATTACAGAATTAATAAATGAAATTACGGAAACTGATTGTTTAATGTTAGCGCCATTTTTTATATCTTATAATGACATCGACCCGAAAGTTCAAAAAAATACAAAACTATATAAACCGAAGATTGTTCATATATTCACACAATTTCAAAATTGTTTGAAACATAGTATCGATTTGAATGCGTTATTGGGTCATCCATATGAAATTCCAAAACTCTCTAACATGTTTAATGGTACTTTGATATATAATTTATATGTTAGTTTTAATAAACGTAAAAACGTTGAAGATTATATTAAACTAAAACTTCAGAATTCTCCAAGTTTTGATCGTCTATTTAATGCAATTTTAGCTCAAGCTAAGTTACTTTTTAATTTTCACGCAAATGTTACTACAAAACAAAATAATGATAATTGTTAATTATATTATGATTATATTTTTAAATATAGGGATATATAAGATTTGATAATTCTATATGAAAAATTAATTGTAAGTCGAAAATGTACAATAAAATTGTATTCATAAGAAAAATAAATTTTTAAATTTGTCAAGTACACGTGTACTTTTTTTTCATTAATAGTAAAATAAAATATATCTCTAGAAAGAAATAAAAGAAAAATATTCTTATATAATGTAATAAAAATTCTAAAGTGAAGTGAATGTCGTTTCAAATGTATTAGCATCTTGTAGTAATGTCGGAATACAAAATTGATCATGTCCACATTTTGCTATTAATCCAATACGTACGGCATGCTTTAACTTTGGAATAATTTCTATTGTAATTGTTGTGTTATCAACCGGATAATGCCTTATCAAATAATCTATTATTAATTCAGTGTTAACAAAAAGCTTTTTCATTTGTAAGACTTCTACAGCATTTCGTATCATTTGCGGAGTTATCGGTATTGATCCTTGATTTATTTTAGAATAATCTGGAAACAAAAATAATGTTATCTTTTACATACATATGATTTACAATCTGCATATTTGTTCACACGCAATTAAATTCAACCTTGTGTTTTATGCATTATTATAATGTTTTTTTTTTAATTAAATGATGTTACAAATTTTTTTTATTAACAACCTATGAATTTGACAATCCAAGGGATACTGACATATATATACAGGATGTAAACTTTATTACCTGGAATAATTTCCATTGTTTTTGATTTTAAAGAAGAAATACTTAGAATAATGTACTATTCGAGGCATACATCATTTATATTTATAAGATTTATAAATCTTAAATGAATTTGTTTATTTGCATAATAAAGTGATCATGTACAATAATAATTTTTCTTACATAGATGCAAAAGACAAAGTTGAGGAAATACAACATTAAAAACGATAATTCTTGTATGTATATTAAATACTACTTAGAATATTTATAGTTATAATATTTATAGTACTATTATCAATGTATACAAAACATAAATAGTTCAGTATATATGTATGTATGTATACACCCTCTAGGGTTTATAAAGGCTTCATTTCTTTTTTCATGCTTTACAAAGCTTCCATACAGTAAAAGTAAGAAATATTAATAATATAATCAAAGAAATAATATAAATCAAATACAGATAAAAGTAAAAACAAAAATAGAATAGTATAGTAGGTAACAAAGCAAAATAACATAATATAAAATATAAAATTAAAAATACAAATATTCTGTGTCATACTACACTAACAAAATTGCCGTAATCCCTCATAACTCTTATACTACCCATATTTGCCACCGTCTCACCACATATCTCTTCAAACCTCATCTTCATTCATCCATCATCCATTTCACACATTCATCCTTCATTCACCCCACGCTTTCGTATACATGATCCAATAATGGTAAATAATTTTAAATTATATTATGGTATTTATCATGATTGAAGCTGAAGCTGAAAATAAAAATGTAAATAAATATTTCAGGTACATACACAATATTATTTTGTTTGTATCTCTGTAGTAGTAAAAAATCAAAATATAGTTATTTTATCATAGTTAAATGATAAATTAACTATGTATAAAAAGCGTATTTCATAGGAATGGGGTAGAGATAAACTTTTTTTTAATTAAAAATCTATTGCACAAATCCCTTTTTCTTTCATTCGTGTAATTGAACTATTAGAATTTAATAGAGAAGAAAGAAAGAAGTATTCCCTTTATTTAAAGAATCTATAGATAAATAAAGATATTTTAAAAATGTTGCCAATATTGTTCGACTATATATATATATTCTTTAGTTAAATTTAAATGAAATGAAATACATGGTGAAATATATTAACGTAAGTTTTAAAAACAGTTGATATTTTCTTAATACAGAATGCATGGTGTAGATACGTTTGTGCAAAAATATAATGCAACATTAACTTAGAGATAAATATTGTATGTAAATCATTTCATTTATAATAATAAAAACATTACTTCAATCATTATAATTTTGGATAATCAGTGATCCAAGTCATAAATATATATATATATATAAGGAACGTTTTATTATATGTAGAAACTATATCATAGAAAAGATATTTCTTTCAATAAATAACATTCTTTTTAAACATTATATTCTTATATTTGGGTTATTAAATGTAATCGAATTTTGGAATATGATCAAAAATAGTATTTGTAAAATATAAATATGCTTATCGTATATTCCAAGTATCATATATACGGAAATATTATGTTAACGTTGATACCAGGCGGTGATAATATTAGGACCAACTTTTAAATGTTTATAACAATACTTCTTTTTTTTCTGGAATATCATTATTAAAACCTTTCATTGTCAGGGATCGTGTTAATTATATTTTTACATCTTTTTTCATATTAAATCATGAACACCAAAGACTTATTAGGCACTGTACTATAAATTAAATAAAATTCATCAATTCGTCATTATATCAGTCACAAATAAAATGTAATAAAGCTCTATGGATACTTTACAAAAATGTGATTCTCGTAAAAGCGCGTGCAGAGATATATAAATTTTGTTTATAAAAAATATTATACTGAAATTTATTTCGTAAATATCTTGCGTACCAATTGTAATGAATTTTATTAAATTAAACGAATAAAGCTTTATGTTAATATTTATACAAGTTTAAACATGCAATTACTCTTAAAACACTGTTTAATTCATTGATACAAAGTTCTCCAACTTAAAGGATGGATATATAATATTAAGATACTTCAATGAAGATCAATGAGTCAAAACAATGGTACAATTTACAATTAATTTTTATAATTTTTATAACTTTATATAATATATCGACATCAAGTATGTAATCTACAAGATTATTTAAACTTTACTGTAATAATTTCGTTATTATATTTGCAGTTTACCATAGAGTAGTTGCAATTACAATTATAATAATTCGAATATGTATAGTATCTTATATAATATTGCAATTTAGCCATTATATACAAGAAATTAAGCTCATATTGATTGGTAATTCAATAGTTTAGGCATTAACTATACACCTTTGATACCCTATGAAAATAATTTCACATAAATATCGCACACATTTTTCTATGTAATTCACAGTTTCGTATATGTGTGTGTGGTTAACGTTATAAAATATTACTGTTGCTGTATTATAACGAATAATAATAATAATAATAATATATATATATATATATATATATATATATATATATATATATATATATATATATTTTTTTTTTATTTATGAAAGATAAATATATATATATTTTTTGTTATGAACAAAAAAATGTATACATATTTATATATATTTTTTTATTATGAAAAATAAAAAGCTGATTTTTCTATTTTACTATGTGTAAATAGTTACGTAAAGTATAGGACACTATAATAAATTATTTCAACTTGTACTAGGTCCTGTATTCCATATTTTCATGAAATATTGCACAAGGAAGACAACTACGATAACGAGTATAGTATCTAAAAAGCTTTTAAAGACATTTATATGATGTTGCTGTTCTATTTGTGCTCTTTGCCTTACAGCAAGTTGTTCAATTAGATGTTGAATGCGATTCAATTTTTCACTATATTCTGATATTTGATTTTCTATGTCTTTAGTGATATCTAGTAATCTGTAAATTCGAATTATTTTTTATAAAAGTATATAATAAAATTTTAAATGCCGTTAAAGTAATCAATATTTTACCTTGTCGTAGCACGTCTTCTTTTACCTATTGATTGACTAGAATCTGAATGTAACTCGGCAGATGAACTACCCGAGTCGTGTGCAGTTTCTGTAAGAGGTAAATTATTAGACAATTGTCGTTTTGAAGACTTTAACACAGATAGTGATGAACGAGACTCAGCTTGAAGTAATGGCATCTATAAAAACAAAATGAATATTTTTTTATTGATTTACTTTTATTAATTGCATATATTTATATTAATGATACTTGTAATAAATCCATTGAGAAAAGCCAATGGAAGATTAATTCAATTATTATAAACACTAACTCTCTCTCTAAATTATATTAAAATTATCTATAAGTATTTTAAAAATATACTACTTCGAAGTGCACAATATAAGGTTTGATTAGGCTTATTATTCTAAAGAAATTACCATATCATAAAAATTGATAAATTGGGAACTTGCAATGCCATATGATAAGCGAAAAAGGTAATGGAAAAATATTAATAATAGCATACATACTATAAATTGTAGTTAACAATATATATCTTTATCTCTGTATACTATTAATTATATTTAATATATCTTTACCTGTGTTATAGGATCTGTAGAAACAATACTACCAGTACGCATAATTGGTGTCTTATGTCTTGTTTTTGTGCGTATAATATAATCATGTTCATATTGTACTACATCATTTCTAGGATCCCATGGTCGAGCATCTGCGTGTCTATACACCCAATTACCTGTTATAATATCCTATTAACAAAAAATATATATATATATTATTTTTCAACACATACTTTATAATGGCTTATTAATTATTATAATTTTTATTTACGAATGTATAAAAATGACCATGCGCGATTACCTACCTGTACAAAATATTTAGGAACCCATTCTTGACCATTATTTTTGCGTTCTTTAGCTCGTTCTCTTTGAGCTTCTTCTAGTTGCGTTTTTGCTTCGGTAGCAGCATATTGATCGTCTCGATTAATAGCATGTGTAACAGCAAGCCATAATTTTTCACTTTCCCATGGACCTTGATATTCCAGAGGCACAGTATATTTTTTTAATCTTTTTTTACGTACCTCTGTAGTTGGATTAAAAAATACACTTTCTTGCTGTAAGATGATATCAGATAATTGTTAGTATTAATACAACATTTTTATTATATTTAGTTTAATAATAATAATAATCAGCTTCTAACTTACTCCAGTTCGCTTATCAGTAATCATTATTTGTCCATCCCAATATCCTGAAATAGTAGCAAGAGTTTCTTTCCCTAAACGTATTCTTCCTACTACTTGATTCATCTGTTCTGATCCTCCAAGAAATGGCTAATGATACAATAAGAACAAATTTATTCTATGTTTATAAAAATATTAACAATAATTGTATCATAGCAATATTTAATTAGAACAAATAATATCAAAGTAAAAAAGATTTAATAATATCTTTTACAAATAATAATAGAAAGATTCAATGTATAAAGTTATAAATTTACCTTAAGCTTAAATTCTAATTCAGTATGGTAACGAGTTTTCTCGCACTCAATATCTATTTTTCCACCAAGTTCCATAGATAATGTTCCCACAAGAATACCTTTACAATGTGCATAAGGAATTGTCATCGTATAATCTTCACCTCTGGGTAACATTGTTAATATTGCAACACCATCTAATATTGCTGATGTTGAGTTACCTGAAATATCAAAAAATGTGTTAATAATTATAATTTTTGTTTTTTTATTTATTTTTTTATTCAAAATATATTTACCATAAAATTTAGATTTAGCAATAATCGTAGCACTGATCGTAAACCCATCTTGGCGATTTGTTACATAAAATCCTGATATAGGTGGATGATGAGACAACTATAAAATTATATTGAAAGATCTTAATTAATTGCATAAATATACATATATATTGCTAATATATGTCATTTTAAAAACCACAATAAACTGCTCCGCTTAAAACAGTAATAGACTGCATTAATGGATAATGAACAAAAATTACAAAAAGTAATGCTTATTACTTGTTCTGCTAAGTAGAATGTTCTTGAACCATTAGGATGTTGCCAATAACAACGAAATGTTTCACCTAAAAGTGGATTGTACGGTTTCTTCAAGCCTTGAGGTTTTTTATAAAAACCAGATAAATACCATTTTACAACTGCCTTCATACGCGTGAATGCGTCATCTTCTAGTACAGCTCTATAAAAATAAATGCACATTATGTAATAGATATAATGAATGATAATATTTAATCATCTTGTTGAACTCTTGCTTACTCCGATAGAAGATCAGCATGATAATAAGAATCAGCTAATTTCTCTAAGAATGATCGAGGTTCTAATATAAAAGTAGGTAATACTACTTTAGATAGATCCATTCCAGGTCGTGCTTGTTTCATTAAAAACCATATTAAAGATTTTTGTTCTTCCTGCAATACTGTTACTACTTCTCCAGCCTATGAGATAATTTAATGAAAAATAAAAATGAATGCTTTTTATTTCTACTAAAATTCTTTCTAATAATAATAACAAAATGCTACGATATACAATAAATAAAATAAATCAATTATATACACACATATATATACATATATGAAAAATAAATATTTAAACACATACTGAGCCAAGAACTTCATTTTCATTAGATGCATATGGAGTTTCTTTAATTGTATCCAATGGTTCTTCTTTTGCAGAACCCTCAGATTCGCTATCTGAAGCACTGATTTCGGCATCGGCTGCGACTCCATTTTCTGGCTGGCTGATATCATCCAGGTCTGTATGTGAGGTGTATACAGGTTCTAGCGTTACTACCTCATGGGTCTTGTATTCTAGGACATGTACAGAAGGAACAGTCATGCGACGAGCAGAGGAAATTGATGGATCAGGTGCAGAAGCAGAAGATGAGAAACCAGACATGCTAGGATGAGTACCCCCACCATCTGGTTCATCGATAGAAACTGAAGACACAATAATCTCTGGATCTGTAGTAGGTGTAGGAGATTTATCGCGAAACTGTTTTTCCCAGTATGCAACTGCATGGTAAAGTTGTTGAAACATTGGAGTTGGTGAAGGACAAACACTTTTAGGATGACACGCTATAGCAGGTGAGATTGGCTGTGGACATGACAATAAGCGCCTTTGAGGTGTCGTGGGTGTTTTAGGTGCATATTGGCTTAAACATACTACTGGATTATGAAGCAAGTGTTTCCAATTTGTTGTAGGGTAATGAAGAAGAGTAGGAAAAGATAATAATTTTAAATGTATTAGTAAAATGGAATTTTGATCATTAAAAAAGCATGTTATTTTTAAATTATACTTGTAACGATTATCCTTTAGTTACAAATTTGATTATAAACAGAAAAATAAGTGTATATATATATATATTATGATTATGAGAGATTAAATTTAATTCATAATATAATAATATTATGATTTATGTGTTACATACTTTATATCTCTTAACATTTCTGCATTTATATTTTGTTGAATTTATAATAATTCAAAAAAAAAAGAAAGAAAAAAAAGAAACGCCAAATAAAATATTCTGTGAAAATAATTTATATGAGAATAAATGACTACTTATAGCAACTATCTAAAGCCTTTTATCTAACTTCCCAGAAAATACTTGTTATTATTATACACAATATTCAAAATATACATTTTTTTTTTTTACGTAAATATGTATATTATTAAAAATAATCCATTTTCTATAATCACAATAAATACGCAAGCATGCATAAAATTAATCAATAAAACTCACCATGCTCATCAAAATGTTTTTCATAATCTGCTTCACTCCATTGAGTTTCGTGAGTAGTTGTTGCATCATGTTGTAAAGAACGTGGCAATGCACTAGTTGAACGTACAATTAACGAAGAGCATCTTAAAGAAAGTTCAAGTGCATCTAACCAGCATTTACCGGCAGCTTGAGAGGGTGCTCTGAAGATTAAATAAGAAGTTGGTAAAGGTTGAACCACAGCTCCTATAAAAAAAATAATTACATTATTAGAACTGGAATGAAAATTTATTTAAAAAATAATATTATACTTATTTACCGATTGCTTCATTCTCTGGTCCTCGAGGAGCCCAAATAGATTGCTCTAAAGGATGGAAAAGTTTAAAACAGAATCCATCCTTTTTACTAGGTCTCTCTATTACTTGACACGTATTTAGCAAAACAGTTCCAACCCAATGATTACTCTGTAATATTTATATTTCGATGACACACACATTATGTGAGTTAGAAATATTTTAAATTTACATTTCAACACTTATAGTATAAAGTAAAAATATAGTACAAATGAAAAAATTAATAACATTTACCTTTATCTTTGGGCTTTTATATAATAATAATAAGCCGGGTTTGAGAATACACCACAGCTTAGTCCAGCTCTTCAATGTTCCTCTAACTTTAAGCCAATCGCTCATTACAATAACGGTTGGATCTTTGAACGAACTAAGAAGTTCATTAGCAACACGTTTCTTTTCTATTCGATAATTTTTTCTCTGTGCTTTGTAAGATTCCTTTCGTGTCAACTTACAGGAATCCATAGACTAAAAGTGAAATGCATAAATCAAAATTAACATATTTGGTTATTCGCTATTGTAATAAATATCTCAAATATGTAAATAAATGCGTACCTTATCCGACGTATTGTCTGTTTTTTGACTGCTTTCTCCCATTATAGATAAGCCTAAAACAGATTATACATCATATATCATGATTTATTTCTGATATAAATTTCAATAACATTTATTTAATTAAAACAAAAATGATCTAATGATTGACACAACATAATTTAATGATTCTGTTTTCTAAGTGTTAATATTAATAATAATTTTTAAAAAGTTTACTTAGATGAGACGTGTATCAATAATTTTCATTAATCTGTTAACATGATTCTTGTTTATTACACAAATTTAAAATAGGTGAATAATATTTTCATATTATATAAAAACTTACACTTTTTATTGATACAAATGTGTATCGCATACGTGTACGCGCAAACGCATATATATAAATTTGTAATCTTTATACGCACAAAGTGTGTAACAAGTTTTAATTAATAAATATAGTATGATAGTTGTGATGATGTAACTTATAAACACACTTTTTACATTAAATTGATTACATTTGATGATCTTTAGTATATTGATTACATTTATTTTTGTTACCTAACTTAACGTAATATATAATATATAAATAACATTTATAGTGCAAACTTTTTTTTACATCTTGTAACATTAAAGTACAATAGAAGACATATTAATACATGACAGTAAAAAAACATTAATATTTTAATAAGATGATTGAATTTTACATTATTCATCATTTGAGTTATATTCTCAATTTATCACGCAAATTATTGTATAAATTTATTAACTTTAATAATTATTTTACTGATTTTCTATAAAAGGAATTTTCTCTTAATGTGATTTACATAATTTTATATATCTTTTATATAATTCTAAAAATTGTACACACTTAATATTACATATTATTTAAAGATATTTTTGAATGTAACATTTTAATTTAATAAAAAGGAGAAACAAAACAACAATGTTGTATATCCCATATACTTAAAGTAATATTATTTCCATAAAATAAGAATTTATTATAAAACTTAAAGTTGTCTTTTAATAATCTATTTTAATTACTTATTAATTACCTAAATAAATAGAAGAGAAAAGTGTTTGGATTAAGCATTAACAAATTTAGCATTTTTCATACATGCTTGATATTTTTAACTGAGCATTTTTAATCGAGCATAAGAGAAAAAGGTGAAAATAAATATTTCTTTAAGTATTGCAATGCATTTTTCATACATAAGTATTAGGTCATTAAGCATAAAATGTCCGATTGCGAACTGAAAGTAATCAGAATAATCTGACGTTTCGTACTTAATAATCTAATATAAATAAATATCTATATATGTGTATATATGATCAATTAAAATGTTACATAAGACACATGCGTGTTTTTATATAAGCAATATGTTAACTAAGGTACCTAATTAATTGGAATAAAAAAACCTAATTGGTGATATTAAACAAGAGATAAAAAAGCATCTTATAAATGCTGAATTATTAATAAGTATGACATTATAATATCTGCAAAATATCTTTTTAATTATACCTGGAGATACAGGAACTGGGCCAGTTGTAATAGTTACACTTGTTGTAAGTGATTCAGTTGATGGAAGTTTTGTTAAAGGCATTGGTTGTACATGGACACTGCTTGGACGAAGTTGTTGATCCACTGGTTCTATATATTTAGGTTCTTTCATTTATCAATCAATATTCATTAGTAATTTTATACCATTTTACAAATACTAAGTTTTTATGTCATACGTAATAAGTTATAAAACAAATGTAAATTTTTACAAAACTTTACAATTGATTTGATTAAAATGATATAGTTTTACTTCGAAATCTATTGTAACTACATAAATATTATTATGGTTAGTACTCTAAGAATACAAAACTAACGCTAATTACATTATTTATCTCATCCATAAGCAATAATAATAAAATATAGTTATTTGTATAATACATTTTAAATCTAACATTAATAATTATTATACATTTTGACAAGCTATTAAATATCAAAATGCACATGCATTAAATACCATGCAAATCATTTTAAAAGCCAAGAGCATTTTCAACCAGAGAACATTTCTATTTCAAGATTTTCAAAAGATAATTGCCATTCTCGTATAAAGAGGATGAAGTAGTCAAAAGAATGCAAAATAAAAAATAGAAGTCCATAGAAATATATAACAATATTTTTTTTATAATTATATCATTTTATATAATAATAGGATTACAATCAATGTATTGTATACCAATTATATACACATACAAATAATAACAATATACGTGTAGTTCTTACTTCATGAAATTTCACTTAAAGAAAGTGGAATCTCCGAACAAATTAATTCGTAAAAACAGGAACTACGCTTGTAACATTTATAGTGAAATAAAATACCTTGCTTTAAATTTCTATCTTTTTCTTTTTTTTAACATGATATAGTTACATAAAACTTAAATTACAATAATAAATATTTTAGCAACTAGTATCTATTACAACAATTATATATAATATAAAGTAGTATATAGTGTGTTTCTTGGATCATCAAAAATACAATAACATTAACACATTTAGTTCTAAATTATTAGATATGAATAATTTAGATGGATGGAATAATATTTAAAATAATATGATATAGTGATACTGTGATATCTAACAATAATGTTTTAACAATAATGTAAATGTAGTTTGTTGGAAACAACTGTTTATTGATTTCAATTCTTTCTAATGTTCAGATTACCTATGGTAGATATGTAATTTGTATTAAAGAAAAAACTTACATTAGACATTACTATATTTGTAATGTCAAGGGTATCTTACAATTGAAGTTTAGCTACTAATATTACTACTCACTACTACTACTACTACTACTACTACTGCTACTACTACTATACTACTACGTTTAGTCAATAATCTTAACATTGATAGTATGACCAGAAAATAAATAATTTATAAACATTTTGAATGTAGTAGAACATTAAACCAAAATCTAAGAAAGATATATAGTTTTTAAACATAATAGAAAAAAAAATAAGAAGTAGAGAAGAAGGAGAAAATGATTTATTAATTTATATTAATAAAATAAAAATGTTCTAAAATATATATATATATATTAGATAAACTAAATAGATTAGGATTATTCCAATGATGAAGAGCCTAGATATTTGTTATGACTAATAAAAAAAAAACATTGCATAATCTAGCTTATGAAGAAAAAACCAATGATACCTAGGATTTCTTGGCATGAACATGCATAATTTAAATGTATGTTATTACTTAGAAAGGGATCAAATGTCATTGAGATATAAAAAAGAACATCATAGATAAGAAATATTACACACATAACGTGCAACCGGTTTTTGTACTTTTTGAATATACAGAAATATTACATATGGAACAGATATATTCAAAATTATATTGTATTCAAAGTTTTAATACAATATTATTGTTAAAATGATCTTAAAAACTTAAGAGCATCATCTTAAATATATCTATTGATTGTTAAGATATTTTATAGAATAATGTGTTTTATTAATTATCGTCTACCTTGAAATTCATTTTACTAATATCAAGATTTAATACTTACGGTTGCTCAGTGACCGACTAACATTAGGCGGAGTCATAGTTTTAAATGTATCAGAAGAACATCCTCCGGCAGGTACAGAATGAGCATCTGATTGTACTCGGTGATCCCCACCAGGTACTACTATCGGTTGCGAACTCATGATTAATCTATAATGCAAATTACAATTAATAATTAACAAATTTGTACATATATATATTACACGTATTAAGTTCTACTGAACATTAAATGCTTAAACTAACAAAACAATAAATATTAAACTAAAGACGATTGATTTTTTATTTAATATAATATAATAACTACATATTTAGAAATAAAATTATATTAAAAATATAAAATAAAATATTAGTATAGACAAAAAGAATGTTTAGAGGGATACAAAAATGTATTTTAAACTCGATATTGAATATATTAAGGTCATGACGTTGTAAAAAAATGAAATAATTAATAGGACAAAAAGTTGATCAATGAAAATTGGAATGCAATGTAAAACTGCTGACGAAAATATTGATTAAATATTTGCTATCTAAATGAATTCGTTTAATACAACAAAGTTACATTAAAAAAATAACAATTTTGATATTTATTACGTAAATTATCATAGCTTACCTCTTTTCTTGTTAAAAAAAAAAAATGATTGTGTGTCTATATGACAGGTAGGTCCATTACACAAATTAATTATATCACAAAATCGATATTTTAAAAGAGAATAATGGACTAAAAGGAAGCGAATACCGTCATTTTTCTTGATTTATTCTAATTATTATTATTCACTTACAGCAAACTGATTTTACGTTAACGCAATTGTAATAAACATTCGAAGGAATTGCTGCTTTGGAATTCTATACTCGGAGCAAAGAAATGTGCAACGGCGCGAGCGCGATGTGCGATGTTCCATTGATCACTTGACGTTATAGCTTAGCTACAAACATACGATTGGACTTATGTTAGTTATGCGAGAACGTATCACATATTACCCCTCGCTAAAGCAAAAACTCCTTATCAACAATTCAATTGCATAACTTTAACTTTAATTTAACTATCAATTTTACCTTTAATATAAGCCTCATATATTTAATTTATTAATTGAATATGAAAAACTTAATATATTTTACTATAAATAAAATATATATATATATATGTATATGTATATGTACATATATATGTAAATACAATATTAAAAAGTGTTGTATAGTGTATATACAACACACATATCATATATGTATAATACGTATATGTATAAATCGTTTCGCCTATCCTAACTTCTTTTAACGAGCTATGAAATTTGTCTTATATAACTAGAATTTCCGAGTAGTAACTTGATATTTTTTTAAAAGAGTTAGTTTGTCCTCTTATCTGCATTTAATGGCTGAAAAGTTAACTCTTACATAGGTGGGTAAATAAAAGTGTGATAAATGACAAGGATAAACTAATTTATACGATTATCGCACGATACGAAAATGTATACGTAATACATAAGAATAATGCAAATCAGCCATCAGTATTATCTTTTCGAGACGCCGGTTAAGAGCGTCACGTAGGGGGAAAATGTGTACTATACTCGCCGGATATCACCGAGTTGATACGAAGAGCATTGGGCGGTAAATTTGGCGGCTGTTCGGATGAACTCGGGTTCGATCGGAGAGCGCGCCGAGCCCAACGCGAGTCAACGAAACGTGAATCAGTCGGGGTTCCGCAGCGTTCCGCATTTGTACGAGGGGTTGGATTTATTTTAAAATTTGATTGTTTTTGGCGCTGTACAAATAATGGTAGTATATTTTATTATTGGTTGTTTTTGAGAAAATTTCGACAATTTGGTCGGCGCATAGTCGCCGAGTGAATGAATAGTTGGTGGATTATAAGAGGCGCGCGGTATGGCGGCCGCGTGCGTTGGCGATCAGCTTATGTCGAGCGAATCGTCTTTGGCGTCGTTGGAGCTAACAAAAAAGTCGATTAATAACGGCCGGCCAATATGTTGGCAACATAGATTATTCGGTAAGCAATTGACTCGTTGCAATCAGATTAATTCCCAGGACACGAAGCCATGTGACGCGAGCGGTTCTTTAATTGACGAGGACGGCAGTACCGCGTGCGATGTTATCGGTGTGTACTTCAGTTTCATCAATCCCGGTGCAACCTGCGACGATTTCACGCGTCAGCTGGTTGAACTTTACGCGAATGTCAACGCGGTGCACGCGGGAACGGATGCAATTTCTCTTGCCAGCGGCGCGTCGACCGAGAACACGAACAAGGGAAGGGAAAGGAGAAAAAGGTTCGAGGTCGTACACGTGGTGCTTTGGAGTAATGTGGCTGACGTTCTTGACTTCGAGGAGAGCTTTCGTAATCACGTCGCGGATTTACCCTGGTTGGCAGTACCTAATCGGGATTACGAGAGGAAAGTGAGTTCAGTTTTTCGTTTAATGCAAATATGTTTACTTTTCCCTTGTATACTTCTTTAAAATCTTATACATAGTATCTCAAAAGTAGAGAAGAATACAAGAGGATCATCCAAATACGATATAAATTATTATGCACCTTATTTAAAACATTTATTTTTTTTTCTTACATTAGCGTCAAAATCTTTCCGAATTATTTCCTGGACTTTCCATCATATTTCTAGAAACTACTTTAAAAGTATGTGTGTGTCCAACGAAAAAAATGTAACGATCACACGCGACAATACATTCGTGTGTGACACGCCAAGGTGTACACACGAGAGTAGTCCTTATTCTTGTATTTCTTTTATTTTCCTTGCTCGCACGCACGCACGCACGTATGCACGCACGCACGCCGTTGAAACTGCCTACAGGGTACTACACTATTTTCGGAGCGATTTTATTAAAGTCTCCCCAAACGAACGGTACACGCGAAATCATCGTCGAAGGGTTGCTAAAAAGGCTGACCTTTTTCTCTCTCTCTCTTTCTCTTTCTCTTGACGAGATTCACGAATGAAGTGGCAGAATCTTTGTACTTACATTATATTTCCGTATTTTTAAATAAAAACATATCCCCTCCTACGAGAAGAAACAAGGAAAACGATTTATCCTTTCCCTTTTTAATTTCCTTTCTTTCCTTCTCTTTACTTCTTTTCTTTTCTTTTCTTTTCTTTTCTTTTCTTTTCTTCGTCTTCATCGTCCGAGACAATTTTTCCTTTGGGAAAAATCGTTTGACGAAGCAGGAGCACTCGAGGTTGGCTATTGGCTCACCTCGATGCATATGTATGCTGAGGCTTCTTCGATCGGAAACGCGAAGAAAGTTAACGGTAATGGTTCGCGCGCAATTAATGTCAAGTAGTCTCCTCTCCACTCCGCTACTTTTTCCTCCATTTCAAATTATTAGACCGAGAAATAAAGCCGACACTGATATATTTCCTCCTCGTTGTTGTCGTCGTCATCCTCGTTGTCGTCCTTGTCGTCGTTGTCTCCTCGTCGTCCGGTGATATCCACCGAAGCGATGCGATTCGACGATTGAAGAAAGAGAAAGAGAAAGAACAAGAAAGAAAAATGACGAGAAAGACCGCGTCGTCTCCTTTTTTCCTTTCTCATTATAGAAATGAACGTTCCTCTTTATGCACTCTTTTTTATCTAGAAAACGAAAAAAAACCGATTCGAAATATGAAGGATTCGAGAGAAAGAGAGAGAGAGAGAGAATCTTCATGAATAATCTCACGAATCTTTTCTCTAAATTACACCCTAAATTTATTTATACGTTCAATTCTTCTTAATCAAGATTTGCGATATTGCAATTTAAAAATTCGCTGAGAACAAGCAACGATTTTTTCTTTTCCGATCAAATTTTATATCGTTTAATTAATTCAATGGTTAATCGATATATTTTATTTGAAGAAATTAAAAAGAATTATTTTTCGAATATTAAAAAGAATTAAAGAATTAAAATCTAATTAGATTCATTATCATTGTCGTAAAGTTTTTTTAACGTAAAACATAATGAAATTTGAGAGAGTAAAAGTGAACGAAACACGTAAGGCGAGATAGAGTTTAATTTATCTCATATGAATGTCCTCGTCGATTAGCTTTCTCCCTCGTTTCCTTCTCTGCTTATCCAGTCTCCCTATCAAACTAGCTTGCAATGTCGTAGGGCCACCTAGCACGACGGTCGCTTCTTCAACGGCGTAATAAGCCCACGCGTTGTTGCTCGCGTTCATCTTCTTGGACCCTGGAACTAAAACGTTCTGGTTGAATATGTATATGCATGTATATATACACGCGGAATATATACAGATATGTATATAATACATACGTTTGCTTTGCATCAACGTTTGAGAAAAAGAGTCAGCCCAGCACCAGTAGGAATATATCAGCAGTATAGCAATAGCAATAGTAGCAGTAGCAGTAGCAGTAGCAGCAGCAACAGCAGTCAGCAACAGCCAACGGCAGTCTTTCCCATTCGGGGTAGCCGACCCATATCTTCCGCAAATAGCTTTCTCATTCGCCTGCCGAGATAAAGAAAGAAATCGAGATGTAGAGAAATAGAGAGAGTGAGAGGAAGAGTTAGAAAGAGAAAGAGAGAGAGAGAGAGAGAAATGGCGGTATGTGCAGGTTCTTTACCACGTAAACGACTGAAGCTTTAAGGGGAAAAAAAGAAAAGAAAAGAAGAAGGAAAAAAGAAAAAGAAAAGATAAAGGACCGTTTGGATTTAGATAGACTTTGAGGTAGTGCCCACACACAGAGGTTCTGTGTTTTTACCAGCGATGCATTTTCCTTCTCTCTTTCTCTCTTTCGTTTTCTCTGTTTCTCACTTACTCGTTCATTCGCTCGCTCACTCTTTGCAGCAACCCCTTTCGCCACCATCATCCCTCCCTCATCCCCGTTCTTTCAGACCGACGTTTCCGTCTAGATTACACGCGACCTACTCGGCTTTGGTGGCCAAAGGAAAAGTGGAGTACGCGCGAGATCGCTAGATCGCAAAGCGAGACCCCCTAAGCCACCAAGCGCAAGAACTTCTAAAGGAGAAGAGCACCGTTTTCGGGCCCGACGCGTACTATACATACGAATACATATATATATATCAATAATGTTATTTATATATACTCAGGAAAAGTCTTATCAAAGTTAATCCCTTATTTTACGTTTCTTACTTAGCGTTCTTTCGGTTTTTAGGTTTCGTTTTATTTTAAACATTAATTAGATAAAATCTAATATACAAAATAGTTTTGATGGTATTAACAATACGATACGCCGTGAAAAAGATAAATAGAATTTCATTAAGAGATATTTTACATATTATTAGAAAAGGAAAATACAGAACAAAGGGTTATTTGGAGGGTAGCAGCCACATAACCGTGTGTCTGTTAAAGTATCGACTCTCTACACAAATATTATACTAAACATTACCGTGGAAAATACGCTCTCTTTCTGTCTTTCTTATCGAGAATACCTTTTCACGTCGATCCCTTTATTCCGTTCTCTCATCTCTAATATAAACGCGACTTTCATAATCGCTATCGATCGAAATAGAAAGCAAAGGATGAGTAAGACAGACAAAGAAAAAAAGGAAGAAAAAAATAAAAAGAAGAAGAGTCTATTGTGGCTGGAATTACGTCGAATGTCCGTCGAGGAAAAATGGTGTAGAATGAAAAAGAAGAAAACTAAGAAGAGTAGAAGTAGAAATAGTAGAAGAAGAAAGAAGAAGAGCTCGATCAAAGGAGGAGCATCGTTCAGTCGTTCGCTTGAATCTTTTCCTGTCTACGTCGTCCATCGGAGACGCCGACGTCGATGCCGTCGTCGTCGTCGTCGTCGCCGTTGGTCGACCGCGATCCCATGTATATCTACATGGAGGAGAGACGTTTGAACGAGCGTGAACGAGTCAACAGTGATCCGTTTCCCACCCTTATAACTCTGCTTCTCTCTATCTCTTTCTATCCCGTTCTGCTGATCTCGCGATGTGGCAAATGGCACGAGCAAAAAATAGAGGGAGAGAGAGAGAGAAAAAGAAAGAAGTTATTTGGCGTGTGAGAGTGTTGGAGTGAAAGAAAGAATGAGTGAGAGAGAGAGAGAGAGAAAATTGTAGGGGTAGAAAGGGTGAGAAGAAGAGAAGGGGTGGGTGAGTGAGGAGAGAAGGTGGTAGGGGACATCCACACTGTCGGGGGAAATAACGATAGCACCGTCGAGCTCGCGGCAGCAACAGCAAGGGAGGACGTACACGTTATCGACCGGCCGAGACGGAGGCGGCAAACCAACTTGTACACGTATATACTCCGGTACGGACAAACGGAGTAGAGCAACAGCAGTAGCACCACCACCACCACCACCACCACCACCACCACCTCCTCCACCTCCTCCACCTCCACTATCACCACCAGCAGTAGCAGTAGCAGTAGCAGCAGCTATGGAAATATACGCGGGGAGAGAAAAGTAATGCCTTCGCGGTGTAAGTGTGTTGGAGAGAAAGAGAAAGAGAGGGTCGCGATAACGTACGCCGTCGCACGTTTGGTGCCTCGAGTTCACCCTCTTGCCGCCTTATATCGGTTCTCTATCTCTCTTTCTCTTTCTCTCTAACACCCTTCTTCTCCTTGCACCCATATCGCCCTAGGAAATTTCGCATATCCTTCCAAGTACGCGAAAGAGCGTAAAGGGAAGAAGAGATCCCAGAGGACGATAGTTGTAAGAGTGGTCCCTGAGACTCTGATGATATTCTTTCATGATTCTCTCTCTTTTTCTTTCTATTATATTCAATATTTTTATCATATAGATAAGCAACGTTGAAGCAACTAATATTTTGCATGGTTAAATTACGAATATTGTACTTTGAAGAAAAATACTTTGATTAGAGATTACATTTTCAAAGTATAGTATTTTACTTGTTACTTTCTATTGAAAATCAAGACTCTAATTCTTCGGTTAAACAAATTTAGATGTATTTCAATAAAGTTTTATTCGAAAGTTCGCGTCAAGTTGTAGAGAGAGCCTCTGCTAATTAATATTAAATGTCTCTTCCGAGATGTAACGAGACTTTCGATCGATTTGCGTGAACTTCAAGTTGTTAATATTGCAGATTGAATCGTGTCTACGAAGTTCTCTTCTGGCTTCTATAACTGCTGCTGTTACTACTGCTGATGTTACTACTATTGCTGTTACTACTTTTGCCGTGACTATTTCTGGTGCTGCTGTTCTGTTACTATTACTGCTGTTGTTAGTACTACACTGTGTTGTTGTCTACTCGAAGAACGTGTAGACCCTTTGGCATTTTATCCGTCGCTAGTATCGTAGAAGAGCCCTTTTCCTTCTTCTTCTCATCCTTGGCTGTAATCACGCGACCTGACAGGAGAGACAGTACTCATTGTCGGCAGACACCACCGCTCCCTTTTTTTACACTCCTTCTTATCCTTTACACTATCTACTACCTTCGGGGTTGTAACGTTTTTTTTAAGACTACCACCAAGGTAGGAAACCAAGTCGAACATTTCCTTTATCTCTTTCAATCTCTTTCTTTTCCTTTTTTTCTTTTTCTCGTATGATTTGTGCATTGTTCGCTGCTCGTTCGCGATAAGCCTCGCACAGTCGATAAATCTCAACGTATTTCTACCTCTTCTGCAATTCTTTCTACTTTTTATCCAACCAGCAGAGAGATAAAAAGTAAAAAAAAGACAGATGAAGAGAAAAACGGGAAAGAGAAAATTAGGGCAACTCATGGAACGCAACTATGAATTTTTCTTCTCGCATTTCATCGGATATGTATCCATTCATCCATCCATCCATCCTCGTATAATCTTCGAAACTTCCGTTAAGGTATCTGTACGGTCATTGTTTTCCTCCAATTTTGAAGCTTTAGCAACTCACTCTCATTAAACTGCTTTACTTCTACAAAATAACAGTAAAATGCATTGCAATTAATGGAATTGAGTTTAAAAAACTTAACGCTTCTGAGTAAGCTGTTTTATAAAACGAACATATTTTTCATTAATCGTTTTATTCTCGATGATCGATAATGATTATAGACACAAAATAAAAATAAAAATAAAAAACCAAACCTATTGAGTGATAACGAAAGAAGAAAGAGACTCGTACGAGATGAATGATCAGCAATGTTTTTTCTAGACTAGGCTTACAAGAAGGTATCGGATAAAGGCAGGAGTGCCCACGTTGATTTTACTCGAGGGTTCGAATGGTTCGGTCGTGACAAGGGGTGGTGTAGAACGAACCATTGCCGATCCTACTGGCGCCGAATTCCCTTGGAAACCACCACATCCAAAAGCTGCCCTAGAAGATGGACCTTTGCTGCCTTGTGGAGCTCGCGACAGCAACGAGCCAATGTTACATGAGGAACTTCGACATTGTTTCAAGGGTGTTTACTTCAGTGCTCATTGGGTCAGTAACATGAAAAAAAGACAAAATTATTGCAATATTTATAAGTAAAAGAAATATAAGTCATTCAAATTTAATTTATATTTATTTCGTTTAATTTTTCTCTTCTCTCATAGAAATTTAAATTGAAGTGCCTCTGAAATATAAATGATGCATATTTAAGTATATAATACATTAGCTTTTTATCTCCACATTTTAGTGTCCTCCTTGTAAAGCATTTACACCACAACTCGTGGATACTTACCAACGAATCCGAGAAAGAGGACACGATTTTGAAGTTATTTTCGTGAGCTCCGATAGGTAAAATCATTTCTTTTTATTTATTGTCTCTGTTATCCTGTAATAATGAATTGCTACTTGGATTTAAAATGACTTCTTACATCTTATTACCACATTGCAGAAGCGAGGAATCCTACAATACTTACACAGAAACAATGCCCTGGCTTAGGATACCATTTAGTCAGGAAGAAAGACGTCGAAAATTGGCTCGAGCTTTAGATGTTCAAGCAATACCTACTTTGGTAATTCTTGATCCACGGGATAATATTATTACACTCGATGGTAGAGCCGAGTTATTGGAGGATCCTGAAGGATTGGTAAACATTTAATTAATTTTGATTTTCTTGTCTCTTTTTTTTTTTTTAATATAGTACTTTCACATACCCATAGTTTTATTAATTTTATTTCTACTTAATTTTGCATTTTAGAATTTTCCATGGACCAGTCGATTGGTTAATATTTTAACAGAAAAATATGCGACCTCGTTGCATGATGCACCGGCGATCATACTCTTTGTTGGTAAGTAAACATGAAAATAAATATTAAATAATGATAAGTTTAAACCAAATACAGTGTTATCTTTGTGTATCCATAAAAATTTACTGCAGTTGCACTTCTGCAAAAATCCGCATTATTTGAATGATAGATTAACTTGATTAAATAATGCAACATTTTTTGCGTCTGCCTGCAAAAAGAAACAAAGTTATAGTCCGATCCGAATACACCTTGTCTATGTAATATATGTGTATATATAAATAAAATAATATTACATTATATATTTATTTGCAGAGGGAGATGATTGTGAAATACAATTCGCAGAAAGTGTATTGTTACCTGCCGCTGAGGCTTACAGAAGAGATCGTCCAGATTATGATCCCAATTATGACGATCCTGATGGCATATTACAATTTTATATAGCCTTAGATGTAAGTATGGCAAAATTCACAAATGTTACGCGATTTATATTATTATTAATATTATTTCCTAATTTTTCTTATTTAATTTATTTTTACAGTGCGAAACGTCGGATATTCTTCGTGAATTTGTTGGTTTGGACGATGCGGTACCTCTTCTAACAGCTATTGATATACCACGAGGAGTTTATGTGGTAATGGAAGACGGTGCTGAAATTACAGTGGATTCTGTACAACAATTCGTCGATGGATTTCGTAATGACAAACTACCTAAAAATGAGATAGTGGCGATACACAAGACTCCCAAAAATGATAATGTCACAGCCTGAACAAAACCGATCTTCAAACTGATTCCAAAAAATGTGAATGGTGTCAAAGTGTCTAATTAACGATGTGGTTACCAAATCAATCAAGCAATAAGCAAGCTCGTAGCTTAAATAAAATATCGAGTCTGAATTCGAAGCTGGCACAAGTTCTAGTCACTCGTTTATCATCGCATCATCAATTTCCATTAAAACTTCACGTGCGAAAATAAACATATATACATACAAACTTTATCAAACGATAAGTCGTTGAATATTCGCATTTAATAGACTCTTCTACCTATTTGTGCCTAAAAATGTAAAGAATTTCAATTTGTATACTTGAACGTTAAAGAAAAATATTTTCTCTTATCAAAATTACACGCGACCATTTATGAGATAGAAAAGAATAACAACGAATATTCGTATTCGTACATAATATCACTCAACACTTACACCTGTATCATTTTTCTAACACCTCATATTATGTGTAAAAATTCTAACGAGAATATGCATGCCTATTTAAGAAGACATATATATTAATAATATGATATATTACATATATGTCTTGTTATATGTTCTTAGTATTTACTTGTGCCAGCTATATGATAATAATTATAATATTTCAATGATTAAAGTCGCAATATGTTGTAGAAATATATCTTTTTTTTTTCTTTTCTTTTATTTCGTTATAATTGAATTTCTTTTTATATGTATGTTAAATTTTTAAATTGATTAAATTTGTTTTTATGTATGTTTTATATATGAACGAGCACTCGAGTCTACGAACGTTCAATTATTATATAACCACGATGAAAATCGCCCTCTTCCCTTTTTCACTGTTTATATCCATCTCTGTGATACTGTAGCAGTAGCTCGTTTCATAAGAAAAGAAGACCTTGCGTGAAAATTGTGTTTGTAATCACACACTTATAATTATATATAGAAATAACCAAAAGACTATGTATTGTATCATAGCCCCAAAATAAAACAACAAGCGAATTGTATTTTTAAGTGCACACACGCACAATGGATACGTTAATATATAACTATATGTATTACTTAATAAACGCCAATTAGGCAACATTTGTAGACTTTCAAAAACATCCTATAATTATTTAGTTTTTATACTTATGAGAAGAAGACATAAACATTATTTTATATGTTCAAGCTTTTATTATCTATTGTTTTTTGTTAATAATAAATTGATGTTAGATACAGACGTGTTTTAATTACTCCTCTTGTCCTACCATTTGTTTTTTCATAAATATAAATATCTATTGTGATATATTGTGCTATTTGTTTCATGTATTTTTTTCTTTCTTTTTAATTTTTACTTTTACAATAATATTAAAAATAATATATAAACGCACTAAATATAAATTCAACCTCAATGATATTTCACGTTTTTTGTATGTTAAGTCAATAAAAACTTTCGATCAACAAATACACTTCATTTGCATTCATACCAATCACACTAAATACTAGTGCCTTATTTATGATATACTATACAAATGTACATATATATATATATATTACAATACCTAATCATTTGCGTTCTTAATGTTAAAATAATATTATGTGTAGTGTTACATAAAGAAGATAAATTATACATATTAAATGCATCTCTTATAGTCATATTTTGTAAAATTCACATGATTTATAACACATTGACAATTAATTTAATCTTATGATTAAGTAAGAAGTGCTGCTAGAGCATCAAAAAATTTTGGTCTCTCTTCGACCTTCAGTCTTACTACTGTAAGAAAAAAATCTTATAAAACATTACAGAACAATAATGCATGCATGTTAATCAAACAAATCTTACCTGTTGTATCAAAGTAATCCGCATCTATATATGAACCTGTATTTTTAGCTGCTTGTTCGAACGCCTTCCCAAATAGACTAAAAAAAAAACACATTATATTTCTATTTCAATTGATAATAGTAAAACATATTTAGTACCTCCGTGGTTGATCTTCACATATTGGTGGAATGCCAACTATCAGACATGTACCTTCTTCAGGACTGAACAAAGCTGTCGCAACCATGGGCCATTCACGTGCACGCTTACTTTTAGTTGAATGTACATACGCTTTTAAAATGAATTGAGCTAGCATGGTCAATGGATGAGGATGAGCAAATAAACGACTATCTAAAGTACCATCCGGAACAACAATATAAAGAAATGAACCAGTATTTATAATTTGCTTCATTTCTAATATGATTTGTGCAGTCTTAAAAATGTTGCTAAGCATGAGTTTTGCTTTCTCTATACCATTTTCTAAAAGTTCCTTTTTAGTACGTGACAAACAATCCAATGCATCTAAGAAACAACGCTGTGGTAATCTTTCCTTTGTCTATAAAGAATATAAATATAAATAAATAATTAAATTTTCGATTTAATCTAAAAAAAAAGAAAATTACTCACCGTAGATTCTATTAATGCTAGCATCGCATAAACTATATCAGATGCACAGTATTTAAACCGATAACCATATTGTAATGTAAAACTAGTACCAACAATTCTATCAACATTGTATTTTCCAGCTAATTTTTCTACCATTTGCCTAAATTCATGTCTAAGAGTGAGATCCATAGCGGTGAAACGTTGTCTTGATTGCGCTAATGGTAATCCCATTTCTGCTAAAAGTTCTTTCAGACGTTGTTCTCCTCTAATAGACCAAAGCCGCAGCGATACTGCAGTTGGCATAGAATGTCTAAGACTTGCTTCGACGGTCCAGTGACGATAAAGTACAAGTCGAAGACTATGGATTTCATAAGAAAAATACTTACTGCATATTTTATATATTCTGTTATATTTAAAATAATATATACAAAAGGATACTCTTTATCGTAAGTTATTCTAACTACACTCTGTTCGCATGGCTTATTGTTAGTTATACCCTGTTTATGAGTTAATCTTGAAACGTGTGCTTGAAGTGTACCTTCTTCAATTATACTTGTTTGTGATTCTACTTTACTTAGAATGGCTTGTTCAGTTGAACCAATTATAGCCCACCATAGCATGTCCAAATTATCTTTAGACATGTGCCAAGCCATTTCAAAAATAATTACTGCACTCTAGAAATTGATATTGTAAAAATATATATTATATTTATAAATATACATATATATATATATTATATATTTTTTCAGTCTAATACATACAGATTTTCCATAATAACTATATTGTGAATAATTAAAAAGAATAGTTGCTCTGTTTTCAGTCCACAATCTTTTTTCTTGTCTCTTTGAAAGATCTTCTTCATTTAATCTACGTCTTTTCGTCTTTCTGGATTCACTATCACTATTATCGGAGTTCTCGTTTGAATTATTTTCATCTTCTGACTAGAAATAATGAATAAAACTATGTTATTACATCCAAAATATTTGAGATAAAAATAAATAACAATACTTACTGAATCATCCCTGAACACATCATTATAATCTGGAATGTCTTCTTCAGAATCTGGCTTTCCAAGAATACGTATTTGATATTCTGAATATATGTTACACAAATCATATGGTCTATGACTGTCAATTATAAAAAATATTACAGATTCTGGAGGTTGTAAAAGTTCAACTAAGTCTATCGTACCACCGCAATTTATCATAATAATATTTTTTACCTAAATAAAAAATAGCATTAATTTGTTTGATAGAAACGAATGAATTAAATAAAAATACATTATCTTTACCTCTTCACAATTTTCTTCTATTGCCTGAACCATATCTTGTATACCTTGTACAGGTACAAGCGTATATAATATGTTATCATTTTTAAATAATTGTTGCAAAATTCTGCAGGCACAAATTGCATCTACATCAAAGTTTACTAATAATAAACATCTCTATATTAAAAGAAAAATAGATAAGTGATTTATTTTAATACGTTATCATTTTAATTTCATTGTATTCAATTATTTCAATCTTAATATTACATAATATCAATGAAATTAAATAAAATTTTATGCTTTTTCATATATTTAGATATTATTAATATTATACTTTCTTTTAATAAATGCATGCATAAATTTTTTATTCATACATTCGAAAATATAAAACAAACGATACACTATTATAATTTAACCTAAAAGAAAAATCTAATTTATTATTTTTAATATATACATTAACGTAGCAATTAAACTTACATCTCTTTGTATTGCACTGTAAAATTCTTTTTCTAAGTTTGGTACGAACATGATGCATTGATAATCGGCATCTGTAATATTTTATTTATTTCGACCCTTACTTTAACTCTCCACAGTTTACCGCGTAAATGAACAACATGGACTGTGGCGCGCTCTGTACTAAAAATAAGAAATAAAAAAAATCATTAGCTAAATTTTGAATTAAACAAATTCAAATAAAATACAAAAGTTGGATGTATTGTTTATGAATTATTTAACAAAAGAATATATTTTTCAGTTAACAATTGTATAAATTTCCTAAATATTTTCAAATAATACTTTCATTTTTTATTATTGTGACATTTAATTATTGTAAATCGAAATGTATCGATCGATATATTTATCGATACAAATATATCGATTTTGTGATATCGATATAGAAGCCTACCTTCCAAAACGCCTGCCTGCATGTGCATTGATGTCCATTATTTTATCACGTGTCTTAGCCTGGTTGGATTTATTTTATTATTTCTAAAAAATGGCAGAAAACGGTAATTATTTTAATTAAATTATTTTTCTAATCATATTCAATCCAACTCTGTTAATTATTTACATTACTCGTGTCATTTTTTACAAATTATTTAGTTCAACAAATAATACGGTTTCTCGCGCCTTTTATAACCATGTTTCTATAAACACGTGTTTAACCGGTCGTTCAGTTAGTTTATTTTATAGATTTGTTTTCTTAAAGACCAATATATATGTCGTTAAATCATTACTATTTTTTATATATTTTGATTATCTATCATTCATTGTAACATTAATATATGAAATATTAAATTGTAAAAAACATAGATTAAGATTGGGTAAGAAGTTATCGATATTGGTATTTCAGAAAAAAGTAAGAAAAAGGATAAGAAGAAATCTCTTGGAGAGATGCAAATCGCTATGGATTGCGAACTTAAACCATCCGATGAAAAAGTAAAATTAAATTGCGAAAATTGGCCACTTTTATTTAAGGTTTGTGCATTCCGCTTGCTGATAAATATTTTTATTACTTATGATAATTTTGTTTTTTATTATTATTAGATATACTTACTTTGATAGTATGTAAATAACATTTTATTATTTTAGAATTTTGACAAAATGTTAATTCGGACAAAACATTTTACTCCTTTAACTTGTGGTTCTACTCCACTTAATCGTTCATTACCTGAATATATCAAAGCGGGTGTTATTAATCTTGATAAGCCTTGCAATCCATCTTCACATGAGGTCGTAGCTTGGATTAAAAGAATTTTGAAAGTAGAAAAGACTGGTCATTCGGGTACTTTGGATCCTAAAGTATCAGGATGCTTGATAGTTTGTATTGACAGAGCAACGAGACTGGCAAAGTCTCAACAATCTGCAGGAAAAGAGTATGTGGGAGTATTTAAACTTCATTCAGCACCTGAAAGTACTGCAAAAGTAAATTTATTTATTTATACAAATTCATATATATGCATTAGTAACTCTTACAAATATATTATTAATAACAATATATACATATTGTTGTAGGTACATCAAGCATTAGAAAAATTACGTGGTGCATTGTTCCAAAGACCTCCTCTTATATCTGCAGTCAAACGACAATTGCGTGTTAGAACTGTCTTTGATAGCAAGTTTTTAGATTATGACGAAGAACGTAATATGGGAGTTTTTTTTATCAAATGTGAAGCTGGTACATATATTAGAACTATATGTGTACATCTTGGACTTTTCTTGGGTACTGGTTGTCAGATGCAAGATTTACGAAGATGTCGTTCTGGTATTCAATCTGAAGAGGATAATATGGTTACTATGCACGATATTCTTGATGCTCAATGGTTATATGATAATCATGGGGATGAATCTTATTTGAGAAGAATTATTAAGCCACTGGAATCTCTTCTAGTAAATCATAAAAGAATAATTGTCAAAGATAGTACAGTATGTATCTAGTATTTTTAAAAACAAAAAGATAAGAGTAGTAATTTCGAATACCATAATGTTATAATGTAAAATACATTTATAGGTAAATGCAATTTGTTATGGAGCTAAATTAATGATACCAGGCATTTTGATGTACGATGTTGATATTCAAGTAGGTCAAGAAATAGTACTTGTAACAACAAAAGGCGAAGCTATAGCACTTGGTAAATTTTTTATTTCTAAGTAGTATAGCTAATGTCGTACAGAATTCGTTGCAATATAAACTTCAATAGATATTTTATTTGGTTACTCATAGCTATAGCATTAATGACGAGTTCAACAATTACCGCTTGCGATCATGGAGTAGCAGCTAAAATTAAACGTGTTATCATGGAGAGAGACACATATCCAAGGAAATGGGGTTTGGGACCTAAGGCATCTGTTAAAAAACAAATGATTATTCAAGGTACCTTGGATAAACACGGTAAACCTAACGAGAATACGCCATCTGATTGGTTAAAGAATTATTCTGATTATTCTACGACCACAACAGCTGAATTTAAAGTAATTTTTTAAACTTTTAATGTATTGCGCATTCTAATGACGATTGTGCAGTAAATACTAAATGGGAAATAATTTTGCAGTTTGAAAATAATGGATCAGTTGCTGGTAAAAAAAGGAAATATGATGAAACAGTTGTTACAAAAACTTCTACAGAAATTCCAACGAGAACTTGTACAGAAACTCATCCAGAAACTCATGCAGAAACTCATACAGAAACTCTTATGGAAGAAGATACAATCAAAAAGGAAAGCGAGGAACAAAATCTGTCATTAACAAAAGAGAAAAAGAAAGAAAAGAAAGAAAAAAAGAAGAAAAAAGATAAGAAAAAACAAGATCCACAAGATGATGAATCTGCAATAATATCTAGAGAGATAGAAGACGAAAATATGATGGTAAGAATAAATTCATCGTTGAAATAGTTTATATAGATAGTTTATAGATTAATATAATTATTAATTAATAAATCAAACTTATATTAATTATTTTGCTCCTTTAGGATGTATCTATAAAAGAAGAAAAGAAAAAAAAGAAAAAGAAGAAATCTAAGGAAAAAGAATCCAACCTTTCAAGCTAGTTTAATTTACTTATTTTGAAAATTTTAGAAAATCTTTTCTAATAATGTAAGCTGACATCTCGCAAATAATATCGAAATATGTCATTAGGAAAAATCTTCTATTTGAATTCTTTTTGAATTTTATTTTAAAGATCTCATCGTTTAAAATCTGATTAGAACAATTTGATATTCGCTTTATAATGACGTAAATTTAAAAATAACACGAAGTAATTATACTTACAAATATTAATATGAAATTTAATATAAAAAACATTTTTTCACGTAATGAATAATCTTGTACAACGTGTAATGTCCGGTGATATATACAAAATCAGATTTTCTATATTTGATGCATTTGAAAACATAGAGCTATAATAATCCTTTAATTAAGGGTTATATAAAATTAATATTTTACTGAGATTGTTTCCTGTATATATACATATAAAATATAGTTACTACGAAATGTATAGGTATCGTATCATATTTTTCCAATTTTTATAATTGACCTAATTATTACATAGTAAATTGCATAAATGATTTTATCTAATAGACATTTAATTTCATTCTATCATAATTTTATTGTTAAACCAGAGATGTGCAAAATAGATATTAAATCAGTTGTTCCTTTCATTTACATAATTATGAACACTATCTTTGTTTTGTCTACAATTGTAGAATTTGTACGTATATTATCATTTTAATTATATCTGAAAATACTACAGAACTAATGTAAGTACACTCAAGTAGAGACAATTATTTAGTAATAACATAAGAATCATTGCTCTTGAACTTTTCGATGAAAAATTTGTATGTCTCTGGTTCTGACGTATTTGTACTTCTAAGAGAGTATTGTATTATGTTTTTAAACCTAATACTTATGTAAATGAGTTTATAAAAACAATATTATAAGAAAAAAAGAGAACGTAAATGAAATGTAAAAATATCTTTACACAATGATAACATTATATATCATAAAAATACAAAATATACTTGGATCTCTGTTTACAAAAATTTATTTTAAAGATTATATATCAATATGTACTTTAAGAAATAATTATTTGAATACAACTGTATCAAGCATAGCTCCCAAACATTGTACAATGTTCGTAGCCATAAGTGTATCAACTTTTTCCTCTAGATGACGTTTTGGATCTTGTTTACCGACATTTTTAATAGCTAATTGTTCAGGTGTCATTTTTTCTTCGTCCTCTAATGCCTACAAATTTAAAAATAATACATTACGGTAGTATTTTATTTTTTATACATATAGGTATAACAATTTATTCAAAAATACGATCGAACATACCTTATTATAGTTTTTAGCAAGTTCAAGCATTTCAGAAACAATATTTTCATTGAGTCTACTATGTTCTGAATATTCGGCAAGAGTGAGACCATCCATCCAAGTTTTCTTATGTAAATTTAATAACATTTTTTGTTCTAATTCATTTTTACGATAGTTGATACTAATGCTATAATAATGACGATTTAAGCCATGTATCAAGGCTTGGACAGATGGTTTCTGTAGATGACCTAAATTAGATGTAGTTTGACGAGGTTCTTGTCCTAGAACCTGAAAAAATATTTTAAACATTATATACAATTTATATAAAATCAGAATTTTGTTAATTTTGGGAAATACTTGCCATCATATTAGGATTGATTAATCTAAATGCATCAATGACAACTTTTCCTTTCACCGATTGGATAGGATCAATGACAACTGCTACAGCTCTTTCACTGAGTGCTTCGAATGATTGTTGTGTGTTGATATCTACTCCAGATAACCAACAACCAAATCCTGGATGAGAATGGTACCAACCTACTACCATTTCTGGCCGACCAGTCTGTTTAAGCATATCCAACATTTTGGCTTGAAAGACTGGATCGACAGCTTCTACGCTAACTCCCTAAACATTACAGGAATACATCTATAATACATACCTGTGAAGATATTAATTTAAAAAAATATATATTCATCAATTATTACCGTTCCAGTTTGTGGCATAGCAAAAACATCAATTACACGCACAGTGTAATCGTCTACAAATTCACCTAACATCAAACCCATTACTTCCATCGGTACTCCAGCTCGACCATGTTTTAACATTTTTAAAAGTGCAAGCGATGAGATGTACACCTTGAAATATATTATTATTTATGAAATAATAAATGAATAAACGAATGAGAATGAAATACAAGCGACATACTTGTTCTGCAGTATCAACTACAGGTGCATCTGATGGGGGAGGTCCTTGATTTAATGGGGCTGGTAAACCACCACCGAGTCTTAGAAGTCGATCCATTTTTCTTTATCTAAAAGATTTTAATTAATTAATAAACATTTGTAATAAAGTATCTGAGAAATATTTTAAATTACATAGATTGATATAGCATAATAGAGGTTAACTAATATCTTTGTTTTATTATAGATTTTTTCATTATAAGATTAAATTTTAAACATTTTACATACCAAATAATTTCAAATCCACGTTAATAAATAATGAATATGTAATTTTTAATATGTTTAATTGCACGTAACAAATGATAATAGAACCATCTCCAATAAACTGACAATTCTCAAATATGCACACTCACCAGCGCGGCGTACTCAATGCTTACAATGGCGGAATTAGAAGTAACTACTTTTTAAAGCAATGGAAACAAATACATCACAAGGAGTCCTTCCACCTAAATATTCATTAGGTCCTCATGGATTAGGTAATTTTAATGATAAAAATTGTCAGATATTTTCTTTTCTTTTAATATATATTTTACTATTCAAATATGAGGTTTATTTTTATTTATCATATGTAATAATTATTTTTAATAGGTTAACTTTGAATTATAATTTAAGTAATAAATTGTAAGGAAGAAATTATGATTATTATCTTGTAGTGATTCAAATTTTTTTTACAGGTGATCCTAATGATAAAAGTTTAAGAAAGGTTGAAGTAAATGTACTTATACCGCAAATAATACGAGATAGGGCAAAAGAAGAAAAGTGTATCTTAGAAGTTGAAGGTAAATCTTGAATTTAATTAATTGTTTAATTGTTTTAACTGTAATATAAATATTTCTTCCTTTTTTTCACAGAATTCAACAAATGTTGCCAAGAAAACAATTTATCAATGGTATTCAAATGTAGAAATGAAAATAATAAATTAAAGCATTGCTTAGAACGGTGGTTTCAGGACAAAGATTTTCAAGAGGAATGTAAACAAATATACCTCCAGGAAAGAAGCGAATATAGAAGAACAAATGTATCTAAAAAATTACGAAACATGGAAAAAGAACAATCGAAGTAATATAATTTAAGGAAATAATATCTTTTTAGTTTGATCCTTTAGGATTGTAAATAGATAGTATTAAATTATTTGTAATCGTATTGAAATACAACTTTAAAAAATATATATATTTCTAATTAGTTATAAACTTATTATTTTATTTTAATGCTAAATAAAGTTAATTAATGAATTTTTAATTCATTCAAAGATTCTATTTATGATGTTTTAATGAAATACAAAATTTAATTTGTAAGAAATAAATGAGATAGAGAATTTCATAGTAGATGATATATAAACTAGTCTTAACACGAATCTTCGTCCTCTTCTTCTTCTACAATCATTACATCTTGATTATGTTTTGGGTTCCATCGCCTCCACAATAATTCTCTTACTGTGAATTCAGATAACATATGTGGATTCGATGGACCAGAATTCAAAGAGATCGATGAAGGCCACAAAACTTGGGCAAATAATATTTCCTAAGAATAAAATCAGTATTTCTTAATTGAGAGATTAATAATAGAGGCATACAAACTTTATTACTTATAATTTATGTATATTACCTTGGCAGCGCATTCAGATAAACGATCTAATCCAATTAAATTACTCCAGCTCGTCTTTCGTGAAGATTTACTAGGAATTTTAGTTAATGAATCTGCATCCACAACATCTATTATAACTATATAAGAGGCATGATAAAACGATGGCCCTTGTTTGTACAATACTAAAATGATAAAAATTTAAAAATAATTTATATCTATATAAAATGATGTATATCAAGATTTTTGCCTAAATTACATGAGATAGATAAATACTGACAAAAATCTCCTCCATATTTAAGGCCTGATTTAACAACCCAACCCTTGCTTCGAAAATAGTGGTATACAACATAATTTTGTATAAAATTTTTATCTTCTTCGCAAAAATACAACCAAGCACTATGAATATCCATTAAAGAACCATCAAAATGTATAAGTTGTAGACAATCTAAAGCGAACATTAGGAAAAATGTTTCTTCGAAAGACATATGTAAGGATTCCATAACTGGAAAACTTTCCATTTCAATTCTTGGTTTGACATTTTCCAGATAATTTTCTGTCTCCGAGTCGCTGTCTGGTAGAACTAATAACTGTTTTTGTACATCAGATTTGTCACTTTCGTTAAGTGTATTTGTTGTTACCGAATCACAATTATCTGAATTATCCAAATCAATAGATTCATCTTTTGAAATTGTTTCATCGCTTTCTTTAATAACTGTTTTGTCAATGTTCTTTTCAGACTCTTTATTAACAATTATGCATATATCTTCTTCGGAAGAGGAAGGAACTATTTCACAGAATTCATTATCATTGAATATTTGCTTGTTATTGTCTTCATTTGTCGTAATGTTAGATACATTTACATCAATATCCATGATATCTGATTCTTCTGATTTCTTTTCATTATTGGATGGCTCTATCATTGAAATTAAAAGAATTAATATTGAGTATAATAATACAAGATAGTTATCGTTTTGTTTTTCTTTTATACAGTCTTTTAATTAGAAAATTAGCATAAAAATGATACCTTTTTTTTCCTCTACATCAACAAATTGATTTGATGTATTGGCAGTGCTACCAAGTAATTCAATTTCTTGTAACCATGCTTGTCGACGAACCCATTGCCTATTTCTGATTATAGGTGGTGCATTATATCGAGCTCTTCCAAATGTTGGATAACCTCGTGATAAAGACCCTTTACCATAAAATCCCTAAATTCAAATTAAAAGTTTCAATCATGTTTTATTCGTCTTGGCGAGTGTTTTAAGCCCTTAAAATATTGAACCCTTTTTTTTTATCATTTTATATATTTTTTATGGGTTTAAAAATAAAATATATTTTGAAGATAGTGACAAACCATGGAATGAACTGTTGCAATTTCATCCGGATTATTAATGCAAGATCCGGAATCTGTAAGATGAGCGGTATAAACAATCCATTCTCCTTTATCCAATGTAATTGGTATGGAAGATTTATACACTGCTTTTGATCCTTTCTTTTTTTTTGGCTCACGTAAATTCATGTTGTGTGTACTACAAAATGTAATTGATGCAAATTTAAAAAGAAAATTGTTATATTATAAATTAAATTAATAGTCAAAGTTAATGTAACACACGTTTGATTTATGTCTCTTCATTCACGTATTAAACGATGAAATAACAATACCAAACAAAAAACTTGTAGTTTATGTTTTACCTTTTGTAAAGTATCTGTCAAATAATTTCTTTTTCCTGAAAGAGATATTAAATGTCATCAAGTTATTCTTTAACTATCACTCGAAGCATGAAAGATTATAGCGACAGGTGTGGACAAAATATTAACTACTAACCGTCGGTTATAGAAGGGTCCTATTTTAAAAATATCGACCGTTGTTAATGGTAACTTCTCCTTTAATACTAATGACCGTCGGTAACCTTAATATAAATTATTACCGACGTACAGTAAAATAAATTAGAAATCTACTATTACCGACAGTAGGTGTTGTAAAACGATAAACTACAATTACCGACTGTAGATAAGATAAAGGTAGAGCACTACTATTACCGATATGGTGCTTAGCCGGCCTGCCACTAAAGTGGCTTTTGCGATTATTTTTTCCAGGTCGATATGCCACTATAGTGGCTCACTCGAGAAGCTTACTTGCTCACTGTTTGAATTAAATAATCGTCTTCATAGTCTTTCATATTTAAGTGAAATGTTAATGTTTAAGTATATATATATATATATGTACAATATTTTTTTAAGAAAAATTATAGTTTAATTATTGAGGAATTTTTACGTAAAATATACGAATTTTCTTTATATACGGCTGATAATTTAAAAAGTGTGTGGGTCAGTTCCGACGCACGACTGAAGTTTGAACAGGTACAGAGAAAAAGACTTACTAGATTAAAAAAAAAGACTCATTTCATATTGTTGTTAGAAAAACCTGTCTCCTACATAAATAAAGGAAAAGAAAGAAAGTGAAAGTGGTAGGGAAGGTGTGTGATGGATGGTGGGGGAAATTCTAAGAAAGGACTACCTGTAAATGTATAAAAGTTATTAAAAAACATTATAAAGTAATTAGTTTCTGTATAATAAATGGATAAAAGGAAACAAGGAAAGGAGTACAAGAATATGGTATTAATTAGGGATTTAAAAGAAACTGATTACAATTATAATGTTTATGGTAAGCGGTCTTTGGCTAGATTTTACTTGCAATGGAATGCATAACATATAAAATATGTTAAACATTATACTGAAAGTAAAATACCATTGCCCAGGTCTAACCACGAGGAGGTAACCACTTCTGAAGACCCGGGATGTGCATCCTGAAGATGTCCCCATCCGAAGTAAAATGAAACCATAGAAAATGAAAGCCCCGAGAACGTTTTTTAATGAGCCCCATCTTAGGCCCCATCCTAAGAGTTATATTCAGAAAATCCTTACAATAATTATCGAAAATGAAGAGAAAAGTTTGAAAACTGAATAAGAAGATGAAAACGAGGAGTGCATCTGAATAAAATTCAAGTAACATCAATGATTTTATTAAAAATCAATACACTTTAATATAATTTCAATATATGCACATACGGAGATTATAATTAATGAATATTTTATACATAATTGTCAATCTACCTAAAATATAGTATAATAAAAATAAATGTATATAATTTTTGGTTGATCCATGGCATCTGTAAAATAAAGAAAATACATTAAAAATAACTATTATACATGTGCAATGCTACAAGAAAAACAATAAATGGATTAAAATACTTCATTTATATTGAGAAATAATTATTTTATATTACCGTTTACCATTACTCTGTCCTCTTCTGATCATCTTCTAATCCACTTTCCTCTCCTCTTGGACGGAATGGTTATATGAAACAATAAACTGATTAAAAATATTCATGTACTTATAGAAATAATTATTTTTTACTACCATTTACCATAACTTAGTCCACTTCTGGTCATCTTCTAAACCTGTTCCCCTTCCTCTTGGACGGAATGGTTATCTAAAACAATAAACGAATTAAAAAAGTTCATTTACTTATAGAAATAATTATATTCTACTACCATTTACCATAACTTAGTCCTCCTAAGGTTCGTTTCGTTCTTCTCTTGGACGGAATTTGGCATCATAGTTCATCCTGCAAAGAAAATATTAAAAGGAATAGGAAAAGAATAGGGAAAAGTAGAACTTTTAAGGTGGAACTTTTCACGATTTTTGTTTTAAGTGGTTTCCCCCCGATCGGACTAATCCACTGACTCTAATTTTTTTTACGAGAAACCTAGGCTTCACGCAACGATCGACCATTACTCTAACAGCAGACGGTTGAGGCCTGACTAACGGATAGTGACCGAATCGCCAACGCGTGTCGCTTTGGTCCCTATGCTAAATGCATACTTTATGCATATCAAATCGCGAATAAAAAAACAACGCATCTTAATATTATATATTACGAGGGACCTAGGCTTCACTAGACGACCGACCATAGTGCCAACGGCAGGACCGGTGAGGCCTGACTAACGGATAGCGACCGAATCGACTAAGTGTCGCTTCGGTCCCCATGCTAAATGCATATTTTATGCATATCAAATCGCGAATAAAAAAACAAATCTAAAAGTTGTTCCACCTCAAAAGTTAAGTAAACTCACGTGAATGCATGCTAATTCATGTGAGCATACTTGATATAAAGGAAAAGAAAGAAAGTGAAAGAAATAGGGAAGATATGATGGTTGGTGGGGGAAATTAAAGGTAAGGAATACCTGAAAAAATATAAGAATTATTAAAGAAACATTATAAAGTAATTAGTTTCTGTATATTAAATGGATAGAAGGAACTAAGGAAAGGGGTAAAAGAATATGGTATTAATTGGGAAGTTAAAAGAAACTAATTACTATTATAATGTTTAAAGTAAGCGGTCTTTGGCTAGATTTTACTTGCAATGGAATGTATAACATATAAAATATGTTAAACATTATATTGAAAGTAAAATACCATTGCCCAGGTCTAACCACGAGGAGGTAACCGCTTCTGAAGACCCGGGATGTGCATCCTGAAGATGTCCCCATCCGACGACATAAGTCGAAACCATCGAAAATGAAAGTTCCGAGAAGGGAAATCCTTGCAATTATTATCGAGAATTAAGAGAAAAGTTTTAATACCATATAACAAAATGATAAATGGGGTGTTAAACATCAATAAAATCGAAATAACTTAGTACCTATATACTAATAAAATACATTAAAAATATATTGAATATACATTAAAAATAATTATCAAACGAGTGCGATGCTAAGGGGAGAAGAATTAACAAATAAAATTAAACATTAAATTACACATTAATATTTTATTATAACTAAGTTCTAGTCTGGTTCTCCTCTGGTCCTCCTCCTATTGAACCTGCAACAAAAGAAAACAAAGGATTAGGGAAGAAGAAGAAAAGTGGGCCTGAAAACGAACCTGGAAAAGAAAAAGTAAAGATTATTTTAGATTTGCATATATGCAATGAATGATCCATGGTATCTATAAAAATTTGTACTGATCCATGGTATCTGTAAAAAGACAGAAGTGCATTAACAATGATTTTTCTCACATTAACATAAAACTAGGAATGCATCTGAAAAGAATTTAAGAAACATCGATGATTTTAATTAAAAACTAACACACTTCAATATAATTTCGATGAATGCATATAAAAATAACATTTTCTGTGTATTTCATAAATAATAATTTTAAATCTAAATAAAATAAAGTAAAAAATAGAAAAAGTATGCAATTATGGGTCGTTCCATGAAACCTACGAACAAAAAAAATACACTAAAAATAATTATCACACGCTTGCGATGCTACGGGGAGAAGAATATAAATAGATTAAAATTATACATTAAATTATACATTAATTTTACATTTTATTATACAAATAATAACTTTACATTATACTTTATTATTACTAAGTCCTCTTGTGGTCCTCGGTTGGTCGTCGGCTGGTCTTTGGCTGGTCCTCCTCCTATGTCCTGCAACAAAAAAAACAAAGACGTATGGAAGAAGAAGAAATCCTGCCAATAAAATATTAAAAAAAGGATCGTTTGGTGTGGGTGGAATTTTAGGTAAGGACATGATTCTATCCTTGGGAGTAAGATAGAATCAAGGCTCGCGTGGGCAGGGTCGCATCCCTGAAGTAGACCTTTCTTCGGAAAGAAAGAATCTACCCGCTACCCATTGAAAAAAATACTGGAAACGAACCTGAAACAGAAAACAGAAAGATTAGTTTAGATTTGCGAAGAACCAATGAATGCATCGGAAGCATATTCCTTTTCTAGATCAAAATCCAATACTTACAAATAGATTGGAATTAATCATATCCTGAAACAAAATAAAATACAAATTAATTCAATACATAATATAATAATTGATTAAATCTTAATACCTAAAACAATAAAAGAGACATTAAAAAACATTATAAGATAATTAGTTTCTACGAATGAAATGAAGAATGAAAAGTGGGGAAATTGTGTGTAATAGGAAATTAGAAAATGATATGATATTGGAGCGGGAATTCGGGAATGGTATTGTACTCTATCATGATTTTAAAGTATTTTCTATCTTTTAAATGAAATATCATTTATAAAATCAAATTTTCTTAATACTCGATTTATTTTAAGGAAAAATTATGTTTGGTCTTTGGTGGGTGGTATGGCAAATCCAACGATGGTCACCTGTAACAAAAAGAAAACTATTTTAATTATTACCATTCTTAATAACCATTATAAATTATTGACGAGCAAAACAAAAAAATAAAACAATAAAAATATCAAATGACCAACGAGCTATTTTCAAAAGATTCAACCATGCTGTCGAACTTGAAAATAACTCATTAAGTCTGTAGTTGCCCTCTTGAGCCACAATTAAGTGGGGGCCTCTTCGGCTTTTAGCCTCTTCTTTCTTCAAGCCTACTGTCGGACATTCCCTACGTGCGAGCATGAAAAGAATCTTTGACCAAAAACGTCAATCGTTCCAAAAAGTATTCGCATAATTTGGCATATTACAACGATTAATGATATAGAATTAGAATCGTCCCTGATTCTATATAAAAAAAAAAACCTAACCGACCCTAACACAACCCTGAAAAGAAAAATGTGATTAGTAAAACATCCTGAGCTTTTTACATGAAAATAATTATTACCTTTTGGTCGAGAGATATCTCATCGCCGAAAGGAATATTATTAACTATGTAAAGTATCGATTCTATTCTAATACCAAACCGTTATAATATGCCAAATTATGGTCGTACAATTTAGAAACGACTTCAAGACATTTTCACCCAATTACTCTCAACTGCTTATACACTAATATAAATGAAATACATTTCACATTACAATATATATGAAATAATTCCATTTATTTTCTTTCATCATACATCTTATGCAAATAATTCCGATGTTCGTTAGGGGGTGACTCTATTTATTAATTATTACAAAATGCATTCGCGTTTCCCGTTAGCTATCCTAGCTCGTGGACAATCAACGAACTTAAAAGTTCATCGACTGTGCACATATTACACGAGCACATTTAATCGAATGTCCGAGCAGTTAATTATGCTAATCGATGACCTAATAACACTTCGCACTTTTACTATCGAGTAATATAATCGAATTGAAATAAAAATAATACTAAAAATGCAATGCATTTCTTTGCAATATTTTTATTTAATTTATTCTTTATATTAAATTATATGAAACATTTCAAAGATTAAATCGCGATAGTGCGAAGTGCTAGTTATAATACTTAAAACTAAGTATCAATTCATCAAAGGTTTTGCGGATTTGATTTCGACTCTATCTCGTTCGAGATAGAATCGAAATAGAAATGAATTTCTTAAATGGTTGCAAATCCCTTTGAATCATGATACATAATGCATATTACAGAATTGTCACAAAAAAGATTTACAAGTCAAGCAAGATAGAATAAAAAGATATAATTTTGTGACAATTCCGTATAAAACCCGGAGGTGGGGACTCGCACTGAAAAGTGCAAGTATGCCACGTGCCATTCCGGGGTCCTACCTACTTATAATTAAAGTTTCACATTCGCTCAAAAAAATACACATGCATACCCACCCACACACTCCACGGTTCTCACACATACCACCAGGGTGCAAAAGCCTAAACTAGAGAGCATGCCCCGGGGCACCTCCGACACCCTAGTTCAAACGCGTTTTCTAAATTTATGGGAGTACGTACCAATTGCTGTAATCGTCTGTCAAGGCTAGTGATTATTGCATAAATGACTAATGCAAAAATACAAGTATAAACTAGTATATATTGCATACTAGTTATATACGAGTATATCATAGTTTCCACAAATAAATGCGGTAACTCTACTATGCAAAACGATTGTTAAAAAAAAAATTTCGTATCGTACGCGTGACTCTACAAGTTATTTTTATTCAATAACTTTAAAAAATAATAAGCGCGGTATTACGTATCGCGAAACGATGTACAATGCACATTCCTAACCGCACACACATGTGCAATGTACACCGTGCAATCACTAGCACAATGACAGACGCCAAATGGGGGGAGAAAAACTTAAAACTAAACCCATACTAACCGTTTCTCACCCATACGTGTAACACCTGGGCACACGCATAAATGAGAACGCAGAAAGTATAGGGGGGAGAAACGGGGATTAGTAATTAATTGCTGAAAATCCTAATCTAAGATTTGATTAATATATAAAAATGTTCTCTCATTAATCTAAGCGGGCTATGACTCTACAAGTCATTTATAATGACTTTTAAAAAGATTTTAAGAATTTAAAAAAAATAATAAAAATCTCGGACGACTCTTTCGTTAAATGGCTGTTCTAATGAAAGAACTGGGCTTTGAGCCACCATATAACAGCCAGAGTCTATCCGTCGCGAATGGGTTTGTCTTCTTGCTCATTTTTTGATTATATCGAAAAATAAAATCGCGATTAAATAAACTAAGTACGAAGCAATGCATGTAAGACATTTATTACATGCTTTATTGGACGAAATCGAGTAAATTAATACTCGATTTCACCACTACTAAACGCGAACGAAACACGTAATAAAAAAGAAAAGTGCATTAATTAATTGCACTGTTAATTAAATGAATTTAACCGATGAGACAAGAAGACCTATCCTGATCTAATAATATAACATACAATAAAATATACAGTTTCATGAGCAATTTCAAAAAAGGACTAATCCTTTTTTAAAATCACTCATGTGCTCGTCAATAATTTTTTGGAATAATTACAACCAGTAACTCGTGCCGATTGGGACCTTTCATCCTCGGCATGATTGAGCACCGGAGGGACTTTAAATTTTAACTCACGACCTGCTAAATGTTATATTACATATATATGGCATTTTAAAATAAAATGACGCATGTATGCAATATGAACAATTAGCATTAGAAGTTCTGCGGTGGCTCCAAAACACTCCTACTTCGTAGCAAATGGTCCAGCTGCATCCCTCGTCCATCAGACCCATGGGAGAATTCCTCGATGCACTTTTCCTCGCACTCCCGTGACTCTAATATCGCGGTAAACGAATATAAGAAACTATAAAAGAGTTTCTTATCGCGAAACCGAAATTTTTCTTATACGGCGAACAACACTGAATCTACATACGCGATACGATTTGAATTTAATTTACGCCCGGTCACTGACTCTACTTCGCGATTAAAATGTTACTTTAATTATTCGTACAAACACTGATTCTACAATCTAATTCAAAGACTGCATTGCACGCAGTCAATGCAAACACAAAAATTTCACTCCCGATACGCGGTCACTTCACTGATGCACTTCACTGACTCTACTTCGCGAACAGTCTGTACGACTGTTTTAAAATTAAAAAACTATAATTTTATACGAACAAACTCTAATGCAATTAACTGCATTGCTCGCAGTTAATTGAATATATAAATCTCAAAAATAACGCGAACGCGAACGCGAACACGAACGCGAAACGCGACCGAATTTATTATTAACGAGCGAACGTGCTTCTAATCCGTGATTTTAAATTATAATTATAAACGATCAAACACTCCCGTTACATTGCTTCGCGCACGAATTGCAATGATGTCCTGAAACAGAAAATGAAAAAGAACGATTAATATCATCGTCGTAATCAAAAACTATTAAAAATTTATCATAGAAAATTTTTCATAGAAATATATACTTACTTCTAATCTTCATTGATGAATGCACGATGGGTCTCCTACCCTTAGGGTGACGATGACCGAATGCACTGACTCTACTTCGCGATAAAAATTGTATTTTAATTATTCGAACAAACACTGACTCTACTTCGCGATAAAAAATTTATTTTAATTATTCGCACAAACACTGACTCTACTTCGCGATAAAAATTGTATTTTTTAATTATTCGCACAAACACTGACTCTAATTTTTTGCAACTGCATTGCGCGCAGTTCAAAAATCAAACACTAACACTCGCTTACCTCTCTGAAAACAGAAAAAAGAACAAAACGATTAGAATCATTGTTATAGTTTAAAAATTATAAGTAATTATTAAGGAAATGTTTAATAGAAAAATTAATTTACCTTCTATCTTGATTGATGAATGCCCGATGGGTCTCCTACCCTTAGGATGACGATGCCGTAGACGGTCCCAACGAAAATCAGAAACTTACGTGTTTCTTATCGCGATCACGACACTGATTCTAATTTTTACACCTGCATTGCACGCAGTTCAAACACTAACACAAACACTTAGCCTTCTGGAAAAAGAAAAAGAAAAAACAAAACGATTAGTATCATTGTTATCGTTTAAAAATTATAAGTAATTATTAAAGAAATATTTAATATAAAAATTAATTTACCTTTTATCTTCAGTGATGAATGCCCGATGGGTCTCCTACCCTTAGGATGACGATGGCACACGTATAAACCGAATAAAAGAAACTTTCGGAGTTTCTTTACCCGAAAAATTTCCGATTTTTGTTTAACGATGCAAACACTCGAGTACCTCATTGCCTACGCGCTCGATTGCAATGATGTTCTGAAACAGAAAATGAAAAAGAACGATTAATATCTTCGTCGTAATCGAAAACTATTGAAAATTTATCATAGAAAATGTTTCATAGAAAAATTATACTTACTTTTAATCTTCAGTGATGAATGCCCGATGGGTCTCCTACCCTTAGGATGACGATGGGTGGACGGTAACGAAAATAAAAAACTATAAAAGTTTTTTATCGCGAACGCGAACGCGAACGCGACCGAGACGTGCTTTACCGACCGCACTGCACGTCAAAAACGTCTGAAAGAATGCACAAGATTAGTGTTCCTAGAAAATAAATCGAGTATTTTAATGTGGGATATAATATGAAGGTAGTATTAAAGGGAAAACAATGTAATGAATTGTAATATGATATTAATTAGGAAAATGAAAGAAACTAATTATCATTATAATGTTAGTGGTAAGCGGTCTTTAGCTGGATTTTACTTGCAATGGAATGCATAACATATAAAATATGTTAAACATTATACTGAAAGTAAAATACCATTGCCCAGGTCTAACCACGAGGAGGTAACCGCTTCTGAAGACCCGGGATGTGCATCCTGAAGATGTCCCCATCCGAATTAAATTGAAACCATAGAAGATGAAAGTCTCGAGAAGGTTTTTTAATGAGCCCCACTCTTAGGCCCCACCCTAAGAGTTATATTCAGAAAATCCTTGCAATTATTATCAAGAATGAAGAGAAAAGTGGAATACCAAAAAACAAAGTGATAAAGACGGAGTGAAACATGAATAAAATCGAACTAACATGGAACCTGTGAACGAATAAAATACATTAAAAATAAATATTACACGCGTGCGAAGCTAAGATAAGAAGAATAAATAAATTAAAATTATACATTTAGTCATACATTTATATTATACAAATTATATTATCTTACTCTATACTTAATTATTACTAAGTCCTCGTGCTGTCCTGGTATGGTCCTCGTGCTGTCCTGGTGTGGTCCTCCTCCTATGTAACCTGCAACAAAAAAAACAAAGGGATAGGGAAGAAGTTGAAAAGTAGGCTTTTTAAAGTGAAACTTTTTACGTTTTTTTTTTAAGTGGTATCCCACCGGTTGGACTAATCCACTGACTCTAATCTATATTACGAGGAACTTACGCTGCACGTACAGTTTGCCCACCAACACTATATTTACTGCAAGCTTGAGGAACTGAATCCCTGGGCCCGTCTTACTAATAGCGGTGGTAGACATCCCTTCTAATGCAGTTTCAGTTCCTATGCTACGTGCACATCTATGCTTGCAAAATCGCGAGTTAAAAAAAGCAAAGTAAAATAAAAAAAAAAAAAAAAAGGATAGGGCGTTTCACTTTAAAAAGCTGAGGGAAGGACATGATTCTATCCTTGGGAGAAAGATAGAATCAAGGCTCGCGTGGGCAGGGTCGCATCCCTGAAGTAAATTCCTTCTTAACAAATGGCGCCCTTTGCGAAGAAGAAATCCACCCGCTACCCATTGAATTGTTTCTAAAAAAATAATAAAATTTTAATAAACGTTTGATATTAAATTTTATATAACAATGATTGAAAAATAATCTAAGTAATTGGAGAATTTTATAATTATGTTACAATCCAAGAACGCAACCAAGCTGAAGACACAGTCATCTAAAATCATAAAAATAAATTCATATAAAAATTATTTTCTATATTTAAAATACGTTAATAGGAGAGTATGTAATGTTTAAAATAATGTATGTATATGTTTAAGCAATTATATATATATAAGTATTAGTAGAGAATAATACTTTATTCAATACATCTTAAATAATTGTTAATTAAACGAGAGATAGAAATGTATATTGTAATCAAAAAATAAAGATGTACCTTTTAATGAACCTTCCTCTTTGAAATCTACTGTAAGACTGAAACATTGTCATATAAAAAAGTTTATTTTTAATGAATGTTATATACATGGCTTTTTCTTATGTATGTAACGAGAAAATTAATTGTAATAAATAGAAATAAAAATTATATAAAGTTCTGATTTTAACATTATTTCAATTTTTATGTAATTGTTTAAACAAATGTACATTTGTTGTAATGTTCTTGCGCAGTGATGACTTCGGAGGGGAGGGGTAAAATTTTCATCTATTATAACATAAAATAGAAATTAATTAATATTTAAAGTACGTTAAAAGTTAGGTAATATTTAAATAAATATATATGCGTTTAAACAATCTTAATTATAATAAGAATTCATTAAAATATTAAAATAATTGTTAATTAATCGATGCAAGCGTCTATTGTTGTCTAAAAGCTCGGAGTATATGTTCTGTGATCCCTTCTCCTCGAAATCCACCGTTGATCTGAGTCATTATCCTCTGTTAAAGTTCTTTTGGTGAAAGTTGTTTACAAGACCTTCCGAACGTTGAGCATGTGTATAAAAAGAATAATAAATCTATTTAATTAAATTTAAGATTAAAACGTTATGATTTTCGTATTTTTATCTATTTTAAGTAATAATTTTAATGCTTCTGCGCAGTGATGACTTCGAGGGTAAAATACTGCTGTAACATAAAGAGAGTGCATTAATGCATTATAATAGTTGTTAATTAATCGTTGCAAGAGTCTATTGTTGTGTAAAAGATCGAAATATATGATCTATGTACCGTTCCCTTCGAAATCCACCGTTAAAATGAGACGTTGTCCTCTATGAAAGTACTTTTATTAAAAGTTGTTTATAAGATCTTCCAAACGTTACGCATGTGTATAAAGGGTGTCATACATCTAATACATAATCTTTAAGATTAAAACGTTATGATTTTCGTATTTTTATCTATTTTAAGTAATTATTTTAATGCTCCTGCGCAGTGAGGACTTCGAGGGTAAAATTTAGCTGCAATATAAGAAAAGTGCATTAGTGCATTAAAATAATTGTTAATGTATACGTAATTTATACGTATATGGAAATGAAAAAAGAAAGTACATTTCTCTAAACAATTATACAACCAATATATTAAAACACTTAATAAACAATATACTAAGTGAAAATGTGAATTATTAAAGTTTACCATTATGATTGAAGAAAGCTGAGGTGTTTGTTCGTTTAAAAACTATAAAAAAAATTGCCCATTTTCATTTTACAATCTTGTAAGTTCTTTTTTTATGTATTTACTTGATACTTAAGACAATAAGAAAGTCTAATAAATGCTGTGCTTTTCCAAATCTTGAAATTCTTGCAAACCTGAAAATCAGAAAATTGTATTACTAAAGTATCAAGCAAACTGAACGAGTCTATGTATTTATATGTATGATATTTGTACAAGATGTCACTCTTTCTTTCTCTTTCCCCTTCTCGTACTTTTTATATTACTCTTCTTTATGTTATAAAAGAAAAGAGATAAACTTACCATAACTGATATCAATTTAAAAAAGTAAACAGATTATTCAGATAGAAAAGTAAACACAATTAGACTGACAATGAGTATGTGAATTCATGCTGTATTCTACCAATGTTTGGAAACCTAAAAAAAGTATAAAATAACATAGCATTGGTATAATATAAAGAAAATTAAATATATAAGTGTTTATTATACGTATAACACGTTCCTTGTTAATATTTAAAAAATAATGTACAAAATAAAGACAATATACACTAAAAACTTTGTCATATTGCACAGAAAAACACAATCATATAGAATATAAACCACGTTGTAGATATTTTTAAAACAATTGACATCGCATGCCAGAGGAAAACATAATTGTATAGAAATGAAACATCGTTATAAAAATCTTTAAAACAAATGACATAAAGCACTATAGCCATCCTTAAAGAATTAAAATAAATTGAAAGAAAACAATTGACATCTCTCATGCCAACTATGAAAGTATAAATTCCCACACTCTGTATCGATATGGAAAGATTCTTGTTAATTTAATTCTTTAAGGATGGTTACAGTGCTTTATGTCAATTGTTTTAAAAATATCTATAATGAGGTTTCTTTTCTATACGATTGTGTTTTTCTGTGCGGTGTGACAAAGTTTTTGGTATATATTGTCTTTATTTAATCGTTATTTTTTAAATATTAACAAAATACGTGTACCTTAAATAGAAAAATAGAATAAATTTTTGATTTATTTAATAAATAAATTATCATATCAAGCTTGACTAGCGTGGTCATAAAGAAAGCCGAGCTACAGCAAATACGTGTGACGGGGCAAGCTTTTTATGCGTGAAATCATTTCTATGGGTTATTAGGAATTTCTAATTGGTCACATCACTTCTGAAATAATTATCACCCAATCAGCAAATCAATCAAAATAATTATCAGCCAATCAGGGCTCATTGCTGATTATTCTTCTTTCTTTTCGCGGCGTCGGTGCTGGAGATCGCACGTATACTAAGTCGTCCCGTTAATCTCAGGTAATTGAAAAGTATTTTACACCTTTCTATTATATATCAAACGATAGCTACAAGCAAGATTTTTATACGTGAGTGTTTTCAAAACGAAATATTAAAAAGTTCGAAAGACATCTGTGAAAATATAATCATCGGTGTATGTCGGCGTCCCGCCAATTTCACCAATGTTTCTTAACAATAGTTTTTTCCAATTTCCAGCTTTTTTTATGGTATCGATAATTAGTACCATCTCTAATGATGCTCTAATTAATTATTTTTCATAATTATGCATTCAAAGATCGTATTTCGTGTTAAATTTGGTTTTTATCACATACACACACGTACAGGCATATATACATAAGTATAGGTTAACCGCTCGTACACATACACTCACGTATTTGATTTTCTTTTTATTGTACTAATGTAATTTTATTTTTTTTTACTTTGTTTAGATTTCCAAACATTAGAAGAGTCCAGCAGGAATACATATACTCTGTTTAATAATTGTGTTTATTCTTTTTTATCCTCATATTCATCGAGGTAAGCGTTATTCTTTTTTTTAAACCATACAGAAATGTATACAAAGAGTGAGAACGAAAGTGAGAGAGAGAGAGAGAGAAAATAAGAAAACAAAATATTCTATCTACGGGCAATAACGAATGTTTATGTATATTCTAGGAATTTCTCGAGGTGAAAAGAGAAGAAAGACAATCGAAACATAACGATAACAATCGAAAACAATCGAAAACGGTCGAACGACAGACGCAAGGACAAAGAGTAACGTGCTCACTCCTGTTCGGTCCTTCAAAGTATTAAGATCTAACGAACGTGACGTATTAAACTATTATATATATAACGTTATCGATTTTTATTAACTATTTTTACTGATATTACATCCTTTGTATGTAATTTCATACAAGTAGAGAGATTAAGGCAATTAATATTGCTTGAATTTATATTGATTGTTTATGGTAAAATATTTTTTAAAGTGTGCCATGCCTTCAGGAATGATTTACAGGGAATATTGTTTTATAATATAATCTTTAGTATGTTTCAGCTTTTCAGAGTTTTATTTAATTTTATTTTATTCATCGTCATCCTAGGGGTAGGATACCCATCCTGCAGTCATCAATGAAGACTAAAAGTAAGTATATTTTTCTATCAAACACTTCTATGATAACTTTAATGGTTTTTTATTATAACGATGATATTAATTGTTCTTTTTTCTTTTTCTGTTTCAGAACGTCATTGCAATCGAGCGCGTAGGCAATGAGGTACTCGTGTGTTGCATCGTTAAAATAAAATAAAAAAGTCGGAAAGTAAAGTCAGTGTTGATCGTCGCATGTTAAAGTTTGTTTGCTCGGTTAAGAAACTCGCAAGTTTCTTGTTTTTGTTTAAAAGTTTATTCACATCGTCATCTTAAGGGTAGGATACCCATCGTGCATTCATCAATGAAGAATAAACGTAAGTCAATTTTTATTTTAAACACTTTCTCAATAATTATAATAATTTTTTTACTTACGACAATGATATTTATAATTTTGTTTTTATTTCTTTTCAGATCATCATGGGAATATATCAGTGTTGGAAGTGTTTGTGAATTGTGTTTGTGAAGTGTTGCAAGTGTTCGTGCATTGCTATCGTGCGCGAAGCAATATGCGGGAGTGTTGTATCGTTAAATATAATTAAAATCACGGATTAGAAGCACGTTCGTTCGTTTTCATTTCAATTCCGTCGCGTTCGCGAACTATTTTTGAAATTTATATATTAAATTAACTGCGACCAATGCAGTAATTGCATTAGAGTTTGTTCGAGTAAAGTTGTATTTTTATCTTTAAACAGTCGCACAGACTGTTCGCGTATTAGAATCAGTGCATCAATGAAGATTTTTTTACTTGCATTGACTGTGTGCAAAGCAGTCTTTGGAAGCAGTTGTAGAATCAGTGATCGGGCGCATAATAAATTAAAATCATACGCGAATTAGAATCAGTGTTGTTCGCCGTATAATAAAATTTCGGTTTCGCGATAAGAAACTCATCTATAGTTTCTTATTTTCGTTTATACCGCGTTTTTAGATTCACGCGAGGTGCATCGCCATGGTGCAATTGAATTTCATCCCATTGGAATGCATTGTAAGTATCTATTTTTATTTACATTTTATTCGATTTTATTTTATATGATTTTAGATTATATTGCAGATAACATATCGTTTTGTTCTATTTTATTTTACAGATATGACGACGGACTTTCTACCTTATCAAGGATGTGGAATGAATTCTTCGATGGATCTTTAATGGATCTTCGATGGATCTTCGATGGATCTTCGATGGATCTTCGATGGATCTTCGATCAGCAGACTACAATACTTGCTGTGATGTAGGAGTGTTTTGGAGCCATCGCAGAACTTCTTATGCCGTGAGTTAAAATTTAAAGTCCCTCCGGTGCTCAATCATGTCGAGGATGAAAGGTCCTAATCGGCACGAGTTACTGGTTGTAATTATTCCAATAAATTAGTGACGAGCACATGAGTAATTCCTTTCTAGGAGTTACTCATGAAAATTGTATATTATATTGTATTGTATTATATGTTTTATTAGTTCAGGATAGGTTTTCTTGTCTCATCGATTAAATTCATTTAATTAACAATGCAATTAATTAATGCACTTTCTTTTTTATTACGTGTTTTGTTCGTGGTTAGTAGTGGTGAAACCGAACATTAATTTACTCGTTTTCGTTGAGAAAAGCATGTAATAAATGTCTTACATGCATTGCTTCGTACTTAGTTTATCTAATCGCGATTAATTTTGATATATCGATACTTGGATATTACAAATAAATGAGCAAGAAAACAAACTCATTCGCGACGGATAGATTCTAGCAGTTAAGTGGTGGCTCAAAGCCCAGTTCTTTTATTAGAACAGCCAACTTAATGAAAGGAGTCGTCCGAGGTTTTTAAATATATTAAAATATATTAAAAGATATTAAAAGATATTAAAAGATATTAAAAGTTAATATTTATCAAATAAATTGTAGAGTCCTTAGCCGCTTAGATAAATTTCTATAAAAATGTATTTATATCTTATGTATATATGTGTTTTTAATCATATTTTTTAGATCAGGATTTTCAGCTTCTAATATACTAATCTCCCGTTTCTCCCCCCTATACTTTCTGCGTTCTCATCTATGCCTGTGCCCAGGTGCTACTCGTATAGGTGAGAAACGGTTAGTATAGGTTTAGTTTTAAGTTTTTCCCCTATTGGCGGCTGTCATTGTGCTAGTGATTGCACGATGTACTTTACACCTGTGTGTGCGTATTAGGTAGAGTGTTTTGTACATCGTTTCGCGATACTTTTTAATTAATGCATTATTTATCACTTAGAATACTACTTAGTATAGCACACCTAGAGTTAGGTGTGATATGAAAATATACATTGTTGTATTTTTCTATTTATATTAAATTTTTCTCATTTCTTTTTGGTAATATATAAAATCGTTTTGAATAGTAGAGTTACCGCATTTATTTGTGGAAATTTGACAATACTTGTATTATATTAGTATGCTGATATATACTAGTATGTACCAGTATTTTTGCTTTAGTCATCATTGCAATAATCATTAGCCTTGGCAGTCGATTACAGCATTGGTACGTACTCCCATAAGTTTAGAAAACACGCGTTTGAACTAGGGTGTCGGAGGTGCCCCGGGGCATGCTCTCTAGTTTAGGCTTTTGCACCCTGGTGGTATGTGAGAGAATCGTGGAGTGAGTGGGTGGGTACGTATGTGTATTTGCTCTTTTTAAATACGGGTAATTGACAGACAGGTAGCATACTTCTTTGAGCGAATGTGAAAACTTTAATTTTAAGTAGGTAGGACCCAGGAAAGGCATTAGGCTTACTTTCACTCCGGAGTGGAAATTCCGCCTCCTGGTTTATACAGAATTGTTGCAAAATTTTATCATCTCATTCTATTATGCTTGTTTTGTAAATTTATTTTGTGACTCTTCTGTAATCTTGAGTATGTATCATAATTTATAGAGGTATTTGCAACCGCTTGGAAGATTCATTTCTTTTTCGATTCTATCTCGAACGAGATAGAGTCGAATCAAATTGGCAAAGCCTTTATGAATTTGATACTTAGTTTTAAGTATTATGAGATTAGCACTTCGCACAATAGCGATTTTCTCTTGTAATGAAAAATATTTGATATAGTTCAATATAACAAATGAATGAAATGAAAATATTGCAAGAAACTGCATTACATTTGTTGCATTATTAAATTTCAATTGAATTTTGTTATTTGATATTAAAAGTGCGACGTGTTATTAGGTCATCGAGGGAAATTATCTGCTTGGACGTTTGATTAATTGTGCTCGTGTAATATTATGCAATGAACTCTAAGTTCATCCATGGTTATACGAGCTTGAATATAATTAACATTAAATATAAATTAATTTTTTCATAATTCCATATTAGAATCATAACGAAATAAAAGTTAATTTGCAAAAAAAGATATGAGATATCTTATCTTTCTTGCACTTTGAAAATGTCCAATGCAGTTTTCAGGGATGAAGAAAGAAGAGGCTAAGGCCGAAGAGGCCCCCACTTAATTGTGGCTGAAGAGGGCAACTACATAGACTATTGAGTTATTTTCAAAGGTTCAACAGCAAGTTAGAACTTTTCGAGAATACCTCTCTAGTCATATTTTATATTTTATTATATTACATTCTTGCTCGTCATTAATTTGTAGTTGTAATTGGAGATGATGGACCATTCCATCTCCTTGGCACATCAAATCTGTGTGCCATATCGTCCAAAAGATGCATATGTGTTTAGTTACAGTCAGAAATATTAAAATTTTTGTATTATTAAATTTTGAAGCTTAAATAACGTTCGGTAAATATTACAGTAATTTCTCTTTTCTTGTTTCACCTTTTAAATTTTTCACTTTGATCGTATTTTATTAAATTTGCAATTTTTCTTTTCTATATAATGCAGTTTAAAAGTATTTCATAATAATTAATAGATATTACTTTTTTTAGTAACTTAGTATTCTTATTTTTCCTATTTCTTTATTTTTATTTATTTTATATAAATGTAAAATCACGCGTTTAAATTTAATTTTATTGCAACGGTAATTAGAGATTTGATAAAAAGTAAATAAAGGATTCAATTGAAAAGTGCATCTGCGAATTGGACCACTTATATGTCAGGCTATTGTATCACTTGATTGTATGATTAATATAGTTTTCTTCTTGTTACAGGTGATCATCGTTGGATTTATCACCAAACCTTCTGGATTCTTTTTTATTTGAGTGTCTTAAATTGCTTCATTTTAAAATATATATAAATGCATTTCTGAAGGCACACACATGTTTATATATTAAAAATTAAATATAATTATATAAAATTCTATATTATAATATAATTATACTATCATATACTATCAAAGAACATTGCATTCTTTTATAGTATTCTACCATCAACGCATTAAGTTTCTACTATCGCCCATTGATGGTCAGGTTAGTAACTAAGATGAATGTGGTTACGCGAAAAGTGGACTTGTGAGCTTCTATGTACTTCTGTCTAGCATTAAAAAGTTATTAATAATATGTTATACGCATGCGTAACCACAAATTCAAGGTGCAAGCGCACTTTGAAAAAAATAAAAGTAAAGTTGGTATACAGTGCACTTGCACCTTGAATTTGTCGTTTCGCATGCATATAATATATTTTCTTCCCATGACGTTTCCACATTTGTAATTATTAATAACTAATTAAATAATTAATTAATAAAATTAGAAGTTATGGATTTTAAATAAACATTTTGTTAGCAATTTAGCGCACTTATTCATTTTTTTCTGCAGTGGCCAACTACGAAATAAAGACTAAGAAAACTAAGAAATAAAAAAAATATTTTCACATTTTCAATTATCAATAATAACTAATTAAATAATTAATTAAAAGAGTTAGCAATTATGGATTTCGAATTAGCAAATGGCTAGCAATTATTCATTTTTTTCAGTTCTTGAAGTTCTATGCCAACTATTTTGCGCTACAATATTTTTATCAGCCGCGATCTCAAAGATAGATTTCTAGTTATCCGATTTGTTTCAATAAACATCTGTGAAATATATAACGGGTATTAGGTACATGTTATTCTATCTTCTGTTCGCACCATCGTAGCCCATTAAATATCCCTTTCACAGTTACCTGTCTTTATATAAAATATAAAGTATACAAGATACACATTATAATAAAGATAATAAAGTATTTAATGTATATATTATATTTTAACGTAAATTTCGAAAAATATATCAGATATAAGATTATCAGACATGAGAGTAAATATATCTGTGAAGGATTGATTAGAAAGAAATGCGTTTGGTGATGTGCATCTAATACAAAATGGTAATATCGGTGACTGTCACGAAGAGGAAAACTTGTTCATTGCTATTCATATAATAGAATAAATAATGAGTAGGATGCAATTTGCACGTAATACATCAAGGATATTAATCTATTCTGAAATGCGTATGTTTTATAAAATCTAATAATACGACGTCCTTGGTAATTTTGTATTTTGCAGAAAGTTATTGGATAGCGCACGCGAAAGCGTGGGTGGAATCCATGGTGTTATCATTTCATAATATATCGTTAAAATATATTATGTAACTCAACGAGACATTGTTCGTATATAAGAAGGATAGAAACGGCGAATATTTTAGTTTCAAAGAATTTATGTTAGACGTGTCAATGATCGTTTATGTATTTACACATTACATTCGTGTCTGAAAGAAAGAAAGAAAAAAAAAGTTAGAGAGAGAGAGAGAGAGAGACATCGTTTTGTTTCATATTATTTTACATACTTCAAATTAATATACGAAAAGAATCGGATAAAGAAATTTTCCTAAGGTAAAATATTAGCAATTTCTAACTAATTCTAAGAAGCATTTTACGTTAATGAAAAAACGATTATAGATCGATCAAAGTATATTTAATCTCAATTAGATTACGTCAACTCTTATTTTCGTTAGAATGACAATAATAAACAGGTAATACTATCGATAGAAAACTACTAGCAACGTATAGATCCAACGAGATTATTATGTCAATAGATCGTGTATTTAACATGAGAAACCGCGTAGCGGTCTAATTAATAAAGTGAGTCATTCGGAGCATGTACTTCTTGTATCGGCTTAACGCCTCTTTAAATGCGACATGGATGATGCACACGCGCCTGCACACCCCTTAATCATTCTGGCATTATGAGTTACGTAAAATAAAATACACATAGTTTGTGTCGTCTCGATTCAAGCATCAAATATTTTCTTTTTTACTTTTCTTCTGTTCGAAGGAGAGAAAGAAAGAGAAAGAAAGATTGTTAAATCGATATCAACAACGGTTCGATTATAAATAATGTCTGTATTTGTTCGTGTATTTGGTTCATCTTTTTCTTATTTTTTTAATTTCTTGTCTCAAGTTTTTTCTCGTCGCCAGAAATGATTTCGTCGTTTCTCAACATTTAGCACGAAACTTTGCACGACACACTTTATTACGTGTAATAATTCTGTGACGAAACTTAATTATTATAACTATTATATATTATCTTATATGCTTGCAAAGAAAATAACGTAAAAATGCGAAAATAATTATACAATTTAAATATCTTTTATATGCGCTTTTATCTATTAGTCATTTTTAATGTATAAAAACAAAACGAATAGAGCAAAACAATATACCTATGTATTATGAAGTAAATAATGTAAATTATCTGCGACGGAAATATTTATAATTTGTCTAAAGACGTAGTAGCATTATAATCTTTCGCGGAAATAAAGTAAGAGAGAGAGAGAGAGAGAAAGAAAGAGAGAGTATAGAAAAATATTATTTTCTCGCTTTTTCATACACGTGTTACACAACGAGAATACTCGGTGCATGTCGTTCGCATGCCTCACTCATCAAAGTCGAAAGGACATTTAATCGAGGAAACGCTTGCCATACCAATTACATTTAAGAATCAAGATAATTCCTTAGTCGTCTAAGCTTACCTTGGCATCAAGGTTCCACCGGCTCGCATCGTCTGTCGTTCCACGCATCCACGCAATAACAAGACATAGTTTCGGACTACGCATCGAGTCGTTTTTTTCATTCATTTGCTCATATAAAAATAGATTCCTATGAAATTGACCATGATCCAAATTCGCTTTCATTTTATTTGCGAATTTTCAAAGACAATAAATTAGTTGAAAAAGAAAAACAAAAAGAAAGTTATGGGTAAGGAGTATCTTGGATGGGACGGGATGAAGGGAAAGGAATTTTTTAGAATGGTGATTATGTTAGTCGTAAGAAAAGAACGAGACGCATACCAGACTCGAAGGTTTTTCAATGGCTCAAGGCCAATGTAGGTAACTTATTCTAGCCAGCTTGGTGCCAGTCAGATGAAATTTTCTAGATCGATGGTTACCATAACTACCACCGGTAAGATTACCCTTCATTATTTTGCAACCCCTATTACCTTTTATGAAAATCGTTGGTTACAAAGGCCCCACCTCTCTTTTCTAAACGATTAAAGGCACGAATTCTCTTCGTGTCTTTTACACGATGTTTCGTAGGGTTATGATGTTCATCAACCTATAGGGATAATGCAAACGAATTTTGTACTCTTCTGTTCAATTGTAAAGAACTGAAAGATAAATAATTTCAAGTCGTTTGAAATATTTGCAATTTCCGACTATTTTTCAAATAATGACCATATATACGGATATATGTTTTCTTTCCTTTGGTAAATCTTTTATTAAGGAAAAATAAGTCTTTTGTAGATTTAATTTAATGGATACTCAAACCGGTCGATTCGAAAGATACACAAAATCCTGTCTTTGATCTCTCCAACTAGGGACGAACATTAGACGTAGAATGGGTTACGACCAGCCTGTTGAATCAGTATCGCTTCAGTTGTGTGTAACGCACGACGTGTATTTTAATTCTAGGGATCTTTTGAAACTGAATTCCACAGTTCACTGGTTAAAGACAAACCAAATTTCAATCTTATACTTTAACTATTCGCTTCTCGTGAATTCATATCTTGCCTAGTTATCTTACAAAGCAACTAATTTAAGTGATTAATAACATTCTTTTTATATGCTTTCGGTAACATATACATAGAAGTAAATTGGATTAAAAGAAACGTAATCGAAAAAGTTAACAATGACAGAACACGAGACGCGTGATTTCCTAGAAAATTATGTAACTTCAAGCGTTTATTTTTGTTATTCACACATACGTTAGTATTTACGTACATAACTACGTCCATTAGCGTCTTTAAAATGTCTCTCAGGGATAAAAATGTTACGTGGATGAGTTTTCGAATGGACTGTTAGTGAAAGCTTTCAACGATTGAGCTTGAACATTAAAGTTAAGTACACATAAAAAGATCGTTCGTTCTAAACCTGCTTATCTTCCGCTATGATAAAGAACAAAAGATACAGATTTTCTATGGTAATCTTTATGAATATCGGTCTAAATGTAATAATCTTCTGTTACGATAAGTATTATATTTTGTATTTTGATTTCCCAAATGGCCCACACAACATATATGCATAAAAGTACCAGAAGAACACAGAAATATCACATTTTCTAAATGTTCCTGATAAGAATTTGATCAATTTTGGTAACATTATTGCCATATGAATCGTTATTGAAATATTTATTTCGTTCAATGAAAGCATTTCGATGCTTGCGTCAAAGTGCACAGAACTTATTCAGAGTGCACACATTAGAGAAACGGATCGATGGAATCACGAATCCATATTCATCCAATTTTGATCATCCGTTATCGCATTTCTCTGACTCTTTCTTTTGTACAAAACTCTTATCTATTCGTTTGTCATTCATTTCCTTTTATTTTGAGTGAGCTAATCGACCAACCTGCTTCTTTCTGTCCAACATTTCTAGTTTGAAGATCGATGTTTGTAGCTTTTTGTGGGTCATTGGGAAACGGATGCGAGGGTGCGGCATTTAACTAAACGCCGAGTATATATATATATTTGTGCTCGTTAAATTAAAGACTCATCTTTTCCCATGACAGGTCCCATTTATCGATACGTTTTGATTGCCATGAAATTGTACTAAAGTTTTTATTTACAACCAAGTATTATATATTTACGGAGGAAATAATAGATGTAGAAAAATATTCTAGAGAGAGAAAATAGAGTGGGAGCAAACACAATTGAAGTACAATTTGAAGTATAATTTGAAGTATTGAAAGAGAGGTAAAAAGCAAGTAGAGAGGAAGAGGGAGAAAGAGAAGAAATCAAAAGAGAAATGACTAATCGTCTATCCAAGCGAGAATACCTCAATAAACGGATCACTGAGCGTTTCTTGTCGAAGTCGTGACATCGAAGTTGCCTGTCACATGCGTTCGTAATTCACGTGCTTACGTTTCACGCTACAGATAAATATGACGCACGTAATGGCATTCGCTCTAATACCACTCTTTTACTGTGTTTCTAGAAATACAATTTTGATATAAATACGATCAATAAATGATACGAAATCTTTCTATAGTAGGTCATAGAATTTAAAATATAATATATTTTTAATAGTGTATTTTCAAATATTTCATTATGAAAATGGAACATATATTCATTTCTACTGTTTTTAAATAACATACACATTCTTTTATCTCTTCCATTGTAAACACCTGTAATATATTATGCTAATCGTATTTGTCGTTAAGCAACAACGACGCTCGCTTAATTTTAATTCAACGTTATACGAGTAAATGAGGAAAATACGATATTTAATAAAGATCGTTTCATTTTTAAATAATCATAATATGTACACTGGAAATTCAAGTGACTCATATTTGAAACAATTGGAATAAGATAAACACAAGGACAAAATAAAAAGTCATTTATAAAAGGTTCTTTGACCGAACGAATCGATCTTAAAAGAACAACTCTTTAAACATTTATACCTTAATAATAATCCCTTGATTAAACTTTGAAATATTTCTACAACAAATATTGGTGTCACCATTCTTCATTCACATTTGATCGATGAATTATATGCGAGAAAATGAAAGTAAAGAGAAAGTAGAGCTGAAATTTGATTGAAAACGAAATTCATTAGTTAGATTAATTAATTAGAATTATCGAGATTGTACTATATAACACCTATATGTATAAAACCTTGAAACGAGTAGGCTTGAAATTCTACAAAGACGTTGACGTGTATTTGTACATGCATAGAAAAAGAGGAAAGGTTGTGCAAAATATCGAAGGAAATTAACAGAACATGCTAATAAGTGGTCCTCATTGGTATTTATACCGCGAATATATCGCAGTTATTTGTACGACACGTAGCATAAGCAATCTATCGTACCGTTTTTAGCGGTTCAAATCCTTTGATAAACGTGAAAGAATGCTGGGTCGTAGTTAGTTGACACCCTTCCCCGCTCATTCTCTCGTTCTGATTAGTTAATTAGAGAGTATACAAGGACTGTGTCCCTAATTCGCAACTTGCTTCTAACCGCTAACGTTATCAAAGCGACAAAAACACGGAATCATTTGAAATAGTCGCAAAAATTCGAATTTTTTCCTTTTATTCGATTGCAAGTAAGTGTAATAAAAATGAGCAGAATTAGTGACTAATAAATATTTAGCTGACAAATATTGCCGATAACTCGATATTAACGTAGAATGAAACTTGTTGACGAAAACAGTCATAATAGTCATTTGCATAAAGGTTGATTCACGAGCATGTGGCAAGTAATAAATAAGTTTCTAACAGTAATGGAAGGCATGCAAATCGATTCAATTTCAAAGTCTTCGTAACGCGATTGTCCTACAGAGAAAAAAATCGATAAATCGACAAAGTATTATATTATACGAAATTTCTAACGCTCCCTTTTTTTTTGATTTAAAATTACAAAAGTATTAAATACATAGGCACGAGACAAAAAACGTCAACCATAAAATGCTTCAAAGCATTAATAAAAAAACTCGTTTACGATCTACCATTGAACAGTATGACGGTATAGAGAATACTATGTCAAGGAAATCACATCCATGGTACGTGGCTAATAAAAAAAAAAAAAAAAAAAAAAGACTAATACAGAAATCTTATCGCGTAGAATAAATCTGTGAAACGAAAAAGGTAATTCTCCTTTCCAGTATGATGTAATCTTATTAAAGAGAAGATCGCTTACTTCAAGATTTCATAAAACGATCATATCGCATGCGCGAAACGAAAGGAACATTTTCACGTCATTTTTTTTCTCATACTACATAATATTAAAGAATTGTAAAATTTTCCTTCGCTTATACCGCATAAAATATCATCAAATTTACGTAGAAATAATATGGAAATAAATACTATTTTTCCTGACTCATTGTTAATAATACAATTACGAAGAAAAGAATTACGGTAAGAACGTGAGTAATTGCATACAAAGAATCGATGAGGATGTCAAACATCATCTTTGACCTCGGTGAATACGTTAATTTCTACTTTCTTATTGTCTCTCTACTTTCGAAATTTTCCCGCGTACATCTCATTGTATCGTTTGAAAATGTATACATAAATATCGAATAGTGTTACGTCAGTTCGATTGTTTTCGTATGAACGCACGATTTCGGATATGCCAATTTTTCATCTTGCGAAACTGATTAAAATATCTAAAGGATCCCATAAAGAATTGAAAGAAAAAAAAAAAAAAGTAAAAAATAACGATAACGGATATACTCATTTGCCGATACTATCTACGAACAACTAAGCGAGGCAAGTTGCACTCTTGAAAGTTCATTATGTAATAGAAGCATATGCGAGTTCCTGCGCACAGAAAAGCGCCATACGTACCGGAGTTATATTCAAACTTCTAATCCACCGAATTGATGCAACTTTCAAAAATATCCATGTCGTCTTTTCGCGAACTCGCGCATATAGTTTGCCTAACTACAAACGGAAGTTATCGTCAGTTTTAGTAACTTGAGATTAAAAATGGTCGTTTTATCGGTTCATTTCCTCTACTATCAGTCTGCTTCCATATAAAAATTGTCTGCTCGGATATTTATTCTTTTTCTTTCCATACGAAAAAAATAAAAAGAATAACTTCAAAAATAGGGTCGTATACGCAGGTGGAATAATAAAAGTATAATTCACAGACAATGTTGAAAAAAAAGAAATAATCTCTCTCTCTCTCTCTCTCTCTCTCTTTCTTTTTCTCTCTTTTATAGCTACGTTTATACGACTCTTTTAAAGGAACTCTCGAGGTCGTGGCGTATTCCATCTTACGTCATACGCGAATACTTTCGTGATTATATGGCCCGCGATCATCTATATTCTTCTAGATATACTTCAAATGTACCTATGTCATAGCCATTAAATTAGATCCCACATAAGAAGTAAGAAACACAGTTAAGAGAACGAATGCGATGGATGGTTGAGCGTTAGGTTTGGAAAGGTTAAACGGACGTAGATAGTAGATGTACGTAGCTGTACATAAATGCAGTGGCTGACACATAGGTTTGGTCTCTTATCACGACGGCGTTTGATCGTTCGCGCACGTCTCTCCGGGGTGAGGTGCATCCGGTGTGTATATCTAGGAGAAATAAAGAAAGAGAATAACGAAACCTCAGCTCGGACCCTTTTTGGTTTTCCTCGTGTCAATTAAATTCCGAACGTAAGCGCGCGAGCAACGTTCCAACGTTTAATTTTTCTCTTCTTTCAAATACAGCGTTCCGGTTTCTTCATTTCATTTCGTTTGGGGTGCCGTACGAAATTAATATTATTATTATTATACGGAATTAGATTATAAATAAAGAAAAAGATTAGCAGAAATTGGGTGATACTATAGGAGCTAGCTCTTTAAATTCCGAACGTAAGCGCGCGAGCAACGTTCCAACGTTTCTCTTCTTTCAAATACAGCGTTCCGGTTTCTTTCAATTTCATTTCGTTTGGGGTGCCGTACGAAATTATATATTATATTATACGGAATTAGATTATAAATAAAGAAAAAGATTAGCAGAAATTGGGTGATACTATAGGAGCGTAGCTCTTGGCACGATACGGAAATAGACATCTAGGCAGAACGCGCGCGCTCCTACGTACGCGCGGGAAAGACCAGTTAACGAATTGAACAAATTAAGCAAAATGAAGGGTCTGACTTTGTCCTTACTAATTCTGACGGTGGTGGCAACGGTTACAAGGGTAGCGCGATGTCACGAGCCTTTCCAAATGATCTTTCAATGGAACACGATAGACGTGATCTGGCCGACGGAAGAGATGCGCCAAGTCGCCCTTCGAAAGGGTGGTTACGTACCGGCTAACAATTTGATATCCGGTATAAAGTTGTGGAAAAAAAAAATGTATTTAACGGTACCAAGGTGGAAGAATGGAGTACCGGTTACATTAGGCGTCACGTCGGCGATCCCAATCGAGAGAAATACGGCGCCAAAATTGGAGGCGTTTCCTAATTGGGCTATGCAAAAGGTCGGCGATTGTAGCGCCTTTCAATCGGTTCGTGGCATGGAAATAGATCCAAAGGGTCGTATGTGGGTACTTGACACTGGAAGGCCCTCCTCCTTGACCTTGAACAGCAAATCCGAGTGCAAGCCTCGCTTGATCATCCTAGACCTCGAAGACAAGGGAAAAATACTTCGTAGTTACGAATTCCCGGAAGATGTTGCTCCCCGCGCGACGGCCTATCTGAACGATATCGTCTTGGATCACGAAGATGGCGGTATGGCTTATATAACCGACAACGGAAATAGCGATCCCGGTATTATCGTCTACTCATTGAAGAACAACACGTCTTGGAAGATCAGGCACGAATCGATGAGTGCAAAGAGTGAGGCTGTAGGCTTTATGGTTTCTAAAATTCACGTTATATTACCGATTCACGTCGACGGAATCGCTCTCTCGCCAGCGAGCAGCAAGGACAGACAGGTCTACTATTCTCCCATCTCTTCCTTTCACCTTTATTCCTTGCCAACTTCCGTTTTGAAGAATAATACGAAGGACGTCAATCGATACGTCAAAGAACTCGGTCGCAAAAGCTCGCAGACCGATGGCATGGTCATGTCCGCCACTGGTGTACTTTATTTCGGCCTTCTCAACGATGACGCCGTTGCTACTTGGGACACCAAACAGTCGAACTCTATCACCACCGGTCAAAAAAACATATCAAGGGATCACACTCATATGCAATGGCCCGATACGTTCGCTTTTGACGAGGACGGTAACTTTTACTGCGTTACCAATTCCTTTCAAAACTTTATCAACAATCTCGTAGACGTCAATGTTCCCAATTATCGTGTCTTTCAGACGTCAGTCTCATCCAATAGTTACCAATATTTCGAAGATGGTTCGGTACCGCAGCTACCGAATATCACAGCTGATGAGGTACCGCAGCTACCGAATATCACATCTGATGCGGTACCGCAGCAACCGAATATCACAGCTGATGCGGTACCACAGCTACCGAATATCACAGCTGATGCGGTACCACAGCTACCGAATATCACAGCTAATGCGGTACCGCAGCTAACGAATGTCACAGCGAATGTGGCACCGCATCTACCGAATACCACAGCTGGTGCAACTGGACTTTTCCTCATTCTTCCTAAAATATTATTGCCTCTTTTCCTTCTGCATATTTCCAATTAATTTCAAAAAATCTAGTGACGTTATTATATTAAAACGAAAATCTCTCGGATGGTGATAATCAACTCGGGATAATACAATTTGTGCAAATTTATATACCGATATAGTAGATAAAAAATTTCAATTATGATATATTCAAGTTCATATTATAAATTATCATGCAAAACGAAACATATAAAAAATTTAATGCATGTCGATGTAATTAAGCTTTAAAAGTAACGCAAATAATATTAAAATCGAATAAGCAAATGGAATTAATATATATTTTTGAATATATGTATATGATAAGGTGATTCAATTGCTATATATAAATATGACGAATAAAAGACGGATAAATATACATATATATCGTACATAATTAATAATTTCTCTTAGAATATATATAGATAATACTGCTACTATTATCTAGCCTTTATTTAAAATAATAAATTATCAATAAAGAGACAAAAATTCTGCATTTCCTTATGTTTTTTTTGAAATCCTTATAATGATCCAATATAAAAATAATCCTAATCCAATATAAAAATTTCATAAACTCAATTTACATAGTAAACAAATTATTAGATTGCGTGAAACGCGAATAACCGGAATAAAAAAGAAGTTTTGGATATGTATAATTATTATACTACACTTGGTTGTTCCGTCGAATCGTCGTAAGATGATATTATGCATGCATATTATCATCGTGCACGTGAACATCATCTGGATAAAAACACCGGAGAAGAAAATATTGAAAAATTTCAACGTCTTGCCGAAGCTTGGTCTATTTGTACACTGCAATTGATACACCTCGCAAATTATATACTTAATCCTGTGTCAATGTTAGACAACTCATCTAATTAAAGATTGCGCATAATGTCCAAAATTGACTTGAACCAACTTCTTCAAATTTCCACCGTACAGTCTTATCACAATCACACCATGTAATACATGAAACATTGTACAGTAAATTGGTTATGCTACCTAATAAAAATATGTACAGAAGTCGTACAAAGGAGCAGGAATCCAATCTGTGAGAAAGTGCTATTTTATCTCTACATCAAAATCAAGAACAAGAAGTTTAGTTTCCTCCGTACCATTGCGACTACCAACTGCACACACTAATTTTGTGTCACTTGCACGTATTATCCATGCAACTCCACTACTTCCACCACTTTCTAAAGCAACTAGATTTCTTATAAAATCACCTAATAAATACACACAAAAAATGTCATTATGATATGATTAACTTATTATATAACATGATAATAATTAGTAGAATAATTTACGAACCAGTTTTGACATTCCATAGCTTAATAGGCCCGTTAACAAGGGCCAATTTTCGATTTTTTAGTAACAAGGGGGCAAACTTAGTCTAAGGGTAAATCAACGACGCTGAATCGAATGGTGCTAATTTTATTGCAATTGGATGTAAGGTTTTTGAGTCAAAGGTTAAAAAAGGTTAAAAAATGGCTTTATCTTGGAATATAGGCATTTCGAAAAAATAGGCATAATCGAAAAAAATTTCAAACAAAAGTCGTAGAGAATTAAAAAATACATAAAAATTGTTTGGTTTATCTTCGTATCTGCAATAATAAGCTAGAAATATTGGAAAAAAGACAATTGTAGAGTGGGGCGCAAGTCCCGCCTCTCCGTCGGTTTTTAAACGCGAGCGGGCTAGTGTACGTGCGAGCGTCCGTGTGTCGCCGACGAAGAGGCGGGACTATCCCCACTCTTACAAATTACCTTTTACCATCTATTTTCCAATATTTCTCGCTTATTATTGCAGATACGAAGAAAAACCGTAGAGTATTTTTTATGTATTTTTTAATTCTCTAATACTTTTGTTTAAAACTTTTTTCAATTAAATGCCTAGATTCTAAGATAGAGCCATTTTTTATCTTTTTTTACCCTTTTCCTCAAAAACCTTACATCCAATTGCAATAAAATTAGCACCATTCGATTCAGCGTCGTCGATATACCCTTAGATCAAAAAATCAGCACGTTACTCAAAAATCGAAGTTTGGCTCTCGCTGACTGGCCTACATAGGTTTGGTCTCTTCTCACGACGGCGTTTGATCGTTCGCGCGCGTCTCTTCGGGGGTGGTGCATCGGTGTGTGTATAACTAGGATAGATAAAGAAAGAGAATAACGAAGCCTCGGCTCGGACTCTTCTTGGTTTCTCTCGTCAGTTAAATTCCGAACGTAAGCGGGCGTGCAACGTTCCAACGTTTCTCTTCTTTCAAATACAGCGTTCCGGTTTCTTTCAATTTCATTTCGTTTGGTGCCGTACGAAATTAATATTATTATTATTATACGGAATTAGATTATAAATAGAGATAAAGATTAGCAGAAATTGGGTGATACTATAGGAGCGTAGCTCTTGGCAGCGATACGGAAATAGACATCTAGGGAGAACGCGCGCGCTCCTACGTGCGCGCGGGAAAGACCAGTTAACGAATTGAACAAATTAAGCAAAATGAAGGGCCTGACTTTGTCCTTACTAATTCTGACGGTGGTGGCAACGGTTACAAGGGTAGCGCGATGTTACGAGCCTTTCCAAGTGATCTTTCAATGGAACACGATAGACGTGATCTGGCCGACGGAAGAGATGCGCCAAGTCGCCCTTCGAAAGGGTGGTTACGTACCGGCTAATAATTTGATATCCGGTATAAAGATGTGGAAAAATAAAATGTATTTAACGGTACCAAGGTGGAAGAATGGAGTACCGGTTACATTAGGCGTCACGTCGGCGATCCCAATCGAGAGAAATACGGCGCCAAAATTGGAGGCGTTTCCTAATTGGGCTATGCAAAAGGTCGGCGATTGTAGCGCCTTTCAATCGGTTCGTGGCATGGAAATAGATCCAAAGGGTCGAATGTGGGTACTTGACACTGGAAGGCCCTCCTCCTTGACCTTGGACAGCAAATCCGAGTGCAAGCCTCGCTTGATCATCCTAGACCTCGAAGACAAGGGAAAAATACTTCGTAGTTACGAATTCCCGGAAGATGTTGCTCCCCGCGCGACAGCCTATCTGAACGATATCGTCTTGGACCACGAGGATGGCGGTATGGCTTATATAACCGACAACGGAAATAGCGATCCCGGTATTATCGTCTACTCATTGAAGAACAACACGTCTTGGAAGATCAGGCACGAATCGATGAGTGCAAAGAGTGAGGCTGTAGGCTTTATGGTTTCTAAAATTCACGTTATATTACCGATTCACGTCGACGGAATTGCTCTCTCGCCAGCGAGCAGCAAGGACAGACAGGTCTACTATTCTCCCATCTCTTCCTTTCACCTTTATTCCTTGCCAACTTCCGTTTTGAAGAATAATACGAAGGACGTCAATCGATACGTCAAAGAACTCGGTCGCAAAACCTCGCAGACCGATGGCATGGCCATGTCCGCCACCGGTGTACTTTATTTCGGCCTTCTCGCCGATGACGCCGTTGGTATTTGGGACACCAAACAGACGAACTCTTTCACCACCGGTCAAAGAATCATATCAAGGGATCACACTCATATGCAATGGCCCGATACGTTCGCTTTTGACGAGGACGGTAACTTTTACTGCGTTACCAATTCCTTTCAAAACTTTATCAACAATGTCGTAGACATCAATGTTCCAAATTATCGTATCATTAAGACGCGAGCCTTATCCAAGAGTTACCAATATTTCGAAGATGGTTCGGCACCGCAGTTACCGGATATCACAGCTGGTGCGGCTGGACTTTCCCTCATTCTTCCTACGATATTATTGCCTCTTTTCCTTCTGCATATTTTCAATTAATTTTTCATTCCTCCGTCCATTCATCCATCCATCCATTTGTTCATCTACGAGTTCCAACTCGATTCAACAAATAATCGAGGATTGGGGCTTACAAATATTTCGACCTATAAAAGACGTATACATGCTGCGTATATAGCTATGTGAGTTACGATCGCACGTCAAATGGAACCAAACTACGGATAAAGAAGAAAATCTACCTGATTCGAATTGTGCGAATATACGATTTCGTCTTAATATTATATCGGTTGATTGTATTCCCTAAACCTACAAGCTACGTCATCAAATCTCTTTTAAATCAAGTCGATAGGAATCTTTTAAACGATGACGACGTGAACGTTGACATTCCAATATAAATATAATCCTTGTCGACTACGTAACATTGCGATATGCTCATTAAGTTTACGATCTCACGAGAAATGTGCATTTCCTTGTTGTCTCAAGACGTAGCACAAGAACCGCAACGCATTTTTCTACTTTCGTTATATAATTATTCAAAGAAAAGGAGATGACAAAAAAATACATAATAATAACGAGCAGGTGCAAGCCTGAAATCTCTACGAAACTACCTCGATATTCTTAAATATTTAAAAATGATATCAATAGAAAAAACAGTCAAATATTTCTCAATTTAATTATTAGCTATTATCGAAATAAAAAACATCAAGCAAAAGTACTTAAACGCGAGACACCAATGGCGACACGAACTCACGACCTCGTTTCATAAAACGCATAAACTTTGACTAGAGATTCGAGATTAGAAAGAATCAACGACGTTACGCGCTGGTCTTACGAGAGAAAAAAGAAAGAAAGTAATATATATATATATATAGAGAGAGAGAGAGAGAGCGAGAAAAAAAGAATAAATCACGAGTAGAACTCATTGTCAGTAGCCAAGAACATTCTTCTTACGCATTCATTGTATGCGAGAAGTAGAGAAGAAGAAGAAACTTGCGTAGCAAGCCCGGATTACTTTGTTACTTTGACCCAAGCAAAACAACACCCTCGGCTTCATATTCGTCTAGTTTTTTAAGAATATGTGTTAACGAATTTATAATACACGATAGTTGTTCCGATCTCTAAAATCACAAATAGCCTTGAACTTTGACACCATTCGATAAATCACGATTGAATTTAATTGACGTTCCAATAAATAACTTAAGCGATAATTATAATCATTCGATAAATCTCTGCGATGATTAAATTTATTTTACTTATGGCCTTTTTATTTTTTAATGAGAATGTATATGCAATCGTTGTCGAGTCGATTTACGAGTACAAGGCGTGGAAATGTTTTATTTACAATTTGAAAAGGAAACGTTGGGAAGAAGTTGACTCTTTCTCACTTTCTCGTTTAAAGACGTTTCTCACAATTGTGTTTGTCTTTCGATACGCTCGAGACGATTCGCGTTCTACTTTTGTTCTCTCTCTTTCTTTCTCGCAGGTAAGAACCTCGCCTCGTTTCGAGTTGTAAACGATGACAAAGCGTGTGCGAGCACACGGCCGAGGGTGAGGCTCCACGAATGACGAAATCTTCCTTGGGAAAATGTTCTCGTAATCCAAAGATAGATGTTAATTGAAGATAACGTTTGTACGATGCACCGAGATCTCACCTTCTCGTTACGCTTTACATTGAATTACTTTAAACTTTTCTTCCTCTTTCCTTTTTTTCTTGACTTAACTACGTTTATATTCATATCTTATTTACGCTTTGAGTAACCCTTGCCGTGCTAACGTTACCAAGTGAAATTTCAAGAAAGTATTACAGAGATGAATACTCTTTCTCGTTGTCGATCGTAATAATTAATTTTAATTGTCAACAACAGCAAGGGGATACAATTCAACGAGTTGCATTCGATAGCTATACGTCATATTTAAAAATTACATAGCTTCGTGGAGATACGCAGGTGTATTAGAAACATAAAAGAAAACCTTCTTTACGTTATTACGATATCGTCAAAAAAATCGATTCATTCTAATGATACGAATGTTGCTCGTATTGTGTGGAAAAATTGTGTAACCAAAATTCAGCTACCAAAGAAAACCACTGGCCTGTTTCGGCTTTCAGTCTTGCTGATCGATGCATTTCTTTTGTTTTATCCATTATTGTTTATTCTCAAACGCATTAATGGTACAATTTTTTGTTGATTTAATATTATTAATTTTGTAATCTTGTTTTTCACACAAATTTTAATATTAAATCAGTAAATCAAGTTATTATTATCCTGGAAGGATCGCTTCTACATATTAACTAGTTATTACATATCAAAAAATCTAGTGATGTTATTATGTTAAAGCGAAAATCTCTCGGATGGAGATAATCAACTCGGGATAATACAATTTGTGCAAATTTATATACCGATATAGTAGATAGAAAATTTTAATTATGATATATTCAAGTTCTCATTATAAATTATCATGCAAAACGAAACATATAAAAAATTTAATGCATGTCGATGTAATTAAGCTTTAAAAGTAACGCAAATAATATTAAAATCGAATAAGCAAATGAAATTAATATATATTTTTGAATATATGTATATGATAAGGTGATTCAATTGCTATATATAAATATGACGAATAAAAGACGGATAAATATACATATATATCGTACATAATTAATAATTTCTCTTAGAATATATATAGATAATACTGCTACTATTATCTAGCCTTTATTTAAAATAATAATTTATTAATAAAGAGACAAAAATTCTGCATTTCCTTATGTTCTTTTTGAAATCCTTATAATTTAATTAGCTTTTGCGAAACAATATAGTATGTAGGAGCATAAGTAATTACGTTAACCGCTGCTAGATGGCGAACGGTCGTGTCATTCGAACACATGAAAATATGCAATTCTTCGTACGCTCGTGCATTACTCGGCTCTTTTCGTAAGTAGTCGTGTCACGACCTCGTGTCGGATAGGATAACTAGTAAAATGAGGTTACCATATAATCTATAAAAAATTTCATAAACTCAATTTACATAGTAAACAAATTATTAGGTAGCGTGAAACGCGAATAACCGGACTAAAAAAGAAGTAATGGATATGTATAATTATTATACTACACTTGGTTGTTCCGTCGAATCGTCATATGATGATATTAAACATGCATATTATCATCGTGCACGTGAACTTCATCCGGATAAAAACACCGGAGAAGAAAATATTGAAAAATTTCAACGTCTTGCCGAAGCTTGGTCTATCTTAAAAGATCCCGAGTTAAGGAAAAAGTATGACAGTGAATGTAAGCAAGCGGAATTAGAATCTAATAACATTGTTGTTCATGCGACTGTACAATTACATGAATTACAAGCAATAAATGATGATAACGTATTAAGTTTTCCATGCAGATGTGGAAATTATTACAAAGTAGACAAAAATATGCTCGAAGAACAAAATTGTTCAATTTATGTGACTTGTGAAGAATGTACTTTTATTATCATTGTTAAAACATGATATATTAAACAGTTTTCAGAAAGACAAATATTCTGTACTTAATATGTAACGTTATAGGGTACAGTTGTTGCTGGAGTATTAAAGCGGTAATGCAATTGTCAAGAAATCAATGGAAAACAAACTTTGATCTGTAAATTATACAAGTTTAAATTCCATCTTTTATTCTATAGCATATATCTTGTTGGTTTTGAATAAATTTTCAAACTTTATAGTATCTTCAAAAGTGACTAAAAGTTTGTTTGAATTTTCACACGCTTTTACTCCTATTGTTATTATAAAAATAAATCTAACTGCGCATCGCAGAAAATTGAAATATACTGTGTTCAAATTTACATACGTATATACACATATAGTATATAGTTTTGTCCATTTAATTTGTTAGTTGTTGCTACATTTCCAACGTTAAAAAAATATTATCTATTTATATAGGAAACTAAGTGTACAGATTCTAGTTTGCTGTTAGACAAATTTGATATGACAGAGAATATAGTAAATAAAAATACGACTTTTCTAAAATGGAGCAACATTTTCTATTTCTTGTAAAAAATGATACAACAGATAACACATCCTTATAATATAAACTATTAAGCAATATACAAATAAAACACGATCCTTAGAATAACCAGGGTTCAATAATAAAAGATGCGTTCTCATGCGAAATATATCTTCCGATATATGTATTCCGACAAATGAATATATTGAGCATTTTTTCAAACCTAGTTTTCAATGATCCGTTATTGTCTACATTGATAGAATTAATAAATGTCTCTAAAGATCGTGATTACACAAGCGATTTTATGAAAATGACTTATACATCCTATATGCAGGAAATAATATGCAGCTCTTATTATTGCCCCTTGGTAGAAAAAAAAAGAAATACTTTAATGAATTATTGAAAAGATACTGCTATTATATAACTTTCGATGCGAGCCTTTTCATTACATTTACTTCCAATCATTTATATAATCATTTACGCCACGATTTACGTTACGATTGTTTACATAGAATAAATAAATTCTTTTCGAATAATTCTAATGATCCGCTCATTTGTAGATATTTTTATACTTATATAAAAAAGTCATTTTAATTTTTGAATATAATTAATGATGGAGATTTTAATCGCCACACATATGGGATTACACCTAATGAAAATATTTATATATCACAATATACATATATTCCTATTTAACGTAAATATATAAAAACAAATTTAAGTCATATTCACCACGATGCAACTCCAAAATTGCAATTAAGATCAAATTTTGTCCCCTTAGTCATTTTTATACACGTCCAATTTATTTGATCAGATTTTTGCATTTCCAAGTAAATTAAAATGATTCTTCTTTCTTTCATATTTCGACGTGTTCTTAAGACGTTGGAATTAAACAAATTTGAAACTATTTACCTAACGATTTACTAATATTCATTACACCATACATCATTATATCCAAGTGATAGTTATAAAATCTAAATCTTTGTGTCCTCCCATATGCGTATCTTTGTCAGTCTCACAACAACGTATTTTCCTTCTTAAAACAAAAATTACCTTTCTAGATACAGATGGATACCTAAATAATGCGGCATGATTTCTTGATCTTTGCATTTAGATTAAGATAAGATTTAATTAGATATAATTTCTTCAATAAAATAAAAAAGAAAATAACTACGTTAAATTATAACTTACGTGGGCAATTAATAATAACTTATCCAATTTAGAATTTTTTAAATAACCCTTTCAAAGTATCGATAAAACCTTTTTTATATTGTAACAAATTAGATTTCCTTGGCTTTCTCAGTACGAATTTTGTTAACAGCCCACATAAACTTGCAATAAAAATTTCAATATAAAAGAATGATCATGCCTCTTTTATATTTGCAATAGTTCTGATAAATTCAATAACAGCAATAATTCAGTATTACACTTGTAAAGCTCTCATCTCCTGGAGGCTATTGAGTCTTTTAAATCTCATATTTGTACACTGCAATTGATACACCTCGCAAGTTATGTACTTAATCCTGTCAATATTAGACAACTCATCTAATTAAAGATTGCGCATAATGTCCAAAATTGACTTGAACCAACTTCTTCAAATTTCCACCGTACAGTCTTATCACAATCACACCATGTAATACATGAAACATTGTACAGTAAATTGGTTATGCTACCTAATAAAAGTATGTACAGAAGTCGTACAAAGGAGCAGGAATCCAGTCTGTGAGAAAGTGCTATTTTATCTCTACATCAAAATCAAGAACAAGAAGTTTAGTTTCCTCCGTACCATTGCGACTACCAACTGCACACACCAATTTTGTGTCACTTGCACGTATTCTCCATACAACTCCACCACTTCCACCACTTTCCAAAGCAACTAGATTTCTTATAAAATCACCTAATAAATACACACAAAAAATGTCATTATGATATGATTAACTTATTATATAACATGATAATAATTAGTAGAATAATTTACGAACCAGTTTTGACATCCCATAGCTTAACAGTACCATCATCGGAGGAAGTAATCACAAAATGACTATTAAACTGAAGACAAGTAACCGCCGACTGATGTTTATTTGGACCAGAAAGTGTTTGAAGGCAGTGCCCGCTAACAATGTCCCACACCTTGACCGTAGAGTCTGCATTTCCAGACACCAAAATATTATTACGCAATTCCATACCTGAAGTAAGAGACTGATGACCCATAAGAGTATGTCTACAAGCACCAGTTTCCACTTCCCATACTCTTATACTCGTATCCAGTGATCCGCTAACAACATGCACACCATCGAACTAATAAGAAAACAAGACATATATATTAATAATTATACAATTGAAAAAGTATTGAACAAGAAAATTTGATAAGAGTAGTATTATTTACCTGGAGGGAATAGACACGATTGGTATGTCCTTGCAATGTATGAAGGCACTCCTCGCGTTCGGGATTCCATACTTTGACCATATAATCATAAGCCCCACTTACAACTAATTTTCCATCATATTGCACACACCTAACAGCTGCCAAATGGCCCACAAGTACGTGGAGACATTCACCAGTGTCTATTTGCCACACTCTTAATGTGGCATCTCTACTACCACTAACCACTTTGTTTCCATATAAATGCATACATCTCACCGTCGATGTATGCCCATACAAAGTATGAATACACTGACCAGTCTCTGCATTCCATACTTTTAAGGTACGATCTGTACTACCGCTAATCACTATAGTTCCTGACATTTGAGAAGACCAGACACCTCCAGTATGTCCAACCAATGTTCGTAAACACTACAAATAAAGATATTCATATTGTAAGCTAATTAGAGATTTATTAGCTTTAAATTATTATATTTAAATTTTTATATACTTGGGATATTTACCTTACCCGTAACAGCTGACCAAACTTTAAGAGTATTATCATCAGAACCACTAACTATTCGATTGCCAGAAAACTGAAGGCATGTAATAACGTGATCATCGTGACCTTTAAGAACTTTTGGAGTACGGATAGGCTTTGTTCTCCAATTCATTTTTATATTGTGTTGTCGCATGTAAGCTTGTTTCCACGGCGACGAAGAATTTCCAGGATTTCTTCCATTTTTACGTTTCCACGGAGGAAAATCTTTTAAATCATCTATACCAGCAGCTATGCATTTCTCTTTCCAAAGTAAATTATCGTCTGCTAAAAATCTCCAATTCCTACATGTCTGCGCTGCGCGTAATAAATCTCTTGGTTCTAAGAAAGCCAATACTGATAAGGCTAATTCTTTTGGCAGTAAAGATATGAAATCCCTTTGAAATTGTGGTTCTATAACTTGCATCATATGACGGACTTGCGTTGGTTCGCATCTTTCTATTAATTCATCTATAGCTAGCATTCTTTCTGCATTTGACCACCTCTAAAAATGTAATAACGTATAAGACGTAAAATATGATAGGCATATATATATCAAATATTTGTAATAAAATAAGTTGAGAGGTATCTGTAAACACACTTGAAATTGTAAAAGCCAACTATTCATTTCGGGCGGTGGATTATCTTTCGTTGGAATAATGGACCTAACGTGTTTAGCCTTATCATCTAGTTTTTTTATATTCCTGTTTAAAATAATAATACTCATTAGTATTAAATATAATGCATAAGTTTTTAAGATAGCACATACATCATGTGAGATTTATCATCCGGATTAGGTTTCTTGCACGGTAAGCTAGATTCAGTTTCACTTTTTCGTTTTCTATGAGGTTGTACAATATCCAATGGAACGCATGTGTGTAATATCGGGCTGTGGGCTCTCTGTGGCAAGCATGGCTGAGCTTGTAACGCTGGCGATGAACAGCTGCTACCTTCGATTTCTTCTTCACACTCAGCATCATAAAATAAGCCAGAATCGCTAATCTGTTTTATCGTTAATTTATCAATTATGGTCTTAAGATATTAGATTAAGAAATATATGAAATACAAATATATACTAAATGTGTAAACTAAAGAATAAAATAAGCTTACCTCGCTCTCCTCTTCGCTACTTTCATCTTCGTCATCTTCTTCGTCCCCATATTCTTCTGATTCTCCATCTTGTGGAAAGGTGCAATGCATAGGATCTAAGGAACTAGGTCCAGGAACTACTTCGATACCTTCGACAGGACTTGGACTTGTACCTCCTGGTTTTCCTTCGCTAAGCTTTTTTGATGATGTAGAAGGAACAGACATTACTGTATTTTCTTTCTTTTAACGATCTGAAAAATCAAAACGAGACCTTTTAAAATGTAATGTACGATATCAAATGATTATATTGTAAAATCTCTTATTTTACAAACTATATGCAAGAAAAAATATATGTACTAGCTGAAATATTATAATAACAGTAAGGCAAATTTTAAACCAATATTTTCTTTTAAAATTGCATAGTTTTATGGCCAATGTATAGTAGAATACTTTGTCTATATGATATTTTCTAACTTTGAAGTATTTGATGTTATAGGTTTTTAAATTGATCTCCAAAATAATCATCATTTATAAGTAAACGAAAGATAATATTTTATTTAGAAATATTAAAAGTAATAAAAACAGATAAAGTTGGGTAGTGCATCTTATAAATGTGTATATATAATGCATATATAAATAAGCTGTAGATCAAGTCATGGAAAATATATATACTACTATGGGAAATATCATACATTTCATTATATAAATGAACTTTTTCATAAAAAGAACTAATATATCTAAGATTATTTGATTTATAAAGAAAAATAATATATGCATATAAATACGTAATCATAGTTATTTTATTGCATTAAACAAAGAACTTGAATTTTTTTTTTTTTTTTTACCAGTTCTTTAACAAACACTGGTAGCAGCAGTTAACGAATGATACTTCATCAATCAAAATAAATATATTCAACTAAACTTTTGATAGAAAATTGACAAATATCTTACATTGTACAATCGAATTTACAATTGAGAAAAAAATGACATTAGATTGTTCTTCGGGTAATGCATAATAGGATCGATGTTCGAGACAAGTTGTAACGAAAGAAAAAGGAAACGAATCTAACACAAACGAAACGGAGTCGATGCACAAAGTTGGGATCACTAATAGAATCATTATATTCTTCGACAATAAACACATATTATTAATTAACACAGCGATAAAAAAGTCATAACCTTGATTATCTTTTCTATTGTAGCGTGTAATTTGAAAGCTAGCCTAGAACACCTCGTGGCTTGATTAGCCACACCCCGTCTCTTTTATATTTTTTTTCCCAAGTCAACTTAACTAGCTGTGTCTAAAGACGTGGAAAATACTTCATAAAGAATATTCATACTTGGGACACTTTTCTTCTTTGCCCTTCCTCAGCGGAGTCAAACGTCTTGACGATGTAGCGTTGTTAAAACTCTATTATGTTTTTCTATCAACTGATCGTAGTATACATGTTGTTTGTTGTAAGGACGATTTACCGATATGAAAGTGCGAAAATAATGATATTAGGTAAAGGTAATATTTGAAAAGGAAGCGGTAAAATAAAAACAGAATAGACGTATAAACACGGCAAAGAACCCATCGGTAGCCCGTGGCAGCTCCGAGGTTGCCTTCCTACTCCGGCGATACAGAAACCAAAAACATGTAATTCTACGAATGCCAAACTCATCTAAATAACTTTAACGGCTCCAAAATGTTTTACCCTCTTCTGCGCTGGCGCCTTTGTTTTCTATGTTAGATTAACGCCAATTCGACTAAATTACCTATGCAATTCCCTAAGTGTCTCTAGATTTCCTAGTGTCATTCGTGGATTACTGTATGTATAAGAATTAAAAGTTTCTAGATTTATAAATGTCATAATTGATTTTTAAAATGGCCTAGGAATTTTTCACGCATCCTATATCGTATTTTTCTTAATTAATTATTTTAATTATATAAGATTTTTATAGAGTAGTAAATCGTATCTAATAAATATTAACATATTGTATTAATGTCTTTAACCTAACCTATACATATAATCTTAAAAATTCAGAGAAAAAATTAGTTTCTATTCTTTAGAGAAAGATATTCATTCGATCGTGCACCACCATCTTTAAACTCTATATATTATGTACACTCATCTACATATATATTTTTACTTATAAACACATACATGCAACCACATATACACCATTCTGTTTATTTCATGCGGTGAATTGCTGCATCAGGTGAGGTTATAATTTAATGATATGTACGATCATAATGTTTGCAGATTATAATAAGTGTTAACGTCTTTATTATTATAATAATGATTATGAAGAGTAATTGTGAAAGGACATATTGTCTTTCATTTGTTTTTTATATAGAAACTTGATGCAAAAAGAAAATGAATTAGTTATATAGTATATTTATTTATTCTTAATGTCTTCGAGGAAGAAGATTCTTAATAAGAATGTTTTTTAAACTTTTATCACGATATTTTTCGAAGAAGAAATTTATAAAATTATATTTTATGAATCGCTCCTATCACATAAATCAAAATGATCACGTATCTAATGTTTCCTTAATTGGAATAAAAAGAATATTAAGACAAAATAATATTGCATTTATGGAAGGTCATGCTTGTATTTGTGTGGATTGTCCTATATGTGAAATGAATAAATGTACAAAAGGCCCAAAGGTATATATAAATAAGACAACAGGTAAACATATATTTGAATTTTCTAATTTATTATTTATAATTGTGGAATATACAATGGTACACTATATATGTATCAATGACTGTTATTTCTAAGACAAATATTACATTATATATTACAGGATTCTTTATATGCGATAAATGCAGGTGCATTGGATCCTGGAGTATATTAGAAAAAATTTTATCGTTGAAGATGACTAATAAAACAATTAAGGAATTAGAGAAACTGAAAAACAGTTTACTGGTGGATCCAAATTATACAAATGAATGGAAAATTATAAAGAAAGATTGTTTAAAGATTTCTCAATTACCCATCAATGAATACGAACAAATCTTTGATACACTTTCCTTAAAAGTATAATCTAATAATCAATAATATTGTAATAAAGATTTATTAAATTTATTTTTATATATACATATTTTTTTTTAATCTAATTTACAGATTATATCTCGGGAAGATATATCCACATTAAACTGTTTGTACAACAAAAATAAAAATGTACTTTATTTTCCACTGTATGCTTTTGGTCAATACCTTGTCGGTTTTAAACAACTATGCTTGAATACTAAAACCGAAGTAACTGTTCCAACTTCAGATGTCAGTGGTCTTATAATTTACAAGCAAAAAAATGCAAGAAACGATAATACTGCAGTTGTTGTACCTACCATTATAGATTTGTTAGCACTAATGTCTCAAAAATTAACAAATCTCATCGTATGTTTGCCATACAATTTACAATACTTACCCCAACAGGTATTGCCAAGTCTAGAAAATTTTAAAAAATTAACTTTATGGTTTGGAAATGAAGATACAAGTTGGGATACAGCACGACATTTCGCCAAAAAACTGAATGAAGAAAGATGTTACTTTGTAAGATCAACAGATCTACAACCTAGACCAAAAATTGCTGTTGATTTAGGATATGATATTAAAAATATTATACAGAAAGCTCAGCCTATATGGCATCAAAGTATTACTACCTTTCGTTCTTTGAGGCATGATGTTTTTAGCGATTTACAAAATATTGATAAAGTACAAGGTGTCAAATGGAATCGATATCCAGCTCTAAATCGTATTTTGAAGGGCCATAGAAGAGGAGAATTTACAATATTAACTGGTCCAACTGGTAAAATGATTATATAGCGATACATATAAATTATAAATATATATATATATTTCTTTGTTATATTAAATAAAAAATGTATTTTTAGGATCAGGTAAAACTACATTTATCAGTGAATATTCATTAGATCTGGCGATGCAAGGAGTTAACACATTATGGGGTAGTTTTGAAATTCGAAACGCACGATTAGCAAAAACAATGTTACAACAAATGGCAGGTGTTTCTCTTGATAATAATCTAGCCGATTTTGATAAGTATGCTGATGCTTTTGAAAAGTTACCTATATATTTTATGATTTTTCATGGTCAACAAAGTATTAAAGTTGTTATGGATGTAAGTTTATTATAAAAATGAATGATTCAAACTCTTATGTAGATAATAATTGAACGAAGTACTTACTTGTTACGTGTTTAGGCAGTGGAACATGCAACGTATGTACATGACATATCTCATGTGATCATTGACAATGTACAGTTTATGATGGGAATTTCTGACGAAGCCAAACACATAGATAGGTAATTCATTAATATTGATAAAATTAAAACTATGATTTCAACTCTTCCATTATTTGTACGTAGGTTTTGGAGACAAGACAAAATAATTTCTGCATTTAGAAACTTTGCTACAAAATACAATTGCCACGTTACACTTGTAATTCATCCAAGGAAAGAACGTTACGACGAAGAACTAACAACTTCATCTATTTTTGGAAGTGCTAAAGCAAGTCAAGAAGCTGATAATGTTCTCATTATACAAGACAAGAGGCTTATTAGTATAAGAGGAAAAAAATATTTACAAGTAAGAATATATATAAATTTTAATTTGATTCACAAGAAAATTTCAGAAAGCATAAATCCTTCTCTGTTTTTTTTTTGTTTCATTTGATACTATAGATAGCCAAAAATAGATACACCGGTGATTTGGGTATCATGCCATTGGATTTTGATAAAACTAGTTTAAGTTATGCAACTAAGAAAAAATCCAAATCTGAAACAAAAAGTTCTACGAAATGTAATTCCAATGAAGAATTAGAATCATAGAATACAATTGAAATCACAGAATCAGGAAAAAATTAATGGATTTGTACAGTGAATATTTTATATATTTATAGGATTTTTCTTTAAGAAAATACAAGAAATATGTCAACACTTTGTAAAGAAAGAAAATTTGTATTAAAAAAATATAAGATAATATTTTATTCGAATGTTTTATTTGATGCAAATAATGGTATAATTTGTTATTGATATGAGCAGAACTGAACAAGAGCAAAAACAAGATGTTAGAAGACTATTCCGAAATATTCAATTTTATCTGATCATAGCTGGTAAGCTAAAGGGGCGTAGGAGGAGAGAGAGTCAAAGAGGAGGAAAGAGAATAAAAGTAGTCTTTTAACACGTTCGCTACTAATATTTATTAATTCATCCGCTATTATAATCAACAATTTGTAAATGTGTTATTCCATGTGATTTATCAAAAATTACATTGATAATTATGTTCAATAAAACAATATTTCGATGTTTCATTTGTTTTTTGTTGATATCTGATTACACATGGTTCATTCAATGTACCGAACGTGTGAAAAAGCCGACAATACTGATAGCAATTTTAATTAGAAATAAAGCTCATACATTGCCATATTTTCTAAGTTTGTTAGAACAACAAAATTATCCTAAAAATCGAATAAAATTATGGTAAGATAAAAATAACTTCTCTTTTCAAAGATATAACCATTTTAACCTTACTTTTCGATGTATAATTGTGTTTATGTCAGAGACGTACTATAGTCAAGTTATGATTTTTAGAAAAGATATGAAGTTTGTGTTTAAAATGATTAAAGAAATTAATCGAAATTTTCCAAAACAATTGAATCAAGTATACCACTTATGTGCTTCTAATATATTTCTTTTATCCTTTATAGGATCCGTAGCGATAATAATATTGATAATACAAGTGAGATATTGAGAGCATGGTTAGCAGAAGAATCAGAAAACTATCATACTATCGATACGTTTATAGATGACAATTCTAATGGATTTGAAGATGAAACAAGTAGTACAAATTGGTCACCTCTTCGATTCACACATGTCATTAATTTACGTCAAGAAGCATTGGATTATGCCAGAAGGATATGGGCTGATTTTATTTGGGTAATTTTGATTGTTCATAATTGATAATCAAATTTAACATAATAATTTAAAAATTTGTAGATGATCGATGCTGATACTTTTTTAACGGATCCAAATACTCTAACAAATTTAATATTAAAAGAGCAAGTTGTGGTTGCTCCTTTGTTAAAATCAGATGGGTTATACAGTAACTTCTGGGCTGGTATGACCGATGACTATTATTATCTTCGAACAGAAAAGTACCAGCTGATTTTATATCGCGAAGATGTAGGATGTTTTAATGTTCCCATGGTTCATAGTGCTGTTCTTATTAATTTAAATATGGTACAATCAGATTTATTGTCTTATAATTTTACAAATTTACCAAAATATGATGGTCCTTTAGACGATGTTATAACTTTTGCTGTTGGTGCTAATAAATCAGGTAAATCATTGAGCTCGCATTTCTATTACACATATGCAAATAATGTAAGAATTACATAAATATGCAGGTGTCCCATTGTATATCTGTAACGATCAATTATATGGATACATCATGGTACCATTGAGAGAAGATGAAACAATTAAAGAAGATCTTCAAAGGCTAACAAATATTAAATTACAAATGTTGTGTATGTCAGAATTGATGTTTTTTATATTATGTTTATTATCTTTATATTTGTTAAATTTCTTTTTTTATTAAAATGATTTTAGCAGAAGATCATTTATCAATATCGAATAGTATGAAAAGATTCATATCTTTTCCAAAAAAGGATACTCTAGGGTTGGACAATATTTATATGATTAATCTTTTAAGAAGATCAGAGAGGCGTACTAGAATGTATCGTCTTTTTGAAGAACTCGGCGCGAAAGTAGAAACTTTTAATGCAGTGGATGGCAGGTAAATTTCATTTATTACAGTGTACTTTTTATGTGTGAGATAAAATATTTTATTTATTTGAATATTTCCGAATACCTATATCCTGATATTATAGCGAGTTAAGCGAAGAAGATCTGAACAAATTGAATGTGAAATTAATGGCAGAATATGAAGATCCTTACCATAAAAGGTATTTTTAAAAAGTAAAACATCATAAATACGTTCAAACAGAAAATATTCTACATACATGTATTTTTAATTCTTCGTAGACCTATGACAACTGGAGAAATTGGTTGCTTTTTAAGTCATTATTATATCTGGAATCAGGTAACGTAACGGGATTTTATAGTAGGCTAATAAAATGAAGAGACTTTTATTACTGATAATAATCAAATAATCAGGTATTAAATAATAAATACCAACGGGTTATGATTCTGGAAGATGACATTAGTTTTGAGCCATTCTTTCGACAGAAACTGCATTTTCTTCTATCCGAATTGAGTACATTAAAGATCCAATGGGATTTAATGTAAGAATTCTTTATACTTGTAGAAAATGTTTATTTTGTAACTCTTAGAAAATGATTGCTATGATATTACTGGTACTTTATAGATACATAGGAAGAAAAAGATTAATAGAAAAAGATGAATCGTGGGTAGAAGGTTCTAAGTATTTGGTTAATGCAGCATATAGCTACTGGACTCTCGGTTATATTTTATCAGCTACTGGTGCCAGAAAACTTGTTGAGGCTAAACCACTTCAAAATATAATACCTGTTGATGAATATATTCCTATTCTATCAAATGCTCATCCAAGGTAAGCCGAATGTTTATTTAAAATAGAAAAAAGATCATTTTCTACCTCATGTTTTTATGTTTTTATTTTCAATATAAGAGAGGATTGGAAAAAGCATTATCCAGTACGTAATTTGAGAGTGCTATCTACAAATCCTCTTTTGATACATCCTACTCATTATACGGGTGATCTGGGATATATAAGTGACACAGAAAATTCAAAGATCGTTTTTGACAATCAAGGAAGCAATATTTTGAAAAATCGAGACGAATTATGAATAATTAAAAAATATACGTAATTTTTTAATATAACATTATACAATTAGATGATATTTTACAATTATGCAATTATCTCAATTTGCTATATATTATTGGTAAGTATTTCATGATTTATGCTTCTACCTAAATTTCTTTTGTATTTTTTTTACGAGTAGATATAATCGTGCCATAATATTTATTTTAACCGATATATTATTATTTTATGTTACGTATTGTGCATCTCTCATTTAATAATAACAATTATTATTGTTAATATAAAAGGTTTATTTTGTGTTTGTAATTTTCTTAAAATTTCGCCGATTTTTGTCTCATCCAGATGCAATTTTGTATAATTGTTCTTAATGATCCGATGAAAAGTATAAGCTATTTAATTTGTAAAAATTGCAACTATAATTTATAAAACAGTCTACAACAAGACTTTAAAAGAGTTGAAAAGAGATAGATGTAGATGACGCGATTGTAGCTTGCGGATTTAGTGATCCAAATTTGAATCTCGACCGCGAATGCAAATGTTATTACGTAAATTTCAGCGAAAAAATATACTTTCTAGGATATTGTGATACTCATCTAAATCAATATTAATATACCACATCAAATGTATAAGAGATACAATATATTAATAAACGTGTTTCTATACGTCTAATTTTATATCTTTATAACATGTTAATGCAATAATGTGTAACATAAATAATAAGCGTATATGTAATTAAATTTGCATATTAATTGTATAACCACCCTAAAACAAAAGAACTTTCTTATATGTGATTAATTTTATAAAGTCTATTAAAGTGCATTCATTTGGCAAGAATAATAAAAATCTAAAAAAATATTTAAAAAAAAACAGATAAATTGAGAATGAAGTCATATTATCATCGCGCCTGTCAAATCCAATTGTATATCCGGCATGAATTGGTCCAGTCAAAGACTGCATATTATATATCTTTAGGGATATTTCTATGAAGGATAATTCCGCGAAGAATATTCTATGAACGATATATAATACTGGTGACCGATAAGTCAGTTTATCTGAACATATCCAAGTGGTATATCTAAAGGTAACCGAGTCGGGGTTGTACGCGTCAATAATGGCGGTTTCCGGCGGCACGACTATCAGAGGATATAGACATAGAGTCGACCGACTGCTAAACTGTGATACAAGTCTGTGAACGCAACACGGATATATCTTTAAATATTCGTCAAGGCAATCGTTATATATCACGTTTTTTTGCGAAGAAACGTGTTAAACAGATCTAAAGTTAGACAATCAAAAACGTTTATACGTTTCGTGGGATGTGGTTCTTCCGCATTTGTGGATAATCAAACAATTTTCGATGCGAGACGTATGTAGTGTTTCTCAAATGGAGTTGACTGTACAATCGTGACTTTCGGCTTCGAACAGACTGACTGCAGTTTACACAACATCCTAGATTAAGTTTTTCACTGTTCCATTTAAACGTGCGATCCTTCCATCTAAATTACCATATCATGGCCTCATCAAATAGAGGTATTCAAATTGGTTCGGCCTGGTATCAAACTAATATTAAGCTAAGACCACAGCATCGTGGCATACATCTTGTTACCGAAGAAATTTTAAAACAAATTCCAGAACTATATCAGTTCTCTGTTGGTCTTTGTCATATACAGAGTAAGTCATTTTCTTTCTCCTAACGACGTTTCTACTATTCTATAATCTCTATGTGTCTACATATACATATGCATAGACAACGTATATTACATTATAGATATATATGTATATGAACTATAATTGTGTGTCAACTATAATCTATTTGTGTGTATATATATATGTGTATATATATACAAATTCGTAAATATTGTTAACTGTAAATACTTAACACATGACATATACCACAATCAATTTTATTCAAATATATATTAAAGTATAAAAGATGTTCTCTATGCTGTGTGTTACAGCTTTGCTTTTTATTTTTTGAGATAATATTAAAAAATCAATAAATAGTTATTAGGTTATTTTAAATATCTTATCTATTGCTAAGTCATGCACATATACAGTATGTATATATGATATTTTCAGGAAAAGAAGTTTTAGGAAGTATATGAACAAAATTTATTTCTTTAATTATATCTAACTGTTATTTGGTTTTTTAATCTATTTTTTTCATGTATATATAACAAAATTTTTAAAACAATCATGTTCACTTTTTATACTAGTTCTTCATACATCAGCTAGTTTAGCATTAAATGAAAGCTGGGATCCTGATGTAAGAGATGATATAGAAATGATGCTTATAAATATTGCAATTACGAATGGAAAGTTAGCTCTTGGTACATGGCAAGGTATTTGGTTTTGTGAACATCGTGATAATGCAGGAAGTCGCAAATTAATCATAACATTGACCGGTTGTCTCAGGGATTCAGCACGTACCCCTTTAAGTCCCGTCAGCCCTATTGCTTCTACCAGCAGCTAGGACCAATCACACCCCCAAAGGTGTGGCAAACGTCAGCTGCACATATCTACTTCTAGTAATTTAAGCTAGCAGCTGCTTAATTCTAGAAATAACCTAAGAGTAGAATCGAAGGAAGAGTGAGTGGATACTATGTAAACACATAAGAACTGTATATATGAATCTTTATATTGAACAAATAGCTGGGAATTTGATTAATTTTTAGAGTCATACTTTAGGTATTCGATTAAATCATTACACGATTACACAAACAGATAACATTATTTCTTAATTTTATTTTATTTGTTTTGTTTTGTTTTTTTTTTTAACAATAAGCTACAATCGAAATGTAATATTGGGATTTATTGGCAACAACTGACCTTAATTCTTGACATAGAGTCGGTTCGTGTAACCCCATTGAGGAGGATGTCTGGATCTACTCGGACCCTTAGCTCTTTCTCGCTTGTATCGCATCGAATACTGTCAAAAATAACGTTCGTCTCGGTATCCAGTCAAGTCCAGGCGAGTTTTCTGCATTCGAGTCCGCATAGAGGCACGCACATATTTGAGTGATCGTATATATATGTAATTATTTATGTTTCATGTGGAAGTCGGTGCATCAAAAGAGTGTCATTGAATTCATTTAATAAAATTAAAAAAGGTACAAAAGATATAAAGTTGGATGTTTAATCTAGTAATGATAAATTGCAGCTATTGTGCAATAAAGTGTTCCATAACAAAAGAATCATGAGAAATATAAGTTATACATACTTTAGAGACATGCAACGTAATTACACTAGTATCCTGTACTCTTTCTCGTTACTCTTAGATATAAATAATCGAATGCATTTTAATGCGTCCAGTACTCCGAATTTAAATATATATAGCTTTATTTAAGAGACCCTTTTACACAAATAGTCAAATTTGCCAAGAAAATTATACAGACAAATGCTGGTCTGAAAACTTGCATTCTTTTTTATATTGTGCAAGATAACCAGCTTTAATACATTCTTTGTTATAACTTTCTAATTCGCTGCTTTTCATAGTGCTGCTATTTCTAATGACGTTTCCATTACACTGGGGGTGTAAGTAGAAAGGTATTTCTCAAACAAATTCAATATCAAAATTCTTTGCTGTGCTAAGGCATTTCTGCTAGAAATAATTACAAAATCTTACAAATAAGATGCATTTACTAATGTGTGTGCAAACAAAGAACCATTCCAAATTCAAAGATTTTACAGCAATGATCTATATTTTGCATTTATGAGCAGAACTTGGCATTTTCAAATCTAATCATCCTAGTGTAATATAAAATGATGCATACATTCCTGCAGAGATTTAGCACTGCAAAGAGCTATAATAAAAATAGCATTCTCATTACGTTTCTTATTAACCACAGGTTATTGTGAACTTGTAAATGTATTTAATATAAAATTAAGCAAATTGATGTGTTAGTCAGTAATATTATTCATTTATAGCGTAAACGATCGTCCATTCATCGATTAGTGGATACGCTTTGTAAAATATCTAATCCAATAATCCATAGCTTAAATATCAACGAGTTATAACATTTCGTCTATAACAAAATTATACACCAGATTGGTGCACTTCGTGATACAATCTCAAATACTGGAGATTACGAAATTCATGCGCGCGAATGTGATTTTGATCTTCTAAATATATCCAAAGGAAAAAAAAAACAAATTTTTATGCCTATATGCCGAATAACAATTGAGCTGTCTAACTGAAGATAAGTGATAAGCAAATATATGTCTGTCAAGCTGCCAATACTGACATACATCATCGGAGTAACATGAGCTACTGTACTACATGTTTACTACATTTGATGGTAGTATATAAATTACAGACTTTGCTTCTAATAAATATAATAAGTGAATTTTACTGCTCACAGATTTCTTTTATAATTTAATTTGTAAGTGAAATTATTAGAAAGAAATATAACCCTTTGCACTCACATTGCTGGCGTGTGACAATACTAATTTTCCCTAAAACTCTTGAATCACTTCTGACGTGGCACTGATGAAACAAAAAAAGAATAATTCTTTAATTTGTTCGATTATTTGATAGATAAAAATACATGTGTTTTTTGTTTTGTTATATACTCTTCATAATATCTATGTCATATTTAATTAAACAAGGAATTTGAAACATTGCATTTTGTTAATTAAATATTGTTATGTCGGAGGTGATTGAGGAGTGCAAAGGATTAAATAACTGTAACAATTGTTTCTGCCTAAGATATTAAAATAGAAGAAAATGAAGTCAGAGTTGCCTGAGAAGAGAAATTACAAAAATGATTATAGTGCAAAGAGATAAAAAAAAAAATCAAAAAATAAGAAAAACTGAAATTTTAACATTTATAAACACACACATTTATAAACTATGTTTTTTTTATAGCAAAATTCTCTTATCTCTGTGTAATCCTGCCAGTTGGACAGTTTTAATATAAGATATGGTAAAGACACAGTTAAAGACAAATTAATCTTTTGTTATTATGAGCATATGGATGTACATAATATTGATTCATCGAAAAAAAAATGCTCTGTGCCAAACATTCGTTTGGTCCTTTGAATTGTACAGTTTCTATCTTCGTCTGAATGGGAATTCTGTACAAAATGAAAAAGTGAAGAATCTTTTTGCAAAATAGATATCCATTAAAAATCAATCTACATAATGTACATGCAAAAAATGCTAAAAATTCTACATATATTATTATACTTATATTATTTTACTTACATAGAAGTAAATGTGCAAGAAAAATAAATCCATTTTGTAAAAGCATGATATTAATTGCAACTAATTCACTAAATGTATTAAATCAAAAAAAAAAAAAAACAAAACAATTTATTCCTCATTTTAATGCTTCAAACTATGAAAAACTCTTTTGCTGACTAATGTCAATAAATTGTACATCCAACTTGGCATTCACATAGAAGCAATTTTTAAAGCTAAGAGTGTCACAAGATATGTTAAATATATCTACACTATTTTAACCTTAGTAAATGAAATAATATAAATGTCCCTTATTTCTTACATTAATTATCTGCATGTAATTATAAAATGTTTCCATTGTTCGTAAAGGTCAGACTTTCGAAGATCCAATTTTTTGTCAAGTCTTCATTACTGTATTACTAGCATGTATGCTACATGTTTCATATAAATTTCATTTAACATGTACATATATACAAATTTAAAAATAATCGAATAATATTGATATATCTAGATATTCATAAGAACACACACACATAATACGTATTTGAATTCCCATTAAAATGGAATTTACATATTTACAATTTATCTTATTTTTTTTCCCTTTTTGTTTTTTAATTAGTTTATACATGGCATACATACTGGAGCAGCGACGCGATTTCATTAATTCATTTAGGCTAAGGAATAATACAAACGTGGACAATTTTGCTAATTTATTTAGCATATCGTTCTAAACTTTAATCACTGCTGCAGTATGCACGAGGCCTTGATATTTAAAATTAAATTAATACACTTGCAATTAACAGTAAGTAAACAATATTTTTCCTCCTTGCAAGAGGTTCTTAACCGTCGGAAAATAAAAATAATACTTCATACACATATAAATATATATAAACATATATGTATATATGAATTACAAAATATTAATCTACTTCTTTTTTAAAATCTTGATATGCTTCCCATTATGTAAAATGTATATATAATTATAGTTTAGTATATAATTTATTTCACAAAAGTAATTTATTTACACTTAACAACGTTTCTAATCTATTTATTAGGATTATGATATATACTAAACGCGATACAACCAGTCTTACACGTCATATTAGAAATTTATATTAAGTAAAATTAATATATTATTGAAATTTAAGCGTTGAAATTATACAGCCAGCTGGAATTAAGTTTCTACAGAAACAATATACTTTATTACATACAAACACACACACACATATATATATATATATATATTTAAAAATATTTATTAATTTATCATGATACATTAAATGTATATACAGATCCTAAGTCTTTTTTTTATTTTTTACTATATAATAATTAAGAAACATTTTTATATAATATTAAAATAGCATTTATGTATCTTTTGAAAAGTAACAAAAAAAGAGAGATATACAGGAAGAAATAAAAGATCTTCGTGTTGGAGCTTAATGTGGTCAACAGCCTGAAAGGTATTTCTCAAATTTATTGTCATGTATGATGAGACAGGAACAAAGATATTGCATATTCTAACTTTCGTAGAATAAATAATAAGAGTTCTACATAGAAAACATTTATAGATTCTCATCAATTGCTACTGTTATTTGTATACAATTATTTTTATTTTTTATTTTTATTTATTTATATCAATTAATGAAACCACATAACAATTTTCTAAATTACTTTTTTTTTATTCCATATTGTTAAAAATTATAAAAAACTTAAAAAAGATCCGTAAACATGTAACTGTTTATGAATATAGAACATAAGATAACTTTTGTATGGCACGATGATCCAAATATTTACTATTATTTTTGAAAATAATTAAAATTATTCGATTGAGCAAACGATGACGTAATCCTGAACGGTGAGTCAATCTTGAACATCCTATGTACAGTAATTTGAAAACTTTTGTATTGAACTTATCCTCGAAAAAATTGCTCTTATTACGTGTATATTCGTGTTGATAGGTTGTCAAACAAGTATTACGCGAATTTGTTGTCCCTTACTTCGTGCTTTCGTAGATAAAAACATGTTAATATATCCGTAGATTATGTAAATATAATTTAGTCGATAAAACGTCACCGGCGATTACCGGTGTTTTATTCAATCCACGAAAGTTCCTCATTGCCAAACTATGAAGAGAGTGATACTTTTTGTGAACGGTACCGATGTCAACGGCAAGGTTATATTTCTCTTTAAATTTCATTTAAATATTAATATACGTTCTTACAACAAATGCTTTCGTTTAAAACTATGATTTGTTTTTTTTTAACAAAATCTCCGCAAAATACTATATTTTAATTTGCTGATAAACGAATCCAAATTATAAGTTTAAATGTTAATAATTTGTTGTTAATGCAGAAATATATGAAAATCATTATGTAAACGTGTATTATAGTTAAATGAGAGCAACGAATTTTGGATTTACTTCCGATGTCTTACTTGTTTTAGGTATTTATGATTACGCATTCTTTAGAAGAATTATTGTCCGCTGCTAGTACAAAATTTGAAATCAGTGCTAAAAGAATCTTTACTCCGCAAGGTGGAGAAATTGATGATATTAAATTGATCAGGTAAAATTATTAAGTTATAGTTTGAAACATTAAAAAGTTGTTGCTTTTCTTAATTGTTAATTTTTTTTATTATTTACATTGAATTTATTTTTATAGAGATGACGATATATTATATGTTTCAAGCGGAGAAGATTTCATTTATAAAAATAAAGTTGCCAACGATGATCAAATGAATGAAGATTCAGAATGGATTACATTGAATGTTGGTGGAAAATATTTTACTACTACGAGAAGTACATTAACAAGAAATGAACCGATGAGTATGCTAGCCAGGTTTGAATAATTTCATATATTTCAATTGTATGATCCTACTTGCATTGCATAATGCAAATATAAAATAGTATGTGATTGTAAATATAATGTTGACTTTATAGAATGTTTACAAGAACGCAAAAGTCTGATGATACATTAAAGCCAAGTTTGAAAGATCACACGGGTGCCTTCTTAATTGATAGAAGTCCTGTGTATTTTGAACCATTATTGAATTTCTTAAGGCATAATCTTATAATATTAAACTCTAATGTTAACGTAGATGGTATGTTTTTTTATTAATCAATCAAATACAGAACACACATACGCGCGGACGAGCACATATATATATATATATTTTCTATTTGCTATACTTTTCATTTTAGGTGTGTTAGCAGAGGCTCATTATTATGGAATGGAAAATGCTATAAGTGTTCTTACAAAAATGGCCAATGAAAAAAATTCTCCAGGAGACGGTCTCATAACTTTAAACCGCAAACACGTTGTGAAAGCGATCATGTCTACATCGCCAGCTTCTGAATTGAGATTTCAGGGTGTTAATTTCTCAGGTGCTGATCTTTCCAAGTTGGATCTTAGGAATATTAATTTTAAGGTTTGTTTACCACAATAGTTAATTTCTAATGGAGAAGTCGTATTTCGTGCTTATTATATAATTATTTCTTTCAGTATGCTGTTATGGATTCTTGTAATCTAGCAGGCGCTAACTTAACTGGATGTTGTTTTGAACGAGCTAATTTATCACGTGCCAATCTTAAAGGTGCACTGCTTTCATGCGTAAGAATGCCATGTGCCAACTTGGCTTCTGCAAATTTACGTTCGTGTAATTTTGAAGATCCTAATGGTTTACCTGCAAATATGGAGGGGGCAGATTTTCGAGATGCGGATTTTGAAGGAAGTAATATGCCAGCAGTTAATCTGAGAGTGGCCACGTTAAAGAATGCTATTTTACGAAATTGTGATCTAAGATCGGCTGTATTGGCTGGAGCAAATTTAGAGGTAAAATACTTACTATTGTTTAGTTGATTTATTATTATTATTATTATAATTAAATGTACATTTTAGCGTTGCGACTTATCAGGCTCAGATTTGCAAGAAGCCAATTTACGTGGGGCAAATTTGAAAGATGCCACTTTTGAATTAATGCTTACACCATTACATATGTCTCAAACCATTCGGTAACAATAAAAGAAATGCTAATTTTTATAACTTTTTGCTTATTGTGATATAAACGTGGTTTATATTTAACTGATATTTCAGCCAGATAATATAAATTGCAGTATTGGTAAAATTTTTTATTTTTTATTTTCAAATTGATATTTTATATCTCTATAATTCATTTAATTAATATTCATAGAAAATCTATTAGGAAAAAAATTATTTGATTCAGTTCGTTGCAACAAAAGAGAAAGAAAACGAAAAAGAAAAAAATAAAGAAATTGCAATAGAAAGTAATATTTATTGTAATTTCTATCATTATGAAAAATGTTTTCGTTCTAGTAGATAAACTGAAAATTGATAAGCTGGAATTGATGAGAAAAATATAGGAATAACTATATGTATGTAATTCCAGAGGAATGTTACGTGAGCTCTTTCACTAGTTCAGTCATTGCTATAAGCGTGTGTCCGCGTGTTTACTATTAAATCAAATATGCTATTACATTTTCCATAATAATATATTTGATAGCAAAACAAATGAATTATTTAATACGAGCTAAATAGGACCTAGATAACGATTAACGCATTTAATATAAATAGACTGCATGTTTAATAGAAATACATTTCATACTTGTATTGTCTGTGCAGTAGAATTTACAGGTGTTGAAAATTGCATTAGCATGGTTTCCTAAAAATGCATTACTTAATTGTACTCTACTTTTGTACTGTATATTAGATATAATATTTCGTTATATTATAAGTATAAATGATACATGATATAATATAAACATAAATGAACATATTCATTTAAATAATTGTAAATATATAACTTAATTAAGCCAATGTTCTTTTCATAATTACTATATATATATAATAGTTAAACATAATTATATAAAATAACATTTTTTATAATTTATAATAATTTAACAAGTCTCTTCGATTTAAACAAAAATACAAATAACAAAAGATTTTTAAAAATTAAATCCAAACAAATTTTGTAATGAAAAAATAATAAGAATTTAATTTCAACGAAAGCAGAAGCTTTTCTTCGAATTATTTAACTTGACACGTAATTTGTTCATCAATTTAATCGGACTGAACAAATCGTATCATTAAACTATATATTAGACTTGTTTTACCACAGGTCTGTGCGTCTTACTTTGTCGACAAATTATTTTGACATCTTTATTTCTGTCAGTTCTTATATACACTACGATGAAGTAGCTATCTATGGAAATGATGATTTTAAAAACTTATTAATTACTGACATTTTGTCCACGATTGTACAATGTTATTTCTAATTAACTTTCGTTTTAATTTGATTTTATTTCCAGTTAAGCTACTTTAAATAGAAATACTGTCTTTTCCTTACGTCTTAATCTTTTTCTCTTTGGATATAATCTCGTCTATAGCAAAATCGTTCATAGCATCTATCAATGCTGATGTTGTACAGTATCCAACACTATGTAAAATACGTTCTCGTAAAACATAATTTTCCAATAGTCCATATTCACATTTACCCACCAATTTAAGTAGATCAGTTGTAAAAGCATCTATTGTTTCATTAGGTTGTTTTACTCTACTGTTGAATTTTTGTCGTTCGACTATGACGTGTGGAGTCTTAATATTAAAATATTTAGTAAACTCAGTTTTTATTTCTTCATAAGACATTTCTTTTTCAAAATTTGGTTTCAATTCCATCATTAGTTCTTTCGCTATAGGACCCATTTTATAAAAAAGGAGATTTATTTTTACTTCTTCTGATTCCACATTATAATATTTCATTAACTGCTCCAAATTACATATCCATTCAAACCATAATTCTGATCTTGAAAAATTAAATGGTTTGCAAACAAAATTGGACATTATACTGGTGATTAGTTTCTTATCAACGTTTTCTGTCCTACTTCGATTTATTCAAAATGATTTTAATTGTTTCTCGTGAAATTACTTTATTTGCTTTTGTTTAGTATATACTTTGAATGCGCTTCTCTGCGCTTTATCAGATTATATATATATTCATTATGTATAATTACAATTCTTATCTATATATTTTAGTAAATTTTACAAGAGTGCCATCTATATTGCGGTTTGTTTACTTCAATCACCGATTCGAAAGAAAATAATTTGCGTCGTTGTGTTGCATTTGGTAAAAACCAATAGAAATCTATCTGATAAAAATTTAATATCTCTAGAGAAAATATTTTGAATCGATTTATTTTAACATACTAATTATATCGATTGTAACATCGATATATCAAATAGAGAATATTGATTAACAATTTTTAATCTGTACATATCATGGAACTTAACCTAAATTTGTGTATATATTCGAAATGTAAAAATTATAAACATTTTATTCTCTACTCTGGAATATAACCATCGAATATTGTAAGTATTCCAACGTTTGATTGAATCATAAATTCTGTACAATTATTTATTCGATGTAATTATTGAAAGATCAGTTAAATCAGTTGAAAGATCAATTAAATCATTACAATGGTTGAAATGTTTGATTGGGAGAACGAAGATCCTCTTACAACATTAAATACACAATTGAATAAATCCATGGCTTTATTTGAAAGCAAAGGAAATGATGATCAGCTGCAATTAAATAAAAACAATAAATTTATTAAAATAAATACAAAAAGTAGTTCGGCCAGAAAAAGCACTTCTATTAATGGTGTACATAGAAAAGGTATTTTGAAGAAATCAGAAGTTACAAATAGTGAAGAAACAAATTTAGAGGAACAGAGCGAAGAGACTTCCAACAGGAATATTGACAAAAATGAAGCAGTTCCTAAAGCAAGTCTAAATGCATTAACAGTCACATCATCATCGAGACCACAAAATGTATATAAGTATTACATTACAACCTTTATAAATATGTAGAATCTAATAAAAAAATAGTTTCATATCAATAAATTGTCATATTTTAGCTTGAAGATTTGATAAAAGAAGAAAATTTAACTATGGAAACTAATTCTAGTTTTACTTTGGATGATATATCTGACAGCGAAGATATTTGGATCTTGAATATACCTAAAACGGTAAGATATATTTCATGTGTTACATTTTTATTTTTGGCAGTAAGTCATTTATATTAGAATATTTCTCCAGGTAGATACCAACAAATTGATCGGGCAGACCTTGACATTGGGAGATAAATCCAAACTTAGAGTAGAGCAAAAAAAATACTGCGCTATTAAACAAAACATGCAGCATGACGTTACTTGTGTATTTAGTACCAGTAAAACAAACTCGCCGTATAAAGCAGGTATTTACTTTATTTTAAGTAGTAAGAAAATAACACAATTAAATATATTATACACTAATCGTTAAATATTTTATAGTTAATATAAAACCAGCAGGCTCTATTACAATTAGAAGAAAACTATCGATTATACCAAAAGGTAAACCCATATTGTTAGATAACGTAGGCGTTCCGTTCCCTGAAAAATTGAGAACGCGACATCCGTTGTTAGGTGTTGCTACTCCGAATAAACCCAAAAAAGAATCAAAAATGGTTGGATCGAGTAAAAGGAAGAGAACAATAATAAAATGATTACCCGAACATTTATATGCTTTATATACATAAATTGTTTTCAACAATTTATTGCTATGTAATTTTGATCTAATTATAATTAGTAAGATACTGATATAACGATTCTGTCAAACGATGTTTTTAAATATGCTACAAGACATTCTTTCACGCATGAAAGAGTATTTATTTTCGATTGGAATGCAGGGATACTTGTTAATGCAGTTGGTAGACATGTGTTAACTCTAGTAACTAAAAATGACTTTTTTGACAAAGCGGTAAATATAAAAAGTAACACAAGGATATAACGTATCGTATATATTATTATAAGAGATAATCGCGCAACAAATGTAAAGAATTAAAGGAAATACATAATAAAATAAGATTGATGTTACTTGCGCGAACGTCAATAATCAAATGGAAGGGCGCGTCGATATTGACCAATACTAAAAAAGACGCCTTTTACGTATTTATAAAGAGTAAATCTGCGTCTCTTCGACATGCGCTCTGATAACCCTTCCTCCTCCCTAGCCCTCCCTCTTCCACCTTGTTGGTTCGTCCACTTGGGTCGGGATCCCTCTAGTAGTCGTAGCATGTAATGTCCGTTCCTGCGCGATCGTGGTGCGCGTTTGACCAAATTTCGGGAAGCTTAGAACCAAATTTTCCAGTAGAGAAAAGAAAGATTTCTTAGTGTTATAGTTGAAAAACGTAAGTAAACAAGAAGCAAGGAAAAAGCGAAATATTGTTACGAATGAGTGAATGTATATGCGATTAATTGAGAATCGGCGAGTGCTATGTGGAAAGACGCGATATAATCGTCGACGCGCGAGCTCTGTTGAAAAATAAGTGATTATCTCTCCAAGAATAAGATTAAGGTTAAATCGATTATTCCTTCGTGGTTATCCTAGAATATCGAACGATTCCTATTTTGTGACCTATGCAATTATTATTTTTCTCTATTCGAAGAAAAAGAGGAAGAGATGGAAAGAAAAAGAGGAGCATCAATCTCTTTCCTATCTTTACTTTCGTACAAATATTTTCTTTATCGAATCGGACATTATTTGCTAATCGTTTGAATTGGTGCCCACATCGAATATCAGCCCTATCCTTGTACATTTTTTCTAAGTTAAACGTGCCAAGGAAAGCTGTTTAATCGACATAAAAGTCTCTTTCTCTCTTCCCACTCATTACATATAGAGAAAGAGAGAGAGAGAGAGAGAGTTAATCGACATAAAAGTCTCTTTCTCTCTCCCACTCATTACATCGAGAGAGAGAGAGAGAGAGAGAGGAGACACAGGGGGGAGAGAAAGAGGGTGAGGGACCATGTTACGATTATAAGTTAGAAAGGGATAGCAAGCTATAGCAGCGAATGTCCTTTTTTTCTCTATTTCTACGTCCATTTCCCCCTCCTATTTCCCAGCTCCCACTCTGGTGGTGCTTCCTCGACGTCCCTCAGCGCCCCCTTTCTTCTGTTCGTTTGGTCTCTCTTTTCTTTGGACTTGTCCTTTTTTCCCCTGAAAGTCTACGTCGCGAAACATTAGAGAACGTCGCGTCCTTGCGTATGCGAGAATTCTTGTAAAGAAGGTTTCGCGAAATTAACGTGTCATGCCCCACCACTAGAGATTTAGACGGATTTTCAGGCAAATCCGTAACTATGATGGCGTAGTACCTCTCACTCGCACGCTAATGACGTTTCGTCGTTTCTTCTCAACGCCACCAACAGCTGTTTCGTTCGATTGTCGCCCTCTCCTACGGTTTGTATCTCCCAAACTATTACGTTAAAAAAAAAAGAAAGAAAGAAAAAGATAGAAATATCGAGATGATAGAGAAAGAAAGGAAGGAAGACAGGCAGGCAGGCAAGCAAGAAAGAAGGAAGGAAGGAAAGTCTTTTTACACATCTTTTAGACTAGTTCAACTACTACTACGTCACTAAAACGATCATCTCGATCGTCGATATCGAGCTCGTCGACGATAGGATTTACGTCAAAGTACTTCGTTCTAGCCTCTCCCATAATCTGTTGAGCGTCCTTTGTTCTCTTCAACGCTCGTCTGTGACAACTCCTGTCAAACGGAGACGAACCTTTTCGATTTTTTGTTTCTGGCGCTTCAGGAACGACACCTCTTTTACATTTTATCTTACACCATCGCAAAATCGAAAGGATATATCTTTTCGATTTTAACATCTACCTAAGTTATTTTTCTAAATCTACCCAGTCGGACTTGCACTATGCAGTGCGTTTTATTTTTATTCCATTTAACACAAATTATACGAAAACCGGAATCAAATGATAAATCGTTTAAACGTTCGTTATTTCGCTATTCAAATAGTTCCATACGGGTGACGTAGTAAAGGGAAGCTTCTTTTTCTCGAAATACGCCAACACTTTCCATGGCACTCGCCTTTTCGCGACCTTATCCGTCTTCGTCAATTTTCTACGAGGTTAATCTGACGTGTCATCATTTTTTTTCAGATTGTGCAAGGATAGTAGAACATAAAGGAAAGTAGGAAGCTTAGTTAATATCTCTATTGTGGAAACTCTTTGTGTATGTGCATTATTCGAAGAGAGATACAGAAGGTGCATTTTTAATTCAAACCATATTTCAACATCTCATTTAGTACGATGAAATATCTTTCATTTAATTAACACTAAATTACATAGAGAATAGGCATAAGTTTATATATCGCTTTTATTATAAATATGTGGATAATATTTTTTAATTGAATATCATACTATTAGTTAATAATATCATTCTTTGTATAGGTTCGACGTCAGAAGAAATACGTTGTTAATTGTTGTCTTTTGGACGAACGTGGTTATAGCAAAAATTATGTCAGTATTGAATCAGAGCGGAGAGGACGCTGTAGAGTGTCCGTTGTGCATGGAACCATTGGAGGTTGACGATTTAAACTTCTTTCCGTGTACATGTGGCTACCAAATATGCAGGTTTTGTTGGCATAGAATACGAACGGATGAAAATGGCTTATGTCCTGCGTGCCGGAAGGCCTACTCCGAAAACCCCGCTGATTTTAAGCCTCTTACTAAGGAAGAAATTGCAAGGTATTCTGTGTTCTATTATCATAACTGCGTACATGAGACTATTAAAATTCTTTTCTAGGTTAAAAGCAGAAAAGAGATTGAAAGATCAGCAGCGTAAACAAAGGGTTACTGAAAATCGTAAACATCTAGCAAATGTGAGAGTAGTTCAAAAAAATTTAGTATTCGTAGTAGGATTACCAATGCGATTGGCGGACGCGGATGTAAGTTATTTTATTGTAAAAAATGGATAATTACATCTAATTAATATGGACGTAATAAAAAATAATAGCAATATATATTTACTGTAGGTATTAAAGAGGCACGAGTATTTTGGGAAGTATGGTAAGATCCATAAAGTTGTGAACAATCAGAGCACTTCTTACGCCGGGTCTCAGGGCCCTAGTGCTTCGGCCTATGTCACCTATCAATGTTATGTTTGTTCTACATCCTCGTATTATTTATAATACCCAATATATTGTATATTAAGAACTTATTAAAACTGAATCTTTAATTAATCTAACAATAGCGTTAGGAAGATGCTCTGCGTGCTATAGAGGCTGTGAATACTATCGTTGTGGACGGACGGACAATAAAGACGTCATTGGGTCCAACAAACTACTGTTCACCCTTTATGCGTAATCAGGTGTGTCCTAACCAGGACTGTATGTCTTTACACTATCTCGGGGACCAGGAGGCTTCTTTTACAAAAGAGGAAATGCATCAAGGAAAACCTCAGGAATATGAGCGCAAACTCGTTCAATCTTTACATGCTCATGCATCGGCATTGCAGCGGTAACAACATAAAAATTCATTATCTTCATGATAAACAGATTTATACGATATATATGTAAAATTAAATTTTAACGTTTTAATTATACAGAAAACCAACACCATCGCCACCTGTTACAAGTAGCGCACCTACGTCGTGACAATGGACACTACACAACTTCCACAGCCAAGGAAGCCTGGCCCTTCGTTTACAGCCCTGGGCCACCCGCCCCCCCCCCTCCCCCCCCCCCCCCCCTCCCCCCCCCCCCCCCCCCCCCCCCCCCCCCCCCCTCCCCTCCCCCCCCCCCCCCCCCCCCCACCCCCCCCCCCGCCCCCCCCCCCCCCCCCCCCCCCCCCTCCCCCCCCCCCCCCCCCCCCTCCCCCCCCCCCCCCCCCCCCTCCACCCCCCCCCCCCCCTCAAACCATAGTAAGAATTTTCTATAATATTATAACAATAATTTATAATATTAACATTTAAAAAACGTTTATAGAGAATATATTTATTATTTAAAATTGCAATTTACATTCACATATCTATTTACACTTTACAGACACACAAATGACTTGTAAAGAATCATCACCACCTACCCAAACAACTTCACAGCAACATAGCATAATTAATGGTAGCAGTCTTACCACCCAACAAACACATATATCATCCGGAGGTTCTATGCATCAACAAAATAACAATAATAAAGGGGAAAATGGCATGGGTCTACGCAGAGGCAAAAGTAATAGTGAAAGTAAGGCACAAGCAGCGCGAAATAAACATAAAAATTGTCAAAATAAAGAGAAACATAGTACTCGAACAACGTCACGTTCTGAATCAAGCTCGATTAGTGTACAAAATAATGTGCAACCACAAGTGAATGGTCAGAAGGATATAAGAAATTTTTCAGCCGAAACGAATAGTGATGTATTGCAAAAGTTAGGCAATAAGTGTAAGATTGAACAACAACAACAACAGCAGCAGCAACAACAACAGCAGCAACAACATCAGCAACAGCAATCTAACAAAATTTCTAAACCGGCACAACAACCATCTAATGAACTTAAAATAAATGGTATAGTTCAAAATGGGGAGCGACGACATTCGGATAGTGAAACGGATCAACAACGAGAAGGTAGCACACCAGCTAGTACAATTTCAAGTTCAGAAGAGTCTAATGTAAATCATCAAGTGGAACAATTAGTGGAATCGAGTGAGGAGAACAATGGTGCTGCAATTTTAGGTGAGTTCCTTATACTCGTCGTCATTTCTTTATGTATCGACCATCTACTTTTACACTGAATTGATGAAAGTGAATGTACGTGTGCACAGGTAAATCTAAGATATATAATTACAGTCAGGCTTTAATCTTTGATTTTAAAAATATATTATTTTAAATAGTAATAGAGTTATACGATGTGTAACATTAAAGTCATCCCCCAAAAATTACAATAATAAGATATGATGCTTTGCCATTAATGACAGTCATAGGAAATTTATATAAAATATCTTTAAAATGAAGACAGTGCTAATAGTTTTGTTATAAATGTTTTAAAAATTGCATGTTTGTAGATTATCTCTCATATATTTTCTCATCCGTTATAATATTTATAAACCTTTGCGTATAAAAACAAAAAGAATTAATAAAAAAGAAAAAATAATAATTTTATAGTCCTTAAAATTGGACATCTCTATAAGTATTATGATACATAGCTTTTCTCATCATGTAATTATCAAAAGTTAATACAATGTTATACGAAAACACAATACAATGCATATAAGTAATCATGCGAGAATAGACGAAATATTTATAATGAGTTGCAAAGAATTCAGATTGTGAATCTTGAACTAATATAGATATTGATATATGCCAAAATAAAGAGAATTCTTGAAAACAAGAAGTAGCTGTTTGTTGTATTTTTGTATACACTTAACTTAATCCTTTTTACAAAATTTCATAAGAAACATTAAATTCTGCAACACTTGCCCAGAAGAATGTTTATCTCTGTCCCTTCTCCATTTGGATAAATGAAACAAATAATACAAATTGTATGACATACATGTGCATATTTTAGCACTCGTTACGAAAAATTAATGGCAGAGTGGTAGGTATTATTCTAAGAGATTCTATACTAATTTCTGGGTACGTGTATGTATATTTTAATTTCGATGACTAAAAGGTTATTAGAGGCTGTTTATTCTGGCATTCTGATAATCAGTAAATAAATGACATCTTGATCGCGTCTCGTAGTGTAGCGCTATGTGCGTATCGTGTCTAGGTTCATCACCTGCTAGCACAAATTCATCGCAAGGTGCCAATCAACAGCCACCACCTGGGCTGCATAATGGGTCTCAAATGCAACTTAATCATCGGTCAATCTTTCAGGCGGACAATAATAGTTTCTTCAGTACAAATACCTTCCAAAAAATATCTACAGCCGCCTCTGTCACATCCAATTCCTTAGCAGGCACGTACATTGAACTCTTTCAATACAGGTGTCATACATGATTATCTAGAATTAAACTTGTCATTATTTATTTATTTCCTTTCTATGATTTAACTTAAAATGTAATATATTTTTTCTTGTTGTTCATGTAGGAAATACAAATTTGGATTGGACGAGTACAGGCTTGGCTTCCATTCCCGATTCTTTACCCTTAGTTCACTCGAGCGAAGATTGGCAAGCAGCATTCGGTTTTCATCCTGAGTCAACGCGGTTAAATCATACTGTACGAAAACTTAGTCCTTCTAATTCACCGCGAGTAACTTTCAACTCTGAAGATTTTGTAGAGGAAGAAGCATACAGTAATTCGCAGTATAGTGCGATTTCTGAATCTGCGATCAACTTTCAAACAAATTTGCTTGTTAATTCACCTGCATCTAAGTTTATGGCAGACTTTCAGCAAAATTCATTACAACAAAGGCTTGCTATGCAAGTTAGTGAATTAGTTGATTGTATAATATTTTTAATATTTCATCAGGTATACTAAGCAGGTAACTAACTATACATTGAATATTTCAAAGGCACAACAGAATCAAGAAAATTGTGAATATATCAAGCAAAACGGACATGCAACTTTAAAAGAAGTTCAAAATCATCATGAATCTGGATCTGATGTAAAAGCTGACGATGATTTAGGTTTCGATCCCTTTCACGAAACGCAAAAGGCTCTTGCGGAATTAATGGAAAACGAAATGCAGTTACAACAACAAAGAATATTTCAACAACAACAACAACAACAACAGCAACAGCAGCAGCAGCAGCAGCAACAAAGGGAACGAGAAGAGCAAAGTAGGGTACAACACCAACAAAGTCTTGCGAATATTGGTCAGCAGCACTTTCCACAGGTAACAAAAGTACACACAAGGGTGTAACGGAATAAGTGGAACATATGATGGCTTTAACACATCAACAAAACAAAAAAGTTCATATAAAGAGTTATAGCAAATATAATATTTCCCAGTTATTCTTTTACACCTTGTATATATTTGCATAGAATATATTTTAAGTTGATAGAAATGGGTAATTATCATTTCAGGTTGCACATATAGCACATCTGCAGCAACAAGCGCAACACTTGCAAAATTTGCAAGTTCTTCAACAATCGCATTCCCTCCTGTCTCGTCTTCCGCAGAATCTTCTTCAAAGCGGTACACAGAGTCCTGCTCAGAATTCCGTAACAGCTGCTAGTCTGGCACAACGCAGTCGCCTCCCTCCGCCAGGTTTTCCTGGTGCAACCCCAAATCACATGAACTCTTTTGGTCTTGGTATACCGCGGCCTGCCCCTACAAACAATGCCCTCACGGGTTAGTGTTTCTCCAATTTTTCCAACATCTGGAATCATAGCCCACAGTGCGTGAATTTACATACCTATGAATACATAATGTCTTCATAAAATAAATAATACATTTTGTAAGTTTAATGGTAAGCGTAGCTACAAAAAGAAACAAGGAAAAAGAAATTAAAAATGTATATATAGCAAGGAATTAATTATTCAATTGTTTAGTTGTAGAATATTAGTATATAATCTCATTGTCAGATTGAACATTTTCAAAATAAGCACTTCCAAGATCACGAGCAATTAATCAATTTGAACTATGTTAAACTTCTTCTCTTTTGTGAAATACATGGAACATTGAATTAAATATTGAAACACGATAAATATTGTTTTATCGGTGAAATTTCATTCAAAATTGGCTTTTATTGTGTACACATATTTATCTGAAAATTTAAATCAAATTTTATTCATAAATGATTCATCTGGTATGTTATTTGCAGGAACACAACCATCGCAACAAAGTGCGTATCTTCCAAATGGAAATCCTCTACTCAATACGCAAGGTAAATTTATCTCTAATTTATCAAAATATTTAATCCTTTCATACATTTTATTGAAATATTCCTATTGTTATTGGAGTAGGTATCGGTAAATGCGCAGGCGATACTATTTACACGTTAAAAGATTGGTGTGAGATAAGTAGCCAACAACAACAACAGCAATTTCATCATCAAGCATTGCATCAAAAAGGGGGATGGAACAACTTTGGGCCTATCGCAGATTGGACTTCAATTGATCCAGCTATCGTTAGTTCATCTAGGCCTCTTTCATTCCAAACTACTAGCACATGGCAATTTCCACATGTACATCCTTCTCACACAGTATCTCACAATGCGCAACAGGTTACCCAGCTATAAATAAAATACATATATGAAATGAATTATTGTCAATTCTATATATTGCGATGTGTAGTATTTAATGAGCATTTCGCTAATTCTTACGATTAATTTTATGTAATAGGAACAGAATGCACCAGCTCAGCATTGGGCAATGCAACCACCGCCGGGTTTTGGTGCGCCTGCAACTACAGGGCAAATAAGTAATCAACAAGCGAACACAGCTGCACAGCCGCACACCAAACTAATCTCTACGACATCAGAGATTGAGAGTAGGTTAAATTCTTTTTCGTGAAATATCTGTTTAAGAAATCTCATATGAACATATATATTTATATTACAGATTTATAAAGATTATGAACACACCAAGTCTACAAATGACATGGTGAAATATTCGTATCCGATGAAATGAAAGCCAGAAAAGAAATTATATGGACAGTCTGTAACGTATGTTTTCTTTAAAATGTGTTTATATTTGCCTTCAGCTAATTGTATAGTTGCTGCGATCTTGCTGTATGAGCATTTCCTATGGGAAACAAAAAAATAGTTGAATTCATCATTTTGTTGAATAATATGAAAAACTCTTGATATGAATATTATTTATTTTTTCTGATATTAGTAACAAATTTAATACATATTAAATTTTTAATATTAATTCTCTATTATCATATGTCAAATCTTAAATACACTTATGAAACACAAACCATAAGTAATTTAATAATTAAACTAATTCATTCTAATTTTTTTTTTAAAGTATATTTTTTACAATTTTCACCAACATCATTACATTTTAATTGAATCTTATTATAAAATCATGAAATTATTTTTGGAGAAACTTTGGTTCTTATTAACTGAAGCTTATTAAAATGAAAGTTGAACAGATTTGAAATATTAATAAAATCTCGTACGATTTATTTTTACTACTGCTTAGATCTTTAATTAAATAATGGAGACATATAAGCATTGATATGAGCCAATAGTAATTTATTACTTACTGATTGAATAATAGAAAGGCATTAACTTAATATTTAATTAAACGTCAGGTCTATCAGCTTAATTACAAATGGTACTGGATTTATAATCAATGTAAATTTCATTTATAATCGCATATACAAAGTCATATAAAAGAAAAAATGCAGTAATAACATTATCTTGAAGAATGAGAGCAAAATTAACGCATACGGAATATATAGAAAACTACTGTGCGACTGTCAACAAAAATTAATATAAAAGGGCCATATCTCAGATCACAGGTGTATAAATACAAACTCGATATCTGGAGTATCTGACCGATAGTAATACAATACAAATTGCTATGTTGAACGATTTACTTTAACGGCAGATTATTTTAAATATCTGCTGCCTTAACGTGAATAACAACACGATACATATACAAGAGAATGATTGAAATAATGAACATATGATTATTATAAATTTAACTGATTTAAGGTAATCAAGAAATATACGATATGCGCAAAAAATGATTACAAACATGATATTCAATTTTCTATATCCTTCTGCTCCTTTAATAATCCATATCATGTATTGTGCTCATTGATTTTCTTATTATTTTTTATTTATGCATAATATATATATATATATATATATATACACATACTACTACTATGACTATCTATATATAGTCATTTTTAACTTGTATATAAAGTACTATATGTATTATACATACTCAAAATAAGTTACACAATAAGCTTAGCACAAAATTCATCCACATTAAATGTAGTGAAAATATAAATATTACATTTTTTACATGTAAAGTGTATTTCATTTATAAATGAAAAACTATACGTAATACTATATATGACATTAAATTTAAATTTATTAATATGTTATTATTATTTATTAATATGCATAACAAAATATCTTATTTTATATATGGTATTATATCGCTATCCATTATTTTATATGCACAGAATTTTGTATATTTAGGAAATAACATGGTATTATACAATCTTGTATCTATTTGTAAAATAGCAATGTGAAAAGAGTATAATAATTCGTAATCTATATATTGATTATGAAAAGTATAAAGATATTACTTTTCATATACGCATAACGGTTAATCTGAACCAGGGAGATAATGGTAAAGCTATGATCTATTTCAGTTTTTCTCCATGCAATATGTACATTCTATTACCATAAGTCTGTATTAAGGATGACGCGTATATGTACTTCTGCCCAGAGACAATTTTTTGTTAATATTATTCTGTTAAAGTGCATTCTATTTTTTACCATACATTCTTGATGGTTCTTACTGTATTTCATTAGAAGATATTTCAATGCAACTAAGTAACAAGTTTTACTGCAATGACAACAATCCGGTTATAGCATCAACGATTTGTACGAAATATAAAAAATTCTCTTAATTATTATCAGACAAGGTGCCAATATCTAATGTATCATCTGCTTTTTTATTTGTTTTATTTTTCAGTGCCCTACGACACAAACCCCAAAAGCCTTTAGGTTTCAAGTTAGTTTTTACCGCTGTAAATTTCCAACCTACATGAGAAGAACAGTTACGGCAACTTGCTGTTGTCCAGGCATATCTATAGAAATAAATAAATTATTTAAATAATTCCATAATCTTTTAGAGAAAAAAAAAAAATCATGTTTATATATATATTAATCTCCTCACCCTGGAAACCAACTATAAACTGTTGAGGATGAATCCATACTAAGCAATAATCCTTCCGCATGATAGACAGTTATTGTTTCAAATATGACACCATAGCCATTACAATATGTACTTTGAAGTCCTTCCTTACTCATTGGAAACATATTCGATTGATGAGCAATGAAATTATCGCAATGTATACAAACAAAAGATCTATCCTGAAAAATATAACTTCTCTTTCGTATAATAGTTCGTATGAGCATATTTTCTACGCATCCATTTTGATATACAAATTTAATTATATTACCTCAATAAGATATTTGATTTCTCTCTGTAACCTTGCAATAGCGCAATCATAATTTAATAAATCAATTCTTTCATCGTCATCAACCAATACATTCTGCGCGACCCAAAATGATAATTCAATTGGATCCTTAGGTATGTTACTACCTCCTACAAAAGTATTAATACATATAGCATTAGAACATTTGACTTAAGAAGAAAATTAACAAATAATTGTAACCTGTTGCTCTAAAGTAAAAATACTAACGTTGTTGAAGAAATTGTAAATGATTGCGTATCTTGGAAGACAATCTCACAGGATCATACTGTTTGTATACCCATGACGGCCATGGAGTTATAACAGACTCTACTCTCTCTACAAAATCTTGCTGTTTTGATTCTTTTTCATTAGTCGGTTGTACTCGAAAAGGGTTTAACGAAGTTAAACGACAATCCGAGAATGGATGATTCAAAATAACTTCTGGTAATATTTTAACGTTTGCGGAAAACATATCGTTGCCCTAATGCATATACGTACATACATATTAATATATTTCAATACAATCTTTTCTTATACGATTAAATATTATTCTTAATATAATTTAACAAACCTTCATGACAATACTTAATATTTTAAATCGCTGTCTACCCTTAGCTTTTAATCGAAAACTTGATACCATTAAATCTCCATCATAATATTCATATACTTCAGCCGTTGTACCTACGCGTACCACCTTGCCATTGTTCAAACATATGACACCAAATATGCGATCTTTTTGAATGCAATTTTGTAGCATTCTAATAACTTCTATATTCTCTGATTTCATTGGTAATGTTTGTCCAGGAAATAAAATAATAGAATGCTTCACTAATAACGGTAAATTCCTGTGAATTCCATCATCCAGTAATGTTCTCCCTCTGAGTTCTTTTAGATTATTTCCTAAGTACTATTAACATACAAATAATAATATAATGTTTCAAATAATAATGTTGAAGCGAAAGAAAGAAAAAGAAAAATAACTTACGGAGTGCAAGATTGGAAGAGCCAAGTCAAAAGTATTCTCTGACGGTATTGTTGCTTCTTCGGTTCCATGGTTTTCTGGATGAAGAAATTGTAAAACATGAGCAAATTTATGATCTAAAAGTTATTTTATACGAAATACACCAATCATTATTTTCCATTTCAATGACACCAATCAAAATAAGGAAAACGATAAAATAAGAAAAGTTAAGAATACATTACTAAAGCATTATCTTTCTGTGAATTTGGAAATGCCATTAATAACCAAAACCAAGTATATGTTTATACACATATATGTAGAAAAATATAAATTATTAATATAAAAGATTTTCAAAAATAATGTACCCAACATTTGAAAATCGTCCGAATCACTGGAACTTTCTGTGTCTGCAAGATCCATTGTATTCGCCGATTAAATCACTTAGAACAGAGGCTACGGAAAATGAAAAGAAGTAAAACAATGAAATATTAGAAGATAATTTATAATTTTTTGATAGAAAAAAAGAACAAATTTTGAAGAATTTAGTAGAAGGGTTATGTATATGTTTAGATATTAACTTTGGTTAAATTAAACATAAAAATGTTTGGAAATAAGTACTTGTTATAGGTGATAGTAGAAATATTCCACTAATCTAATCAAGTAGAGTCAAGAGTTTGTATACATACGATATATTTAACTGTATTGCATGTGCGGATAAAAATTAAAACAGTTGGACATTGATATTTTGCGATGTTAAACTAATTATGAGAGAAAAAAATTCTATATTTTAAAAGAATAAATATCGCGTGTGTGATTAAACCAATCATAAATAATCGAGATAAATCGATGGAAATAGATCGATTTTTACGAAATATTGATTATCGAAAAATAAGATCAAGTTTCGTCAAATGTTTTTATTTAGAATAGATATCCTCTTAGGAAATATGTAATGCATGAAAAATCAAAGGAATTATTTCAAATTGTAAAATTTGTTATTTTGTATATACAAAGTGAGGTTGGTTATCTAGGTATATGTAGATTGTTTAGGTAAGATTATTTGGGTCTGTGTGACATGCAATATGGCCGTGGCCATTAAGTCGGTGTGTTTTTGTCATTGTTAAAGTTTCGACAAAACGGCGGGAATGATTTTCATTTATTAAAACGTCCGTCGTTGTGCATTAATAATGAATCAATTGATTACAGAAAGGACAAAGAATGATTATACGTATGGTGTAAATCAAGAAACTCACATTAAACACAAACAATACTCGTTAAAACAACGTTGTTGACGTACGTCAACAAAATTAATTTATGTAACAATTTGACTTGCCAGACGATCAAAATGCTTCAGAAAGGAAAATGTAAAATAGAGAAGTAGACTTATATATTTTCAAACATTATTTTCATGAAGAAATACGTATTAAACTTTAACTCCAAAAATGGAATTGATTTGATGATAAATGAATTCGATGGATAACAAAAGTGTGAGCATATTTTACAAAATATTTGAAATTTTATGATTCAATGAATGAAATATTGATTAATCGAAGGAAGAGAAAATGTGTCAATGTACTTTCAACCTACTGTAGTGGATTAAGGAATAAATATTTCGTTAATAAATGAAGTTAACAATTATCTGAATTATTATGGAAACTGTATGGAGGAACTTTAAATTCAAATACATTATTATTTGTATCTTCGTTACCTTTGTTATGTCCTGTTTGATAAGTATTGTTCCGATCAATATTGGTAAGTATATAACTTATCGATAATATTTAGCATATAATACGTATTCAATGCGAAAAGGAGAAATGAATAAATTTCATTAAAATAATAGATGAATGCAAATGTGAAAATGATGTTGCAATGAAGCAATATAATGCCCACAAACAAAATGCCAAATTTAATAGAAAGACCGAACGGTCGGAATACAAGCTAGCTATTCTTGTACCGTTCAGAGATCGTTTTGATGAATTATTAACATTTGCAACGCATATGCAAGAGTTTTTATATAAGCAGGATATAGAATATCATATATTTGTATTGAATCAGGTATATAGTTTAAATAAAATTAAAATATGAAAACTTTGTTAAAGAATCATTTTAAAATTAAATCATTTCTCGTATGTTACAGTTTGACAGATACAGATTTAATCGAGCTTCCCTTATTAATGTTGGTTTTTTGGAAACCAGTAAAGATTTTCATTATATGGCCATGCACGATGTTGATTTATTGCCATTAAATGATGAATTATTATACGTATATCCCAATAAAGGTCCTTATCATATATCATCTCCGGATTTGCATCCTCGGTATCATTATTCCACATTTGTTGGTGGTATATTACTTATTAAAAGGTAATTATATTTTAATAATGATTAATATTATAATTGTGTGTGTTGACATAGACAATGTAAATATAAAAGAAATTTATAATTTTTTGTAGAGAGCATTTCAGGCAGGTTAATGGTATGTCAAATAAATACTGGGGTTGGGGTCTAGAGGATGATGAATTTTACGTTAGGTTGAAAGAAGCTGGTTTAACTATTACTCGGCCTCAAAATATATCTACAGGAACGCATAATACGTTCAAGTATGTTTTAATATTATATTAACAATGATAAATATATATATTCGGTACATACTTATATTGGTATGTATTAAATAAATTAATAGATCTCACGAATAAGTGATATTCTGTCATTATTTCAGGCATATTCACGATAGAAATCATAGGAAGCGCGATATGGTAAAGTGTTATAATCAGCGGGAAGTTACTAGAAAACGAGATAGAGAAACTGGTTTAAATAATATTTCGTATAAAATAATAAGTAGAATTAAAATGACTATTGCAGGCACACCATTGACCGTGCTCAATATTTCCTTGATGTGTGATAAGTCTAGTACACCTTGGTGTGAATGTGATAAAACTAGTGTTTCTAAAGATACTAAGCCAAAAGAGAAAAAGAAGATAATTAGTAATAATAATATTAACAACGATAATAATAATATTAATAATAATAAAAACAGAGGTAAATCTGATACAGCATTGTAACTATATTATTATTGTACTAAAAAGAAATTACAAATCCCATAAGAATTACATTAAACACTGTGTTTTTTGATAGTTTGTATTTTCGGAGTACAATAACTTTTGTCTACATAAAGAAAAGATAACGTTTTTATTTAATTTTTAATTAAAAAACCACATATATGGTTGAAAGTTTACTTTAATATATTAAATGTTCATACTAGTTCATACTAGTTGACGATAATTACTTGCGCGTTTCATACAAGGGATATAACTAACATACAATGGATGATATTTGAGAGTATCAATTTAATTAACTAAGATTCGCTAATAAAATGCATATTTATCATACAGGTGACATAACATGTAAATTTTAGACTGTTTATACACATTATTTACATCTAAAATTATTCTCATGATCGCATTTTACAATAAATAATACTCACAAATGCTTAATGGTTATTGTACAATGACAAGGAACAAAAATGTTCAAATATTAAAATCTATATTTTCCATACATCTATAAATCTGCAATGAGATAAAAAAAAAAGAGAAAATGATTGATTGAATATTATACATATATATACATAAATATATATGCATATGTATGTGGCTACATGACAGCACTTAATTCTTCCATAAAATGCTTTTTAAGTTCATGAGAAGTAAAGTCATCACCATCGTTATTTTCATTAAAAATATCTTGTACAGTCCCAGTTATCGTTTCTGTAGTATTTAACAACTCTGTTGCTTTATTATCCGATTCTGGTATACCAGAATCTTTAGTATCTATTTCCATTTCGTTCCTTAAACATTGGACATCTTTTAATTGTTCTTTTTTATTTAAAATATTTCGATTTGTTTCGTTATTGCTTTGCTCTTTTGTCAAATTATTACTAAGAAATCTTCTCAGAGCTGTTAAGGGTGGTAAGGGGAAACCAAAGTCGATTAATTTAATATAGCCATCCTTTCCGCAATTATTCCTAATTGCCACAGCGGTTGTCAAAATTTTTTCCGAAAATTTTCCTTTACTATTGTCAATTAGCAGTTCATTGAACCAATTCATTTTTTCATCTGATAATTTTTTTCGTCTCATAACCGTCTGCATATTTAACATTTTTCGTTTATAAGTGTTTGTATTTTTTTCTGCCCTTTCAAGATATTTCGAAGCTTTCTCTAACTTCCAATTCAATTCTTTTATTTGATCTTCCTTTTGTTTGATGTTTCCTTCTAATTTCCTTCTTTGTTGAGATTCTAATGAAATAGTTTTCATTAATTTCTTATTTATTACCTCAAAATAGTTCACTCTACTTGATAATTCTTCGATTAATCTTTGCTTCGATTCTAGACTTCTTTTATTATTTGCTAATGACTGCGTAGATGTTGCTCTTGTGTTTAATTTACTTGTTAACATCTCAGCTTCTTTCGACTTGGTTTGTAATAATTTATTTTGCTTTCTTAGATTAGTTTCCATTTTTTTAAATACAATTAGTTGATTGGTTAATTTTTGAATAATTTCTTCTTGCATTTTCGATCTCTGTTGTAACTGTTCGTGTTCGTAAAATGTGTCATGAGCAGTTAAATTACCCAATATTTGTTCTATTTTATTATTACTATAATTTGTTGGAGAACTATTGTATAAATTTAACATTTTTTTCTCTAATATAGAACGTGGCATAGAATCAGTGAAAATATTCCTTTGTTGAATATCGCCAACCGCTTCTATTTTCAAATGTTCTCTATTTACTGTTTCAGTATTATTAAGGTATAAAGGGTTTCTTCGTAAAAAGAAATCTTTATTTTTTATTGTAAAATCTTCATGATTATTACATGATTCTTTTGCAACATTAGATAAATTTATAGGATAATCCTTTAATTTGATAACAGATGTAACTACAGATTTATGATTAAGCTTCTCACAAGAGTTATGAATTCTTTGAAAATTCTGTTTTGCGTTACCTTGCCCCGTTAGTTCTTGAACAACATCACATACATCATCAGGATTACCAGTTACTTTTATTGTAAATTCTGTTTTTCCTATTTCTGCATGATTATTGTTGTTTTTAATATTACTTTTGTTATTAGTTTTCACATCGAATTCAACTTGTTTATCTGTATTGTTATCTGAAATATCGCTATTGTGTATAAAACCTACATCTTGCTCTGATGTACTACCAATGGACTTTTTAATAGATTTCATTATTTCTTCTCTAGTTCTTCTTTTACGTTTCATAGCTGCTCTCATATTTGGTATAACATGTACTTCATCTTTACCAAAATTTTCCTCTATGTCTTCATTAAAGACTTTATTTTCTTCTTTGATGCAAACAATATCGTCCATATTTAACACAGGATCAGTAATTTCATGAGTCTTTGTAAATGAATTACTAATGCATAAAATGGATTGAGAAGTATCGACTTTCTCGTCCCCACTTTCAGTACCAAAAATAATTTCAACATTTTCCCTGTTATCAATAAGAATATCTCCTATTTCATGCTTGACAGGTTCTTTGTAATCCGTTCTTAAACTTACTTCCGCATTTCTTTCTGTATCATCTTGTGTTTTGGCTGTACAATTGGTTCTGTTATTTCCTGAATAATCTTCCTCGTTTGCGCTCCTTCCATCACAAATTTGTTTCAATTTTTCTTCTATATCGTCATAGTTATCTTCAAATTTGCTACTTATATTTTCAGATTTAACTTCTGCTTTAATGTATAAACTTTCAGAATTGTTTAACGCAGGATCTTGATCGCCGTTAATATTACTACTCATTTTATCACTTTCATTTTTGTGCATAGTGGTATTGTTTTTCTTTACGAAATGATCTGTTTCTGTATTGCATTCATCGGAAATTACAATGATACCATCTTGAGCGCTATTTGTAGCTACATGATCTGACACATTATCTTGTACATTATCATTATAAGTATTCCTTACTTTCCTTACTTGATATATATTATCAGAAGTTTCAAATGTCAATGACTGAGAAATTTCATCGGTATCATGGAAATCAGAATCTTTTCCTTCAAGGTTCCCAGTGGAGGAACATTCGGTATCAATCTCAAAATATTCCATAGTTTGACTATCTTCACAATCGTTCTCGTTTTTGGTATGAATTAATTTCTTTCGCTTTTTAGGAGATTTTCTAGTAGAAGTTACAGTAAAGATAGATGGTATAGCGTTTCTTTTTAATCTAATCCTACCACTTTGTGCCACAGACCATTCATGAGGTTCAAAGTGTACGTGACAAAGAAAAGAATTATTTGATGGCTCCCAATCGGCTCTAGCTACACGCTCTTGCCAAATTTTTCTTAATTCTGGATCACGAGGAAAACATTTCATAATATAGCCTTTTTCACTACGGTTATTGCAGCCAACTGCTGCGCAACCAGGCATTTTTGCATATCCAAAGATTTAGTTGATTTAAAGAATATTTATTTGCAAATAGCCTACAAAGAATATTTCAATAAATATTTAACATCTAAAGAGAGATTATACATACTCTCTCTCTCTCTCTTTCTCTCTCTGCCACAACACACTCACACACAGAGAGAGAGAGAGAGATGTTATTACCAAATCATCATAAACTATTGTGTTCATTTTGTTTATATACGTGCAGAATTAATTTTTATAATACAATAATCAAACAAACAATTATACTAAGAAGTTTTAGGTAATTAAATTTTGTACACAGAAATTCGATCACACACTTGTAATTCTATTACAATAAGGAATAATAAACACACTACGTGACATGTGTGATCATTTTATGATAAGGTAATACGTTTACTATTATATTAGATTTTAATAAAAAATCTTACATGGTTATTTAATCGTATAAAGTATTGAACAAATTAGATTTCAAAATAGGACGCGTATCCAGTCGGCAGTCAATTATGTTGACATAAAAGAGAAGCTATCAGCTAAGTGAACACTTAAATATACTCACACTTTTTAAATTTTATTATTATATTTGTGCGACAAAAAATTGAGTACTTAGAATCTCTATTTGTAAACAATGATTAGGCTAATATTGTTTAACAATTATCATTATTAATTCGAAAGGTTAAGGAACTTGAAAATTCAACGCGCAAATAATATACCAAGTATCTAGAGTGAAGGATAACGTTAGATTTCGATACTCTATCGATAATCGAAGCGAGCTTACTATCGATACTCAAGTCGATACATTTAACATTTTATCGATTTATCTTAGAGCGGGAAAATTAATTTTTTCGTTTTCGATTTCCGATGAAATTATTTTATATTCAATCGGCTACACATTACGATTAATTTATTTGTTTGATTCTACAATTTGTATTCTTTCAACTTCGTCATATATACGTATATATAGAATAATGTTAACAAGACATTCAACTGTTTCCTCTGCTTCGATCATTTTAAATATGTGATACATATTGAATGTATATACATGTATACATTTGAGTGTTTTAATAGAAGAAGATATTAATTACAAATGAAATAGACATTTCTTTCCAAAGAAATATCGAAAATCATTTGAATGTTATTACTTTTACAAATTTTTCTAGTGAAAAATAAGTTCCAAGTTACTAAAAACACGTGTGCTCGCAATACGCGAGTAGCGCCATTAAATTCAAACGGAAATAGTTTGAATCGTTGAATTAAGTTCGTATAATGTTTAGTTAAATGCGGCGAAACGATGGCAAAATATTTAATACAAATTATTATTAGTGGATCACAAGTTGTCGGTAGAGCTTTTGCACGTGCAATACGTCAAGAATTAGCAGCAAGTAAGGAGGCTGCACGACAAGCTGGCGGAGGTGAAAAAGGTGCACGACATGCAGCGTCTAACCTTCGTACAGGCATGACTTTGAACGAGGCCCTACGTATTCTTAATGTCGAACGACCCGATCAAACCGAACTAATCGAACAAAATTACAAATATTTAATGGAAGTAAACGACAGATCTAAAGGCGGCTCATTCTATTTACAATCCAAAGTCGTAAGAGCAAAAGAACGTATCGACGAAGAAATGAAATATCAACCGCCACTTTCGAATAATAATTCGACTAAACAAGAAGCTTCCAAATCCTTCTAGTACATATATACTTACCTAATAATAAATATAAATTCTCTCGTCGAATTATAGTTATTTGTATATAATATGCTATATATAATACTATTAATAAATACTTTTAACTCTGTGATTGTTTGAAATAGATAAACAGTACGAGTTGTTTGTTGTTTGTTACGTAGAAGACATGACCTTATAAATAATTATATTCGTATCTAAAGAAATTCTAAAAGGTTATTCTATTTGGCACGATACATACATATTATTCAATGAAAACCTATATTTTAGGCTTATTATTTTAATAGAGATCTATATAAATAAATTATAGATATACAAATACCTCAAAAATTCATGGTGTTTTTCATAAAAATACACCATCGTTAAATATAGCAGGTATTAAAAAAGTAAAATTATTCCTAATTAGAGTTAAACAATATCTAGAAGTTTGTATGAAATGATTCATATTCAAGAGATATATTGTTTTCTTGATAGTCTTTTGGATATAAGTACTCGCTCTTATACGAGTCCTTTCAGGTACGTTTATAAAATCTTAATACATTAATCCTGCCGCTTTTGCATCTTCCGGATCTATTCTATTTTGTTTTTGACGAATGGTTAGTCGTTCTTGATTATGCCGTACTGACCACAAATTTGGTAAATGCTGTGGGTTCATGGTGGTTAGAAAATGTTCTCTCCACATTTTTTCCAATTCTACAAGACCGCCTTCCTTTTCTTCGAACCATTGGACTACCTGTAATTACGTATATTGTGTAATATTTATATTTATTTTATTAACTTCTCTCTTTATCGAAAAGCAAAAACAATAATGTATACCTTTAAGCCATGCGGTGGTTGTTTCGATTGGTTGCTGGGTTGAGATAGAGCATTTTCTAATTCTTCGTCTAATAAATTGAGTAGATTTGGAGTTATTTCTTGTTGTCCTGTGTATTCTAGAACAATACTTGCAAGTTCTTGTTGTCGTTGTAGCGGTAACATTGTTTCCTTGCGTAAAGCTTTAATAGCACAATGTAACTTTTTCCAACTGGAATGAGTGAGCGGGCCTGACAGAGGTGCATTACACATTTCTGCAAGCTTTCTTCTGAGCTGCAGATCGTGATTTTTACTGACCTCGTGACATGGTAGACATAATAATAATACATCATGAGATTGATGAGCCTTCATTACCACTAGAAATAATTCATTGCATATAAATATATTGTTAACATATTGAGGTGCATTTACTCTAATTCAATAAGCATATATGAATATAGATCGATAAAGTTAAACACATTATCCGTGTTTCTATACAAAAGCTTGACATCGCTGATGTACATTATTGCATCATTGTATCGAATGATAACTTACATGGAAAATATTTGCGATATTCTCTAGGTACTACATTTTTTCGAATAAAATTTTCCGAAGCACCACAAACTACGCATTGATTAACTTTAACTTGAGTATAATATTGACCAACTTCTCCTAACGCACGTCCCGATGGTTCAAATTTTAATCTCACTGTAAAGGGTTGTTCTTCGACGATATCAGCTAAATTTTTCTTGATATACCATTCTGCTTTTTTGCGATCACATGTGCACAATATATCTCCATCTGGTGCTTGTAAATAGCAATTATGATATAATGGTTTTTTTCTTATGGGTATGCTATTAATTTCATGCGCATTTGCATTCGATCCTTCTTTGATTACATTAGTAGTGTTATAATTATTGTTAACAAATGTTTTTTGATCCTTGAACCTTGAACATACAACATCGCGGTAAATATATACAAATAATAATTAATAAATAGTTTAATGCATATTATTCTGTTGCGGATTAATGCTTCTGCTTTGGAAAAATAAAATGTACCCACCTTACATTGATTACTCCTGTGGGTAAACCATGATATCTCACACCTTCATCTCTAGACCAAATTTTCCAAAAATATATTACCAATTTTTCGAAAAATGATAATTTTTGTTTGGCTTCTTGCATTACCTATTAGATAAACAAGAAAAAGTCATTACAATTGTTTGATTGTAATTTGTCTAAATATATATATATGTACCTGATGATAAATAAGAACCGATGCCATGGCATCACAAGCAGCATACACTACTTGATCGTCAGTAAGAGCATCCGCATCCCAATCACCACATCTTACTTCTATTAATTTTTCGATTTTTGTTCCAAGGTATTCTACACACATCGCTGCTAAACTTTTAGGAGTAGGAAGTTGAAGACGATCTGTTAACGTTCTTAAATCGAGAGTTCCTAAAACGGAACATCCATAATCTTTTTCTATTTTTTGTCCATCTTCGAAGGAGGCTACGCCAACTTTAAGTATACGGTTACTGGACAGCAATTTCTAAGAAAACATCCATATATCGTTATCGTTTGAAACATCATTCGTTTTATTGTGTCAAGATAATTATATATATATAAATATACCTGCAAATTTGGAGGAATGAATCCAATTTTACCAATACGAAATAAAGCACATACTCCATTATATGTTGCAAGTTGAAGTAAAGAAACGGGACCTTCGTTTACCCATTCGCAATCGAAACCTAGTATACCACCAGATAAATTGCTGAAAAAGTATACATTTTATTACATTTATATTATTCGAATAAAAATAATATAATATAGAAGAGATAACATTATTTGAAATATAATTAATGAATATTTGAAGGAAAAAAAAGAAGAAAGGTTTGAATGAGATTAAGGAAAACGAACGATAAAGTGTAAACAAACAGAGGCTCGGTTATTCAGTGAAATGAGAGAAAAGATAAGAAAAACAATGTATTATATTATTTGAAGGTTGCGGATGTTTGTACTCACCAATTAATACGTTGAACAGCGTAATCGGATTTTTCTAAAGAGTCAGCTAGAATAACTTGCTTTACTTCTATTTTTATTTCTTCTTTAATTTTATTGTTCGACTTATTATCTTTACGTTTTATACCGGAATATATGTTTTTGACGCCTCGAAACACGTTATTACGATACTTGGAAGCTAACAGGACTAATCCCACGGTTACGCAAACAAGAAACATGTTTTTACGTATTTTAAGCATCAATTAAATATCGAATTATAATATAAACTTAATATTCGAAATCTATTCATTAATATACAATTGTTTACTTAAATATAAATCAAGCATATAAATAAATTAACAATTAAACAATATAAATATAAAAATAAAAAAACGGCTCGATGATTGCTCTACAATTACATTTAGAATATTATTAATAAATAAAGTAGACGATTTGAAAACAAACGAATCATGAAATAATTTGTTTTGAAAATTCCGGTCCCATATGTTTAATAGAGTTGGAAATTTTCGATAATTTACGAGGAAAATAACATTACGATACGAATTTGATAGAGAGATATTTGTCTTAATTAGCCGAATAAGGTTCAAGGTCCCCCATAGCAAATGTTACAGCACATACGCGGCTACGGGTACACGTACGACTAATCCTAGCTTCATTCTTCTATTTTGATACAAATATTCCTTTAATTCGCTTCATCGTAGGGTTATATTTTGTGGCGCTACTGTGCCCAAATAACATACCGGTCTTCTTATTGTTTTTCTAATTTGACAATTTTAAATTGTTTTTCCTATTCGAAGAAATAAACACGGATTAAGTTCTATTAGGATCTTTATGTGCTTCGATATGCATCTTTTTGAATAATGAACAATAAAAGAGAGGGTTCCAATGACCAAAATACTTTTCCATCCAAACAAGTAAAAGCTAATGAATTTCCCGGTAAATCTAATATTTTTTCTCATTTCATCAACAATATCTCATTTTATACACACATTTCATTGATTATCTTACAGAAAATGCAGGACCATCGACAAAGAAGATTAATGTACGGTCTAATGCTATCCTTGTCAGCCCAAAACAAGTAAGGTTATCTAGGAAATTTCATTATATGATTTTATAATTAAAAGTAATTACGGATTATGTCAATATTTACAGAAAGGGAATCCTTTGTTGAAATTTATAGTCAATATACCTTGGGAATATTCTGACATTGTACCAGATTATGTGATGGGAAGGACTACGTGCGCTCTTTTTTTATCCATAAGATATCATCAATTGAATCCGGATTACATTCATGACCGTCTTAAGTCATTAGGCAATGCGTACAATCTTCGAGTCCTCTTGGTTCAGGTTAAAATATCTTTGATCTATGTTTTTTATTTGTTTCTACATTAATATCGATAATTAATTTGTCAAACATGCAGGTAGATGTTGCGGATCCACATCACGCCTTAAAACATTTGACACGAATGTGTATCCTCGCTGATTTAACGCTGATGTTAGCTTGGAATGTGGAGGATGCAGGAAAAATTATAGAAACTTATAAAATTTATGAGAACAAACCGCCTGATATAATAATGGACCGCAGTGGAACTGCTCCCTATCAAAAAGTAAATATAGTTTCATGGTTTTTTTTATTTGGATTTTTTTTTTTATTTATTATCAATAGTATGACATAAATATGCTATTTATTTTCCTTCTGTCAATTTTCAGTTGGCCAATGCTTTTACCACAGTTAGGTCTGTTAACAAAACAGATGCGACAACACTTTTATCAACGTTTGGCACATTAAAAGATATAGTAAATGCGTCGACTAATACTTTAGCTTTATGTCCTGGGTTCAGTTTTTTAAAAGCAGAAAGGCTACATAAAGTATTGCATGAACCTTTTTTAAAAACTAATTATAATAAGATTTAATATATATTTATTAAGAATATTTATTATTATGGTTAAAATATGTATTAAATATGTTAGACAATGTTTTATAAATTAGCAAGATAATGTTAAAAATAAACGAAGAAATATTTACTCCAGAATAATGTACAAGATTTACTTAAAAATTTGAAACGAACAAAATTTAATTTTAAGTTAATCTAATTGTAAGTAATATTCTTATAACTTAGATGCGTAGTTTTTATAATAAATTTCAAACGATTTTATATTAATGGTGGAGTAATCATGCACGGAAGTAATTTTCCAACGTAATGACTTGTTGAGGAAAACAAATTATTGCTGATAAACTTAATGCTTATGATTAACACAATTTGGATATTTCAAATTTCGTCGTTAGATAATATGTACTCAATATCCATTACTTAAACATTTTTTACAAATGTATAAACTATATACGTCCTTATCTTAATTGCAATGTTTAAGTTGTAGTGTCTCTGTGAATAGTATAAATAGTAATAGGAAACATATTTTTCCTGCCAAAATTTTTTTGATTCGGGATATGTGTTTTTGTTTTTAACTGTAAATAAAAATAAGAAAAGATGATTTTACAATATTTGATATTATTTGCGTGTTTTGTGGGAATACTGCATAATTGTTGTGCAGATGGTAAATTGTCTTGTATATTCTAAAAATCATTTTGATCTCATGTTAGAATTTTATTTTATTTAAGAAATTTTTCAAAAGTTAATAGATTACTTTAAAAATATCAATTTATTATTTTCATAGATAATACGTCGTCCCATAAAAACAATTTATCCCATTCGAAAAAAGATTCGTTGCTTCCATCAATAATTCCAAAAGATGGTATATCAAAGAAGCAAATTATTCCAGATTGTTACTTTGGTGTTGATATGCTTTCGATTGTTGTTTTTACAAGGTAATGATTAACAGATTATTTATGCATGATGTTAATGATTATTTAGATTAAAAACGTATCGGTATTTTCTATAATAGATCAATATCCTTTTCTTTTCTTTAAGCGTTATTATTAGAGTATCAAATAAAAATATATAGAATAATTGTACATTTTAAGGAAGGATAAAAATGGTATTAATCTTACGACCAAGAATCTAACGAGTTCTGGCGTATTTAGAAAAGATAAATTAATACATCCAGTTGTAATCCTTATACATGGTTTTATTTCAAGTCCAAATAATTCTAATTACGAGAATTTGGCACACGCTATGTTAAAAAAAGTATGATTATTCAAACATTTATTACGAAAAAAGAAGTACTTTTGACGAATTTATTATAATATATATCATTTTAAGGAGGATGTACTTATAATCTCAATCGATTGGAAACAGGGGGCTTGTGATGGCGGCTTACCTATTCTTAGATACCCTGGTTATATTGAAGCCGTTAAACATACGCATGAGGTTGGCAAATATGTTGCTAAGTAAGTAACGGAAAACATATTATAGTAAATATAATATTTAAATATAGTAGAATCCTATATATAACGCGTCAAAGATGGATCGACTATTGTTTTCATATAACACTTGAAAAAGAAATATGTGTAAATTGAGAATTACATTGTTGTCTTTATCCCTACTAATTCTTTCTTTTTCGTAATTGTTTTGTTTATTTTGTATTTTTCCCTATTATGTTATCAACAATAGTTTGTGGAAAAGAAGAATCTTATTGTGTGTACTTGTTGCCCGATAATGTATTCTTACATATGTAACATATTAATTGCGTTATATTACATGTTAATATTATTTTTGTTCTTTCTATAGCATTACCAAGATACTCGTAAAAAATTATGAGGTGCCTATACAAAACATACAAATAATTGGACACAGTTTGGGCGCACACATTGCAGGTTTTGCAGGGAAAGAAATTCAAAATTCAAAATTAGGAAAGTATAAGCGAATTACTGGGCTTGATCCCGCTGGGCCCTTATTCTCGAACAAGAAATGTTCGGACAGACTCTGCAAAACAGATGCAGAATATGTTCAAATTCTACATACAACTACCTTAATCGGAACGGACATGCGTTTAGGAAACATTGATTTCTATATAAATGCCGGACATTCTCAACCACATTGCAAACTTAGTACGTATATATTAGATAACAGGTGTAATGAATGAAGATAAGAATTTAAAATAAAATTATCTAATGTAAAAGAAACTATTCGTTCGCTTTTAATATTCATTTTTGTCAATAATTTTCACACATTGCAACAAAAATAATACAAAAGTCTGTTATATTATTCACTTTGTTATTTCACTAACAAATGGAACATATAATTTTTTAATAATCTTTACATTTACAGATGTGGTTTGCTCTCATTCTATATCTGTGGAATACCTTACCGAATGTATAAAACATAAATGTTGTTTAATTGGTATACCGTGGCAGTATTATTAGTAAGTATTATGGTGATTTTTTATATTGATTTTTGTATAGAATGAAAGTGGAATGGTCGTCATGCGTTTAGTTTATAAATAATATAAATATATCGAAAATATTATATTATTATATATGCAACAAATTAATTTGATTTTTAGCCAAAAGACTCCTCTTTCAAAGTGCACAGAAAAAACTTGCGTTTGTATTGGATTGAACACAAAGAATTATCCTGCTGGAGGCTCATTTTATGTACCAGTTGGAGCTAAATCTCCCTATTGCTATAACAAAGGTGTTAAGCTTTAATTAGAAAAGGAAGTTTTTATAAACGTTAATACATGTAATAACGAATAAGTAATTAAATTATATACATAGAAATATTTGTATATGTATATATATATATATATTTACATAAATAATAATATTATTGTATTAGTTATTGTATCTTCGTTTTGTCTACATATGTAAAAAATATTATTATAAATAAAAGATGAACAAATTATGAGAGTTGATGCTATAATTTGAAGTCGCATAAATTATTTAAATATGTATTTTTGTTTCATATATCTTACAAAATACATTTTTCAAAAAAATATTTTTTTGAAGGGAGTATGCACCAATATAATTGCGTATTTAATGCAAATGTACGATTGTCCATTTATCTTCAAATGTACATGCGTATACTGCTCGTTTAAATATGATAACATTAATGAGTACATAATGATGATAGGTTACAAGCAAATGCATATCTTTTCAATTGTCCAAAAATAAAACGACAGTAGATATGAAAACGTCAAGTTATGCACAAAATAATGATAATAAAGCAAATACTTTCAATTAGCTATAATGTTTTTACATTTGATATTTCGAATATATTTATAAATCGCGATAGATCTTTCCACGTTGGAATTCTAATACTATTATATCTGGATGATCTATTATTTAGACACAAAATGTTTTTTTCTTTATATATGCAATAAGTTTTCTTCTATCGGCATTATTAGTATTACATGTATATTGTTCACTGTTCGACCGAACGAATTCTAATCATAAAAATGTAATATGGAGATAACAGTGTAAAAGGCGTGACAACGAAAAATAAGCGGAAATGAATAAATTTTATATCAAAAACGTGATTGCTATAAAATCATCGTCCGAACACTTTTTTTGTCTTCTCATTATTTCGGATAAGGAAGCTTCTACTGTTCAAGTCATGGCGCCTATGCATCCAGAAGATGAAAAACATAAAAAAAAAATTAAAAGTACAGTTATTTGAATTAAAATAAAATACATTTTTGTCTATATTCGTGGTACACGAGCGTATTTATTTTTCTTAATACATAATATCGAGAATATTTGTACATTGTAATAGAGTAAAAATAAAATTTCAGGTTTATTGTTAGACACGTTCAGCTAATAAAAAATTCCAAACGATTTTGAATTCACGAAAAATCACTTCACAAGGAAGCGAATTTACGAGAAAAACATGAATTATTGCCGATAAAAATATCGATACTATTTTTTTCTTTATGATCAAACCCTGACTCATTTTCAGATATAATAAATTCAATTGTTATATGATATCTATTCGATACTTACTATTTCTATATTTTATAAAAATGAATAAACCTAATATGAGACTTATCTTAATCGTAATATTTTTATTTTAATGTACCCGAATAGTATAAATAGTATTAGATTTATTTGTATTGTTAATATTCTTCAATCGGAATAAGTTTGCTTTAGTTTTTACAATAAATGAAAATTAGAAAAGATGAATTTCAAATATTCGTTATTATTTGTATGTTTTCTGGAAGTGTTAAATAATTGTTACGCAACTGGTAAACTGCTTTGCATTTTTTAAAATTAATTTAGATCGCGTTTGAACGAATTTTTTACTTGATAAATGTATACAAATGTACAATTGAAAAGATAATAAATTTTGTTGGAAAAAACGTAAAGATTCATTATTTTCATAGATTATTCGAAGTTAGAAAAAAATGTCACGTTGGAAAGAACCCTAATTCCTGATTGTTCTTTCAATCCTGAGGATGTTGTGTTCTTCGTATATACAAGGTAAAATGATTAAACGATTATTTATTACTTTTACTCAATATGTAAGAAATACTGTTGATTATTTCTATAGAAAAAAACTTTCTGACAAAAATATTATATATACTTTAGACAAAAACGAGATGGTATTATTATTTCGGAACGGAACATGACGACTTTCGAAGTATTTACAAAATCAGAAATAAAGCAACCAGTTGTATTCATTATACATGGTTTCCTCTCATCTGGAAATAATAAAAATTTCCACGAAATGGCGAAAGCTTTGATAGAGAAAGTAAAACTTCATTATGTTAAAATTGAATGATTACAATATTTACATCTTGATGAATAAATTATTGATAACTTTTAGGATGATTTTCTCGTATTATCGACCGATTGGAGAAAGGGTGCTTGTGGTAATCGTGGCAATCTCGGCCGATTAGCTGGTTATTCCACAGCCGTTCAAAATACACGTCTTGTTGGGAAATATGTAGCTAAGTAAAAAGCGAGAAAAATATATTTAAACTTCGTGGTTTAATTAATATTTATATTCTTTTCTCAATATTATTATTATTATTATAATTTTTCTCATTTATTATCGTAGATTTACCAAGAAACTCGTAGACAATTATAAAGTGCCGATGACAAATATACGATTGATCGGTCATAGTTTGGGTGCCCATACTTCAGGTTTTGCTGGAAAAGAAGTTCAAATTTTAAAATTAGGAAAATATAGCGAAATTATCGGTCTTGATCCTGCTGGGCCATCTTTTAGAACGAAAGGATGTGCAGACAGATTGTGCAACACAGACGCGCAATATGTTCAAGTTTTTCATACGTCAGCTGTATTAGGAAAATATTCGGAGATTGGTACCGTTGACTTTTATATGAATTATGGAAGTCATCAACCAGGTTGTACTCTTGGTACGTATATATTAAATTATAAGTTCATTGAATGAACATTTGAAGTAATCATTTTTTTTTGTTACAAATGTTTATACATTGCGATAAAAATAATGCAATAGTTTTGAAATAATTTTTACATTGACAGATCCATCCTGTTCTCATACGAAAGCCGTGAAATACCTGACCGAGTGCATAAAACAAGAATGTTGTTTAATTGGAACACCATGGACTAGTTATTGGAGGTATTTAATATTCTTCAATATTATCAAGTTTCTTTTTTTATGTCGATTGAATTTAAATATTTTTATTGTTTTATATAACGATTTATTAAAAAATCCTTTTTATTTTCAGTGTAGGGGAACCTCTTAGGGATTGCAAAAGAGACACCTGTGTTTGCGTTGGATTGAACGCAAAAAGTTATCCTGCTAAAGGTACATTTTATGTACCGGTTGAAGCAAATGCACCTTATTGCCATAACGAGGGCATTAAAATTTAATTATAAACAAAAGTACACGAAAATGTATCTATTAATGAATATTAAATGAATAAATGAACAGTCAAATAGATTTTTTTTATACATTTGATATACTATTATATATCTTATGTTTCGCTTAGGACACGTTTAACTAATAAAACATTTCGAACGACTTTGAATTTACGTGATAAATGTAAATTATTATCAATAAAAGTATGAACGTTGTTTCTTTTTGAACATGCATAAACTCTAGGACATATCCGAATGTAAAAAGTTATTTCGTTTGATAATATCTATACTCGCTGCACGTTATTTTAATATTTATACAAATTATATAAAAACACTGAATTTTTGGTCTTATCTTTAATAATATATATTTTTTTATTGCATTTCAATAGTATAAATAGTATGAGAAATTATTTGCATTTGAACTATTTTAAAATCGGTATGATTTTGTTTCTACAGTATAAATAACAAAAAAAATTCGAAAAGATGAATTTAATATATTCGATATTATTCATATGTTTTATCGGAGTGGTAAATAATTGCTACGCGGCTGGTAAATTACTTTACATTTTATACAAATTAATCGAGAGATCCCGTTAGAATGAATTTTATTTGATTTTTGGACAGATTTGAGGACACTGAGAAATGGTACCTTGGATAGAGGCATGCTTGCGGAATGTACTTTTAATGAGAAAGATATTGTATTTTATGTTTATTCAAGGTAATAATTTCGATTCTATATGCGTACGCGATTTTGTTGATTATTTTTCAAGAAAATGTAAGTAAAATTTGTCAAAAAATATTACTAGTTATGAAATAAAAACTGGTATACTTTAGGGATATGCGAGATGGTATTATGCTTAAGAAAGAAACTTTAACGAATTACGATCTGTTTAAAAAGCCTACAATATCACATCAAGTTGCATTTCTTATACATGGTTTCCTTTCAACTGGGAATAATGAAAATTTCGTTGCAATGGCTAAAGCTTTGATAGAAAAAGTAAGATTTCATAATTCGGTTCGAAGTATGATTAAAAAAGAAATTTTTTGTTGGAAAAAAGTATTCTCGCGATGAACGAATTATAATATTATTTTCAGGATAATTTTCTGGTAATGTCGGTCGACTGGAAGAAGGGTGCTTGCAATGGTTTTGCTTCAACGAAGGATGCTTTGGGTTATTCCGAAGCCGTTGGTAACACACGTCACGTTGGAAAATTTGTAGCTGAGTAAGTAGCATAAAACATATATTACTAAATTTTATATAAGCTTCACAAATACTTTTATTTTAATATATTTATTTGATCATACACTAATTTATTCTACAGTTTTACAAAAATACTCGTAGAAAGATATAAAGTGCCGATGTCAAATATACGATTGATCGGTCATAGTTTGGGTGCCCATACTTCAGGTTTTGCTGGAAAAGAAGTTCAAAAGTTAAAATTAGGAAAATATAAGGAAATTATCGGGCTTGATCCTGCTGGACCGTATTTTCATAGAAATAAATGTCCGGACAGACTTTGCGAAACAGACGCAGAATATGTTCAAGCTATACACACATCGATCATATTAGGAGTATATTATAATGTTGGTACAGTTGATTTCTACGTGAATTATGGAAAACATCAACCTGGTTGCAATGGTAATATTTTTCTATTAAAATGAAAAATCGATTATATCCAACGTTTTGTTATATGATTTCGGAGTTATTATTAGTTATTATTTTTTAATAATTTTTACATTAGGAGACCCATCCTGTTCTCATACGAAAGCCGTGAAATACCTGACCGAGTGCATAAAACAAGAATGTTGTTTAATTGGAACACCATGGAATAGTTATTTGAGGTATTTTACATTATTCAATTTTCTACAATTAGTAATGTTGATTCCGTTAGGGAACAATGTAAAATGATCAGTATATATTTATTCTATACACATTATTATTGTTGCTTTATTTAATAATATAACTATAAATCTTCTTTATTTTTAGCACTCCAAAACCAATTTCTCAATGCAAAAGAGACACCTGTGTTTGCGTTGGATTGAACGCAAAAAGTTATCCTTCTAAAGGTGCATTTTATGCACCGGTTGAAGCAAATGCACCTTATTGCCATAACGAGGGCATTAAACTTTAATTATAAACAAAAGTACACGAAAATGTATCTATTAATGAATATTAAATGAATAAATGAACAGTCAAATAGATTTTTTTTATACATTTGATATACTATTATATATCTCATGTTTCGTTTAGGACACGTTTAACTAATAAAACATTTCGAACGACTTTGAATTTACGTGATAAATGTAAATTATTATCAATAAAAGTATAAACGTTGTTTCTTTTTGAACATGCATAAACTCTAGGACATTTCCGAGTGTAAAAAATTATTTCGTTTGATAATTTCTAGTCTCTCTCTCTCTCGCTGCACGTTATTTTAATATTTTTGGAAAATATATAAACGAAATTTGTCTTATCTTTAATAATATTTATTTTTTTATTGCATTTCAATAGTATAAATAGTATGAGAAATTATTTGCGTTTGAACTATTTTAAAATCGGTATGATTTTGTTTCTACAGTGAAAAAAAAAAATAATCAGAAAGGATGAATTTGAAATATTCGATATTATTCATATGTTTTGTGGGAATGCTGCACGATTCCTATGCAGATGGTAAACCATTTTGTATTTTGAAAAATAAAAATTGTGATCGAATTTAAATTTCATTTTTTTTTACTAAATGATAAACGTGTATACAATTAAATGTATAATTTATAAAAATTGAAAAATATAAAGATTCATTATTTTCTTACAATTATATTATTCGATATTAGGAAAAAATGTTACGCTGGAAAGGGTGAACATGACTCCTGATTGCACTTTTCATGAAAATGATGTTTTGCTTTACGTCTACGCAAGGTAATAATCAAACGATTATTTATTGATTTTATTCCATATCTAAGCGATTATATTTTCTATAGAAAATGTAACGAGAATTTAAACAAAAATATAATTTAACAATGAAATAACAATTGTATATTTTAGGGATAAAGAAGATATCACTATTCTCACGAAATGGAATTTAACAAGTTACGAATTATTTAATCAAGCTCAAATATCCCATCAAGTTGTATTTCTCATACATGGTTTTATTTCAACCATGAGTGAAGATAACTTCGTAGACATGGCACAAGCTTTGATAGAAAAAGTAAGTTTTTATAATTGCAAAGAATAAGAATAATAAAACATTTACTAGGAGAAAAGTGTATTTATTCGATTAATTTATTACAATATATATTATTTTCAGGATAATTTTCTTGTAATCGGGATTGATTGGAAGAAGGGTGCTTGTAACGGTTTATCTAGTTTTTTGAATTTAGTTGGTTATCCTCAAGCCGTCAGAAACACCCGTATGGTTGGAAAATATATATCTGAGTGAGTAGCGAAAAATGTGTCGCAAAATTTCATTGTTTTATTAATGTTAATACACAATATATATATTATTGTTGTTGATTTATTTTTATAGGATTACTAAGATACTCGTAGAAGAAAAAAAAGTGCCGATGTCAAATATACGATTGATCGGGCACAGTTTGGGTGCACAAATCGCAGGTTTTGCGGGAAAAGAAGTTCAAAATTTAAATTTAGGAAAATATAGCGAAATTGTCGGTCTTGATCCTGCTGGGCCATCTTTTAGAACAAATGAGTGTCCAGATAGATTATGCGAAACAGACGCAGAATATGTTCAAGTATTGCATACATCGACCATGTACGGAACATACAAAGAGATTGGTACCGTTGATTTCTACGTGAATTATGGAGAAGGTCAACCTATATGTTTGAAAGGTATTTGATCAAAATTTAAATAAAAATATTTATAGAAGATATATGCTCGCTTTTATTAATAATTTTTGTTTAATAATCATTTGTAGAACCAATCTGCTCTCATATAAAAGCCGTGGTATATTTTACGCAATGCATCAAACACGATTGTTGTTTAATTGGGACACCATGGACTAGTTATTGGAGGTATTTAATAATCTTTAATATTTAAGGATTTATTTCTATTGATTTTATAATGAAAAATTCTTGTAATTTTTAGCAAACCTTTACAACTTTCTAAATGCACAAAAGAAACTTGCGTTTGCGTCGGGTTGAACGCAAAGAATTATCCTGCTAGAGGCTCATTTTATGCAGCAACTGCCTATTTACCTCCATATTGTTATAAAAAAGGCCTTAAAATTGAATTATAAAAAGAGTTGTTATACATCGAAATGCATATTTATTAACAGATAAATAAATTAATTATATACAGTGGCTCTCACGTATTTGAACACTTGATTATATGAAATACTTGATTAATTATAATCATTATATTATACAATACTTACAGAAATAATATTAACATTGTAAGTTTATATTATATTTTTTTAAGTATGTTTTTTTTTTTTGCTTGAAATTTATACGCGAATGAATTCTGGCAATAACAATGTAATATTTACATAACAGTGTAAAAACAAACAGTTTCCTTATCAGTTAGAATATCTGAAGTATTTTATTGCAGACCTAATTTAAATTAATTAAAGTTAATCAAATAGAAACAAAAGAAAATGTTGCATTTTAGTATATTTATTTTTTCGCTTGAATTAATAATATCAATAAAATGCATCTTGTATAAAGGTAAAAAGAGAAAATTTTTAATGTAAATAAGCACGGAAAATAAACAATTTAAAACGATTTTAAATTTACGAAGAATGACTCGTCTAGGAAGTGTATTTATAAAAAAAATGTAAATTTTTGCCGATAAACGTAAGGACATTTTTGCATATTCGAATAGAAAAAGTTATGTCATTAGATAACATCCACTTCCTTCTTGTTTTTTTTGTCAACATTTTGATATTTATTACGATACTTATATATTTTATACAAATGCATTAACCAAATTTTTCTTATCTCAAATATAATATTTCAGTTACAGCGCTTTTGAATAATATAAATAGAAATAGAGTTATTTCCCTTGCCAGTATTCCAAAGTCAAGATTTTTCGTATTTTTTACGTATGCATTTCCGTATTTACAGGTGATCAAAATCGAAAAAGATGAATCTAAAATACTTGATATTGTTAATATGTTTCGTACAAGTGTTAAATTATTGCAACGCGGCTGGTAAACAATCTTTCATTTTTATCAAACGAATTTAATTTCATTTCATTTCAAAATTTATATATACATGTGTACAATATTTTGAAAGATCATTTTCGTAGGTAATTCGTCGTTACCAGAAAATAATTCGTTACAATCAAAAAGCTTGATTCCAAATTGTAACTTTAACATTAATAAGGTTGGATTTATCTTATACACAAGGTAACAATCAAACGATTATTTGTTCTTATTTTAATAGACATTATTCAATTATCAACTAACCATATAATTTAGGGAATATCCATACGGTGTTTATATTTTGGAACGGAATTTAACGAGCTACGATCCATTTAAAGAAGCTCAAATATCGCGTCCAGTTACATTTCTTATACATGGTTTCCTTTCAACTCCAAACGATACAATTTTGTATAACTTGAGCAGAGCTTTAGTAGAAAAAGTATGAACATAAAAAGTGGGATTATCAAAACGTTTTTCACTAATAAAAAATTACAAATTATTATCAGGATAACTTTTTTGTAATCTCGTTCGATTGGAAGAAGGGTGCTTGCGATGGTGGAGCTCCGTTTATCGAGTACCTTGCTTATCCCAAAGCTGTTGAAAATACACGTCTCGTTGGCAAATATGTTGCTGAGTAAGTGACAATAATCATATTCCAAAATTGTATTCTTTAATATTATCAACATGTAATATATATATTTTATTCCATTGGATAGATTTACCAAGATGTTGGTAAATAAATATAAAGTGCCGATGTCAAATATAAGAGTAATTGGGCACAGTTTGGGCGCACAGGTTTCTGGTTTTGCAGGAAAACAAGTTCAAAAATTAAATTTAGGAAAGTACAGTGAAATTATCGGGCTTGATCCAGCTGGACCTCTCTTCAGATGGAATCAATGTTCGGATAGAATTTGTGAAACGGACGCTGAATATGTTCAAATTTTACACACATCGGAACTAAAAGGAACAATGACGTTACTCGGTACCGTTGATTTCTATATAAATTATGGAAAACATCAGCCTGGATGCGGTATTGGTACGTACCTATATATTTTATTTTATTGATGCAAAGGTTTAATATTTATTAATAATTTTCAAACAATGATATATCAAAATAATACAAAAGTCGATTAATTTTTACCTTTGCAGACGAATCCTGTTCTCATGCAAGAGCCGTAGAATACTTTACTGAATGCGTAAAACGTGAATGTTGTTTAATTGGAACGCCGTGGACTACTTATTGGCAAGTATTTTGTATTCTATCAAATGTTGCATGTTTTATTATAGATTCTGTAATAGAAAGCAAGTAAAATGATCGTTATACATGGTGATTCACTAATTTTTGCCACCAAGATAGCTCCGAAAGTATGATAGTAGCAGAAATGTTTATGAAACAAAAGATGCATGAAAAATTTGGGAGTATAATATGACGTCAGTTTTTTTTTTTTGCTAGGTTTAGTCACTTCCGAGATTTAAAAGTCAAGTTTGTTTTTTTGAAATAGATTCCTATGTTTTGGCACTTATTTTCTGATAACAGCTGTCATTGCGATATATACATGTATGTTATTATCATTTTATGTTAAGATATGTAAAAAAATTTCTTTAATTTTTAGGGATGTAAGTCCTTTTTCGCAGTGCACAAAAGAAACTTGTGTGTGCGTTGGTTTAAATGCAAAGAAGTACGCAAATAGAGGTTCCTTTTATGTACCAGTTGAAGCCAATCCTCCCTATTGCCATACTGAGGGTTTAAAGCTTGAATTGTAAAAAAAAAATTACTATTAAATCCAAATATATATATATATATATGTGATAACGAGTAAATAAATAAATAATAACATTAATCTATTATTTTCTTTGTGGATACATTTAACATACATATTTCAAAAATGCGTATATATAGAAAATAAAAAATGAAGAGAATTCGTAGAATAAAAATAAGATAAGTAAATAATTTATTTAAATATTTCAAAAATGTATTTTTCTCGTTTTGGTATATGTCAGCGTAGTAAACATATTTTGGAGAATTTATTTTAAAGATACTTGCATTGATATATTACGTGCTCATGCATACATATTTATTTATCGCGAAATGTGTATATTTTTTGTTTGTTGTAAATAGTTGTAAACGATAAAAAAAAGAAAAACTTTATCCTTGAGGTATTCTTAAAATACTAGGAAAAATGCTAATAAAAAATAAATAAAACGCTAAGTTATTTCGTTATTTTCGATTTTATGTACAAAAAATGATTAAAAAACATACACTTAATTATAATCTTTTTTTATGTTTAATACATAAAAATAATTGCATTGTGTAATATATAATTTTTGTTTGAAGTATTTAATCGTTAGAGATGATGTAATAACACGCATAATAAAATTACATTGATTATTTTGTTCCAATCTTGTAAAATGAATTTTTTCACGATTATTAGGCTGATCTTCTTAAATAAAGTATGATATTTACGCATATAGCGTTTATAGTCGTTCCGCATACAAATTAACTTTGTATCGAAATTTATTCCATATTGTACATACTCCGATGAATAATTAATTAGAATGTCACGTATAGGAATTAGTTATATTATAATATATTACAGCTTTTTACATTAAAAGGTATGAATAAAATAAAAATACTTATTGTATATATATATATATATATATAATTAATTTAAGTTTTAAATTTTTATATATAAAAATATATAAAGAGACTGATATAAATAATTATGTGTATTTTTACAATTTATAATAATATGAAGTAGACATTGTACAAAGTATATCCTTTTAAATACTTCTGATATTAAGAAAGAAAGAGAAAGAGAGACAGACAGACAGACAGACGATATAAAATAAATAATAAATAGTTTTCAATATATCCCATACCGCTCATGTCACATACACTCAGCACATTAACGTCATCATATAATAAATATTAAAATTGTTCAATTTTATATTTCTTCTTGAGGTTTGTGTGGGGGAATATAAATGATGGATTAAAGTTTAACATTAAAAAATCATTTCTGTCATGATCGTATATAAAAAAAGCTTATGCTCTTAATAATATGACATAGTTATTATTTACCAATTTTCACTTAACTAGTTGCTTAAAAAAACATGCATTATATATTTCCAACTGTAATGGTTGCGCACGAAGCACGAGATTAACGAGATGTTAAAATACTGAAAATTGTACCATGTTTGTTTTTACAAAATACGATGGTGCATGCATCTATTGTAAAGGCAGTAAAAGATTAATCGACTCTTTGTATTTGAGTTTTTACTATTATAATATATATATATCGAAAGAAAGAAAAAAGAAATTTCAGTCCATGCTAGATATAAAATAAAGAATTAGCAGTATAAACATCTTTGTTTGTATAAATAAATTCATTCTATATTCATTGTATAAAATTAATTGTACTTCCTAGTGTCCTCGCATGCGTATGAACATTGCGCTTACGCAATGATACTTTTTATAAGAAAAATTACGGCAAATTAAAAAGTTGAGAGAGAGCAGGTATTTTCAAAAAGTCTTATTAATGTACATCGTTCTACATAAGAGACACATTCATTCCGACGTTATAATATTCGTTGAATAAATCTAAAAATATTTTCTAGGAAAAAATTCTTTGTCTTAATAGTTACTATAGAATGAATGTACCTTTTTCAATAAAGCAGGTGTCTTCCTATAAGAAACAGAAAATGCTGTACATTAAGAACAAAAGTCTGCTGTACTCTAAATGCGTTATACATATAAACATATATAAATGCACTCATGAAAACATCTATATACAATGTACGTGATTACTGCATATTACAACAAGCAATTATGGATAGTGAATTAGTTCACCGTTTGTTCATTTTCTATAATACTTTCTGTGCTTTAAGAAAATAAAGAAATAATAATAATAATAAGAATTATTATTATTAAGAAAAAAAAAAAATAAGAAAAAAAAGTATAGTAAAAAGTCTATTCTAGTCAGCCTTCTGTATGTTCCCGCTTTGTATGGTATTTTAGCAGCATTTGCTGATCTTCTCGACGTTTGTTATTAGTGTTTGTTCGGATTAGGGTCAAAATCCGATTCAGTATTGGAACCGGAAGACTCGCCTGTATTAACGTTCGCACTGCAGCGTGAGCTCCTTCGGTTGCTGGTGCTCGAGTGCTGGCATTTTTCGCTACGATCCATTCCACCTACAATAATTTTAAATTCTAATTAAAATCTTTCGTTCGATAATGATATTATTTCTTCTTATCTCTCTCACACACAACACAAAAAAGAAAACTATTGGAATAAATACTTACTGGTTAATGGGGTATGAACTTCCACCTTTATGTTAGCTGTGGCAGTAACCTTTGTCGTGATGTGAGAAGTCGATGGCACAGGAGATGTTCGACTAGATCCGCTTGTGTCTGATCCGCTACAATTCTGTTAGTCAAACAAAAGCAAAACACACTTGTTAAGCATGCTATCAGGGGGAGCATTGATATTTCTATCCATAGAAATAAAAGAAAGAGATTATTTAGCATTCTAAGTCAAATGGTAAAGTCGTGTTAAGCAATTTTTCATGGGTTTAAAAACATTCATAATAGTACGCGAAGCAATGAAAAATATTTTGAGAGAGAGAGAGAGAGAAAGAGAGAGAGAAAGAGAGTTTGTGACTTAATAAAATATTATTAAGCCGAAATATCGAATGAATATATTAAAATAAATGGTGAATTTATTTCCAAGAAACATACCTGATTACCACAAGTCGACATCGTCTCGACTTTTAATTCGGGTTGGACGATAATACACGATTCTTGCGCACTGTGCCAGGAATTAGGTTCCTCGGTGATGGTCGTTAACGATGGCTCCGCGTGGAGTCTCGCGTTATCGATTTTATGAGTTCTTCTGGGTGGCGGTGGTGGTTTGGATCTTCTAATGATCGGAGAAGCTGGTGGCGTCGGCGTAGATATGCGATCAGGATGATCGTTCGGTACGATCTCGGCCGAAGGACCGATCAAAGACAATAAGATTGGAAAAAAGAAGAGTCCATTGACAAGGCCGATTCCGATCAAAGAGAGAAGTACCAGGAAGAAATATCGTACAATGAATTCAAAGTCCGAGAAAGCTAACATGACTACTGCCAATAGGGTTGTGAAGGCTCCATGAACAACGGGAGCGTACATGTGTTCCAAGGCCAAACGTATCCTCCTATCTCTACTGCCAACGCTCGTAACAAAACTCTAAAATTATAACGACGAGAAAGGCAATGAGAAACGTAATAATTCGTGTAATGACAGTATATTATTTAAATGGAATACTGTAGTACTTACCAAACAAATATGAACAGTAAAGTGTACGGCTATACCGACACTGACAACGAGGAGGACGGCAGGAACGGCGCTCAGTTTAATTTCGCAAAGTCCCATAAGTCCAAATAATTGTAAAACCACACCAGCGAGAGCAGTTCCCACCAAAAGCGCAGCCCATATGTTCAAAAGAAGTATACCGACAACGATAATACTGGCCCCAAGCGCAGCAAGTAACGCTATGACTAAACAACTTCTCAAATCCATGTATTGTTCCCAAAATAAGAAAGGTATTCCCGATGGAAAATTAGGTAGGCCGCGTTCTTCGAATTTTCTGCACAATTTTCTTACGCTTCCAATCAATTCCGTAATCTCTTGAGTGTCGGTAAGTTTGTGAAGATAAAATGGCATTTGGGCGTAGGTCAGAGGCATACTCTTCGGTATTTTTAATTCGTGATCGTTGGTATAGATCCATTGTCTTGGTTCAGGCCTAAGATTGGCCTGAGAAGCACCGTAAACTAAAGCATCGTTGGAAGCCCAGGCGCTTAAATAATTATAAAAAGCGCGCGGATGAATGATGCCGTCGGAATCGACGAGTCTTACTTGCGTGATCAACGTTTTATCAATCGGATTATCTACGTGGCCCGTCTGCACGAGCAACTTGTAGGCAAGAATTGCCTCGTCACTCGCATTTTTGTACCACCTTTCTTGCGTGATACAACCATTCTTGTAATCCTTGTCGAAGGCATTCTGCAATCCCTTCAGCCAATCTCTGAAGAGGCTAAGCCAGAATTCCGGTAAACCTCCATTGTCGTTCTTAATGACATTCTTTATTCTCATAAAAGCATCGTGATACTCGTATAAGAGTTTTTGGTTATTCGGATATTCGAAATCTCGGCCAGTGACCGCGTACATGTTGTAAAATCCAAAGTGTTTGGCCTGAGCTGCGAGGAAGGCGTGCTCGTTGGAATTTTGAGGAACCAAATCGGTAAGTTCCAAGCCGTCGCTGACCCTCATCGCTTGCCAAATGCTACCAGCGAATACGATAGCTAGAACGAACATGCCGAAAACCTTAGTCGCTGGTCTCGTCACGAACGGAGCATAAGTTTTGGTAGCAAATTTCGTCAAAGAGAAACTGAAACAATCGTCCTGACTGCATCCGGTCAAGGATTCCTCCTCGGTACAGTTTTTGTCGAAGTCGATGTCCATGATATTACCGCCTACCCAAGACTCGTTCTGAGCGTTTTGAGAGGTCAAAATTTGCGTGCAAGTTTCTCGCCTCTCCGGCGGTATAGCTCTCGCTACGGTTTGTTTAGCCATGCCGTTACTTCTCCTCCCGGGATATTTATTTTTGTCGTTTTTCGCTGGCAAACAACAACACAAGATATCCGATCGACCGGATCTACGTCTTCTTAGATCTAAACTGACCATCGCGGGAAATACAAGTAACATGGCAGCAAGATTGAAGAGAAGCAAAATGCCTGCTTGAAGGCAAAATACTCTGAGCGCGGGGATCGGTATCAAGGCCGCAGCAAAGAAGGCCGAGACGTTGCTCAAGCCGGTCAAGAGAACAGAGAGACCCGTTCTCTTGAGAACGACCCCGGTCTGTTCTCCGCTCGGCACTTCATTCACCGATAACTCTGCATACGTGTGCGTTAATAGGAACATATCGTGAACGCCGAGACCCAGCGCTAGAAACGGGACTATTTGCGTGGTGACTGCATTGAAGGGGATCCCAAGTAGGGCACAAAATCCTAAACCAGCGGCAACCGTTGCACCGACCAACATCACGCCAGCTATTCCTACGCCAGACTGAGAACGTACTGGATCTTTCCAACGTAATAACGCTATACCTGCGTATAAAACCTGTAACAAAATACACGTATTAATGTAATTTTAATATATTTTCCATAATCTTAGATAGAAATGAAAATAATCATATAACTCACCATCATAGTGCAACCAATGGAAATTTTCAAAACGGACACTTCGCTGTACTTTCCAAGTATATCGTTCATCGTCGTCGAGCTGAAGGCATACAAATTGTACGACGACGTATTGTTCTCTTCCAAATGTTTCTTCACTTTATTACTGAACTCTCTTTGCCAGGTTTCTAGCACATGAGAAGCCTTTTCCTGTGACCAATCTATATGATGTACCTTGTAGGTATTAGCCAAAAAATCGTACAGTTCTCGTTCGCCCATCAGTTGAACGACCGTTTGCAAAGCTGCTGCTCGTGTTAGGTGACCAGTTTTGTTGTGTTTAGCACCTCCCACGACTAACTCCTCGGGCCAGTGCATATATTTCGCAGCGAATCCGTAACAACCGCCGGTAAGTTCGACTCCTATGTCTGGTTCCTGGAACGAAACGTGTCCTACATTTAAAATCTCAAGGAAAATCTAGGGCGTCAACGCATAGCGAGAAATTCGACCGGATATTATGGCGTCGGCATACCAAACAACGAGGGGAGATGGGTCACGAGAAAATCTTACAAAAGATACTTCATTACTTGAGAGAAAATCTCCCTCGGAGAACATTTTTATCCAAGGACCCCCCCTTTCCCATATTAACCATTAAATGTAATTATCTTAAGTACGGATACGTCGACGTGTTATGAAAATAAAAATCAGCTCATATGACTGACACGTTAATCGCGTAATACATTCGACAAACTTTGTTTTATATAAATAATGTTAGAAAAAATCTGAAGGAATATATTGAATTGTAATCGTTGACCATTACTACTACCTACTTCTCTAACGAAAAAAAAAATGAAATAAACAAAATTCAATGGGAAGGCACATGCATAACACATGTGCAGGATACGGAGGAGCAACGACGAGTAATTTAACGATAGCGAAACGATCGGGTACGTAACGTCCCTCGTACGACCACCAGGGTAGCGCAATAATGACGCACATCTCTCGATTTTATTATTTTAATGCTCGTAGCGGCGCTACCCACACGACTCGCATACTCATCGCTGATTTCGCATGGAAATCATTTCATTCACGGCGCGCACCGGTCTCCTCTTCCTGGCCGCCGCGGCCTATTCGAATCTACAATGTATGTGTGTGTGTGTATGTATGTATGTATATGAGACCTCGTGATTCTTCAAAAAACGACCAATATCATTTAACCCGTATAAAATTCATTCCTACGATCAAATCAAATATATATATTTTATAATATTCAATTTATTTTGTGAATAATGTACAGGTACGAACAAAATTGTCTATTTCGTTCGCACCGTACGGGGGGGCCAATATCTGTGTGGACGTTCAATTAAATATTCATTATTTCCTTTCTTTTTTTTTATCTCTCTTTCTCTCTATATATATCCTCCCTCCAGTTGTAGTAGTCTACATCATGAAGAGGATCCGCATAAGATACCCGCACGATATCAAAGCGAGTCGAAGCCGGCCCCCCTTCTTCCTCACCCTCTCACTCTGCTGAACGTGCACGCAAACGATTGCCACTGTAGTTGAATATTAAACGTATCGGCATGACGTTCCTAACAACAAATCTCACGTACATACGAGGAGTTCCTGCGAAGATTTTCTAAGTTTCTAACGTTTTGTTTCTTAAGCGACCCCATTTTCTTCACGTACCCCCCTTTTTTTTTGTTCCCTATATATTTCATTTATCTAAGAAAAATTCATGAGAATTTCTCGAATAGAATCTATTTGTTCGCGCGAGACCAATAAAAACTTCAATTCCAATCCCACACATAAGTAAAATTGTTTTTACCTGCTGCGACTTCTTGTTGGGTGCGGTTTCCGGGCACTCGGGATCCGTTGGGTCGAGACAGGGTTTGCTCTGGTAGGCATTCGTTATCCCAGCCCTCTTCATGTAGTCCTCGAGCGTCTTGAAGGGAAACATGAATTGCAGTTTTTTCATCTCGTCCAACATACCGGACGGATTGAGATTGGTCCACTGAACGGGCTTGTTCGTCTTTGCACCACTGTCGAATTAAACGAGGAATATTTCGGAACGTTTAGAAATTGGAAATACGATGATTTCTTTTAGTAGAATAATTCAAATAGATCTTACGGTATGTGAACGGGATGTTCGGGGCCTAGAAGTTTACTTCCTTCCCAAAAACAATCCAAAGGTGTAATGATCGCGCATGGTATAATACTATCGAAGATCTGAAAGCAAATAATCGTTCGATATTTCACTCTTTTCTGAAATAACAATAAGAAAAATAAAGAAATGTGACTTTGCGTAGTTAGCTAAGAAATATTTTGATCAAATCCGAGAAATAGAACGTTCGTGGTATTAGATTTCCAAGTAGTCAAAGATATTAGGATGGACCACCTGTTGGGTTCTTGGAAACTCTAATAGGATGGTCAGTATACTAGGTTGTTTCTTCGTATACCTCTGAAGATGTTCGATATATCGAGTTAGAATTATCCTCCAAAATAAACTATTAAAGGAATAATCCAACGTGAGATCAATATAAAAAGATCTCTGCTATTGTTAAAGATTATGCAATAATATTGATCATCGAAAGTGAAGAGAAGGATTAGGAAGAAGAGGGAGAGAAAAGGAGGAGGAGGTGGCTTAGGCTCGGCGTGAATAGGTGAATAAGTATGCGTGTATTCGGGGTGTGCACGTGTATGTATGTATATGTGTGTGTCTGTGTTTAAGAGGGAGAGAAAAGGCTCGTGCTTACGCGTATACATTTATCGTGGTTGTCATTTGAATTACCTGGTCGATGTAGTGCATGTCGAAGTTGGGTATGCTCGGCGCGTAACACATGTCTTTCAGTCTCCACGTGCTGCAAGCGACACGAAACACATGCATTCATGAATACAAGTTTGCATACTCTTAAAAGGCCACGTACGTGCCGATAAGCGGTAGAAAAAATGGTTCACCTCTCTCTCTCTCTCTTTCTCTCTCAAAAAGAAAGGTAAAAGGAAAGAGAGTCTTCTTCTATCGAGTGGTTGAACGGTTTTGCGGTTTCTCAAACTTCGTTCGCTTATCCGACACGCACGTGGCTTTTTGTCATTGGATGTACGAGAAGGCAAGGATCATCAAATGCGTTTTTATTATTATTATTGCGTAACCGCGAATTCGTGCGATGATCGATGAACAAAATTGTTGGAAGGAAAAACTCACATGTCGTAGAGATGTACGGTGGTCTGAGTAGCTGCCTTGAGAATCGCCAAATGTTCTTTCAACGCGGCAGGATGTAGGATGTTTGCCCCGGGATGTCTTGGGGTTTGGATAACGAGCTGATGCGTCGACGGTGCGGCCTCGCCTAATGCTTCCGAAGCGTACTGTAGTTCTTTTTGCAATCTTCCACCTTCTGAAAGTGTACAACAGAATGACGTCTATTTAACAATAAGTGCCAATTAATGTTTTATAATATCTTAATATAGTTAAAACATATTCTTTCTTTCGTTTGTTCTAAAGTATTCGTTCAATTTTTGTACTTCTTAAGTTTTCGAAAGAACGTCATCGTGCAAGCTTGAACTTTTCAAAGCCAAAGATCTATGTATGTACATATGCACCGAGTAGACGACGATTCCTCGAAGAGAAACACATTGGGACACGCGTCCCAGTGTCGTAACGCGCGTTCCTTTGACTTTACGAATATATATATATATATATATATATACCGACAAAAATTCTCCCTCCCGTTGGCAGCGTACCAATAAAAGCTTTCCTCGAAGCAGCCGTAGAAACGACGATGTTGTTGAAAATTCAAAAAAGAATAGAAGAAACCCCCACCCCAAAAAAAAAAAAAGAAAAAAAATCATTCGAAAATATCTATTTCTAAAATCACGCCACTTAAGCGTGTAAAAATACGCGTGTATGCGTTTGTGCGACGTTGAGAAGCCCCCCGACCACCCACACCCTCGATAGATCGCGAACGACGATTTGTAATTAGTCGGTAACTCCCTTGGGAATTACGAGCCTTCGTCGTAAATCATCGTAAATAGATTTAATAACGTCTTTACGACGAGGATACGAAGTTAACGATCGCGAAGATATTGAAATAGGCTATGCCGCTTTTAAAAGCTAATCACCAATCAAGCGAGCTCGATCGACCGACCGAGCATCCCTTGATCGTGCTGCAGTAGTAGTTGTAGTAGTTGTAGTAGTAGTAGTAGTAGTAACGTACGATGATCGTAGCCGGGAGATAGAAATAATTGCAAGATCGGGGGAAGATCTTTAGTATCTTTCAAGTTATCCCTTTGATAATAATGTAAACTGGTATCGAGATACGTAACTCGCTGTATACTAATTATTTAACAACAACAACAACAACAACAACAACAATAACGATTACTACTACTACTATTAAATAAGAAGAAAATCGTGGAAACGTTTGTCATACGTAAATCGTCATTGATCGTGCGAGAGGAGTAAAAGAAAATCAATGGGGGAAGATCCTCGGAATCACGGACGCGAGTCGAATTACTCCAGTAAATAAAATTCCGTTAGCTGGAGAACCGCATCCGGAATATGTACATACGTACGGATGAAATCGTGTTTCCAGTCTGGCTACTGCAAAATAAAGAAGCAAAGCTCATCGAAAAGGCTTTTCTCCCTCTATCTCTCTCTCTCTTTCTTTGGTCAGGAGACCGATCGATGGAGTGAAAGATGAAAGGAAGAAGAAGAAGAAGAAGAAGAAGAAGAAGTAGAGAAAGAGAAGAGAAAAAGAAGAGACTGGATAAGGTAGAAAGAGTAGGAAAAGAGGAGGAGGAGGAGGAGGAGGAGGAGGAGGTGGAAGAGGCAATTGGAAGATACGCATATAAGACTGAAAGTAATGGACGAAGGGCACGAGGATGACGGCTGACGCGGACTACGTTGAGACCCCACCTAGTCAGATTTCACCGTCAAAAATGCCGACGGCGTATTTGCTCGTTCCGCCACGGCGCAGCCTCCGTAGACCACCCGTGTTGTGCTCGCTTCTCAGTGATTCTCAACTTCCTCCTTTCCAATCAACCATTCGATTAAATTATTCCAATTACCTTTTTTTCATTCCTTTCTCCCTTCATTTTGTTGTATACAATTTTGTGTCTATTTATTTTTCACGATAATCTATAATAATTTTGTAATTTTGCTTTACTTTCCTCTCGTATAAGTTTGGAAAATATTCGTTATTATTATTATAAAGGAAAAGTTAGTAAAAAGGGAGGAAGGGAAGGAGGGAGGAAGGAAAGGGCAGTGATTTATCGACTCCGGGGCTCTCTGTAATTATTTCCCCGTCTTCGTATTCCAAAATGGGGGATGATGTTGCTGTTGAAAGAGCAAAAGCAATAGACGCCCGACCGGGCAACTGAACTCGTCGTTCCGGTAATCGACGAAAAGGAAATACGAGGGATACTTTTCGCATTTGATAGTATCCTTCCACGAAAATGACGACATTGTATATTCCACTAGTCGATTATTTTCTCTCTTGCGAAATATTTTCTCTACGAATCTAATTAAATTAACGAAGAGAGGAGAAGGAAACGAAAAGAAGACAAAAATTTACGAAGAAGACACGTTTTATATGGGAGTAGAAATTGGAAGAGGAAGTGGAGGAGGAGGAGGAGGAGGAGGAGAACGGAGAGAAAAAAGAAACTCGTGCGTTCCCGTACCGAGAATGAACAACCGATATTTAACGATAATTTGATGGTGGCCGCGAGGCGAGGCTTGAATCAACAGAGGAAGGGCTTACACGGGGAGATAGAAGAAGAGGAAAAGAGTCGAAAGAAAGGAAAGAACACACACGCGTGCTCGGTGAGAAGAAAGAATCGAATAAAGAGAGCTGGAGGAGGAGGAGGAGGAGGAGGAGGAGGAAGAAGGGAAGAAAAAAAGAGGAGGAAAGCAGGTGCACGCATCGGAGAGATCGACTCGATCTTCATCAAAGATCTTCCAACCCCTGTTGGTCTCTTTGCCCTCTCTCTTTCCTTTTCTTCATTTTCTTTTTTCTTTTTTTTTCCGAATGTTCGCAGAGAAGCAAGCGAACGGTAGCAAACGGTGACGGGGTGGAGCGAAACTCCTTAAATTTCAAACGAGAAGCCACTTAAGACGGACAAGTTGAGACACGACCGGTCGAATCGTTAAAGGGATACTTCTGTCCAATTACCGGTTACACGTTAATTTTGTAATATTACGAGACGAAAGGCGGATCCGGTGGTGCTGGACAACACCGAAACGCGTTTTCCACCCTCGCGAAAAATCATTGCTCGTCCTGGACAAACGCATTGAAGTCTCCTACTCGGCTTACGGATTTTTTTGTTCTTTTCTAACGTATTCCATTAATCGACGAAACGTAGCTTATTATGGATTATGTTTTTATCGATGAACAATTATAAAAAAAAAAATTACGAATTAATGAAAAATCAATTTTTGCAAATGGGACCCACGATATCGGATTTTTATATGATATTTTTCATACCGCGTACGCGTGGACAGTTTTATGGTGTGTGAAAATGTCTATAAAGACACCACGTGCTCGTTCCGTAGAAGAGTACGGCGTCTTCTCCCTATAGAGAATTTCCCATATGACGCAACTATACTCGTCGAGAGCGACCGTATAAGTCGCGTGACCCTTCGCATCTCGTCTTCTTGCTTGTCAGGAAGGTTATTTTTAAGACTTTATCCCCCGAATGTCCTGTAATACGAAACCTCGACGCAGACCATTCAGAAATTCTTTCGATCTAACGATTATCGAGAAAACAGCACAAATTTAATCATCGATTAATTACAAATACCGAGTATTAGATTTTACCAAAGAGGAAGATTTCAAAAAAAAAAAAAAAAGAAAAAAAAAATAAGAAAATTTTGGAAGAAGGAGAACCCCTGTGTAAGTACGTAGACGAGCGTTTTCCAGGTGCCTCGTATTCCGGCGGCGTTACCTTGCGCGCGCGCGCGCGCGCGCGTACCTCACGCTAATTGCCAATTAAACGTCGCGAAAGAGAAGGCACGGATTTTCGCGCAACAGGTCGATCTTCCTTTTTCAACTTATACTCCCACCCTTCGTATCTTCTTCTTCTTTTTCTTTCAAAAAATGCTATTAGAGAAAGCTGCAATGGAAAAGAGAAAACTCGCGAATGAAAATACGATTTCGGGGTTGATGTCCGTCGAGGGAAGGGCAAGAAGAGGGACGCGGAGAGAAGGACGTAGAAGGATCCAGAAAAGGGCTGTTGGTTGTTTCGGTTCGCTGCTGCTACTACTACTACTACTACTACTACTACTACTACTACTACTACTACTACTACTACTACTACTACTACTACTACTACTACTACTCGCTATAAGACTAACAACTCTCTGGTGGCTCTCGTTCCTCTCACTGAACGGCCGACCAAGTTTCGGGAGAGCAAGAACACGTGGAAGATACGCGTGAGCGAGAGAGAAAGAGATGGACTAGGGACTGGGGTAGGGACTGGGGGTAGGGACTGGGGTAGGAACTGGGGTAGGAACTGGGGGATCCGAAGTAGGCTTAGCTCTCTCGGCAGAACTCGGAGACTTGGCTCAGTCGTTGAGGCACGCAGGCCCACCGCTGGTTGGCTGGTTGGGATGGCTTGGCGCACACAGAGAGCACATCGGGCCACCCACCGCGACCATTCACCGGAACCGAGCTCCGTCCAATCTAAGTGGCTCTCATCCGTGTATTCTACCGTCTAGCCTTTCTCAACGAGACCTATTTCTCGGTACACGACATGACGCATTTCTACTCCCATTCCTAACGGTAAGATTCGCGATATCATCTTTCATTCGAGTTTGCTAGCTTAACTTTGTTTATACTAGTTTAAACGTCGCGAATGAATCAATTTAAATAAGGTAGATCGGTTCGATTAAGTTATATAGGGCGACCCTTTTTAAAGTAAGCAATGCGTTGGTCGTACAAACACACACACATATGTGTGCACGGGGAAACACCATTTCAATATGGCTCGAGTAGTGGTCAAGAAATCACGTGTATGTACGTGGGAGTAGTACAACAACAGTAGGGAGTAAAGAGAAGATGAGATCCTCTGTTTATGCAGCCGTCCGTCCGTCCGTCCGCCCGTCCGTCCGGCCGTCCGACGGTCGGGACGACCGTTCGTCGGAACAGCAACAACAACAGATTCCTGGTGGGTCTTTGGACGACGCTCTTCTGACTCTCTTATATCCCCGTTGTGGCCTTACATCTATCTCTTTCTTTCCTTTCCTTCATCTTGCTCCTACCTCTTTCTTTCTCTCTCTCTCTCTCTCTCTCTCTCTTCCTCTTTTTCTTCTTCTTTCTCTTACTCCAAGGCATGGGGGCCTAATGAAGATGTAAGCAGTCAGCCGGCCCCTCGTGCACGGTCGTGGCTTCGTCCTCTGTCTGTCCTTATCACGCCAAAGCTGCGGCCTCCTTGGCCCTATACAGGTCCTTCCAAGAAGGGTAAGACGTTTCCAATACTCCTTTCTCATAAATTATTGTAATTTAACTATTTCAATGAAATTTTGTATAATAATAGATCAACATTTGATACGATGCAAAAATGAAGCTAATGTTCCGTTCCAAAATAAATCATTCGCTATCGTTATTAGCATAATTACGATTGATTAGCAATAGGAAATGGTTGAAAATTGTCGGTTTTCAATTTATAGGGGATATTTGGGTGATTGAAATTACGATGAAAATGAAAATAGATCGATTAGAAATGATCGAGGAAAGAGTAGGTAAATTGTAGAAAGGTGTGGGTAAGAATTCGTGAAAAATGCTGTATCCGACTGGCGAGTGTTCTTCGAAGGTGAGGGCAAAGGGAGCATGCGTATATTTTCTCTCTTTCTTTATCCACCTACGGAGTAGTATAAGCAGAGCGCCGCCTTCTGTTGCATGCGGATGCGTTCAGGAAGAGCCGAGGAAAATAGACCAGAAAGAAAGAGAAGGAAGGAAAGAAAGAGAAAGGAGAGACACGATATGCCGCGTGTGTGCCATTCACATCTTCGTTCAGTTAAAGCAACTTATCGTTCTGGTGCGAGTAAATAAAGCCAATCGAAAGAAGATCGAAATAGACGAACGAAACGAAACGAAACTAACACCGCGGAGAACTAAAACGAGAGCTTTTTCCCCCAAGCTTACATATTTTTATATATTCTGTGTCGAATTTTGCCTTTGTTTTTTGTTATTTCGTTGCAAATGGCGTTGGTAGGACCGCACGTAGCGACGTAAAGCTTCGCGACTCGAATTTACAATCGGCGTTGAGGGAAAAGAGAAAAAGGCTCCGATGTGCTTTGTGTGTGTGTTTGCGTGTGTATCGGTGAGGTAAGAACGCTTCGTGATTGCGCCGGCAAAGCGTTGCGAATTCAGGAGAATGCTTTACGCGTTCTGCTCCTGCCATAAACTTAAACGCGTTTCTAGAGAGAACACAGGCCTCACTCAATCCAGTCTTTCACGGCCGATAGAATCATTACGCTTTGTCCCCAGAGGGTAACTAACTTTCCTCTATCCCTTTTTTTCTTTCGAGAGGGACAAAAAGACGAAGTTAGTTTTCGAAGGAAACAACACGAGGTAACATCGTCATAGAGACGAAAAAAACACTACGCCCGCATATCTTCTCGAAGCTCTCGAGACTCATCAGCTTGCACGTTGTCGTCCCCGTGGTCAGCTTCCGGATATCCGGTACCGATGATGATGATCCTACTATTTGAATTCCTCATTGATCGAGCCGACACTCTCTCTCTTCTCGAGGAACAACACGTATTTCGAATCGTGATCGCTTATCTACCCCATTCGCGACACCTCTCTCTCGCTTAGATTTTTATTTACGTACTCCAACTCGTTTTATTTCTTACCGCGAATCCTTATTGGAGAGACAACAACGTTGATTATTTCGTTAAATAAATTTCTCCTTTTTTTCTTTTTTTTTTTTTTCATACGATGAAACACACTCTGTACATCTATCCGCGGTATATGAGCTAGCAACGGGTGTTCAAATTAACGTTCGAGCCACAGATAAATATAGAGGGCCACCCAGAGGGTAACTAATGTACCGTGTGGTGGGTGTGCGAGACAAAAACAGAGTCAAGGAATATTTCATTTCGTCTCGGTGGTCTTCTCTCTCTCTTATAACTTTTACTCTTCTTTTTGATTTTTTTTTTCTTTTTGTTTTCCGACCTCCCCACCGAGTCACCCTTTGTCACCCCACCACCCCCTAATACTCTTATATCTCTTTTTCCTTTCGAGGAAGCCATTTAGTTTTTCATTTATCCTTACGGGCCGATAATAAAATCAGCCCCTGTAGAATAGTAGTAGTTTAACCGTTTTGTAGCGGAGACTTACCCTGAACCCAAAGTTGTTCGACCTTGCTGTGTACTTGTACCGACTTTAAAGCGACACAAAAGGTTGCCAAAGCGAGTATGGCAACGAAGAGGACCTTCCCCGCGTGCCTCTGCAGGAAGTAGCCGAGCTGACTCAGCTGGTCCTGCAATCGAGCCCTGATCCATACTACTGACCTCTGTCCTTCCGCCTTGCCCTGAAAAATAAACGAAATTCCGTTAGATTATCGTCGAGTCATCGATTCAAACGAAAAGGACAACGTCGAATAGAATAAAATATGAAAATCGAATAATAATTTTGAAATTCGAAAATGGGTTTAAGGTAGCCAAAGATGAAGTACGATGAATTCGCGTGATTTTTTGGTGGAAGTCTTCGGGGAAAAGGCACGCACAAGAAAAAGGAGAGAGGAAGGGTGGGCAGAAGAGAAGAGGACGGGTGGTGGTGAGGTGGAACGGCAGCCAGAGCGTTTTAAATTGGCCGCGTGGGCTTTGACGATGATAAGTGGCGGGCCGCGCATTATACGTGGCTGTTGTACGTGCAACGGCAGCAACGTTGCTTGCTTGCTTGCTTGCTTGCTTGCTGCTTCCTCGAAAGAAAGACGTATTATTTATTGTATCCCAAAATTAGGTCCCTTATTTGTGATTTAACGACGTAATATCAAAGAACAATTTTAACTGACGATGACAGCCAAGTACAAAATGATGACGTCGTTTCCAACGACGAGTCAAATTAGTTTGAAAACTAATCAAGAAGAATTAGAAAAAAGATGAAGAAGAAGAAGAGGAGGAGAAGGAGGAAGAGGAAGAGGAAGAGGAGTAGGTGGAAGAGGTGGAGAAAGAAGAAGAATATACGAGAGTATAGTAATCCTTAGGAATTACGACATAGGTCATGAACCCTGAAAAGGGATGGAAATATAGGGTGTTTGAGAAAGACAAAAGAGGAAGAAGAGGAGCTCGCAAGCAACATTGCGAGCGGCAACGTTGCGCTGTAGTACCTGGTGGCCGGTCTGACAATGTGCATCGTGGACCACCCGCAACAATACCTATCTCTACCGGGCCTATACTGAGAGACGGAGATAGATAGATAGAGAAAAAGGGCTCGCGATGGAAACTTTCTTCCTCTTTCTTCAAATCCTCCTCAAATGGAAAATCTTAAATAAGACGTGCTCGGAATGGGGTAAGCAAACACTCTCGTTGCTCCTGAGATCGGGAACAAAAAAATGTAGGGTGAATAATAATAAGAAGAAGGATGGTTTGAAGAATTTGCTCGTTGGTCAGATTTTCTTTTGGAATCGCGAAGATATAATGGCGCATAAGTAAACGAAAATTTGGATTATGCGCGTTTACGTATCTCGGGGCGGTAGCAGCGTGGGTATCGGATAGCAAGGTTTTCCAGCCAATTAACTCGGGTGCCGCGGGCGCATGGGCCCGAGTAACTCTAGACGCATGGACAATCCGCCGTCGACCACATGGCCTCGGGGGATGAGAATGGGGGGGGTTGTTGCCGATGAAAATCACTCTCCATCCTTCTTTATTTCCTCCTCTTCCTTGTTTCACCTTCTCCTATCCAGATGAGATGCAAATTATCCTCCAAGCTTCTTAGTTTAAGTGGAAAATGCCCACCCATCGGTTTCGAGAGATATCATCTGTTTTTTTTTTTTTTTGCTAAATAAAGAAAACGATGTTCATTGATTCGTTCGAGTATAATAACCGTTTACTCGAATTTTTCTTTGAACGATTTAGAAAAGGTAAACTCGTCTCTCTTCTAGGATACGGTAGGACACGTGCTACGAGACGAGCTTACGAACATTGCGTCGTACAAGGCATAACGAGGTATAACAAGGCATAAAAGAAAGATGACGAACGTTACGGCCAGAGATTTCGAATGAAAGTAAGAGAGAAAGAAAGAGCCTCGGATACTTAACGAATTTATGTTATTCGTACCTTTAATGTTTTTTATGGCGCGACACAAACTGCGCGGAGAGATAGCAGACAGCATAACAGGATCTTATGTCAACGACGGTGGTCTCCGCGCCACGAGGTTGTAATATGTAGATACTGTCCAGCACGAGAAGCCCCATAAAGCCCGCGGGGACCACTTACGGAAAAAAGAGGGCCTCCTCCTCCTCCCGCCACCTCTCAACCACTTCTTCTTCTCTTCTCTTCCCTTCTCTTTTATCCTACTCGCAACACAAATAAGAAAAAGAGAGAGAGAGAGAGAGAGAGAGAGAGCAAACTAGTTGCCTTTATATAGTTTATTGAGTTCTCTTTTCGTCGCACGGTATTCGCACGCGCGCGAATTAAAAATAAAATTTACAAATAAATATTTGAGATCGTTTGAGTTTTCTCAGTAACACAATCTCCAAAGATATCTATTTATTCGTAGAATATGCTTGAAAAAGAAAGTCAAATAAGATGACTGTGTCTGTGTTTGTGCGCGCGTGCAATTGGTGTTCTGTTGTGTTACCCCAGAGTGCTGTTGCATACTACACGCGACTCCTTGGGATAAACGAATAGCTTCTTGCGGTAGGTACGGCTCGAAAGTGTCTGCAAGAAACTCGATCCGACTGGCGCTCTAATCGGCCCAAGAATTCCACGGCGATGTCTATTCGAAAGGAAAACCTTCTCTCGGATTCAACTAACGCGAAGGATCCTACTTTGCTACCCTTAAATCGAAATCTCTTTCTCTCTCACTCTCTTTCAGCACTTATGAACAAAACCAAGAATAGATGGAAGGCGAATAGGTCTCGTTTATCATTTTCCTTTTTCCTCCTTCCTTCTCTTAATAGGCGGAAAAAAACTTTTTTTTATTCATCGAAAGTGGGCGGGCGACAACTATCCTTTGTCAAGGATCAAAAGAATTTTCGTTTACGCATCGATTACTTATATTTCGTTTCCGTGCTTTTACAACACAACCGACACTAAGAGAGAGAGAGATTTTGGTAAAGTGTGTTGAACACTCCTGATGCCATTTCCTTGAAAAATGCCGAAAAAGTTGAAGACTAATGATGAAGGATGAAGGTTCCTGTACCGGAACGAATAAAGTCATTTCTATTAAAGAATTTGTGTCGAAAAGTGATGATAGAAGTGTTTTCCATTTTGATGGACATCTTTCTCTCTTTTTTTTATCTTCTTTTGACTCGATGAAAATGAAGGAAATGTCGTTTTTCTCCCTTTCATGTCAAATCAATTTGAAAAGCTTGGTTAAAAGGGATGAAAGTAGGTACGTTTTTCTATCTCTTTTCGGTATCATACTTCCCTTAGATATTCTTTCTCCTGGTAGGTATTATTAGTGTGTTTGAAGCCTCACACGTCGTGTCGGTGCCCTTTAATCTCGACCAAGAGGGCGCGTCGCGTCGCGGCGCAACATGCGTGAATGGTCGGCATTGTGTGTGTGTGTGTATATGTGTCTCTGTGTGTGTGTGTACGTATGCTTTAAAGCGATGCTTTTCGACTGCCAGAAATGAAACCACCACAATTATGAAATTACAAATGCACCCATAAGTGCATAAATCAGAAATTTAGCAGAAAAACATGAAAAAAATTACAACGAGAAGAGAAAAAAAAAGAATACAAAATGCATGAAATTCTATCTCAATTGAAGTAATAAAAGTGTTGAATGATTCGGTATCATGCATACGCGCAAATGTATGTATGCATCATGCTACATCATCGCAAACATACGAGTGAACGGTAAGGGGTCGAGGTCAGTGCCTGAAGCACAGTACAGCAGAGTGAACGTAAACAACAAATTCGAATATCCCCCCCGCACTTTTAAATTTCTCGTTTGGTCAATATAACTAAATGTTCTTTTTTTTTTTAAACAATTCTTCTTTCCCCATATCATCACATAAGATATTACGAGTTAATCACGATTTCAACGAGGTTGATCGAGCATTGTTTATTTTTTACATTTGTGCATTTCACGTTACTTCAGATGCAATGATAAAATATTATTGAAAGATTGATAAAAATGATTAATAAGACAAACTCGCGAATTAGATTTGAATGTATCATCGAGTTTGGTAAGAACAAAGTAAAATAGAAGGATAAAGAGAGAGAGAGAGGGAGAGAGAAGGAGATACGCGAAGACTGACGTGTTTTTGGCTCGGCACGCGTGTACGAGAAAAAGAGAGAGAAAGAAGGAGAGAAGGAAGGCCAGTGCCCGTAACTGACTGACTCATCTGCGATGAACGCGAGTCACGAACCTAAAGAGAAACAGAGAGAGAGAGAGAGAGAGAGAGGAGGAGATCAAAGAGAAATATATATAAAAGGATAGAGAGAAGGGGGAGAGGGGAGGAAATACGAAGCACGGCTTTCTTTCGAGAAACTCTCCAAGGGTGTAAAAAAAAGTGGAGCAACGACCTCGAATTTGATTTTTTTTTTTCCTTCTTTTCTGGATACGCATCATCGTCTTTCTTCTTCTTCCTTTCTCGGATAGGTGAGAGAAAGCGAGAGAGAGAGAGAGAGAGAGAGATGTGGATACATTAAAATACTGTTGGCTACTGGTCCAGTAAAGATTGTGCAATCGTACAAGCAAACGATTAAAACAGGAGCAAATGTTTTGCTCATTTCAAATACGGATAACTTAACTCGAAGGCAATCAAACGTTGATCTGTGTGTGGCCTAACATATTAACTATGAAAAAGAGAGAAAAGTCATCTTCTATCCTAAGAGAGTCTACATCTTTATCGTTTTCTTATTATTATTATTATTATTTTTCTTACTTTTCTCTTCCTTCTCCTTTTCATACTCTTCTTCTTTTTCTGAATGATCGAACGTATTTAAATGCCTGCCTCTATAAAACGTACCGACTTATCCTTTCCCCCCACTCCCCCCCCTCTCTCTTTCTCTGTTTCTCTCTTTCTGTTTCTCATTCTCGCATATTCTTTTCCTTATACGCGTATGAACATATATATATACGTTTTATATACTAAAAAGTTCTTTGAACGGGTTTAAGGGGCTTTACAATTTTTCAAAGCATCCCTTATGAATACTACTATTGATACAAAATGTACTAATAGGAACATTGCATTACCAGTCTTATAGATCATTTCTAAATGGAACGATAATTTGTGTTTTATTTTTTCAAGGTCTCATATTAGATGAAAAATATAAATGATCGCATTTGTATAAATGTCTTAATTTAAATGATCTATTTAGAAAAATTTGATATAAAATAAAGCAATGTCGTTGATCGATATTACGAAATAGAAATGAATCAACGGCAGCAATGATTTTCGGAGATGTCGCGAATGCATATTTCAGAATCGAAAAGAAACTGGTTTCCCTGAAAGAACGCGACGTCGGACCGCCATTCGAGAAAGAAAGAAATTCTTAATTGGAATCCTAGGAAGGGAAGGGAAGGGAAGAGTAGGGAAGGGAAGGGAAGGGAAGGGAAGGGAACGTAGAAACGAGATTCATTCTACTTAACGATTCTCCTAGATCTTATCAATTTCTGATGGAACGCAACGAGCGCGTAAGCTCCAAACACGGGAAAAGGGTTCAAAGAAATGTAGAAAGATTCAAAATGACTCGATGAAAAAAATATCATTTTTACGAGGATGCACTTGAATGAGAATAAGACGCACAAAATTCCACGTTTTACGATTCACTGGAAAGGAAAAGAAAAAAAAAAACAGAGAGAGAGAGAGAGAAGAAAAAGGGAAACAAATGATCAGAGAAAGGTGAGGTTAGGATGTCTCAATCGCAATTTTGATAGATTCGTTCGGAAAATATAAAGCAACCACACACAGAAGGGAAGAAGAAGAATAAGAAAAAGAAGAAGAAGAAGAAGAAGAAGAAGAAGAAGAAGACGAAGGTAATAGGACGTTTTCGTTGCTCGAAGAAAATTCCAAGAAAAGTCGAGCGGAGGTGGAGGCCTCCTCAGCTTCAGGGAGGTCCGAGCATCGTAAAAGACGTTTGTGGGATGGGAGAAAGAGAGAAAAGAAGACCCCGACTCCTTCGAAAGGCGATACGCTTCGTTCCCGCTTCGCACGCCGTGTACACATTTTCGTCGATCTTTCTTGCCACGAAAAAGAGAAAGAGAGAGAGAGAAAAATAAGATAAACCAGGAAGAAGGAACTCCTTGAAGGATTTAGACAAATAGATAAGAATTGATGAGAAATTATGATGCCTATTCTCTATTTCTTATTAACCCTTTGCACTCGAGCGGCGCCGATACGGCGCCCGGGCCGGTTTCAAGCGTCTACTCAAGCAAAACTAATTACAGAGCGTAGTATTTATCAAAGTTTGTTTCTTTTTCGACATATAAATGAATAAACCGATGATATTTTATTATTTCTATACGTTTGTTCCTTTATAAATGTTTTTAAAAAGTACCTGTAAAATGTCTACTTAATTTGGTCGAAATCGTATCGAGTGCAAAGGGTTAATTTCTATATTAAAAGAAGAAGAAAATGAAAAAGAAGGACAAGTTCACTCGAATCGGTTGTTAAATCCCGAACGGGAAGTCGAGCAGTTCGAGCCAATCTTCCGCATCCTTCTCTTTCTCTTTCTTTCTTAGGTTCTCTTCTTAGAGAGTCCAATAGCCGCAAACGTCGACGAAAGACTGTTCACTGGACCACCAGCGTGTGTGAAAGTTTACAGCTAGTCGAGAGTCTCTCTCTCTCTCTCTTTTTCTCTCTTTTCTTGACGCGCTAGCGGACCCAGGGATTGCGCTTTCTATCTTCTTTTCTTCGTATTTCTTTGTAAAATAAGAATACTATACTCGGTTCTCGTACTACGCTCCAGCACTCGTCCACCCTTCCTATTCTTGCTCCTACCGTTGTTATTGCTATTGATGATGGTGCGCAGTTGTTAGGCTATGCTGTTGCTTTAGTTGCTTTAGTTGCTGCTGTTGCTGTTGTTGCTGTTGCAGTTTAGTTGTTGCTGCTCGTTCTCGGTGAACGATCTCGAAAGGCGCATTCGGTTCTTCAAACGGCCCGCTTTAATCGTCGATCCAAGATATCGTAACGCTTACCTTCGTGGAAAGGTAACGGCGCCGTTCCGGTAAACGACCGATATAATTTGCATCGAATTCATATCCTTATCTTTTTTTTTTTCTTATAGCGGTGATGTGCTCTTAACGTATTATCTATATATCTAGATACTTTTTACTATTTTTCTAGATCTTCATTTCTAGATCTCCGACATTTCGAGGAAAAAGACGTCATAAAGAAGAAGAAGAAGATGAGGAGGAAGAGGAGAGAGAAAGAAATAGAAAATGAAAAGTTTTACGCGCGAGTTAATTAATTGAAAGGTTTGTTTTGAAATAAAAATTCTAATAAAACCTTTTCGAGTTGATCCAAAGCGATGGCAGCGTCGGTCCAGCTTGGCCTAACGTAAAGATCGGATTGGTGACGTCGTTTGTTGCTGTCGGCGACGGCCTTAGCGTAATTTTCGCAACGATGTGGATTTCCATTTAACGGTAAGGTCGTAGTCGCGGTCGTCGTCGCCGTCGTAGTCGCCGTCGTCGACGAGGAAGAGGACGACGACGTCTGCGAGACGGAAGGCCGTCCCGCTAGGATCCCTGTTGGGCCGAACGCAGAAACCATGATCCGTCATGCATTCGTCTCCAACACCTCTCGCACTCTTCGACTATTTTTAAATATCCACTGTCACCACTATCTATCACCACTATCTCACCACCTTGACTCTACCCACACCTTCACCTTTTACACGAGATTTCGACCAAGTTCGGTGCTGATTGGAGAAAGAAAAAGAAAAAAAAAGAACACCTCGACAATGCGTCGTTTTGTTCGAATCGATTGAAATTCCCGCCAATACGACCTTATATTTACGTAACGTAACCGCGCGAAAACGTATAATATATTTCACTAAATCCTTGTGTTAAATTGATATTCACTTATTGTTTTATCTGTTTCCTCGTATATAACCCTTTGGAATATAATTTATTTGTTGATTAGTTTTGCACTATACGTAGAACAGGTTGCACTTTGTAGAGAACGGAAAACAACACACGCGCGTTAACACCAGATAAATAAAATCGAGTTCGACGAAAATCGGACGAAGAAATAGAAGAAGAAAAAAAAGTAGAAACGTTGGCGTTGTCAGCGTCGTCGGCGTCGGCGTCGTCGTCCTCGTCGTCGTCCTCGTCCTCGTCCTCGTCGTCGTCGCCGTCTTCGTCGTCGCACGAGGAACGCAGAGAAAGAGCTTGCTCCCGCATATAGATTAGCTGCTCGTACCGCTGCCCGAGCGTAAATACGAGCGTGCACCTCTCTTTTCTTCCTCCCTGGGCTTGTGCACTCCCCCTCTCCCGGTTGTTCTTTACGTTAACCCTTCTCTTCTTCCTCTGTTGTTCTCCCTCCCTCGCGGGTTCCTTCTCGGGGTCTCTTCTCTTTCCTTCCTTCGGACTTAGCCGCTGGGTTTCGTCGCCGCCGCCGTCGGGATTCGCCGCCGCCTTCGGGATTCGCCGCCGTCGGGATTCGCCGTCGTCGGGATTCGTCGTCTCGATTCACACGGACACGAGCCGTGCGGCGCGCGCGCACACGCGAGGAGGACTGTTTTGAAATATCGCGCGACCACCGTGAAGCTATCCGCAGCTCGTTTTCGCGCGAAACACGGAGCGCGCGCAACAGAGATATACGGAACAACACCACGTGCTTCTCGCTAACTTTATCCAACAACACCCTACTACTATCTTTATTTATTTCGAATGCTAATTCTCCAAACAAACTCGTAACTATGTTTATTCTGCCAAGGAACATCCGGTTCACGCACATAGGCGTAAGATTACTCTCTTAACAGTGGCACGCGCCCGCCTCTCGTATCGTCAACAGCAGGCGAAGAAAGAACAAGAACGAGAGTGTTCCACGGTCCACCGACGGACACTCTATCTCTATCTTTTTCTCTCTACCACCGAGTTATCACGTCTTCCTTCTTCTTCTTCTTCTTCTTCCCCCTCTCGGTCGATCCCTCCACGTCTTTCTCTCTTTCTTTTGATGCTTCTCGCCTCCACCTCCTCTCTGCCAGCTAAAGTAATATTCTTCCCCCGGGATCTGATTTTCTTCCTTTTCCTCGTGTGATCCTCGTTGTCGTCCTCCTCGTCCTCGTCGTTACTATTACCAGATACCGAGGTGGACGACCGCCGCTTAGAGCAGTCTAAGTCCGTACTAAACGAAATCCGCTGCCACATTTCTTTCTTGGCCTGCGCCGGCCATAGCGATGGGTCGTCCCCACTCCAGCACCAGAGCGTGATCGGCCGTGAGAATACACAGGACCGTACGTACTTCTATCGAATACCCAATACTATTTACAACACTACCGATATTCCCCTTTGCCTAATCTTTTTTTACTTATCCTATTATAAAGAATGTTTCAAGTTTATATTTTACAACTTGTCGATGAATAATCATGCCGATTATCGATCGCATGTCGCGATCCTTTTAATTAAACGTATTCGCCTCAAACGTCATTACCAACGATCGAAATTCTGCTGTAAAAGTTAATCTATACAAAGTACATAATTCTTTAATTTAGGATTATTTCCAAGTTGTATACGCCAGATAACGTAAGTCATATTATCGTCTTCCCCAGTTAACAATTTCAACTAAAGAAAAGAAATATTTGGGAAAAGCGCATTGATAACTTGATACGCGAGTGAGCGACTGAATGACATCAGAGCCGAGTATAGCCGAAGATGGTCGAAGGTATGCTATCTCGGCCGCGATTGGTCGTAACGAGTGGCGTTCCCCGTTGCTAGGATACGCCGATGCGCCATGCGATCGGTCGAGGGGAGCTCGACGCTGGACCACACACGCGCTACCATTTTCCCTCGAGCAATAACATTACCCACACAGAGACGCGGCTCCTTACGCGACACGCACGAGGGCGGGGGAATCGGCATGGTCTTTTCGTCTTTCTCCCTCCCTCTCATTCGTATTCTCTCTTTCTTTCTCTCTCCCACGCTGGCATCTTTTCCTATTCTTCTCTCGTTCTTTCTACCCTCTTCGTCGTCGTTTCTTCCACGCCGTTCTGAAAGCTTTATACACACGCTGCGTCTCGCTCATGTTAGAACGAGTTGGATAGAGATAGAAAAGGTTAGGAAAAGGATGTAAGAAACAAAGAGGGAGAGAGAGAAAGTTCACTAATTCATCGGACCTTAACAAGAACCTGACTGAAATCCTTTAATCAAGATCGTCTACCGGAAATGAGATGATTCCTAACGATGATGTTCCACGATACGATGTTCAACAATATTAATAGATAAAATCGTCGGAAATTAATTTGCGATTTAAATAGTATATTTTTCGTTATTTTTCTTTTTCTCTTGGAATATTGCACGAATAGGGGGGAAGGGGGTTTCCTGCGGTAAAGCGATCGCGTGCTTTTGCGGTATACCTCAAACGCTTTTCGTAAGCAGTTAATTGGTTATATTTTCCGCGATACGTAAAAGGCGTGACAAAAATGGCGGCAATTTTTTGGTTTCAAAATGGCGATATTCCATTTCTGCTACTCCGTTGAGATCGTAAGAGAAAAGATAAAAATAAACTAGATGAAAAAATAGAGGTATTCCGAAAAGAGTTTAGAAAGACGGAGAAGGAGGGGGGAGTTGGCAGATCGAAAGAGTTAACGCACGTAGGAACATGCGACCACCCACGGTGACAACGAGCCAAGCACCGGTTCGCCAAACAGCAGATAATTTTGCACTCCGAACTTGCATATCGTCGATACACGCTCGCGGCATTTCGTTTTAAACCGAAGCACTGAATCGCCAACGGTTCAGTAATAGATGGGGGGTCCAATGATAGGAGGGGAAAGCGAGAGTAACGCGAATGATATACATATACTGGACTCCGATTACGAAAAGCGATAAGGTGAAAATGTCTGATATCGATCGATCAAACGTATTAATTGATATCGTTTAACGCTATGGAATGCAGTCGGTTTTATCTCTTTCTTCCGGAGAAGAATTAATATTCTATAGAAAAATGATCAATTCTTGATATTATAATTAATGGAAAGACTATTTGTAGGATATTTATGAAAGCATGTCGCAGAGATAATTGAGACCTCTTGTCGGTATCGTCGTATTCCATCGATAAAAGGCAATATTAGGCGATAATTTTGAATAATGTTGCCGCCTTATTTGGTAAGATAAAAGTAAAGGAAGGAAAAGGAAGGAAAAGACAGGAAGATGAAAAGATTGGTTGATACCGCGTGGTCTACCTTTGATCCAGCCCAAGACGGCTCTTCTCGGCACGGTGCACGGCGGATCGCCGACGAGGCACCGTGTGGAGCGACCGTTAATAATTTTTACGACACTCTTAACTCGCCACCCGGTATTAAGCGGTCCACCAGAGAAGACGGGCTTTTGATCTTTGCCGACGCGGTATCGACTTAATGAGTGCGAGAGGGAGATAGCGGGTGAGTCAGCGCGGACTGCGGGGGCACATGGGAGCGTAATGGGAGCGTAATGGGAGCGTAATGCCACCGCGGTAGGGGGTGGCTCGAACTAAGGAGAAAGAGATATCGCTAGGTGAAATCGCTAGGAGAAAATCCGCCCGTCTAACTCTTTTTCTCCGCAAACTTCTATGCTTGGAGTGTTGCATCTATTCAGGCGCATAAATCAAAAATTTATTTTCATACTTTAAACTCTTATGCATTTTTTCTAATCTCTAACAAGTTTCATAATGTATTCAATTATTCCGATTGATTCATTTGCACATAATTGTTTTTTTGTTGTTCGAACAAATACCCACACTACCAGCTACTATGCTTACAAACGTATATACATTTTGGATATCTCAAACGCGTGATAAACAATATCAACCGATTTGATCTGATATAAAAAACGCGAGAGAAATGTAACATTGTAGAGGGTGAAAATATCAGATAGCCCCGGTTGGATATAAGTTATTACAGTGCTCGCTACTCGAACAATTATCTACCTTTGCGTGCTCTTTAATGCGAGTTTCATTACAAGCCCAGAGGTATCTTCTTTCGCTCGAAGCTAAGTATTAAAAGCGAACGACGTTTCAAATTGGCGACACGACGATGAGGCAGATGAGGATTGGGGAGTAGAGAAAAGTTGGATCATGCTTAAGCCTCGAGGGCGACTCAACGAAGAATATAAGTATACCAGGAGTGTTGTTTCGTCTTTTTTGTAAACTGCCCACACGACTGAATATCCAGCCCACGTCTAACAAGAAAATACGTAGATATATTCTAACACATGCGCGTATACATACGCGTGCGAGACTAGTCCCTCTTTCCAGGACTTCGACTGTAGCAGAAGAGAAAGGAAAGAAAAAAGAACAAGAGAAGAAAGAAAGAATGAGAGAGAGAGAGAGAGATAAAGAATAAGAAGAAGAAGAAGTCGACTACTTCCTTACGCAAAATGACGCGGTGTGGCACGTTCGTTGGTTCGTTCGTTCGTTCGTTCGTTTGCTTGCTTGCTTGCTTGCTTGCTTGTATCGGGGTTGCGTTCAACGGTGCGTGCACACGAGAGACGCGAGAGATGCTATCGACCACCAGGATAGCTCTCGGGACTTCTCTCGGGACCACCCATCGGCAAAATAATAAACACGGAATGCGGCATACATGTCCGTCCGTCCGTCCGTCCATCCGTCCGTTCACTCATCCGACCGTTTGTCTCTATTTCACAGATACGATCGAAAGCAAAGAGAGACCCTTTACTCTTGTTCGGCAATTTTTTCTTCTTCTTCTTCCGCTACTACTATTACTACTAGAAAGAAAAAGAAAAGAAATTAAAAAATCATAATGAATTACATAATCGTACTTTTCGAAGAATAATAATATAAAAATGATGACTTTTATCAGTTTCTAATTATTGTGAAGAATTTGACAATAAGAAAGAGAGAGATAGAGAGAGAAAATCTTGGAAGGAGCAACGTTAGGAATCATTTTGATTTATCCGTTAGCTCGCGTGATTAGTGGATCCTTGTTCCCGAAGGAGAGTCTCCGTATTCGGTTGGTAACGCCCACGGTGAGGTATTAATCCAAGGCAACGCAATATATCGTAAAACGTACGACACATGGTAGATAAGTACTAACGTTGCCAGTACGTAAAAGCCATACGATCTATCGCGATCTATCCTTCCTCGATAGATCTTGACGCAAACGCCCACGTAGAACTAACTCGCACGATCGAGCCTAATTTCTCTTTTGCTTTGTCAAACTCGTTTCGAACGCGTTATTATTCTACCGTGATCATTCGAATCGATGAATCGTACGTCAATCGAAATTGGCATCCTCCGATTATTATCATCCACCTTTTCCTATTTCCTTCTTTATAAATTCTTCTTTGGATCGAAGATATTATCGTTTAAACTATCCGAGAGATTTAGGAGCGAATCCAATTATCTCGATAAAAACTTTCTAATCCCCCCCTCCCCCCCCGTTAACGAGTTGCGTTGGGTACTACGATATATCTACACACGCGAATAGATTTTTGCGATAGATCAAGATGCATACTCGATTTGGAATCGGAGTGGAAGGTAAGAGGCTGTCGTTAAAAGGACGTGTATTTCCCTCATAGATCATTAATTCTAAAACAATCTCGACGAGATGGACGAGAGCCTACTACTACGTACGGTAGATCCGAGGTGTATAGTGGGCTGAGTCAAAGCGAACGGATGGTAGAAAAGAGAAGGATGAGGAAGAAGAGGATGAGGAGGAGAAAAGGGATCGGACTTACTAATTGCGACGACGTCGGTGGTCTCGAGAGGCACCGCGGGCCATAATGAAAAGCAATATGGCCAGTCCGCGTACCGGCCAGTCCAGGGGCGCTGATTTTACATCGGTAAATGTCCCGAATCCGGATCGTAAATCCGTGGAGAACGAATCGCGATAGCCTGGGAGCATCCGAGGAAGTATCCCAGGAAGCATCACCGGTTCCTTTGCAGTTCGACGCCACCTTATTAGGAAAACTTGTAATTATTTATCTACCCTCTTCCTACCGAATCAACTCTATTCCTGAAAAATCCTCAATATTTCAATTTTATCTTTCGTTCTCATAAATTTCTGACCGTTCAAATTTTCGCTCGGAGGAACCGAGGAAGCATCGTCCGTCCGTCCGTCCGTTCGTTCGTCCCTTCATTGTCTCCTTTTCGTCCGTCCAAAGATGAAGAAAGTCAGTAAATTTCCAAAGCACTAGCAGCACTACCTGCTAGTCGTTCGCTCTGTTTGCGTAGGACGAGGACCACCCAAGTAGTCACCAACGCCTCTGTGCCTTTCCTTAGCGATGTGGAATTGACTTAGCTGAATCCCCGTGAGACGATGATGCTGAACTAGGGACGAGAAGGATGAGAGGAAGAAAGGGAAGACCAGGCCGAAGGGTGGGGGCGGAGGAGGTGTGGCAAAACTGCTCGAAGGACGAGGATGGAAGGCAAAAAAAAATAGAGAGAGAGAGAGAAGGAGAGAAAGAGGACGGTGCGTTGGTCGTACGCAACGCAACGAGAGCCTTTAACCCGAGCCTCTATCCAGCGCTTTATTTTTCATCCCATTGTCCACCGACAGGATCGCGACTCCCCACGACGAAAGATTCTCAATGAGAACGAGCATCTAACTTTTCTCAGCTATTTCCTCGAACATCGAAAGTCCCCAATATCGATTTGCTTATCATCATACTTTACCGTCAATAGTTAGACGATTAAACGAATGATCTGATTGAAAAAGGCAACGCAATTGATTAGCTGTTAATAAAAAAGTAAGTTAGGTGGGGGACGTTGTTAATCGGTGAATCGAGGATAACGCGGAAGGTTAATCGGAAGGAATGAAACGATGGGTGAATGGCGAACGGTGTTCGGGGCCGCGCACGCTCGCGCACGATTGCGCACGATTGCGCACGCTTGCGCTCGCGTGAAGGGGTTAAGGAAGGGTAAGAGTATCGAGTTAAGGTAAAGTGCGAAGTGGAGACGGCCCCTTATAATAGCGCGGCGCGTTGGGTGGTCTCTCGGCTTCGCTGTGGGTGGTCCCCGACACAGGCACAACCTCGATATTAAACGGAGCCACGCGTAACGTAAACGCGCGACCGACCACCACACGACCGTACACTTTCGACGCGATATATCATTTTATTTAACACCGCACACCAACGACACGTACGCAACATATTATGCAACGAGGATATGCGACGAGGATGACCGTAAATGTGTGTCCTTGCGAGAGTACTTACAAAAATCTTATCTCTGTTTTTTCTTTTTGAAGATTATAACTTCTTTTGGCGCGTTTGGGAAAATGTGATTGGGAGTTGGGATTTTTTTCCGAGCGACACCACCGAAGTTTGTGTCGGTATTTACAACACGATGCGCGGCAAAACGATTTCAAATTTACGGCATGAAGTCGTCTTCTTTTTCTCTACTTCCTCTTTTTTTTTGTCTCAAGTGGGTCACCCATCCAAGTACTAATCGTACTCAGCGCTGCTTGACTTAAATGATCCGAGCGGGATTCAGTGCTGTCACCGTGCCATAAAGTAATTCGATATATCTCTGTTATATTTAGTATGGACTGATATCTATATTTTAATATTTTTCTTTTTATTCCTTAAAAAAATATTATTATTCCTTAATAAATAATAATAATGAATAGCTTATCTTCTCATACTTCCAATCCTCCCCCTTTTTTACCTGGTCACGCTACATATATATATCGAGTCATTCTCTTATTATTTTATTTGTCAGGCGAACCGTAATGCATTGAGTCATCCTGTATATATGAAGAAGAAGAACAAAAACATTATATCCTCTGACAAAATATGAAACAAATTGGATAAATCGTTCGTAAAATCTCTCTCTTTATCTTTTTCTTTTCTTTGAAATAAGGTAGCTCGGAATTCGGGCTGTAGGAAGAAGGCTATGGAGAAGGGGGGCAGAGGAGGGGGAGAGGAGAAGTCTCAACGTGGGTGGCCCAAGAGAGATTTGCCTTCCGCTAAATATCGCCTTTGCGCCCTCGACGTGGGTGGCCTCTCTCTTTGCTGCTGGTAGAAGAGGAGAGTCCTTCTCTTTCTTCCCCACCCTTCCCCTCCCCTTCCCATCCATTCCCCTCTGTTCGCCCTCTCGACAAAGCGCATCACCCTCTTGTCTTTCCATCCTCCTTCCACGAAGGCGAAACTCTTTATACAAGCGCGTATCGTCCACTTATCGTGTACGTAAACTTCTTACGTCGCCATGTTGCCCGGCAACAGGCGTCAGACTTTCCGACAAGAAAGAAAGAAAGAGAGAGAGAGAGAGAAAATAAAAAAAAGTCAAGTCGCGTTGTGTCGTTGAAAGAGGCCCTATAACTCACTTCTCGCCTATAATATTTCTCTCATTTTTTTTTCGTTTCAAATAAATGACGAAATAACATTTTGTTTAGATTCCATGATTAAATGTACTTATATTTTATATTTCTTCAACTTTGTATTATTTATTATATATATATATATATGTATTCAATGGAAATATTAATTTTTTAATGATCGTTACATTAATACAATTTATTCTATATTTATTGAAAGATATTTGAATAAAAAGTTATATTAGAATATATGAAATGTTCTCATTTGGATTTTTGAGTTTCGTTCGTTGAAGATCGTTGAACCAAAGAGAAGGGATGCGGGATAGATCGTGATGACTACAAGGAGAAAGCGAGCAAGAGTGAGTGAGTGAGTGAGAGAGAGTGAGAGAGAAAAAGACAGAGAGAGAGAGAGACAGGGCGACACGACGCGTGTGGTCCAAGCTGATGGTAGACGACGAGCAAGATGGGACCTGGACGACGACAGCATCTTATCCGAGAGGTACAGATCGATTGATCAATGGCGAAATCGATGCCTTTTCTTGGTCGAGACCGATCGAGCCCGTAGTACGCTCGGGCGCACAAATATTTTTCACCCTACCATCGATGAACACAACCAATCTCGTGGAACTCTCGAGGAATCGAGATCGACTAATTTCATTGGATAGACCGTAAGAATTATTTCATCAAAGAGAATCTTAAATGAATCTATTGTTAACTTAATTTCAATGTAAAATATATATATATATTTTATTATTTGTGTATTATATTATTCGATATTTAATAAAATCAACCCTTGTCTTTTCCACGTTTCTATAATACCGACGATCATTTGATTTCACAAATGAACTTAATTATGTTATATTTAATAATATAATAATAAAGATGAATAAAAGTAAAAAAGATAGAAAAAGAAGAAAATGAATACATAAAAGTTATTAAGAAACATTATAAGGTAATTAGTTTCTGTATATTAAATGAATAAAAGGAACCAAGGAAAGGAATAAGGATATGATATTAATTCGGGATTTAAAAGAAACTAATTACAATTATAATGTTTATGGTAAGCGGTCTTTGGCTAGATTTTACTTGCAATGGAATGTATAACATATAAAATATGTTAAACATTATATTGAAAGTAAAATACCATTGCCCAGGTCTAACCACGTGGAGGTAACCGCTTCTGAAGACCCGGGATGTGCATCCTGAAGATGTCCCCATCCGAATTAAATGGAAACCAAAGAAAATGATCACCCCGAGAACGTTTTTTAATGAGACCCACTCTTAGGCCCAACCCTAAAAGTTTAATTCGGAAAATTCTTAAATTTAATATCGAGAATGAAGATAAAAATTGGAATACCAAATAAAAAAATGATAAACGAAGAGTGAAACATGAATGAAATCGAAATAACATGGAACCTATGAACAAATAAAATACATTAAAAATAAATATAACACGCGTGCGATGCTAAGGGAATAATAATAAACAAATTAAAATTATACATTTAATTATACATGTAATTATACAAATAATTATCTTACACAATACTTTATTAAAACTGAGTCCTCTTCTGGTCCCCGGCTGGTCCTCGGTTGGTCCTCGGCTGGTCCTCGTGTGGTCCTCCTCCTATGTAACCTGCAACAAGAAAAACAAAGGGATAGGGAAGAAGAGGAAAAGTAGGCTTTTTAAAGTGAAACTTTTTACGTTTTTTTTTTTAAGTGGTATCCCACCGGTTGGACTAATCCACTGATTCTAATCTTAATTACGAGGAACTTACGCTGCACGTACAGTTTGCCACCGGTGCCAATGGCCTTGGTAGACATCCCATACAATGCAGTTTCAATTCCTATGCTACGTGCATATTCATGCATATCAAAACGCGAATTAAAACCCGAATGAAAACGCGATAAAATAAATATATACGACGAGGAACTTAGACTTCACGCAACCAGCCGGGTACCTCGACCAGTCACGTGTCGCTTCGGTCCCTATGCTAAATGCATCGATGCACACCAAATCGCGAAGTTAAGAAAACGGGTAATAATAAAAAATATATTACGAGGAACTTCCACTTCACGCATCCAATTGGGTACGTGTAGCTTCGGTTCCTATGCTAAATGCATCGATGCATACCAAAACGCGAATTAAAACCCGATAGAAATAATATATACGACGAGAAATCTAAGCGAAACAAAGAAATCAACGCAACACGATCGATTAGAAGCTAACAGCAGGCGAGTAAAGCCTGTCTAACAGATAGCCGTGGACCTAACCGTCTAACCGATCGCGCACGTTATTCCTTCGATCGCTTTCGATTCCTATGCTAAATGCATGTATGCTTGCAAAATCGCGAGTTAAAAAAAGCAAAGTAAAATAAAAAAAAATAAAAAAAAAAGGATAGGGCGTTTCACTTTAAAAAGCTAAGGGTAGGACATGATTCTATCCTTGGGAGAAAGATAGAATCAAGGCTCGCGTGGGCAGGGTCGCATCCCTGAAGTAGATTCTTTCTTAGCAAATGGCGCCCTTTGCGAAGAAGGAATCCACCCGCTACCCATTCAATTGTTTCTAAAAAAATAATAAAATTTTAATAAACGTTTGATATTAAATTTTATGTAACAATGATTGAAAAACAATCTAAGTAATAGGAGAATTTTATAATTATGTTTCAACCCAAGAAAGAAACCGAGCTGAAGAAACAGTCATCTAAAATCAAAAAATAAATTCATATTAAATTTATTTTTTATTCAAAATACGTTAATAGAAGAGTATGTAACATTTAAAGTAATGTATGTATATGTTTAAGCAATTATATATAATAGCATACATCTTAAATAATTGTTAATTAATCGATGCAAGCGTCTATTGTTGTTTAAAAGATCGGAGTATATGTTCAGTCATCCCTCCTCCTCGAAATTCACCGTTGATCTGAGTAATTATCCTCTGTTAAAGTTTTTTTGGTGAAAGTTGTTTACAAGACCTTCCGAACGTTGAGCATGTGTATAAAAGAAAATCAATAAAATTAATCAATAAAATTTAATATTATAACGCTCTCATTTTAATATTTTTTTATTTTTTATGTAATTGTTTAAACAAATGTACATTTGTTGTAATGTTCTTGCGTAGTGATGACTTCGGAGGGGAGGGGTAAAATTTTCATCTATTATAACATAAAATAGAAATTAATTAATATTCAAAGTACGTCAAAAGTTAGGTAATATTTAAATAAATATATATGCGTTTAAACAATCTTAATTATAATAAGAATTCATTAAAATATTAAAATAATTGTTAATTAATCAATGCAAGTTTCTATTGTTGTCTAAAAGCTCGGAGTATATGTTCTGTGATCCCTTCTCCTCGAAATCCACCGTTGATCTGAGTCATTATCCTCTGTTAAAGTTCTTTTGGTGAAAGTTGTTTACAAGACCTTCCGAACGTTGAGCATGTGTATAAAAAGAATAATAAGTCTATTTAATTAAATTTAAGATTAAAACGTTATGATTTTCGTATTTTTATCTATTTTGTGTAATTATTTTAATGCTCCTGCGCGGTGATGACTTCGAGGGTAAAATACTGCTGTAACATAAAGAGAGTGCATTAATGCATTATAATAATTGTTAATTAATCGTTGCAAGAGTCTATTGTTGTCTAAAAGATCGGAATATATGATCTATGTACCGTCCCCTTCGAAATTCACCGTTGAAATGAGACGTTGTCCTTTATGAAAGTACTTTTATTAAAAGTTGTTTATAAGACCTTCCAAACGTTACGCATGTGTATAAAGGGTGTCATATATCTAATACATAATCTTTAAGATTAAAACGTTATGATTTTCGTATTTTTATCTATTTTAAGTAATAATTTTAATGCTCCTGCGCAGTGAGGACTTCGAGGGTAAAATTTAGCTGCAATATAAGAAAAGTGCATTAGTGCATTAAAATAATTGTTAATTAATCGATGCAAGCGTCTATTGTTGTCTAAAAGCTCGGAGTATACGTTCTGTGATCCCTCCTCCTCGAAATTCGTCGTTAGACTGAGTCATTATCCTCTGTTAAAGTTCTTTTGGTGAAAGTTGTTTACAAGACCTTCCGAACGTTGAGCATGTGTATAAAAAGAATAATAAATCTATTTAATTAAATTTAAGATTAAAACGTTATGATTTTCGTATTTTTATCTATTTTAAGTAATAATTTTAATGCTCCTGCGCAGTGAGGACTTCGAGGGTAAAATTTAGCTGCAATATAAGAAAAGTGCATTAGTGCATTAAAATAATTGTTAATTAATCGATGCAAGCGCCTATTGTTGTCTAAAAGCTCGGAGTATACATTCTGTGATCCCTCCTCCTCGAAATTCGTCGTTAGACTGAGTCATTATCCTCTGTTAAAGTTCTTTTGGTGAAAGTTGTTTACAGGACCTTCCGAACGTTGAGCATGTGTATAAAGGGAATAATTTATCTGATCAATAAAATTTAAGATTATAACGCTCATATTTTAGCATTTTTAGCATTTTTACGTAATTATTTAATGTATATTAATATATATTTATTATATTTATTATTTAATATATATTGTATTGATTGTGGGGAGGGGATGTATTTCTGCGTGTGCCTGTTGTCCGATAATGTATTTTTAATGCTTAGGAAAAGTTCGAAAAAATTTTTCTGTTTCCTACATTGTCAAAAGACGCTTTTTATTGAGGACAATGCCAGGGTATTGCTAACATTGCCTGATTTCCCACTATTCCAGTAACATCTATATTTATAATTTATGTATACTAGTTTGTCGGTTACGGTAGATTCTTATTTTACCGATCTTCGGTAATAGTAGATTCCTTTTTTCATTTTTAAATTTTCCTCTTTTTTCGTTTATGTTTTAACAAAAATGTCTAAAACAATGTTTACGTCTTTGAACATAATATGCATGATTCTGAAATGATTTTAACGAAATGGTTTCCAAAATCTGCTTGATCTATTATAAAAATCTCTTTCTACTTCCTCGTAGATATTAAATTTCGTTATATATTAATCTTTTGCACTGGAGACCTTTTTTCGCTTGGACGAAAAGAAATGACCAGCCATTTAATCGACGAAAAATCTAATTTATCTTTACTCGAGCTGATTCCTTCATCGTATTCCATGTTTATTGGGCCTTGAAAATAATAGTCGAGTTCAAACTATCATCGAAGTTTGCAACAATGCATGTAAATGATACATTTAAGATTGTTATCTATATCAAAGAAAATACATACCGATATTAACCTCTGGAAAGGGTTAACATCGATTACCATTTTGTTATCGATAGACTCGTTAGGTGACATTAAATAAAAGAAAGAAGGAATACAATAAGACGGGAACAAATTCTAATCTGAAGATAGAAAGAAGATAGTATTTGGCAGGAAGCGTGGAATACATGCTGGAAAAGAGAGAAAGAGAGAGAAAGAAGATCGGCGAGGGGGTGGGGAGGGAGGAGAGCGGGTCCGGCACGGTCTAATGCTAATGCAGCTACCATTAGCAAGTAGTGAATCGAATGTAAAGTCGGACATAAGGTGGGACCACACAGGTTGTCGAGGGAGGTTTATACGGGGCCAGCAGATGCAGTGCCCCATAAACAGCGGGGCAGGACCACCCAACGTGCTTGTTCCTTCGTTTCGTTCCTTCGTCTGTTTCCTTCATAACCACCCCCTTTCCTTTCCTGCCCCCTTCCCTTTCCTCTATCTGTGAAAGGATATAATACGAGGAACGAGTATTCGTGTCTTCTCTCCGTATTCGCGTCTATCTATACCTATACCTATACTTATATATATGTATGTGTGTATATATAAATGTTTTAATATGCGTTAATATTCTTACGTCGAACGCACGAATGATTTTAACGAATATTTCTACAAATCATCGATTCGACAAAATCGTACACAAGTTTGGTCATTTGTATTATAATTAAAAAGAAAATAGATTTCGTTTATTCGACTATTGTATAACGAGAACAACGTTCGTGTCAGAAGTACAAAGTTATGCGTTCAATTGAAACAATTCATTTGTATATATTCATTTCTCTTAGAAATATATTGTAAATATGTAATAGAAAAATAATATTAACTCCGAAAAATGATTAATTCGAATTTTCGAGTATTAGGAGGAACAACTCTATTAGAACTTGTCTAGTCGTTAATTCGATTTATGTGTTCGTTCGAAAATAACTTCGTAAACTATTTTTTCCATTCGTCATTCCGTCAAGATACAATGGAGAGAAAATTTGAAGAAAGGACTCCTTTCATCTTTTTACGAGCCTCACAAGCTATTCAAATAGTTCCAAACTTGGAATCAATGAACAGGACCAAGGAGTTTCTGTCCTCTTCAAGGACAAAATAAAAGACATAACAGAGGTCTTCGATTTCTAGGAAGCTCCGAAAAGATCGTTCCAAACATCTGACCACCCACCTAGGTTAAACCTAGCCTTTTCATCTCTACTCGTAAAATCTACGGGCATATTCGGATATAATAGGGGATATCGTTTTGAACTCTCTATTAATTTTCTATTTTTCTATTTATATATTAGTCACAAAGTATTGAAATAAGATAGATCTTATCGTTTGCTATCATACGATATGAACATATTATCTCTGATTAAAAATTAACTTGTCAGAGGCCTAATGATATTCTAACAATCTTATAATTACGTTCTAACGGCCTTCCGATGAATTTCTAGGAAGGTTGAATAATAGAAAAATAATCGGTCGAAGGTAAAAAAGAAATGTGTTACGGTAGATACTAAAGTTATAGATATATTGTTCGATGACGAGGCAAACATCATTAGGTTTCAAACGTCGGGTCGTATACGAGTTCAATTATGAATCACGAGCTTGTTTTCTCTTCTCAGCGAATAAGTTTCTTGCGCAACGCTATTTTCATTGTCATAGATTTTCTTTACAATCGTGTAAATCCAGTCTTTATTCCGTATAGATGTAACAAAGTCTAATAAGCATCGTGTATGCCAATCAAGGATCGTTTCTCTCGTCCTTCGAATTTTTTTTTTTTTTTATTTTATTTATTTTTAGTTCTTTTCTTTTATTTTATTTTATTTTATTTTCTATTTTTCTTTTTTCTTTTTTCTTTTTTAGAATAAATACGAATAAAAAAGGAAATATGTTCGCGTTACTTTGTCACTTGAATATTTTTATATTCCATATACGTACTAGGAAGGATATGATTAATTAATTATACGGTGGTTTAATTCGTGTTATTTTTTTTCTTATGATACATATATTTTGTAATAATAAATCGAAATATATGTTTTAAATTGTAACTTTCAAAATCTAACAGCTACATTACGCGTGCTTTTTTTTTTCTTGCAACCGCGTCAAAAAATAAATCAATGATTTGTTCCTACGAGTGTCTACAGAAATAAATCGTTCATCAAAGATTTAAGGATTTCAACGTATCGAATGATTCGTGATAATGTTAAGAATCCGATATAGGTTTCGATTCGTCGAAATCCTTTTGGTTTTCTTCCTTATTATCGGGTTTATAAACATTGTTAAATTTATTATCCTGGTAACGTCTCCTGTATTCGCCATCGGGATCGTACTTTTTCTCGAGGAGGCCCCAAGCTTCCGGTCTTTCGTCGATCAAATAATGCGACAACTTATCGGCTGCAATTTTTTGCGTTTCGCTGCAGGACGAACAATTTGTCGCCAATGCATCCGGTAAATTTCCTACAATGCACAAAAATATATTTTTCTCAAACAAATTACGTTTAATGTGTCGCGATTTGTCCAATCTTCTGTCATTAATATAAATTACGTATCGTCGTAATCGATCTCGAGAGATATTAATAATGCATCGTAAACGAATATTAAAACAATCGTTGCACGTATTTGCTTGCTCAATATATAAAACAATTGGAGAAAAAAGAAAAAAGGAAGAAAGAAAATAGAGATATTAAAATGAAAGATGGATATGGAAGAGCATAAAAAAGGGAATGGAATAAAATTTATTGAGGATAAAAAAAGAATAAAATGTTAGTAAGAATGGTGCGATCGAGAAACAACGTTTCTTGATCCGTCCGTCTGTCCGTCCGTCTTTGTGTGCTCCGTGCCACCGTAATGGCTTTCATAAAAATTGTATCCAACGCGTGCCTAAAGAAGTTCTATCGTCCTACATTTTTTCTTAAACGTCTTTTTTTACGACGATACTCAAAGCATTTCGATCTTTCGATGAAGACATTCCACTCTTTCTTTTCATTCCGTTGCATTTTCCTACTTCTCTCTGTTTGGCGACATTATTAAATATTCGAAATTCGTAATTCAAATTAAACGTTAGATTTTCGGAATATTTATAACGTTGTTATTAATGTTGTAACATTTGTCACTGTATTTTTCTTTTTTTTTTTATTTTGCATCAAATTTTCGATTAAAAAAAATAAAAGGAAAAAAAAAGGAAATCAAAATTCCGAATACACGATGTTAAATATTTCTGCTTACTTTTCAATTCCATCGCGTCCGGCGTGCAAGGATTTCGATCGAGTAGGCAACCCACGTATGCCTTTAACAGTCTCTCGTTTTTCATAATACCATCGATATCGACGTTATCGTATTTGGTAGTGTATTTCTTCGTTTCCTCCGACGCCTCTTCATCTTCTCTTGCCGAAATTTGTAAGAAGAAGATGATACACGTTAGAAAGATAACGAAAATGAATTTATTTATTGCGTACATTTCTCTCAACGTTTCTTTCTTTCGAATAAGATAATATAACTGATGAAATTCTTTCGACTAACTTGTACCTTCTGTAAACTCATCGTTATTCAAAATGTCTTTTATAGTACTCGGCATGGTTCGTTAGACGCACGAAATCCATGAAAATAATATTCTCGACGATAGGCAAATTCCGAGATTATATAATATAAATTATTCGAAATATACAACACGAAATGATCGAAACTTTTGATAGTTCTCTTAGAGATACTCCATTCTTTTATTATTTTATAACATTTATAATTAAATAGGAAATCCTTGAGACGTGAGATATGCGTTTAGAAAAATAATTAAATGAATGATAATATATTTTTCTGAGAACGTCTTCTATTTTCGTCATTATTTTTCCTCGACGATATAAAATCCATTAATACTATGCAATAATAATAATAATAATGTATATATTGTAAACTAAAGAAAAAGAGACCAAATAGGAATAGACGTTGTAAATGAGTTTCAAACGAGTGTTAACGATAAAATAGCATACACGTAGGAATATTTTTGCTGGCTTGTTAATGGATCTAATGGATGGAATCTAATTTGAATGTTTCGATATCTCGTAGTATGCCAAGACGATTCTTCGAGGTTGTCTCGACGTAAACTTGAAATCGTATCGACTCGGTTATTTTCAACGACTTATAAAGATCGTGAATAGTATATAACGACTCATTTTTATTCATTCCGTTGACTCTGACTCATCCGTTGTTTGGTCTTCCAAATCAGTATCATCGGAAACATCGGAAACATCGGCACAGGCATAGCAGAACTGGCCAATATCCTTCCAACATTCCTCGCAATACACGAAAGGACAACCCGGAGTTGTACAACGACGAAATTTCAAACCTTTGCGTGGTTCAACCTCTCCGCAAATCAAACATTTTTCCCTAGCCGATTTGAATAATATAAGCCAGCCGAAAAGTTTCGGCCATCTTTTCCTCATAGCCATGGAAATGGATATTTCCAATTCCAAATTACGCGTCCTCGCCGATGATTCGATTTTTGCTTTGGTAAATGCCACGTAGCCGAGCCTTCGACGTAAACTTTCGTTGTATAAATAAAGTATTCGTCGTTTTTGTCGTTTCTGATAAAAAAACGAGCAGACGAAGAAGCGCATTCTTTGTGTATAAGCGGACGTATAAATTAAAATGAAAATAGCTAGAAAGGTAGCGTAAATCTGAAGGACTACGTTATTTGGTAATTCGGTTGGTCTTGGTAGACACGGTTCGTTAGAAATGACAGTCTTCGTATGTTTCTTCACGTTAAAACCATTAATCAAATGTTTGATAAGTGACGCTATTACACCAGTACCTTGGATCTTCAAACTCAGATCGTGGTGACCAGCCTGTCAAACGAATATAAATAATAAATCATTGAATATTTTATTATTCGTAGTTTTTCGTTGAAGATAAATCGAATTGTTGTTTACTTGAGTGTATTCCAATCGCGAATGACGGCGAATCAAATCGAGTGCTTCGAAGAATAATCTGTCTATCAATACGAAACTCGTAGTCAAAATCATTTCCAAAAAAAGCTTAGCTGTTTCTCCTACGATGTGTCGGCTCTCAACTTTGCTAGCCTTTAAACCGTAAGGATCGACGAATTTCAATCTCTCGAGCTTCTTCAAAGGTAACAAAGTAACACTGCCTCGTGCTTTCCTTCTAGCATCGATCTTTCGAAAATAACGAGTCACGTAAATGTTATCGAATTCAATATCGGTCAAATATCTGTCGTGATATTTCTGTGCGTTCAAAATAATACTCAGGAATATTAAAGACAAGCATCTCTTGGCAAACGTCATCACCGATTCGAACAATTTCCTTCTCGCATCGAAATCGTGGATCATGGCTTTGGCAGCACTCGTGGTATCGTGAATATCCAATTTCGGTGGCGCTATATTTAATTTGTATTGAATTTTTGCATCCTTTATACTTTTGCCGAATTTTTTTCTAGTATCTGACGGGGAGAAAAATCGTTAGAAAAATAATAAAATAATTATAGCGTATAATTATTGTTGTTAAAAATTATACTTTTCAATGCCACGTAACCGTCGCCAACACCGGTATCAACTTTTCCATCGGGATCGCAAATGTTAGCTCCTCCTAACGCTTGAACAAGATTACAAACGAACGTTAGCTTCATTGGCCAGCATAATAACCAGGCAGCAAAAACGGTAACCTTGTAATAACACTTGTCGTAAGCGTCAGCAAACATGTCTCTAAAAAAACAAAAAAAAATCAAATGAAACGATGAAAAACATAATTAAATGAATTACTTAGAATTAGGTATGAAAAATCGTAAACTTACCTACATCTTCCAGCACCTCGACTGAGTTGTTCCTCGCAACGAGACTCAACTTTCATTTTATATTTAGCCGAGTAAAATTCGGCTTCCGATTTAGCATCTCCCATCTCCTTTCCCCGCTTCTCCTCGATCTCCTCGCTCCTCTTGGAATCCCCTTGAATTTCGTCGAGGTAATCATTCTCTTCTTTCAACCTCATCATCTCTTCCTCCCCTTCGATCTCTTCGACTATCGGACTCATCAGATCTCTCACCGATGATAAAGCATCCTTTAACTCACCGGCGTTCCCCCTCATCTCTAAAATGGCTCGATGAAAGGGCTCGAACATCAGATCGATTCGAGTCTTAGTCAAATTATGCGTCAATTTAGCTGTACAAGCAAAACTCCTTATCACTTCTTTCGCATTGTACGTCAAATTAAAAATAGGTCCTGCGATTATATATCCGAGGACGAGTGCTCTCAAAAGGGTACGCCCTGCTCGCCCGAAAAATGCAGGAAACGTCAGAATGCAAATGCATCTTATCTGTAAATGATTACATCTAATCTACGTCAAACTTTTTTCTCTTTTATATTTTTCTTGTTTTCTTTTTTCTTTTTTTTACAGAGAAGATGTGTCATACGATAATGAAGTCTTACGCATTTATTTCTTTCAGTTCATTAGCATAAATCGAAGTTAATTTATAACGTATTATTCGAGAAAATGTAAGAGAATATGAGTAATATTATTTAATTATTCTATTAAAATCATTTTTTTTCTCTTTTTGGATTTTATTTCTCAATTTAATTACATTTGTTTTTAATGTTATATCATACGATTAAACGATTACCTGAATAGAAGTGGCACAACCGATAGATAATATAACGATAATAATACTTCCAAGATAGACAGTGGTGTAACGATCGAATCGTAATTGGAAGATTATGGTTCGATAAAAAATGAAACCTAGAATAAACCCCATTAAAAATCCTAACAAAGTACGTGATATCGTGTGAGTACCATGAGGATCATAGCAAATGCGATAAAAAATTGGACAGGTTTTCGAGTAACGTTTCGATATATGTTCGCGCGAATGTTCGATCGTTCGTCCGATTCTGTTCACTTTTTCTAGTCCTGCCATTATTCTACGATAATAATCAAATATTTGAGAGAGAATATATAAATAAATTATTTACTTAAATTAACTCGTCACGAATAAATCGATTTGTTAGATCTAACGTGAATTTAGTAACTGGCTTGATTTATTTCATCGATTTCAGTGATTTGCAATTATCTTCAGAACGTAACATTTCGAAATTTCGAACTTGCAATTAACTACTTGTTTCATATATATATATATTATTAAATGTAATATGTATATAAATAATAATAATTACACATTTTTCATCGTACACTCACATAATATCCTCGCAAAAGCGACAAACAACTTGTTTATCTTAGCAACACTGTTTTTAATTAGATAATTATATGTTTCGCGTAATAAATAGTAGAAAAACACATAGTGTATAATAAGATGTAAGAAATAACTAAAGATTCTCGTGTCTCGATCTTGCATTTGTAAGTTAATGATTTCCTCGTTAAAAAAATGTCCAGAAAAAGATATATACGTACAAATGAGAATTTATTTATTATTACAATTTGAATATCATCCACGCAACAACGCAATTCGAATTTGAGTAGAATTAACAAACAAACTTTTCCAATGTTAATTTACAAAGTAATTATATCTACATATGTATATAAGTAAATCATATATATTTGAATAAATGTATAGTTTCTATCATATATCCTGGCATCATTATCATCACACTTGTATTATTGGCATTTCGTTAAGAATCGTTCTCTTCGATATTTGTCCTTAAATCTGGATATCAGCTTCCTTTGCTTGATCGACAAACTTATTTCTGTATTTCTTATCAGGATCATACTTGGCGAGAAGTTTCTCCCAGATTTCTTTCTTGTTGTGGGACAAGAATTTCATAGCTTCTTCTGCAAATTCTCTTTGCTTAGGGGAACACTTGGAACAATCGGTTTCCAAAGCATCCGGTAAGGATTCTAAAATACATTGATAATACAAAATGTATATATATATGTATATATATATATAAATGATATAGATAGGAATAAATAAAAACAATTCGATTAACTTACTTTTCAATTCAGAAGCATCAGCAGTGCAGCGACCTTGATCGAGTAAGCAGTTGACATAATTGTTGAGTAGCCGGTCATTGTGCAAAATTTCTTGCACGTCGATGTTGTCAAATTTCGTGGTATATTTTGGCTCATCTGCCAACGTAACTACGATTACCGCCAAGACGGTAATACAAAGGAACGTTGTCTTCATATTTGCTAAAGGAACAAAAATTAACTAATATCGTTACAAGATTTATAAATGAATTTTATAACGAAATTTTGTACAATTGATTCATCAAATATTATCAATATTCAAACAACATTGAATAAATATATATAATAAATAAGAAAATAAATTCGAAGAAAATATTTGTTTTTCAAAGCTTATATCTAATAAAAAGTCAAATTGAACGAACAAAATATACACACTTATTTGATAAGAACAAAATGTAAAAGCAAGAAATTTAGTGACAGTTAGTTTTATCTCTCAAACAGAAATATATATATATATATAAAAATTGTTATTAGAAATAAATCTTAGGAGCAAGAAAAATGTAACTCACCCGACAGTTCGTAAGATTCAATGGTTTATAATAGCATGAGAGATCGTAGTGACCAACCGCCTTTATATATCTACGTTTGTCGAAGGATGAACCTAACGGTATACAAGTAGTGGAAATATACAGGTAAAGGTGGGATTGAAAACAATGATGATCCTACTAAATCCTACCAATACTCCTTTGTTTTGTCATACAATCCTCCAATCGAAGGTTCGTCTCATTAATAATTCTGTTTACGTACACGTTCTCCCTCCATATCTCTTTCTACCACTTTTTCTTTCTTTCTGTGTTAGATGGAAGAATTATTGTAGAAAAATATAAGAGAGAGAGAGAGAGAGAGAGAGAGAGAGGAATTAAGAGGAAACTAAAGAAAAACACAAATCTTTTATAACTAATTTCTTCTTTTTTTTTTAATTCCACGAATGTGCAAGTGCCATTCGACTCGGGGAAATTTCCAGCGTTGGAATATTTTAACGAATGGAAAGATCTCACAAGACAGTATAAAGAAATATAAAATATGATAAAAAGGGAATTTAAATTAGAAATAATTCACGCAACGAAAAATAAATTTCTAAATGAAAATATTATACAATTTATTTCGTATATTTAACAATTTGATGGATTTCAATGCTACAGATATCCCATAAGCATTTTTTCATCCTTTCTTTTCTTTTCTTTTTGTTTTCCTATCCCCAAAACGAAATCAATTATTCCACAATGATTTTTCTTTGTTTTTACACATTTATTATAATATTTGTAACATTTATCAATGTTCTTAGATTGTTGAGAAAGATATATATATTCTTTTTTTTATGTTTCATATTTTCTCGAAATCTTTATTATCGATAGATCCATAGATTTATAAAATTAAAAGAAACGAAAGAAAAATGTATCAATAGGTTTTTACTTTTTATTACGAAATATAATATAAATTTATTCATCACGATTTATTGAGAGAAAAGATTATTTTATAAAACAAATGAAGATAACTTTTCGTAGCGTTCAACATTATTATTTTATTACAATAATTATTATTATTAAAAAGTATCATTGATTTCGAACAAAAATTTGTATACATAATAAATACGTATATATATATATATATGTTTCTTGCTAAATTTCTTTCGTAGAATCTTCTGATCGTGTACTACTCAAAAAAAAAGAAAAAAAAAAAAGAAGATAAAGTTTACGTCTTTCATACAAAATATTTATAACTATTTCTCCTTCTTTAATCTATATATATTTATATAGTCGAAATAGAGTTCGATTTTTCTTTAAACTCGTTAACAAGTCAATTTCCTTGTTAAATAAAAATTAACGTATAATCGTAATTATGATATTTACATAATCGATTTCTATATCACTTCGTATCTACATAACGATATACAATAAGATAAAAGTCACTTTCTCCAAAGATTTATTAATTTTAGCAATTTTTTCATGCAATGATATGCAACTGCAGCTGTACGAACAGCAGATAGCTATCTAGTTGATATTTTAAGTATAACTTTTAGTACGATATTTTCGTCAAATGTTTTCTTTTTTATTATTGTACAAAAGAGTGAACAATTTATGCGAAAGACATGCAGAAAATGAATATATAAAAATGCAAAAATAAATATATAGTTTGTGTTTGGAGTTATTTTAAAGAAAGCGACTTTTATCTTACCCAGTATATGCAGTAAGATCTCGATTAACCGATCCACATTTATCCGACGTCTTAATTATCTGATCGTGCGTTCGAGATGTATGTACAGTAGGACCTTTATTAATTCGCATAATTTATCATCCCGGTGACATTGGTTAATTAATTAAGCTTCATTTCCATTCAAATGAAATGAAATCATTTTATAATCGTGGATATTATTACATTGTAAATATTTATGAAAAGCAAAACCTGTCGTAGTTTGCAGATTTATACAGCATGTTGCTCACACCTGATCAATCGCAATCTTTGTACAAGAATATGCTGCTAAGTGCTTCAACAATTTATTCCAATTATATTTAATTAATATGACGATATTAAATATATATGAATTTTCTCTTTTTATGCAAAAATCATTTTCAATATGTTTACACGTATATCAATCGCAAAATGAAATACTTATTTCTTGAAATTACGTAATCATATTTGACAGAAATTACATTATTTTTAGATTTATTTCTTTTTTTTTTTACTTTTTTTTTTTTTTTCAAAAAAGAGAGAACAAATATGACACTTTTATCTTGATTAATTTGTATTAGAATGATAAGATCGGAAAACTCTTTAATTACGTTTAACTTCTGGAAAAGTCTATACTTTGTGCAACAACATTTACTATTAATAAAAAGGTACTATGTGTTTTTCTTCATATATAATAGTATATATATATACAAACGCTACACATTAGCGATATAGATAAATTATTTACTATTATACATTTCTCCCACAATTTTAAGATCTTATCGTATTTGTACCATTCTTCAGCAATAAGGAATCTCTTTTTATTTTTATTTTTTTTTTTGTTTTTTCTTTTCATTATTTTACACAGAGAAAATATCCGTATATTAGACGAACTAGGCTACGTATCTCCATAGTATCTCTAGATTAAGTATCTCCACTTTATAAAGCTAAATCTATATATACATATCATATTTAATAACATGTAATCTCTCAATAGGCAATCTCATATTAATGCAATAAGAAAAAAAGTGTTCTATTTTTTTTGTTTTTCTTTTTTATTCTTTTTTTTCATATTGCAGCTTTACTTATTCTTTTCTGCTGAAAATCTTAAGCAAGAATGAATTCAACGTGTGATAGAATATATTTCAGATCTTCAAGCACGACAGCAATACTTTCATAAATTACAATTACACAGATACTTGGTGTCCTTGCAGTTGTTCCATATAATTTGAAAAAGATATGACGGACAAATTATTTTTTTCCTTATTGTCAAGTATGGTAACAAATAATATTGAAATAAAATAAACTATATTCTACACGTGTGCAGCAATATGATTTAAAAAAAGAAAAATGAAAAAAGAAAAAAAAAACAACAAGATTTAATATGGAAGAATCGATAGAACAGTATATAGTGACTAAAAAGGCAGTATTATAAAATATTCTCTCTAGATCATTTTTGAATTTAAAAGTGGTAGACTCGTTTCGATAAATATACATACACATATATCAACATGTGCGTGCATTTACATATGTACATGCATACCCCAACCTGAATTGATATCAAATAAAAATGATATTACATTATAATCTAGTAGTACAATATTCTTCGTTCTTGATAACAGCAATATCATTTTCAATAAACTTTATAACATAACTGAGATATAACATTGTTTCAGAAATACGTAGTCGAAGAAAAAGAAATTTGTTGTTATATGCTTTCTTTTTCTATCTAATTTCTTATTCATTAATTAAGTTATACTCATGTTGTCATTACACATCTACGACTTAGTAAAATAAAGGATGACTTAGAATTGGAAAATGAGCATAACTTTTGTCTCGATAATCGATCAATTGGCTGCGATCCAACCATTAGCTACCAAATAATGAAGTATCTTACTCTCTGGTTCCGATTGAGGTATAATCCCTGATTTTTTATTACCGCTGAGATATTCCTGCAACAATATAAACATTCTAGAATCAAAGAAAAGAAAAAAGAAAATACAAAATGTACTTCTACCAGATCGAAGAAGGAAAATTAACTCACTTGTAACAACAATGTTTTTTGCGTTAAATATTGCATCGGCTTCAAGTCTAATTGAAGACATAATGATTTTTCTTGTTTCGTTAAAAGATGCGCCGATGCCTCCATTTCTATATCTCGTTCTCCTGTTTCTCCCAAATGTGAGAGTATTTTTGAAGAAGATGACGCTAAGTTGCAATTTTTTTCTATCGTAGAATTTGAACTCGTAGAATGTTGGCTGCTATCCTGCTCCGCCCACTGACTGGTTGGAATCATCATCCGATTGGGATTGATTTGATTCGTTGTGGAGCTGCTGCTGGCTGTGTCTACTTTTATAGTGGACTTTCGGTCGGTGGAAGAGTAATTTTTTTCTTCTTCTCTAGAATGAAGGACTGTAAACTAGAACGTGCTTGTTTGACATATATACAATGTATATAATGTACAAATATAAATATATGTACACATATATGTATGTCAGCTTTACAACATGTTCAGCTCAAAGCGGACTTCACGCGATCAGTTATAACTCCACTAGTAATAATATTACCCTAATCATTCCTCTTGATTAACTAGATCAGTATTCTTGAAGCTTTCCAGTAAAACTGGATTCTGGTCAACGCCGTCCTTCATTCCATCTTCGCAACTCTTACATGATCAGTAATATTGTCATTTATTGTCATTACGTTAAAGTAATGTCATGCGAAGTAAGGTCGCGTAAAATTCGCTTTAAGGTTGCACCGAACTCACGTCCATCTATAAACGTACCTTTTTTTTGAGGTGTGGCGATGTATTGGTGTGGACGGCCCACTGCTGCCCTAAGTGAAATGTAAACTGATACAATCTGTTAACAAATTCCTGGCAACACGCACCACAAACAATAGAATTAGTTAAGAGGAAGAAAAAGCTAGTACATACAGTATAATTAAAGCTCTGAACGTTGTTTTACATTCCTTCTGTATGGATTTGCATGAACAAAGAGTGTCAAAAAGAAACTAAAGCTGAAATATTAATTGCTTATCCGAAGATTCGTATAATATTAATAGAGATAATATATACATTTGTACTAAATCCCTTTTATACGCGAATCGATATCGATTGAGGATTATAAAATGTCTCAAAAAATAATCAGAATCATTGAATATATTAAATTTAATTTTCTAAACGACATAATACCGTGTCATCGCGATCGTGAAAGTGTTAATGGTGTATGTTCGTTCGGTTATATTTTAATGTGAAAAAAATGGTAAAAATGGTAACGCAAGAGTATTCATCATTTTTACCATTACAAAAGAAAAAAAAAAGAATTATTAATAAATGTAAACAAATACTTACAGATTTTTTTTCTGTCCAGTGTTCTGCAGCATCGTTTTGTCCCTGAGCCTGTGCTATCATTTGTTCAAAATGAGCACATTCTTCGTGCCTTGCTATGCCATGCTCCCGATAACGATAAAGTTCAGAGAGTCGTAACCGAAGCTCTCTTTCTCTTTCAAGATTTGTTAGGAACTGCTCGTGTTCCTGTGCCGTATAAAATTGTGCAAAAGTGCGCATTCTGTCTCTAAATTCTCTGAAAAAGAATGGAAAGATATTTAATAGATATATAGCATATCGAAACACATAGTAGTAGTTAATAAATATTCGTACCTCTCTTCCTTCGTTCTTCGTTTCTTTACTCCTCCCCTATCTTTTCTAGAAGATGCAAAGAAAGATGACACAAGTTGATAATCTCGTACGACGCGTTTTCTTCTAGCTCTTTCTCTTAAATTATTAGTATACATATCGACTTGTGCTAGCTTAAGCGCTATGTCGAGATCATCGTCCTCTGCAGGATTTAAAAATAACGAAGAAACGAGAGATTCCGCTTCGTGGTTATAGTCCTGAAATATTTCAATATATTATTAACAACATATTAAATGGTTAAAAAGCTAAACGAAAATATATATGCTAAACATACTCTTTCAAAGTCATCTCGTTGAGGCATATAACCCAGTTGAGCAGCTTCCTCCGGTGTTATATCCAGTGGAGGTAACCGAGATGTGAGATCAGGCGACAGTGGTCCATTATCTGACTTAGTTTGATCCGTAAGATTTGGCGTATAGCTTTCCGTAGGTGGCCATGTATGCTTTCCGATGTTACCATCCAAATACCTAGCAGTGTATTCTTCTTTCGCTTCTGCAATTTCATGTCATAATAAATATATATTGAGATATTACATTATATATATATAGTATAAGTATAAATCTTTGAATGAATTTTTATTTACCTTCCGGACTCCTAGTTTCAATATGTTTACTGATATCTTCCCAATTCCCAAAGCCAAATTGTTCAATGGCATCCAAAAGTCTAAGTTGTTCTTTTGCAGTCCAATTACCTCGTCCATTGAATATACTAATAGTACCAGAATCCTAGAAAAATAGAGCATATTTTATGTAATATAAAAATATGATATTTTTGTAAAAATTAAAAAAAAAATTGTAATAACATATTAAAACAAATACGCATATTTACCATAAACTGATAGGAGTGATCATTTTTGTGTTGGCCAATTTCAGCTCCAGCAGAGAAACACTGTTGAAAAAAAATAATAAATCATCAATATTTTTATTTGCTCTCGTAAGACAAAAACAAGTATTAAATTTCTTAAAAAAGTAATAAAAATAAAGAAAAAGAAAAAAATAAAGCAAAAAACTATTTACAGATGCATGCATGGACACATACACACGTATACCCCACATAGTAAAAACTTGGCTCATTTAATATATGGCTACAGACGACACAAAGGTAGCTGATCAACAGCTGATCTCAATAACATTCGTGAGAATTGATGCAAACTTCAGGACGCAAAATCCGGCACAAGAGAAAGACGAGGAAAGAAAATGATAGAAGAGGAGCGCCGAGTATGAGGGGTATGAGGGAAAAGAGGTGATAAGAAGAGTAGATAGGTTGAGTGGGTGGTTGGTGGGGTGAAAGGAGGAAGAGGAGCACGTGACAAGGAGCAGGCGTTCCCGTTCGACTCACCTGCAAACATAGGTCGAAATCTGGGCATTCGACGCATTTTATACGCAATCCTGTAATATCCTCTTGACAATACGTACAGTTGTATTTCGCAAACAAATCTAGAATCGACATAATGCGATAAAAGAATGAACTCGTAAGACTTTTACGCGAAGAAAACCCGAAAGGGATGGCGCCGTCCCTTCTCGCTCGACCCAAAATACGTACCCGCCATTATTGTCCTGCAGGGCTTTTCCAGAACGATCCGGATGACGTCACCGCATACCAACGAGCCATAAATGCAGGAATTATGGGTACCATTCGTATCCAAAAAATATCATATTTTTTCCAAAATCCATCGAAAATGCAAAAAAATGTCATCCACTAACTCGATTAACCCCCCGTTACTTTCCCATACGTAAACTATTGAGGGTTCTGGATTGAAAAAAAATGTTGTTTACGACTATTTAGTTAAGATGCAAATGCGCATGCGTGTTACTCTCCTGCCATCCAAATTTTACTGCTGTTTTAACCAGTGCTACCAACAATCGAATGAACAAGCGTGTAAGAAAAATCTTTACAATTATTTCTTTTCTAATATAAATAATGAAAAACATATTGCGATTCTTTAGAATATTTATTTCTATTACGGGAATAATATATTGTCTATATATTATAATTATATGAAAAATTTTCGAATTCCACTAGTATGGTAACTTTAACGATAGTTGGCGCATCTGTCGATACCTCGGCAAGTCAACTAACGAACATACGAAGACAGTGTATTCTCTCTCTCTCTTTTTCTTTCTCTCTCTAAAACGATTTTATAAAATTATATACAATTAAAGTAAATAACAAATTTATAATACGATAATTTAATGTAATATTTATATATAATTCAATCTTTTTTCATGTTGCATGCAAACAACAGGCGCCATCTTTTTAATTTTTAATTGATAAGATAGGTAATAAACTAATAATTTATTAATTTCTTTTAACAAGTATTTATAGTGTAATTTAAACATTTATTTAACTTCTCCTGTGTGTACATTTGAAAATTGATTTGAAAATTTCATCCTCTCTATAGCGTTCATATTTTTTCAAGATATGGAATTAGAAATGACACCGAGATAATATCGGATATTACTTGTATTTGAATTGAATATTATAGAAAATCTGTCGAAAAGTGCAATATTTATGACGCTATCAAGTCGTAGTTTGGTTGGTTCAATTTTAAACAAATTGTTCTCTTTTTTAATATTATTATTATTATCATTATTATTATTGTTCTTAAAGCTAGCAGAAATAGAAAAAACAAAAGGAGACAAAAGAGATGTTTTAGCGTACACATATAAATACTTCTCTTTCAATTGAACTATTACAATATAAAAGTAACTAGAATTTTTTTGTTTACAATTATACAGAATACCATAGGGTATATTTTAATAATAGTAGATAATCCATTAAATATCTCTAAAAATCGTTTAACAACGTACGGAACATATCGAGAATATTAGTTATACACACATATACACAAACAAATCTGCAAGCATATTTAATAGCTTTGCAACGTGGTCGATATTTGAAAAATCTAGAATAATTTAAGATATTCTTGTCTTATGTTAGTCGTGAATAGTATGGCTTTTATAAAAGCGTTTAATTTATCATCAGACGAACGGGCCGGTCCAATGTCTTACGTGCGTCGTTGCTGTCGCGTTGGATGTCGAGGCATTGTGTTTTTCTAAAATTGCCGTTGCTTTGATCTTATTCTTATATTTAACGTCTTTAGGTTTGAGCATACTCTTATGATTGCTTAATAATCTCGAGGGTGTTAATATGGATTTGTTGCTCAGACCCGTTGCCTCCAAGAAATTATCGTAACCAGTATTCGCATTACTGGTAGCAGTCGTAACATGATTATTATTGTCTTTGGTCAGCGAGTTATTAGTTTCATTTTGATTAACAGCAACTACGAGATGATTATTACCGAGCCGTTCGGATCCATCGGCTTCCGGCCGATTTGGATCATCCGAAAGATCGCATTCGTCGAGGTTAAATTCCTCAAAGTTTTGCCTTATGTCGAATTCTTGGCCGAATTCCGCGCGAACGTGTCTCTCCTTCGGTTTACTACGTTCCTTAGATCGTTCCTCATTTTCTCCGCCAATTTTAAATTCCTCAAAGTGTCGCACTATGTTCGTAACCCTTGGAATTTTACGCGATCGATGGACTACATTCTTCTCGTTTGAATGACGAGCTTGAAAGGACGATCTAACGTTGTTGAATCTGTTTTTCCAAAAATTACCATCCTCGTTGTTTCCCACATTTTTCGTAGGCGCCTCGTCAAAGTTTAAATTTTTAACAGACGACTTGGTGATCGATGAAGATTCGATCGGCGAACCGATAAGAGCAAATATCTTCTTCCCGTGTCCGGCGGAATTGACCTCTGACAATTTCTTCCTAGTTTCGTCTATCAAAAAGGACGGACTCGGTATTTTCTTCAATATCAATGTATTATTTCGAAATTGTGGCTTAGGCGGTAAAGCTGGCGGAGTTTTAGTCGTTGGCAACACAACTTCCGGCAACGACTCGATGTCCTCGTAGTCAAGATTTTTAGCTATGGTCAAACGTTTCGTCGACATCTGCAAACAAGTTTTCTCTTCGATTCTTTCCATTCTAAGAGGTGGGCTCACCGATTGAATCGGTATTTTTGGCTTTTGCGTCGAGGAGACAAGGTTTGGATTTGTAGTTTCTTCTGGCTCGACCTTTGGTTCTATGATTACGATCGGTATAACTTTTGGTTCTTCGGAATCATCAACGAGAACAGATTCTACGGTAGAACCGACTACTTCGTTGGGATCAACAGGATGAGTTATTCTCATGCCATATTCGTCCTCGGAAGTTGTTGCCTCGAAACTGGCAATGTTCATCGATCTTTGATCACTAAAATCACCACTGAGAGTCTCCTTTTCCATCAATCCTTCTTCAGAATTTTTCCTTTCCATTTCCGAACCAACCGACTCGATATCAGACAATCTGGCTGGTTGAAATCTCACTGTCCTACCTCGGTGTTTAAATCTCCTCGGTACAGAAAGAACGCGATCTTCGTCTTCCATATCCCTCAAAAGAATTTGATTGACACATTCAAGGACGGAATTATGATTACTGTTCGGCCGATACGAAGTATGCCTAAAAACGTCGTCGTTATTTTTATCTTCGTCAGGATCGCTATACCAATTCCCACTGGTCTCTTCTGTATTCTGTTCATCCGTTGTCTCGACTTCGATCGAACTGCAGGATAAAGATAGAAGAAAACGTTAGATATAAATTACGTGAGACGAATAGAAATAATAAATATCATCGTTATAATACTTACGTATCGTTATTGTTATTAGTATAATCCTGACAAGTTTCGGGCACGACTATCCCATTAGAATGTTCCAAATTTTTCACATTATTCTCATTGCACGAATTAACGTATATCGGTTCCTGTTCCTTTTCTTCGTCCTCCGAAACAAAATTACAATCCATACCATCGTCCTTGCTTTCAGTTCTTATTATATTTGTACACACTAACGAGCCCTTAATCGAACTTTTTAGCGATTTCGTTCTACCCATTGAAGCTTTCTTCTTCGTCGAATTAAAGGCAACGTCACCGACCATCAACATTTCTCCTTCGTTATCGTCACTGATATTTTCGTTGTATTCGTCATCCTCATCTTCTTCTGCCTTATCATCATCCAAATCGTTCTTATCCTCATCGAATATCATAGTAGTCTCATTTTCACTATCCGTTACCGTTGTTGGTGTACACCTATTCGACTTGTTCAAAGTTGAACCTGGAGATACATCCGTACTCTCCCCCTCGCAAAATCCTTCCGTACTGATCAACGAAGGGCTACCTTCCGTTGTGGTAGTAACGATAGATGCATCGGTATTTTCGCTACTCGTCAAACTCGTCTTGGAGACGTCGCTACCCGTAAAACTGTAAGTCTTCTTGATCCTACGATCCAAGTTTTCCAATGCGACTGGTATTTCCTCGGAAGAATCGAGCTTCGTGATGATTTCACACTTGAGATTCTCGATCTCTTTACTGAGATCATCGTCGTCTTGTCTCGAATCGATTTCATTCTAAACATTTCAAACCAGAATTATCGTTTCTAAATCAAACTTATACAGGGGGTGGCCCGAAAGTTCCTAAATCATAAGTACATACTACCAAAACGAAAGTATTTAAGAACTTTTCTTGCCCCCCCCCACACCCTGTAGAAATAATAATAATTAAAAGTATTGAACTCGTTACCTCGAGTTTTTCAGTCTTCTCCAACGAAGAATTCTTATCAACGTTAGGACCAAAGTTGACCTTAATCGCCGTCGATCTTCCTAATATCTGCTCGCGTTTGGATTTGATATAATTTTTGGTGTAACGTCTTAACCTAGCGATCTCCAACTGTTGATTCCTAATAACGTTGTCCTTTTCACATAATACCTGTCTAATCGACTTTTGTTCTTGCTTTAATCGGGCTTCCAAGATCAATAGAGCACGGAGAATTCGTGATAACTGTTGATCCCTTAAGGTCCTTTCCGATTCGTAACTTGCGGTACGGTTGTCCAATTCTCTCACCAAATCTCGACATCTTTTCGTCGCGGCTTTTAATGTTTCTTGAGTATGAGCTAACTCTTCTTTTAAGGTTCGAACTTCGGTTTCCATCTGAAAGATATTGAAATATTTTTCGTCAACAACAAAATATCTGACATGTATATATTTAATCTCTAAATGATCTTAAATATCGCGCGTGTACGTAAAAATTCGTGAAATTTAATCGAAATTACATTATCGATTTGAAATCACTAGATCTTCGACGAGCTATCAAGAAAGATAGAACAATTGTATACTCGTGTATAACAGGGAATAGATCGGAACGTGTGAGAAGTAACACATTTGTGTCGCACGCGTCAACACAAACGAGTAATCACGAGAATTGAACTTTCCTGCTATGGAATCCGGGCAAACGCTTACGTGGCAGGAAGCGATCCACGAAACTTTGACGACTCTTTGAGTTTTAATTACAACCTATTTATGCACACATATTATATATCTGTACATATACATGAAACTTCTGTATATTTACAAACAATATTTGATGCAATCTAACGGTATTAACTAGATTCATCGTTCGATCCACTTTTCTTTCAGCGAAAGTGCACAGCTGTTCGTTTTTTTCTGAATGAAAAGCACATATTTGTTAGATGTAAAGGAAAGGATTCAAATATTTACCGACGGTTAACTACGATTTTGATATAATGATCGATTTCAAAATAAATCTGACGTTTGTATCATGTTATAATATAGAAATTTGTTCGTGGAATATCTCGCGATGGCACCGGTGCACCGGTGCAATCAATGAGTTTCGAAACGGGGTCATTCGCGATAAACGTTATAAGGCCATTGGTCAATTTTTCGAGGAAATCAGGGACGATGTAAATGCGTCATGTTGCGTTAAACCGATAATGCATTGGAAGTATTACATCGACTCAACGTTATTTTAATTGACATTCCAAGCGATTCGTTTGCCGATAAAATCAATGTAATTAGCGTTCGATAAATTAATCGCTGTTTGCATCCCAACTAACGAGATGAATAAATCTTTAGCAAAAGAGAAAGAGAGAGAGAGAAAGAGAGATAAATTCGCATTCGAATATTATTGGAATATTTTCCCTCCCTTTTTTTCCATTGTTCAAACAAATTTGTTTTTTTCAGGAGAAAATTCACCGTGTGTGCCCAGAGATATAAAAGAAAAGAAACACATTTTTGTATGTTCACCTTGATGTCTTCGAGTTTGGAAGGAAAAGAAGACGATCGCACGATCTCGTTCCCTTCGATTTGAATAAAATTTCAAAAGAAGGATCGGCTAAAATAATGCGAGCCTGCCGCACGCATCGATCGAATTTCATCCGATTTCGAAGCGACACGACATTCTGCCGTCGGCACTCGTCCTCGGCACTCGTCCTCGGCACATTCGTCGCGCGACTCGTCTCCTTCGGCCTCGAGGAGCACTAATAAAACCTGGCTATGTGCACGCACGTGTGTGTGTGTATATATATGAGAGAGGGCAAAAGATAGGACGCCGGTCAGTTTACCCAACGAAACACGAAGGTCCTCGAGGAGAGCCGAACTTCCTCGAGAATTCTTTGAATGTTAGTAGAACCGGACGAACGAATTCTTTCTTTTATTCGTCTCACACATAACGCACTACGAACTAATATTTCTATCTTTCTCGAGGTATCTTTATTTCTTTTTCTATTTTCGTTTCTATTTCTTCCAAAGTTTCGCCTCGAACGCCGCTGTTGCTGCTGCTGCTGTTGCTGACATATTCTTTGTCCCCGGCGCAGGCGCGCACGCGAGTCCATGCAAAAGAAGAAAGAGAGGGAAGAAGAGGAACGACGAAAAGCAACGGAATCGCACGAATCCTGTGGAGGAACTACTCGCGCGACCACTCGACTCGCTCAAGAAAGAGTAAGAGTGGGACATATCCCACTCCGGGGTGGGAGAGACAGGTAAATGTTGGAAAAAGAGGGGATTCGAGGGACGCGGTGAGTCCCGATAAAGGCCAGCAGAGAGGTGAGACGACTGCACGCGCGGTTAGGCGAGGCCAACCGAAGCTAACTTACAGTAGCGAATAGAAATGGCTTGCATTCACGCTATCTCCCACCCCTCCCCCTATTTTTTCATCGAATTTACATTTTCTCTTTTCTTTTCCTCACTTTTAATCTTCTTCTTCTTCTTCTTCTTCTTCTTCTTTCGATTCTATTTAGCGTTTCAATTATTGTCCTAGCAAATTGTTAATAATACTATGATTCTAAATGTTAAGTTCAATGACTTCGTTGTCATCGCCATTTTATTATCTCTACGAAAATAAAAGGAATTTTTAATAAAATAGAAAAGAGACTTGGTCGAGTGGACAAGAAAGTTCTCGCGCTACGTAATATAGGCCATTTTTGTTGACCGCTGTAAGGTTCTGTTAGGTGGTATAGTTTGGCCTGACTTGGCCTGGCATACTTTTTACGATACAGTCGTCGTCGTCGTCGTTTTCTTTCTTTCTTTCTTTCTTTCGAAAAGGATGTTGCACGTTCAACTTCGTCTAACAAAAACGAATAACTCATTGGTCGTATCGTAACAATTGTTCCTAATGCAAATTTGTTTTTCTTTATATAAATGTCCTCGGTGTATTTGAATTACACCATCGTTCATGGTAATCGTTATGAACAACGCATATCGTCCATCCGGTTTATTTACTACACCTAATATGCTTTGTGTGTGATCAGCTTCCTTGTTATACTGTCTACACATTAAAAATGCATGCATACTTTTATGGGGAAACCTAACACTCCTTTAGACACCGCAATATTCTTTGTATCAAAATCACGAAGGAACGATCAAGGAACGAACGATCGTCGAAAAGTTATACTTTTCGTTATTTCATAATAGATTATGCTAATTTTTTGTCTATAGCTTATATGACATCAGCTGATCGAATACGAGATATTTTAATATTGCTACTTTATTATCCCGTTTATATTTGTATATTCTCACAGTTTCACGTAGTAATGCTCGTTGAATTTATTTATAGAAAATTATCCTATCATTGTTAAGTAACACACAATGAATCTCAACACCACTCGTGAATTCGATCGTTTTCTTCCTTTCCTTCTCTTTCCACGATAACGTCAAATCGATTTATTAACTCCGTTACCTTAGAAACTCGTTACTTGCAAGATCCCAGTCTCTTAATATGGAATTTGTAGTCGATAACCGTTATCACGATGCACGAATAGCTAGTTGGTGAACAATACTAGAGAAAACAAGAAAAATAGAAAGAAAGAAAGAGAAGGAGAGAGAGAGAGAGAGAGAGAGAGAATAGAGTAAAAAGAAGGGGAAGGTAAGCTTACCGCCTGCGTGTAATCGAGCCAAAGCTTCGAATCGATTTTCTTTCTGCACGACATCCTTGATACAATTTTGATTTCCTTTTTCTCCTTTAAACTTATCACAAACACTTCTTCACACAATAAAATAGTTCAAAACTTTTCGTAAAAAGAGATATTTCTTTCTAATTCAATTGTTATCTAGAGTACACAAAATTTGGTTTTCTCTTTTATTTTCGACTTTGACCCCTTTTTTATTTGTTCTTTTTTTAAAACACGTAACAAGATCGATAAGAAACTTAGTTTAAACGTCGAAACATCGTACACGTTACGTACGAATCGTAACATTTTTTCTTTTCGTTTAGTTTGAATCTTTGGTAAATAAAATTAGAAATATAGAGAACCGAGCCGCCAATGGTTGTTGTTGACCGTTGTAGTTGTGGTTCCATGGTCAATTCGTGCGGCACGATTTCCCAAGGGTAAGAAGATCGACGGGTTCGATAGTTTCATGGATCGTCGATAAACTTTACGCTTCCAATATTCTCTAATCTTAACTCATTCCGCTTACCCGGGATACTTGTTATCGTTTACGTCAAGGAAATAAGAAAAATTTCCGAGTATATGAAGATACGTTTGGAAACGTGATTTCGTGTACGGAAAAAAAAAGGCGAAGCGAAAGAGAAAGGAAGAGAAGAAGCTTAGATTCTCCGTATACAACTATATCTATATATATATATACTTGCAAATATGTTCTAGTTTATGTATTTGAGGAAGCAAATAGATTCGACAATTTTATTACGATCGGAGAAACGAAAAGAGATGATCCTCCTCCTCCTCCCTTCTTCTTCTTCTTCTTCTTCTTCTTCTCTCGCGCGCGTTGCACCGTTCAAAGTTAAATTAATTTACGAGGAGGAGCAAGGTCGTCGTGAACTCCGGGGGATACGAGGTTCAAGTAGCTTGCCAAGCTTGCTATCTGGTGTTAATTGGCTAGAATTAATTAGTAACGGCGACGATACGGAAGATGATGTGTAGCGGTATCACGTCCAATGGAACGTACATTTTTCTAATACACTCTCTTTAGGTATCTTCGTGGAATCATTAACGAGTTCTAGTCGATATCATCCAGGTTATATACGCGAATATACATGTGCGTTACGTGTAGGTGTATTCATTGAGTCGTTATTAAGACTCTTGTTACATGATCCGCGAGAAAATTGATTATCACTAAATGATAGTATATCTACACACTTTGTAATTTTGTTATAACACCTTCATATATATATATTTATTTTTATTTATTTTTATTTTATTATTTTATATATTTTATTTTATTTATTTTTATTTTTGTTATAACACCTTCATATATATATATATATTTATTTTTATTTATTTTTATTTATTTTTATTTTATTATTTTATTATTTTATATATTTTATTTTATTTATTTTTATTTGTATTTTTATCACCGATTACGCGTTATCCCATTACGTTTACACGAATCACTCGATCGATGACATTAACAAGAACACGATGATTCAGCGATACAAATTATTATTATTATTATCTTTCTTTTTCTATGTTAAAGGAGATCAAGAATTTTCATTACAGTCACTTTTTGATAGCTCTAGACAGAAAACGTAAAGTAATCTATCGAGCAACTGAAGAGCACACGGTGAGTCTACACGATTTATGAAAAGAAACATCGTACTGTTCGTTCTCGTCTGACCAGCCACTTTCCTTATCTCCTTAGTCTCCAATGCGATAAGGATAAAGTTGCTCGTTGCTGACGTTAGAGTTCTCTTTTACTCTCTCTCTCTCTTTTCTTCTCTCTCTCTTTCTCGTTTAAATTCTCTCTTTTATTTCCCTTTCTCCAAAATTGCACATACTTTCTCCTCGTAATCTTTTTTCCTCGTTCTCGTAATATTCATAAATCTAATCTGAAGATAATAATTTTTGGTTTCGAGTGTTTTAGGATAAACAAGGATCTACAGGATCGAATGAACTAACTGCCGAGAATCGTTGAATATGTCGTCTTTTTTAATCCTCCATTGTATTTATAAAACGATATCGTCGTGTACAAACGTATGTACACAGTAACATATGGCCCAACAACGGTTGGGAGAAGAAAGAAGAATAATCGATAGAGTTTCCTGATAACGGCTTACAACGTGACTGAAAATTGTCTCGGCTGATTGTTACCTACGATCGTGTTCTAACTATCGGTTTAAAGGAAGGAAATACGTAACCGCAATGAATACGACGTTAGCACGATAGAACAAACAATGAATTACGCTTAACTATGAGAGACTTTATTAAACTTACATATATGTATTTATGCATATATGTATCTACCAAGGAAGAGATAACTTTCAAACTCGTGGAAATATTTTAGTTTATTCTTTTTAACGTCTTATTTTAATATTCAAATCCTTTTTTTATTAACCTCGAGATAACGTCTATATAATTTCAACGAAAAACAATGTACACGTCAATAGTTTAATCTTATTATCTTAGAAATGAATTTTGTCAATAATTATGAGAGTGGTCTCAATCAAAATTACAAAAAAAATAATAAGTTTATTAGTTATTTAACAGCACATTATTTGAAACTAAATGAATTCAATGTAATTTTCACGATATTGTCAAAAATGAATCGTTAGATAATGTTTGTTTTATTTCAATATTATATAGAATTCATTTAATGTTCAAATGTTCAAAGAAATATATGACTTAGACCACTTTCATCATAATTATGGGCACAATTGTTCTTATTGTAAGGAACAGGCTTATTTCATCGAACAATATAAATTATCGTTTTATTTTTTTAACACGTAATAATGTTTATCAACGACGCAACCTTTTTTTTATAGCATATTTTTTAATATTCCCTTGCATATAGATCTTATTTCTTGCGCAATGATCAATGACAGTAGGTGGATTTATTTTTAAAATTCCGATGGATCTTGTGCACGCACAATAACATCTTCTACGTATAGTGATCGTGTATCAAAGAGAAGACAAAGATTCTCGTCCCGTTTACGTATACAACCGTAAATATTACCGATACTGGGTCAATGAAAATATCGAGATGCTTATGTTAAATTTATTTCTCTCTCTCTCTCTCTGCCCCCCCCTTTTTCTTTGTGGAAATGTCAAGAAGAAGATAAGCAAATATGTGCGACGATTATTCTCATCTTTGTAATTTAACGATGCTTGAGAAATTTGTTCAAACTAACAATAAGTACTCGGTTTTTGAATCTGCTTACAATCGTATCATCCATCATTGTTAAAAAGATTCAAATTGGCACTAATGTGATTTGCTATAAGAAATATTAGAAAATATGAGAGAAACTCGTTATAATATTATATTCGAGCTGAACAAATCCACCATCCACTTCCTTTGCCAACTATAGTGACAATTTGTGTGAAAACTATTTGACTACGTAGAGGATTTATTTACCGAGTTAGCCAGCAACTTCTTAGAGTGTTACGCTTTCTTGAATCTCTTATAGTTTCTTAGCGACAATTTCGCATAATATAATCGTCGAGGAAAGCATGTAGCGCTTTTAGAATTTGCGTTCCATGCGTCGTAAAGAGAAAAATAACATTAATGCATAAAAGAGAGAAAACTTTAATCGATAATAAAGATAACAGGTAAAGATATACCGAGAGATATCCGTTAAACTGGGACATGGTCAATTTTACACATAAGTTTCCTTAATTGATTCTCGTTAAAAAATAAACCTAACATGATTTGTGTATGTGTGTGTGTGTGTGTGATCGAGAAGTTTGTTAACAATTTCTAAAGTAAATAGTCAAACATAACGATCGAGTATCGAATTAGTTTTATTATCAGGTTTATTCTTTTGATATTGGTCTACGCACTTATCTTAATTACGTGATTTATACTATTTTCACATTGAGCCGTGTATTGAAAGTAGATAAAAATAGCACGCGAGGTGGTTGATAATTTCATTAGATTAAAATTAGATAGAATGGAATGCGGTAACAAAAGAAATATTAAGACGTCGACCTACTTCTTTCCAATCGAACACGAAATGCGCTAATCTTATTCGCGTGTATGTGTATGTGTGTGTGTGTTAAAGCGTGTAAGTAACCACATGTAAACGCGTACTTACATATTTCATTAAACGAATTGAACAAATATGTGAAACTTTCGAAGAAAGTTCAAGGCGGATTTTCAGCGAGCATACGCGTTATAAGCGAAATATAACGCGTGCTCTCGTGGAGTTTATATGCAAGCTGCCTTTTCTTGCTAGATTATTATATCCATGCGGAGAGGGCGAGGGCGAGGGCGAGGGCGAGGGAAAGGGAGAGGAAAAGAGTGACGCACCGGAGCGTGGAGAACGCACGACAAAAATACAAACGACGGACCTAGTTTTCGCAATTACAACCGATATGGAGCGAAAGTTACTTCTTGCTATTTCTTTATTTATTTCTTTCTTTCTTTCTTTTACATTCTATTATATTTTCTAAGCAAATATTTATATATATATATATGTATATATATAACTTTCCTATTTTAGGAAAATGTAAAATTATATTTGGCAACGTTATTATTTGCGTGTATTGATTACGATAAAATGTAAATCGGGGCATGGCAAACTTTTACGAGCCAAGAAGACCCACTTTCGAGGACGACGCTCGAAAGTATAATTACTGTAAGAGAATTGATCGATAATAAGCAATTGGAAATAAATTTGATGTATATTATATATATAGAAGACTAACGAGAGTATAGACAATAATTAAATATCACAAATATTTATTCTCGTATATGATTTCATTAATCATCAAATTTAATCATTGATTTTCGATCAATGATTCTCGATCTAAAATCAAATGGGGGGAAACACAACATACGCGAGAGGAGTGTTCCTTCTCGTATTTAAAATATTTTAATTTGAAAATGTTTAGATAGAATCTCGCGATGATCGATTAGTCGAAAATTCGCGCGTGTATCGATGATGCGCATGCCACGAAACTCAGGTTTGTTAGTTTGAACGCGTGCCACTCGCATTCTGTTCTCCGGATACACGCGTGGCATTACGTCTGCGCCAGTTAACGACGACGACGACAACGACGACGACAACAACGACCAAGAAGAGGAAGAGGAAGAGGAAGACGAAGACGAAGACGAAAACTATGACGAGAGGAACGACGATAATAAACGGCGGTATCAACGACGATGGAAAGGCGCGACGACGACGCAAGTCTTTGAACCCCCCCCTCAGACACCCCCCCGACACTTTTGCGTGCACACCTTCTTCTCACTTTGCTTGCCTTGTTAACAGATTGACTGTTATAGTGATCATCCGTGATCATCGTCTTCCTCTTTTGCCTAAATTTTCTTTCGATCATCGATGCTAACTCTAGTTGATTTTATTTGTTTCAATTTGTTAACGTACGATGTCATCGAATAATCAACATTTATGGCTAATGCTAATAAAAACTGTTGTATGCAATTTGTATTCCTAATTGTTTATCTAAATTATTTTGTTTTTTTGTTTATAAAAAATATTATATATCGGGGGTCTTCTATGTTGCAATTCAATTTATAGGAATGTAAATTCAAAATATGCATCGATATAATAATTCTTTTGTTTTCTTTTAATCGTGGGAAATTTATGACAAATAGTATTACGTTAAATATCATCTTTTTTAAATATTTTTATTACTATTCGATGAAATAACTGAAAGGGTTTTTCGATTCGATCAAATATACGTCGACAGACACGATGAATGATTTAATGATAAATGATAATAAAAAGAAAAAGGAAAAGAAAAAATGGCGAATTCGAATTCGAATCGAATCGAGTACGGGGCCAACGCCCTTGAACTCGATCGCCGTGACAATAGAGAACGTTTGCGCATATATTTCTAAAGAAAGTTTCAGCCGTCCGGTTTTGCGCGCGCGTAGGCGTCTCTTTGTTCCGCAAATGTGTGCGCAAGCTCTAATATTATTTTCTCTAGGTAATATACTATAAGTACACATAGAAATACAGGGATAACAAAAAGTTAAAGATGTTGTTTTTAAAAAATCCTATCAAAAGAAAATATACAAATTATACGAAAAATTATGTTTCCATCGAGCACGATGATAACGAAACGTTTAAATTGAAACGAAACACAACAGTATCCCGTTAATTCTGTTCTTCCCTTGTAAGAGGTGTCCGATTTCACTCGTAAATCTGTGCTTTTGCATAACGCGAATTAGATCGTTGTATATTAGGCTATTACGTTGCATAAACGATGAGAAGTCGCCATTGGATGCAATTACATCTTTCTGGTATGAGATACTTCAATGATGTCAGATTCAGCTTTACTATCGTTATATCTCGATACGTAATGAATATTAGTAGAGAAATTGAAAAATTAAGTTCAAATTTGAAAATAAAATATTCAAACTAGGAACTATAAAGAATTTAGTGTTTTGTGACTTACGATTTAATTGAAAAAATGTTGTATTTTGTTTTTAACCGTATGTTTGTTGCTTTGAACCAATACTACTATACTACTATTATAGAATCATTATACTTTTATCTACTATATTTTCTTTTTACTTTTATCTACTTTCTATGCGTTGCTACTATTATAATGATAAGTTTAATAATAATTACATAATTTTAATTTCCGTTTTGTTTCACTTATATATTATATTGTACTACACTGTGTAATTAATGGCCTTTAGAGGGAGCCTAGGCTCTAAGGATCAATAAAATATTATTAAATAAATAAATAAATAAAATAGGTTTAAATATAAAATAATAGCAAAGGGATAGCATAAGGTGTATAGGATTACTAAAAAAATAATTGACATTTTATATTTGACGAACCCTCCTCTTCTCTCCGTCTTGCGGAGAAGTCGAAGAAACAAACGATTTGCGCAAACGTCTTGATCGTTACTCTACCAGGCTAACAGAAGTTGGTAGCACGAAGTATAAGCTCACACACGAGAATACTACTGCGTTAGTAGATTCGCGCGTGCTCTTTCGTGTCTCTCTTTTACACTCGCCGGGCATCCACGTGGCTAACAACTGTTGACACACGCGTGTGCTTGCTTCCCCATGTGCTCGAGAGATTCCTCTCCGATTATCGAAGAAAAAACCTTCTCCTCGTCATTCCTCCTCCTTACACCTGAACTACCTTCCTTTTTTCTCTCGATAATTTGATCGCAAGAATATTACAATATTCGATTCCAAATTACTATTGTTTACCCTATAATCGTCAAAGAATTATAGATTTTTTATTCAATTATTTTCTTAAAATGCTTTCTATATTATCTTTGTCACCAATTTCATTCGATTCGTTAATACATTCAAACTTTCCTACTTCTATTTATAATTTATTATATGAAATTACTATTGTTTACCTATAATCGTCTAAGAATTATAGATTTTTTATTCGATTATTTTCTTAAAATGCTTTCTATATTATCTTTCGCTGCCACCAACTCAATCATTCGATTCGTTAATACATTCAAACTTTCCTACTTCTATTTATAATTTATTATATGAAGTTGCATCGAATAAATAGATCGAAGGTCGTAATCAACGATACCGAGAACCCATCGTTCGTTTTAATCCCAATCTACCAACTCATAAACTCGTTTAGTCACGCGGACGTTCGCAGATGACACGTCCCCCTCTTCAATGACCCATTCATTCATTCATTCATTCGTTCGTTCGTTAGTTCATTCATGATTTTCTCGGTGAGAAATTTACTTTACTACGGAAATATTCTACAAAGTTAAAGATCTTACAAACTTCGCGTATTTCTTTGGTTTTTTTTTTTCTTTTTTGGTCTTTTACTTCTCCTTTTTTTTTTCCTACGAACAACATTGTCTCCTTACGATCTGCATAATCCACCCTAGTCGTTCATTTAAAAACCCCCCCCCCCACCCAGAGAGAAGAAATGAATAGAACTCAAAGCTTTTTAAGAAGGAAACAGTAAATTTGTGCATCCGTAAGGTCCGTTCGCGTGAGAAGACGACAAATTTTGCGAAAAACCTGGGTAAACGTGTAACGGTCGCTTCGCACGCTATTATCCATCCTCGTTTATGCGATAAACCTGTTTTACGAGAACGATTCAAAAAGCGTACAGGTGACCGTGCCATGCGTACTAATTTCTACTCCCTCGAAAGAGAGTACCGAAACCGACCAAATTTCATCCTTTTATCTCCTTTTTTTTGTCGAATCTTAATCTCTAAACAGATTGACGTTTAATCGTAAAATAAAAGTCATCATTTTGTAGGAACAAACGTAATGCATAATCAACTCATTGCTACAAGTTTTCTTGCTTTCAAAGTGTGTATGCATGTGTGAGTGGCAATTAAAGAATGCTCAGTTCGTTGGTTACTTTTAATTGTTCTTAACGAAGCTAAACGTTGTACGTGGTACCAACGTCGTGTCGTGTAATAATGGATAACGGTTTTGTTAAATTAATGGAACACTCTTACAAATTGATTATACGATTATGCGTAATATATATTAATATATATTATATAAAATAATGATTTTCTCTTTGTGGAGTTATATAAAATATATTACTAATTCAAAATTCGATAGATAATAATATGATGAAAAATGAAACACGATATTGTTACTACCCACAACGATACTATATATAATATCTTACACAATTTTATACTTTCATAATTACATAAGTTGCATGTGCATATGCAAATAAAAGTATACTCGTGATAGATCGGTGCTGCATTATAATATTATAATTATGATTGTATGATAGTATTAGTAATAATAATAATAATAATAATAATAATAATAATATAGTAATATATCTAAGATTAAATAAAAAGAGAAAAAGTAGACGATACTAACGGTATAATAGTTGGCTACAACGAGTTGCACGATCTCAATTAACGATTCGAAATCTCCCCCGGCATTTTCTCTCTCTCTCTCTCTCTCTCTTTCTTTTATTCTCTTTTGTTCTCCGTCTGTCTGTATATATCTTTGTTTCTCTTTTAAAAAGGGGAGAAGCAGGAAGATGGATCAAAGAGCAGATCCAGAGCGGCTCTTCTCTCGACCACCCGTCGACCGGTTTCCGTTTGCGTTTCATTGACTCCTTGAACTTGCGAAGGATTCGCTTATTCCTTCGTCAAATCATCAAAACTTCGAGTTACTCAAACGTAAGTAACCCAATCATTGAAAAAAAAAAGGAAAGCTTCATAGAAAGGAAAAAAAGAATTGAAAGCTTTGGATAAGGGGTTATCTGTATTATTTGTTCTTTAGTTTGTTGTTGTTGTTGTTGTTATTATTTTCTTTATCATAATCAATGAAGTAATTTAATCCGAAGAGAACCGGTCCCCTGTTAATCGAACACTCCCCGACTTGGATGATATCGAATAATGATTTTGCTCGTTTTAACGCGAAATAAAATCATTTTTACGATATAAAAAGAAAATAATGTAATATCGAATTATTCGTGGTTTTTTTATTAACTCACCTTCAATTCGGCATTTCGTCCTGCATCGTGCGAGTGTCGACGATGGAAAGCCGTCACGCTCGAAATTATCGTCGATACGATCATGCGGATTATTTCTTATTCCTTCGATCCTTTTATTATCGATCTTATTGATCACAGATCTCAACGATCGGAGACATTTTCTAACACGTTTGTCAACAACTTAGAAAAGATTGTTGCGATATTCGAACACGTGTTTTTTATATATGACGCGAGTGCACATTTAATTCATCTAATTTAATCGATGAGATACTTTCAGATTAAAAAAGATCGATACTATTAATAGGATCTAGCAACACAAATCACAATAACACGATTATAATACGATGATTGCCAAATATATTTTTCTTTTCTCTTTTATAATAATTTTCTTTTAACGAATTACACCGATTGACAAAAATCACTGATTTACCTCTCGTCAAATTTGCGCTCGTATAATTGATTTGTTCGATTAAAGATAATCCAAAGATAATAGACAAATTTAAAGAGCAATGAGTATTCTAAGAAGAAACTTTAAAAGAGGAATTACGAAACGCAGCTGGCAAAACGTCGAACGACACTGATAGCTCGTGCCTCTCGCGAAAGCTCCCTGCCTTCTCTCAGTCAGTCTTTTCTCCCTCCTCTTTCCTACACCGATCCTTCCTTCCTTCCTTCCTCCCTCTTACACTACCCCTTCTCTTTTTCCTTCATACACCAACCCTTTTCTTTCCCTCGGAATAAATACTCGTCGAGCCGTTCTCATTGGTTCCTAATTTCCCGCTAATTTCGAAAATATTCAAATTTGAATATAATCCAAAATAAAAATATAATAATAATGCAAAAAAAAATATTGATTCCTTGATGGAGGTACAGCAAACTCGAGTTGTCGTCTACGATTCGACATTGAACTGAAAAGAGTTTAATGACCGTTCATTCAATGGAAACGACGACATTTAAAAAATAAAATCATGAAAAGAAAGACGATGAGAGCAAGTTAAAATTAAATTGAAAAGGGCTTTGATGTAAATGTTAGAAAAAGAAAGACTCGTAAAAGATCTATCAGGCACGTGCGCAAGGTACCAGGCACGGTGTGAGTCAGAGAAAGAAATAAAAATAAAGATAAGTCGTTCGTATTTCGTGTGTAACGACTTCGCGTATACGTAAACGGCTTCCTCCTTTTGTTCCCCCATGGCGTAAAAGCACCCGTATAACGTGCCATGCAAGAGAAATATAACCCGAACACAGACAGAAGCTTAATCACAACGTCGAGACATTAGCCTCGAAGGAAGAAGAAGAAGAAAAATAATAAAAATGCATAGAGTAAGTAAACTCGCGACTATTTTCTTTCTAGTTACGCAGCTGGATCGGGGTTTTCAGTATGTGTGTGCGCGCCTTTATGGTGAATAATACAATGAAAGTCACGTATCTCGTATGGTGAACGCAGAGGTGACGAGAGCACGTGCGCCTCTTTACAAAGGGATCGCAAAATGAGTAAGGTAAGGTAAGGTAAGGTACGCTTGTTGTGCGTGATTTCGTAAGACCGTTAATGCATCATTTGATCCCCCCCCCATCACCCCATTCCACCCCTTTATTCAGGATAATGGGCTTAGAGGTTTCTTCTATACAATTTGTTGTCTTCGTCTATTAACCCTTTGTACTGGAGGCCTCTTTCACTGCGGACGAATCAGCAACTCGAGACGATTTTCCGGATATTTTGCTGAATTTCTTCCAGGTATCTTCAAATGATTTCAAAGAAGGACATTCGTTAAACATTAAGCTTTGTATCGTTGTTTTGTGTGCTATTTTATGGAAGCAATTTTCATGATGCAAGAGTATCACGGTAATATGTGGAAAGACGGCCCAGTCTTTCGTCAGATTTGATTCGTTCGTAGCAAATTTCGCAATCCTTCTCAACTCGGTTTATCGGAATTATCGTGTTAAACCGAGCGGTGACCAAGAAGAGAATAACCTTTAGAGTGCAAAGGATTAAACATAAGGCATATTTGTATTATAAAAATTCATGACGTTTTTTTAAGATTAACTGCTATTATTTCTTTCGTATATGAATGTATTATATAAAGTATCCTCTTATCGAGAATAACTATTGCGAAAATGCGACGATCGTGACAGGATGAAATATGTACGTTGAAGAAGTGCGGGTGCTTGGAATGCTGACGGTGAAATGTACAGAATAAGAGAATACTCAGAGACCGTAAACTAGAAATCGCACGCGACGAATACACAACTGTGAGTTGGTATAGGCTACACAACAACCCAACTGGCTATCTATCTACCTACCTACCTACCTACCTACCTACCTATCTACCTACCTAACCATCCAACTACCTAACTCAACTTTTAAGATTGAAACTTGTGGAGCACCGATTTATCACGAAAGGATTCAGAGAATGCGAGAGGTTAAATTATGCTTACGCGATCATTCTTGTCCCTTCCCCCATAGAAATAAATACGTGCTGCTAAACCCATGCTTGGCAACGCATTATACGCGATAATAACATTTCCGGTCGTAGTAGTTGTAGAGAAGCACACAGGGTTCTCGTTAAACAAAGAGTCGAATAAACGAGGGTAGAAAAAGATGAGAGAACACTTGATTATTATTCCACCGGCACGCGCTAAGAGAACAATAACAACAAAATTAAGAAAGAAATCTAAGTGATTGTGTGAAAAAAACAAAGACGTGGACAATCGTTTCTATCTGATCCCCCCCCCACACCGCACCTGGTCAGTTAACCAAGCTTAAGGATTGTTATCTCGATAATCGGTTGCAATCTTCCTGTTTGATATAAATCAAGATTTGATTTTCTTATCTATTAGTGTTAACGAGTTAAAACGCAATTTAACCATCTATGTAATGTTTCATTAATTGTAAGTATTAAACGAATGATGTAATTAGGGGACGGAGTGTTGCTTGCTTATCCAAAATGATAATCAACATCATATCATATAAACGCACGATTTTCTTCACGAATTTTGCGAACCGTTGCACGCACGTTACTTCGATAAGTTACCTTTCCAACGTTCTTTCGTTATCTACGAACGGAGGGGAAGTCATTTCTTTTTTTTTTTTGTTATACCTTTCACAATGTGTGGAAAGCGATACGTAGTTTCACGTAATTTCATTTCAACAAATGTGTATTAAATGTCTCGCGAGAAAATGCATATGATTAAAATCGTTTTCTCTAAATCTTGATATATATTACAATATTTCTATATAACAATTACATTGCATATATATGTGTATGTGTTTGCATTCGTTTTATCACAGTTGATGGGAACAATTATAAGAGATAAGATTCAAAATCATGCGTGAGGTGATATTAAATGAAAATAAAACGCGTTTCATATATATTTTTACGTGAATTTATCGATTTATATATGAAATAGAATTATTAAACATAAAAAAGGAAAGTAAAAGATGTCCAAGTACAAAAAAAAATTATATATAATGTATTATTATTTAAATAATATAAAAAAAATGAAAATCTTTACCTTGGCATTGGTAAAACCGATGGATTCGTAATCCGAATCCACGTAGAAGATGGAATTCGTTTCTCGACGAGGCCACATGTCTCTCGCATAAAATTATTCCCATCGTGCGTTTTGCATCACTAAACTTCCGACTCATTGTCTATCTTTTTAACGCATTATTTACTTATTGTTCACAGTATTGATCCAAGACTCGATTATTAACGACTAGCGATTTCAAATATAAATGATATGAAAAATAAATAGTCGATCCGCAATAACGTAAACGCGATTCTTCGAACAATATTTATCAGATAAGATCGAAATAGATCAACGATTAATGATTTTATTTCATCGATCGTAACAATTAATAATATGAACCTTTAGGTTTTCACAATTTCTTGTTATTTTTGTTGTTTTTTTTTAATGCGTTTGCGAAAAGATTCGCGTACTTGAATAATTGTTAATTATTTCAGTAAAATTTCATAATCTTTATTATAAAATGATTGAGAAAAATACATAGAAGCAACTACTTATAAGTTCTTTCCATGTCCGTAGTCCTACGAAAACTGGAAAGCGAAACGTTGCTCCCACAAACTTCTCCCATTTGTGCACGCAACGTATCCTCCCTACTCTGTCAATGAATATACCCTCTTCCCTTCCCCCTTTTTGTCTCACTCTTTTTATTCTATGTATGTATAGATATATGTGTATGGTGGTGTCACCCTCTTCTTGGCAATCAATTATTAAGTAATTCATTAAATTCGTATTTCATCGAAAATTGTTAGAAAATACGAGTTTGTGCTTATGTTTGTTTGCCAATCGAGATCACATTATTCGTTTTCTTTTCTTTTCTTATATTTCTTTTCTTTTTTTTGTATAATAAAATATAATAAAAAATATAAATATTAATAAATAAAATATTTAATAAAAATAAATATATATATATATATATATATATATATATATATATATATATATATATATATATATATAAATTAATAATAATAAAATATTAAAGAACATTTCTCAAACAATTTCGACGATCAACTTTAATCGATAAGAAAATTTGTAATTGTATCTTTCGTCAAGTTCATATTTTAGATGCGTGATATCAAAGGATAGATTAAAGTATGGAAAATATTATCGCGTGAAGAATTGAAGACGTGAATTATGCTTTCGTGGACTAAAAGATTCGTGTGAACATGCTATCGCAAGGATTGCCTACGGTGTCAACACCTCCACGACTCACAATCAGTCGTGACAGAATCAAACCGGTTTGATTCTTCATTCGTGGCAATAGCAACCGTGAAACAGGATGTCTAAGCAGATAATCATACTATTTAATTTATTTTTACCGTCGTCACAATTAAAAATTGAACATTCTCAATGTAAAAAAAAAAGAGAAAAAAAAATAAAATAAAAAAGAACATGACAACGCATGATTCACGTCCTTAACAATAAAAAAATGCGCGTGAACGTACTATGATTCTCGTGAAAACTTGACCAAACAAATCTTCGCACCCTTTTTATATAGAAATGTAATAACAAAATGTAGTTATGACGACGCCGTTACAAAATTGATGGTGCATCGATAAATGTCGGATAATATGTGAAAAGAAAAAAAGACAAAAAATACAACATTAAATTCCAGTTAAATTAAATTAGAATTAATTTTTGATTGAAACATTTAAAAAAAAAAAATAATAATAATCTACGAATATGACCGTTGGCGTAGAATTGTTAAATACACCAGAACCACATTTAATACCAGGGTAAGGAGTCGTTAACCTCGAAAGAAAAAGAAAAAGAAAAAGACAAATATTTTCCACAAAAATAAGATATATTAGCGAAGAAAAAAGTTGAATGATTTATATTATTTCTTAGATATACCGGTTTTTCTCCTCAATATCGTTATCGATGCGGAGAAACTTATGGAAGTCTCACCCATAAACTTCTTCTCGATCCTTGCGTGAATCATTCGGAAACACTTGTTTTATCGAATCGTGCCACCGACGATTATCAAGTAAAGTTATCTCGGTATTTTTATTCAATGTAATGTGTCATTTCCCTTTTGTTAATATTATACTATTATATTTGTATTAATAAGAGTAACACTAAATTCAAAAATAAATACGCGTATATAGGTGAGCAGACCTCCTAAAAATGACATAGACATCGTCAATTCGCGATTCAAAAGAACAGATCCCGTTTATGCTCATCCAACTATTCCAGGCTACGAAGGTAATTTGCGTGTTTCGATGATCGAACAATAAAAATCAATTATTTCGATCCTTGCAACAGGTTTTGTACCAAATTTCAATGCAAATTGCGGACAAAGATACACGGTACTCGCTACCGAAGGATTAGCCGAATTTGAGAGGCAACAAATTAAAAATAAAGAGGCACTTAATCAACTCGAAACAGTAATTGCTCTACAAAGTGGAAGAAGTGAACCGCGAAATTTGAAAGATCGTTTGGTAATTCGTCAAACTTTCATTGATATATATATATATATGAATCCAAATTTTTATTTGCAACAATAATTGATTATTTAGCTAATCGAAAGTCAATTCAAATTACCTATGATCACCGTTCGTCCCGATTGCGTCGGAGTTATGAGAAACTTGCCGGTCGATGAACAATACGAAGTTCCACGAGATCATGCTCCTTCCCCTTACTTTATGGATAATGTGAATCCTAAAAAATATTTTATTAGCGGCAAGTATTGTTATATATATATAATAAAAAAAAAAGAATAAGAAAAAACAAAATTGAAATTTTTCTTCCAATTTGAATTCGAACAAAAATTAGCGTAATTCGGCTGTTTCGATCTGCGATATTTACCGTTTCTATGGTTCATAATAATTAGTTTAGACAAATTCTATCTTAAAATCAAATTTATAATTATTACTATATTTACATTCGTATATTGTAATTGCGAAATGACTCTTACGAGTAGCGAGAGTCGAATACGCTATGATTTCATTAGACAAACCGTAAGAAGTGCGTAGAAAAAATTGCAATTACAATTTTTTGGCAAAACGAGTGATATTAATTTTTTGTCAATGAAGGATATACTGGACATATTCCATATGGATATGCACACTTTGGAGCAACCAATGTACCTGCAACCAATAGTGCACTTTGTGATTTTACTTCAAATTATCGACATCGGCAAAGCACCGAATGGGCACCTGTAACAATTTCAAAACCTGATCCCCCTCTTCTTATTCAATCGACTGAAATTTATCATAAACACGTTGGTTTGTTACCTAATTATCTTGGTCATGTTCCCGGGAATACATTTAGGTAATTTTAATCTTTATTTTTCTTTCTCTCATTCATTATAATTTCTTTAATAAATATATGTTCTCTTAGATTTGGTAAAACATTTGGTGCTGATACCAAAGATGCAAAGAGATGGCTCCGCGGCGATTTTTCCACATAAATTTTTAATAACATAGCTAATCGACAAGCAAGGGTAACAAATAACATGTACAATTTGTGCATATAATCAAATATTTAACAAAAATTATTCATTTCACAGTATTTCTAAAAAATGTATAAAACGAGAGATTTGTTATCATGATTTTGATTTCCATTCCATCAAAATTTTGGCTGCATTTTCCAAGTTTTCGTCTTTCTGTAAACAAATTCCATTCCACCATTATGTTTTAAATAATGCATTATTATATATGCAATTATAATTAATTAAATACCTTTATAAAGCAATATCGTACAAAGTTCTCGGCTAAGTGTTTGTGTTCGGATGAATAGAAAGCGGATACAGGAATACCTTGAAGACCAACATTCTTAGTCATCCACTTAGTAAATCTATAATCTCTATTATCATCCGTTTCCTCTTCCAATTTAGTCTTTTTCTCTAAAGCTGTCCAATCAGCTATCATAAAGTAACCACCTTCCGGGATAGTAGGCAACATGCCTACATCGCTAAGAAATTTAGCCATATAATCTCGTTTTGGTAATAATTCTTTTGGTAAACTGAAGAAGTAACAGTTGGATTGATCAAATCTTTCCATCTCTTCTTCAAATCCAAGTGCCACGGCTTCCTACTCGTTAAATATTGTTTATACGTTTAATAATTATATCCATGTATATAAATAAAATTTATAATTAATTATATAATATATTACTTGAAGTGGAGTTGAGCAAGTATAAACGACATTTTGGTGTACAATTTGTAAGTTGTACAATAAATTTGCCGGTCCATATGCCCAGCCTATTTTCCAACCGGTGACGCTAAATGATTTGCCTGCAGATCCAATGGTAATAGTGCGCTCATACATACCGGGTAATGATGCTAAAAAAATGATAAAATGCTTATTAAAATCTTGTTACTATAGCAATTTTATTATGTCAATCAAATTATCACCTATTCTAACATGTTCACTGGATCCATAAACAATCCACTCGTAAACTTCATCCGACACAACAAGGGTATTCCACTTTTTAGCAAGATCTGCTATAAATTGTAATTCATCCAATGTATATACTTTCCCAATAGGATTGTTTGGTGTATTGATTACAATTCCTTTTGTCTTTTCATTAAAAAGCTTTTCCAATTCTTTCTTATCGAATGTCCAATCGGCAGAACTAAGTGGACCATTAGTATTTTTCTGTATGGTACAAGTTAAAAAATAACATTCATTAATATAATCAATACAAAAAGAACAATGATAGTTTCTTTATCTATTTATAAAACTGCACCTTAAATTTTATTTTATTACGATTTCACTTACCGGTTTTAAGGGTATGAATCTAGGAATACCGCCAACAATACGAACCATTGGAACATAACAATCATAAAATGGTTCGATTATAATCCACTCGTCACCTGGATTTGTATGACCTTGTAATGCGGTATATAATGCTTCATAAGCTCCAACAGTAACAAGAACTTCATTATTTGGATCCAGCTTACGCTTTAAGAGTTTAGAATATAACTTTGCAATTGCGTTGATTAATCTTGGATGTCCCTGTTAAAATTCAATTGATATTTAAGTATTCGACTTGTATCATATCTATAAAATACTTACAAAACCTCGCGTGTATTGTTGAAGAAGAGGATTTGGGCTGTTTGCGGTAGAAGCTAAAGCTTTTGTAATACTTTCAGGGGCATGAAAGTCTGGAAAACCTTGACCCAAATTTAATGGCTTATACTTTAAAGCAAGTTGAATATATTCAACCCTAAGAAATAAAGTTGTTTTAAATATATATTAAATTGAAATAATTTCAATAATTTATAAAATGTTTGTTAATTACCAGACAGATTTGTCATTGCCCTCAAAACGACTTGGTAAGTCAAATTTCGACATCACAGCAGAATAACTTTGAATAATTCTGAACGTATTAGTATAAGTTGATGATTTGGTTATTATTCTGCATATGCTTTTTCTAGCTAACATCTATAAAAAGATTTTATATTCCAGATAAAAAGTTCTAGACATACATGATATAAAAAACCTACATTACACTTTTTTATTTCTATTTCTTATTTCTTATATTTACATTACCATAATGTGATATTTAAATAAAGTATATATGAAATCTAAATATTATAGTTAATTGGAATTAATAATACACAATTATTTACAAGGAAAATATATGTATATATACATGTAAACTGAGATATCAAAAACTATACTTGAACTTAAATAGTTCCATGAACGAATAATAAACGGACATCGAACGGAATACATTAATGTAAATTGCAAACAAAAATTTAACAAATTAAAAATTCCAATAAAACTTACATAATTGTACGTATGACACCAGTCGTATTTATTCTGGCGGGAAAATTAAGATTATATTCTCACTAACATAACATATGTATCGTACGCGATTCACTTTAAATACTCATCTAAACAGTTCTAAACAATAGATTAAAACTGTAGTTTAATTTTTTAAATCTACTACGAAACTATGGTTTTTAAATGAATATAAATGCTTCTTATCAGTGGAATTATCAAGATGTCTACTTAAAAAGCTACGTTACTAAAGTGGATACATGTAATGCAGAACAACTAGATTAATTATGACTTACAAATATAGTCGCGCAACAAGTTGCTGAAAATAAAATTTTAAAAAAATATTCTAATATACCGCGTGATACCCTTTCTCTCCTACGATTGGTTGAGAAATTAAAGAAAAGACATTTCCCTGTATGAGAAATAAGTTCGTTCTTTGTTATCTTATTAAATTTTATAAAACCGTATTTTAATTGTCATTCGCAAAATTCAAATTTTTTGCGACGTTATTTTTATGGTTCTTATATTAATAAAATATAATTAACACCGATTTTATATTTTCTTATAATTGTATAGTGTATTTCATGTGTATATTATGTGTACTATGCCGATAAAACGATAGTATTGAGAAATATCGAATCGAAACAAAAATCGAACTATCGAAGCAAATTCGATAGTGTACAATCTCGACAGTAGTAAGTAGCAGGTGTGTAAATTTTGCTATTAGTTAACCTTACTTTTAGCAGCATGCAAATGTAGACCACATAAATATTTGTACTTTGTAATTTTGAATTCTTTAATAATGGGTCAGAAAAGAAAAAATCGCGAGGAAAAGGATGATTTTGAATATGACCCTGCTCCTAAGCATCTTCATGTAGCACATATTAAAAATCAAGAAAAGCGTCTTATTATTATTTTAGAAAATGCACAATTAGAATCGGTTAAGGTAAGATTACTTCAATATTCATTTTATTAGTTTTTTAATATTCTTCGTTAAGATTTATTAATATTAACAAACACTTTCTACTATAATTTTAATAATTACACATATTTTATACTATATTTTTAACCAAATGTTTTCATTTGAATGCAGGTCGGTAATAGTTTTGAATTACTGAATTGCGATGACCATTTAAACATATTAAAAAAGAATAATCGAGAACCTGGTTCGTGTAGACCGGATATAACGCATCAGTGTTTACTAATGTTGATGGATAGTCCTTTAAATAGAGCAGGCCTTCTACAAGTTTATATACATACTGAAAAAAATGTATTGATCGAAGTCAATCCACAAACAAGGATACCAAGAACGTTCAAACGATTTGCTGGTCTTATGGGTATAAACCTATCTTTCATACAAAATTGAATGTTTTTTTATTTATATAGGATTAGGTATTAAAAAGTATATGTATCGTCTTTGTTACAGTACAATTATTACACAAATACAGTGTCAGAGCATCGGATGGACCGATGAAGTTATTAAAAGTTATTAAAAATCCATGTACAAATCATCTCCCAGTTGGTTGTAGAAAACTCCTTATGTCATTTAGTTCGAACAAAATAAAAAATCCAAGAGAATTAGTGCCAACCGAAGAACCAATCGCTATAGTTGTAGGAGCAATGGCGCATGGACAAGTAAATATTATATTACTCTTAAAGACATCAATCATGAATCCTTTTATTTATTTATTATTATAACAAAAATGATCTTTGCGTATTTATTAGGTAGAAACAGATTATACGGAAGAAACTATATCTATCAGCAGCTACCCTCTTTCGGGTGCTCTAACATGCAGTAAATTGTGCACCGCTTTTGAAGAAGTTTGGAATATAGTTTAAGAAATAATTTAATTATATAATAAAATATAAATAAATATAAATAATAGAATATTATTCACGTAGTGTTAAGTACGTGCAAGTAAGTGCAATGTACATATATGTACATTGTTTAAATGTAATATTTTATATATTCCTTCCTGCTAAGAAAAGTTTGAATTTTTTTTAAGGAAATTTTGAAAAAATAAATTAAAATGTTTTTTAATACAAAGTTCAATGAACTTAATAAATAACGAATGCAATAATATTTTTATAAGATTAGAAATTACTGATAAGTGTGAAAGAGAAAGTTGAGGAAAGATGACTCATCAATATCTTACTATTCGTCTGATTGGTCCACAATAGAGGACGCTTCTGACGAAAACCAATCGCTAACCGGAACAAGAAGATGCAATATTCGGCCGGAAATACAAGAGGCAATGCATCAATAATACTACGTTAACAATAGACGACTTTTGACTCTCGTATTACTTCTGACGTCACTCAAACGAAAAATGGTCGTCGTCAGATATGCGAATGACATATTTAAAACGGAACGGTTTATTAAATGATTTTCCAAATATAAGAGTATATTCAAGATTATATTTAAACATATCCGTGATTTTTATGATAATTTGATCGGTGAAAGACATGGATGTGTCCAGTTGAAAAGTGATTTTCTGTCCTTTATGGAGACGCACGCCATCTTTAATAGTAGTGTTATAAGTCGTTCGTGTAAAAGTTGGCTGGTTGAATTAATTACGAATGTAAATCGAAAAGAAAAGATTAATTGTCATTTTAAATCGTGATTATTTAGTTAAAAGACATATTGTTTAGAAATTGTAAAGGAAACGTTTGGATCGCGTAGTTGACTTCCGTAGTACCGTGTCATGCGTTCACGATATCTGATCGACGTGTAGCGAATACGTAGTAGATTTTGGTGCGGGTCGTCACCCTAGTGATGTTAATATCTTTTTCGAGTAAAAATTTGTCTCTAAACGATAACATCGATAAAAAGTTTTGCGTTTCGTGTGGCAGGGTGATTGAGGAAGCAAAGGTCGATCCATCATTAATTAGTACAACCGCCATCTTGACATATAGGTAACGGAACTATCGGAATGACTATAGGACGCAGCACGTCATAATGGAATAATACTACCTCGAACCCGCGTAAAGTTTACCACGTGCATCCTATGCTATCCATATATTAAATCTTAGTGGCGTTCACGTTGTAACGTGTTCATTGATACCGTTCGTCTTATGCTTTTGGCAAAAGCCGTTATAGATTTTGTCCTCGGCTACATAAATGCATTGTGTTTAATCAAAGAATTGCGGAATCGGACCGACATTTGCGCGCCGATTAATAAGGCGGGCTAACATTTTTCATACGATACCAACTAATTATCAGAAACAGTCTATTTATTTACATATTTTATTGAACGACATAAGATCTTTTTTCAACGATCCAAACGCGGATTCCTTTCTTTTTGGAATGTACGAAAAGGCATTATGGGTGAATATGGAACGACGGAAATTGACCGTTGATTTTTGGATTGGTTAATAAAGCGCATTCTTATGTTATAGAGCGAATATGTATGATTATTATATACGTGTTAACACGCCGTACACCACCGCCCGTCATATTTTAATATTATAAACAGGTACTAAGGAAGACTTATGCTTGTTTCTTCCCAATCTTTCTCTCTTTCTCTTTCTCTTTCTCTCTCTCTCTCATTCTACCTGAGCCCCTTCCGTTTCTTATCTTCTAACATTGTAGGATAGCTGCTATTCGATAGTTTACGATAGCTAGCTCATATGATAAGGTACCGTACGAGTAAACAAGTAAATATTTTCATATACACGTTTGCATTCCATTCGGATTATTCATTACTTGTTTACGAAGTAAGGGGGAAGGGAGCAACTTTCACCACGTGGGTCATAAAGAAACGGAATCTTAGCGAACGTTCAACGAATGCTCGAAAACAAATTTACTATTTTATATTTTTTCTAGAAGAAAAAATCTAAATAAATATTGTTTTCTTATTACAAGAATATAATTCTCTTCATATTAACAAAAAAAGGATAATTGTTTTGTATACATTGAGATGAGTCAGAATTGGCGCGTTAAACTTCGTATAACTTCGTGAACGTTCGAGCAATTTTCCGTAGAACGAAGCGCGGGAAGGGGAGGGGGGACAGGTATTACGGAAGGAACTACGGAACAGAACCATCCGGTACGTCGCGTAAGAATGTGTAGCCATTGTTGGTGCTACGATCGTTAAGTTTCTAGATACAAGATCTTGATGGAGAAAAGGCTTTAGGCAGTGCAAGTTGATAGAAAAATGTAAATGTAATTCTACACGATCCATTGAAAGGGTATTTACGTGAGAGACGATCGTCCATATTAAATTGTGAATCTTTGGACTGTTGTATACATAAACTCATCGTGGTCGTCGTAGGAAGTAGTAGTATCAGAGACGAAAAAGACGTCGGCGGTGGCGGCGTTAGCGGCATCGGTGCTAGTGATCGCAGCGCCAATAACGGCAATAGCGGTATTATCAGTACTAAAAGTATAGTAAGTATAAAAGTCGGGAAGAGAGAAGTGCAGTAGTAATGCAGACTGCGTTATCCGATGCACGCGTTCGCGATCGTGCTGCGAGTTCACGTTTGTGCAAGTGAGAGTGGGTGAGTGCTTAATTGGCGTGGTGTACTCGTTGCATCGGCTACGAGGAAAATAGTAGCGATAGTGGCAATCGCTAAGATAAAGGCGGATTAATACGAGGAGGACGAGGACCGCGGTGGCGGTGGTAGTGGGCCGCCGCGGCAGCCATAACAGCAGCAAGGCGAGCAAACTAGTGAACGCAAGGAGAAAGCGTGCGTCCGAACTCAAATAGTTCTAGTGTTTTTCCGTGATTCGCTATCCAAAGGAAAGTGGGCCCATTAACGATCAGGTAATATGAATTGACTAAGAATATTGTTTATAACTTGATATAAAATGTAATGCATGCCATGATGCGCCGTAATGCGATGCGTAAGTTGCGCTCGGTAACGGTAGCGGGCCCTTGGGAACTTTCTTTCCCGATTGGCCGCACCGCCATGTTGAATGAAACCTACGCTAAAGTAAGTGTTAGCAAAGACGATTACAAATATCCACGCACTTAGAAATCGTGCTTTATTTTACCCAGAGTGTCTTGCTTTTAATTCTTCTATGGCGTCCCGCTGGCGTTTGTTGTGTATTCGTTAGTGCATTGGCTGGGCGCGGGTTTCTCCTACCATTGCTTTGCCCCTCCACGCTCTTACTCGTCGCGTTTCCCCCTCCACCATTCGTTGTTTCTCTCTCACTTTCTCGCTTTTTTCTTCGTGCTTCCTACTTTCCATCTTCAGTGCTTATTTCGCTCGCGTCTCCTTCGTCTTCTTTCGTGTCTTTTGATTCTTCGCCCCCCTTTCTCTTCTTCTTCTTTCTCTTTCTCCTCCTCCTCCCTCATCATCGTATTCCATTCCTCTTTTTCTTCTACTTCCACCTACTTTTCCATCTTCTTTACATCATTTCTTACCTTTCTTCTTCAGCTTTCCTACTTTTAAGGGCATTTTCATGAATCGTGAACACCTGTTTTCATTTCCCCTCTCTCTTCCATAAAGCCCGATTTAACCGAATTTTCATTTGTAATAACGCGACGCGCCCTCGCTTTGTGGATCGTTGACGAATTATTTTCTTTTTCGTTTGGATCGACTCAGCTGTTCTCATTGCACTGACTTGCTTGCTTGCTGTTGTAAATCTTGGTATGATCTTTTTTATTGTCTTTTTAATTTTAAACAATCTTTTTTAGTTTTTTTCCATAGTTACATTCTTTTAGAACAATAAGATTGGTTTTCTGTTGGACAATGAGAATCATCTTGTATCTTTTACTGATGCTATTATCATAGAATTTTGTATCTTAACCTTAAATACTCGATAAGGCTTAGATCGCAAAATAAAGTTTTGTTTTGTTTTAGCACTTTATTATAAATTATTATGATTTACTATTTATTAAAATGAATTCATTTTGAATTTGATTTTTGTTCTTTCGAGATATGCTAAAGAATTATCTAATTTTATTCGTTTAATACATTTAAAGCAATATTAGTATCTCTTATAAAATCTAAATTGATATTTTTTGCAAAAGGAACCAGGAAGAATTAAATAAGGGATATTTTAACGTGCTTTACTTACTTCAAATATCGATCAAAATAAAGATTATATTATTGCAATAATAATACAAAGTTAAAAAAAAGAAATAGAGTTTTTATAATCTTGCATGCATTAGGAAACCTTAGTATGCACAATATAGTATTGTGTTTGTTTACACGTGTAAATGTTTAACTTGGTTTGAACAAAATAAATGAATTTTTAGGGTTTTATACACTATCGGGTATTATTATTATGTTATTCAGATGTTGCTAATCTCGCGAGTATTGACTGGAGGTACGGAGTTGAACAGCAGTATGCAGGGCTGACATTCAAAGTACTACCATTTGGTAGGCTTTAGTAGTGTTATGCCTCCTCAGCATCACTCTCCGTGGTTGCAGTGCGATTCTCCCAACAAGCAATTAATGAGCAACCTTGTTCAATTCAAAATATTTATTTGCCATCTCAATTGTTGATGAAGCCTCATAGCATCGAACATCAGCGTAAGGCAGTTACCTGCTGCATAGCATTTATGTACCATATATGTCCGAAAGGTTGGTATAGCTCATTAACGTGGATTTGCTGCATTCTATGATACAAGAAAATTACAAATTAATGTGGCATTATATCATTTTGTTTTGTTAGGAATTTCAATTTTTTTTTTCAGTAGCATCGCAAGTGACATATCTACAGACTACATTTGTCATTAAAATCTTGTATAAATTTGATTTATTCAGCTCTACTATTATTATGTCGATTTGGTTACATTCAAGTATTTTTTAACAATAGCGCACTAACAAAAGCGCATAAATATTACAAGTCGCATATATATTACAAAATAGTCTTTTATAGTTAACCGTAATTTTTACACATATAGGAAAATGAATACTTAAAATAAAACTTTTTCTTTTTCTTTTTTCAGAAACGAAGTCAAGATGCAGCAGGTGGATACTATTTCACAAAATAATTCGGTGAGTAACTTGTTATAAATGTATTTAATGTAGCGTGTAGCACAGCTTGCTTATTAATCTACTAACACTAGATTTGGAAATAATATAGAAATTTGTTCATCATCTATACACATTTCCTATTTATTATTCTTCGTAGTTAAACTTGTTTATACTTTAAGATTATCAATAAATATATGATTAATAAAGTTTCCTCCAATGTAAAATATCCTACTAAATATAAAGTAATAGTCTTGGTAATAAATAACTATAACTGCACACACATATATGTTAAATTATAGGCTTTGTAAATAGCAAAAAGCATTGCTTTTTAATGAAATTATATAACACGTTAAAAAATGTTAAGGGCATTAACATTTGTTTATATAAATAACAAATTTGTCTAAACTATGCGTCATGAATATTGCTATTTTCATATATAATTTACAAATTCATAATGTGTTAAGTTTATATACCATTTGACTGAAAAGTACATATATGAATTACAGTTAGATGTGGAGGAGCGAGAAAGGCTGTGTAATATACCGAAGGTGAGGTTCCATGTTGATTCCATATTTTATGAAATAAGATATATAATAGACATCTTAATCAACAATTTGCACTTTACTAAAAGAAACAATTTATAATTTCGCTTCAATATGTTAATCTAATCGTATGCAGTCGTAAGCTTCTAAACAGCAAAAAAAGCAAATTAACAAACGTAGATTCTAAAACTAGAAGAAATATTCTAAATCTGTTTCCTGTCTTTGCTCTAAAATTAATTATTTCTTTATCTTTGTATCATTAAATCTAACAAAAACCATCACTTTGAATCAATTTATGTTATTAAAATTTGGAAATTGGTGTTAATCAATATTAATCTCGATATGTAATTGTTCATATCCTACATATAAACTTTGATTTAAAACTGTTCCCATGTAACTTGCATGATGTACATGCTAGAAAAATTTTGTCCAATTTCCATATTGTCTTTAGAGATTGTCAAAGCATAGAAAGTACAAATATTAATATTGGGACATGGACCTTTATTAAAAATTGCTTGTACGCAGCTATGGAACTTAAATATTTAGCAGCCTAATTCGCTCGTTGCATGAAGGACTATCTTTTGCATGCCATTTTGTATTTACTAACACTTATTAATCTTTTCATGATCTTTTTTATTTAAATTCTATTAAAACAATCTACGAAATATATTATTTTTCATTTAAATAAGTTTATGCAATATGCCATTTCTATTTTGAATTTGACAAAATAGGGAATTTGGTAGAAAAATGATTAAAATTAGTTTTTTCTATAGTTTGCTTTATCGCATATCTAAAATGTTTTCTGTTCAAGTTTTGTTTAAAGAACTGTTAATACTAACACAAGACAAATCTTTCAGTAATTAAAGAAATAGTTTATTGTTATACTTTAGTGTAAATTTTATTTCTATATTGAAATGAAATAAAATCTTTATATTGCTTTGCAGAATGCAAATTTTCTATTGCTACAGTAGTTAATTTTATTAGTTTGAAAATGTAGATGTAGCTCTAACAAATACACGTTACATAACTTGAATCATCTTTAACAAATTTCAAATAAAAAATATAGACGAGTGTGCCTGGTAAGGCATCGGCCACACCAGCTACGCCGGGGAAAGAACCACCTCCTCGCGAAGAGCCAACGGTGGAACCTGTAAACGGTGTTGTGCAACCACCGGTTGTTCCACCTCCTAATCGTCCAGGGCGAGTTACAAATCAATTACAATTTTTGCAAAAGGGTGTACTAAAACCAGTATGGAAGCACCAATTTGCATGGCCCTTTCAACAACCTGTAGATGCGAAGAAGCTAAATCTGCCAGTACGTTAAAACCAATATTTATACAATGCATGCAAGATATTGTCGATGACATGTTATTATTTTATATTTTATCATTTATTTATCACCTTATTTTTAATAGGATTATCACAAAATTATCAAACAGCCAATGGATTTGGGAACAATAAAGAAACGATTAGAAAATACATATTATTGGTGTGGCAGAGAATGTATTCAAGATTTCAATACAATGTTCACCAATTGCTATGTCTACAACAAGCCGGGAGAAGATGTTGTAGTCATGGCACAAGCACTCGAAAAATTGTTTCTTTCGAAGGTAATAAATTGTAATAGTGAAATGTAATGTTTATAGAAGACTATATTAGTAGGAGACAAAAAAAAATCACAATTTGTACACTTATATAACAGGTTGCACAAATGCCGAAAGAAGAAGTAGAACTCGATCCTCCGGTTCCAAAAGGACCCAAAGGCAAAAAAGCTGGAAAAGTAGGAGGACTAGTTGCTGGAATGACAACAACTGGAAGTACAGGAAGAGGTCGTCCTTCCTCGGTGGCAGCAGCTGTTACATCCAGTGTACCAAATAGTTTGGCACCTTCAGCCACCTCGGCGGGTACAACTGGTGTCATACCTATGCCTCCTCTCGGGACACAAGCACCTGCTTCTGTACCGGGCAGTACGAATACAACCACTATCCCTCCACCATCAAGCTTAGGAGTCACTCCAATGGCTACTCACAACTCTTTGCCTCAACAAGTCGTCCCTCCAACGGGTGGTTACCATGCACAACCAGCTATGGATCCACAAACTGCATCAGCTGTACCTCCTCCACCTCAGGTTCCCACAGCTCCAACTGTAATGCCTCCATCCCAGCCAGCTAAGTTGAAAAAGGGAGTGAAAAGAAAAGCTGATACTACAACCCCTACGGCTAATTCGTTCGAACCAATTTATGCTCCATTGGATTCTAAGAATGCAAAAATTCCAGCAAGACGAGAATCTGGTAGACAGATTAAAAAGGTATGTATATTTCATATAGATATATGTCATTATTTTTAATCGGCATTATTATCAAAAACGAATGTATCTGGGTATGATATGATCAAACTCAATAATTTCAAGAGCTCAAATTTGCTATGTTTTTTTTAATCATGTTAGCTTATATTTTTTAGTCAAAAATGCTGCTATGTGTTATGTTTATTATTCATAAAAGAAAGTACACAGACATGTTTAGAGTTTTGTACTTTGTAAATTGATTCCAGTCAAATCTATTGCAAGAAACATTTCTGCATGAGAATTATGAGTTAAATGAAAACGTAGTTTTTCTAGAAATCTTTAAAATAATCTCAAACCTTTATTAAATGTTTATTATTGTATTTCACATCATTTTAATGTCTACAATCATAATCATACACAGTCATTCCCTGCATGCATGATCATTTCATTCCATATCGACATTAACAAAAGGGTTCACGTCGGGGCTGTTTCAGCCAACGAGGCAAGGGGAAGACGGCTTAGTATCATTTCACCAAGCCAACATGCCCTTGATTGGGGCTATGGGCCAACAGGTATAAATACTGTTACTTCATCACATTCCTTCCTTTCATTTGTGTCGTCTTATCATATTTATTTTTAAATTTTTGAATCATTAAATATGTCAATAATAATCCTTTCAGTAGAGCTTAAAATTAAAGTCATTTGTAGTGTTTGGCAATGTTTAATCAAAATATAAATTATTACTTTATTTCTTTTTTATTTTTCACATATATTTCTCTAATCTTCTTATTCTTATTCAGTTTTTATTACTATTATATTTTTTTTATATGCTGCAATTAAGAACTGTATTTTTAATAAAAAAAGCTAGCTCAATATTACATATATAATATTATATACTAATTCAAACTTTTTATATTTTTTTCAGCCTCCACATAATAATGGAAAATCTAAAGAAAAACTTTCGGAATCACTTAAATGTTGCAATGAGATTTTAAAAGAGCTGTTTTCTAAAAAACATTCGGTAATTATAAGTAACAATAGTTGTAATAGTTAGCATTAAATTAACCCTTTGATTGTGTTGCACGCTCAAACTCGGAACCATCCAATTATGCGTGGTTTTATATTTGCACGTATGTCAATGTCCATTTGAATACTTTTGTATAATATTGATGAATATGAGTGGGTGTGTATATGTGCCCGTTGCAGTCAAAGGGTTAAATTGATATTATATTAAAATAATTTATTACCAGAAAAATGATTTCGTGTATACTACAAATATTATTTATTATTCTTTTAAATTAGAATTTATTTTTTAACAGTATATTACAGTGTCTGTCATACTTTTCATTTCTTAACAGGGTTATGCATGGCCTTTCTATAAGCCAGTTGATGCAGAGCTATTAGGTCTGCATGACTATCATGACATTATTAAGAAACCAATGGATCTTGGTACCGTAAAGGTGAGATTGTCTTTTTATGAAATTATTATACTTTCATTTATATATGTATTTTATAGGGAAGCTTTAATTTTCTTTTTTTGTTTAATTATTTATCTTTTCTGTTTTTCGATAGAAACACAATGGTTTGTTTCTTATACTCAATTCTCTTTGTGTTCTATAGATTAAAATGGATACTCGTGAATACAAAACAGCCCCTGAATTTGCTAGCGATGTGAGGCTTATATTCACCAATTGTTACAAATACAATCCTCCAGATCATGATGTCGTTGCAATGGCTAGAAAACTTCAGGACGTCTTTGAAATGAGGTAAGTTAATAATTATTCAAAATAATCTCTTTATTTAATCAATGAAGGGGGAGGGGGAATTGAACTTCGATTAATTCGATTGAATTTGATTAATTAGGTACGCAAAAGTACCTGACGAGCCTTTGGGAAGCGTGTCAGTGATGAAGGGCAGCAGTAGCAGTGGAAGTAGCTCCGGATCCGAAAGTTCTTCCGATAGTGACGATTCTGAAGAGGAACGTACACAGAAATTAGTTGCTCTTCAACAAGAGGTTCGTAATCTTGATAATTGTAATGTAATGAATACAGTTAAAGGGAATTTTAATGATAATGCTCTACAGCTTAAGGCTATGCAAGAGCAGATGAGAAAATTAGTGGAAGAAAGTGGTAAAAAGAAGAGCAGAAAGAAGAAACCGGAAAAACCAAAATCAAAGCCAATGAGTAATAAAAGTAGTAGCCTTGTTGGTAGTCATACTGGTGCCATGAAAGAACTTATGAAACCAAGCGGCGGAATTCCCAGTGTTTCTGACAGTGTTGGTACTAGTATAGCTAGTGTTGCAATGGGCGCAAGTGATCTAAAAATGCCTGGTGGTATGAGTAGTGATCTTCACCATCCAGCGATAGCAGTAGGACCAAATAAAACACATACAACAGGAAGTTTAGGTCATCATTTGCCAACTGCAACGAATGCTAAATCAAAAGGTAAAGGAAGAGGTCCTGGGAAAGCTACTGCTGCTACTGCTGCATCCAAAAGGCCGAAAGCTAATAGTAGGTCAAGTGGGAATAAAAAGAAATCGATCAATCAACCACCTCCAATAACATTTGATTCTGAGGATGAAGATAATGCTAAACCAATGTCCTATGATGAAAAGAGGCAACTTAGCTTGGATATTAACAAATTACCTGGTACGTTATAATGCAATAAATTTACCTTCCTATATAGTATTTCTTTTTATTATAACATGTATCTCTATTAATTTATAATTTCTATTTATTTCCATATTTTAGGAGATAAACTAGGTAGAGTTGTTCATATAATACAATCTCGGGAGCCTTCATTGAGGGATTCCAATCCAGACGAGATTGAAATCGATTTTGAAACTCTAAAGCCTTCCACACTGAGAGAGTTGGAAAGCTACGTTGCATCATGTCTCAGGAAAAAACCACGTAAGTTTAATTGAAATTTTATTCCGATATTGTTTGTAAAACTTATTTGATACTTTTTCCAAATCAGTCTACACTGTGTCATATAATATAAACAATTGTTTACAGATAAAAAAGTCAGTGGAAAATCAAAGGATGAACAAATAGCAGAGAAGAAGCAAGAATTAGAAAAAAGGTTGCAGGACGTAACTGGTCAATTGGGCAACGTGAAGAAAACTGCTAAGAAAGGTTCATTTTTATTTTTTAAATTTTACTCTTATATTTGTATTCATATTATTATTTTGTTTTTTCTTCCTTTCTCCTGAATTATAAGAGTAACCATAAAAATGCGATTTTGTTTTTATAGAAGACAGTAGTAAGTCGGTCGACGTAGTTGGAACTGGAGGAGCCAGTGGACCTTCACGATTATCCGCTTCAAGTAGCAGTAGCAGTGATAGTGATTCCAGCAGTAGTTCACTATCGTCGAGCACCAGTGATTCAAGCGACAGTGAAGCAGGTTAGATATAAACTAACTACTATTAAACCCGTACTTGGGAACAAAGGACTACTTACTTATTGTAAAGTAGTATCAATGCAAAAACGTAAACTAATTATTCTGTGAGATTTCAAATTACGAGGTTATTTGCGAGTATTATTATATATCGTTTAGAAAACAATAGGTTCTTTTTTAATCCTTGATGTACTTTGGGGTATTTCTATCAAAATTATTTTTCATAACGCGTCGGTTATATTTTATAGATGGTATCCTTGAATTTTTATAAATGCAAATAATTCATACATGTAAAAAAATCAGTTTTGTTTTTTGAAATTATATTATAACTTTATTCACAAAGCGTGTCGTATATTTCATATATAAATATATATCTTGATAACAAACTAAACAATTAATAATTCTAGAATCTTTTCTGGTTCCATATTCTTTCAATTTATCGGTGTAATGTTTTTTTTTGTTTTTGTTTTTCCTTATTTTCTGTCTGTTGGATTTTTAAAAAATATCGGTATAGAATCAGTTATGTTAAATTATATTCAGAATTAGATATTTTTATTTTAAAGAACTTCGTTGTATCATGTGATATTTTTAAATTTAGATATATGTATATGCATATACGTGATTAAGTATATATATTATAAATAATACAAAATTTAATTTTACTCGGTAACAGTTTATTTCATTTATGTTGTTTTATTTTTTTTTTTTTTATTTTTTTTTTTTTTTTTTTTTTATATATAGCAGCTTATTAATATTAATGTAAAATATCACATGATATGATGCTGTTAATGAAGAAGCATCCAAAAAATAAAAATTTTTTAGTTACATTTTTCTCGATAATTCAAATAAATCCAAAGTACAGATTTTTCGTTTATATTAAAATTTTTGCGAATAAAAGAATTACATATAAACATTTCTACGAAATTGGGGAATTTCATTATTTTATGATTGCACAAATCAATCGCAAATATCTTCTTAAACTGCTAAATCTTGCTTATTAACTATTGTATTTATTAGGACGGCGTTATTCGTGTAGTATAAGTGGTGCGTTATATTAATGCAAGTACAAATGAAGTGACAAGTTTCATTTGATTTTTCATAATAAAAGCACACAGAAATTACATTTATACATGTATATGTGTACGTATATATGTATAATTTATATATATATATATATATATATATGCATATACGTATAAATATAAATTTGATATAGAGATCAGTAAAAATGTCACTGGACATAAATATTTGAAACTTGACACAGCCGAAAAAATTTTATTTAATTTATGAGACAAAATGCAATGGTGAGAAAAAGGTGAACTAGTGGAGTGCAGACTGTGTTTAGAGGATACCATAATATGCCATACCAGGTTGTTTGACGAGTTACATTATTCATTGAAAAAAAAAGAAGTGAAAAAAAGGTAAAATAAATTAATTATATTTTCTCTTGCTCTATCAGTGTTGACAATACGTTCTGTTGCTCGAAAGTCAAATATAATTCCTCATTCAAGGTTACTGAATTTTTCACTGCAGTCTTATTTTGTAATATAAGAAAAACAAACTAGAAAAATAATATTTTTCTGGATATGTGAAGTTACACTTTTATACATATATATATTACATATAGAAAGACTGTAGTGCCAAGTATTAGTACCTTGGAAAGTTATAGCTTGTCCTGAAAATTACATTGCTCATCATAATCTAAGCAACCTCATGCAATATGTTAACTCTTGCAAATTTAATCTTTATTTACATTAATTCATAAGCAGAGCAATAATTGTATTACTGTGTTTTTTGATATATCATTGAATTTGATTTTTCATATTGATCCGTTCATGCCGTATCATTTCTCAGAAGTTAGTACAGTGACATTAATAAGAAGCGTTTTTATCGAACTGCGAGTGGGTATATATATTAGGGTTATTTGGATGAATAAAAGTGCTCTTAGGATACTGAATATTTTTATTCGCATTTATGGATTAGACTATGTGGACTTGATGCTTAATTTAATCGAAAGGAGTAAATCAGGCAACGATAAAATATCATACACAACCGGTAATAAATGCTGCAGACAATGTGTATTGGTGGCTGGTTTTAATACAGCTCATTCTATGAGTTTAATAGATGTACTTTCGCGCCTATTTATCACATGCTAGTCAGTCACACTCTTCAAATCTGTCGCCTCCGCAATTAATATCAGAAAATGTGCATTCAGCATAATAAAACAACAAAAATGAAAACAAAAAATTAAACAAACAAAAATAAAAATGGGTTCATGGGTAATCTCATATGTATATCCTCTTCAAATGTTAAATAGAGATACTGCTTACGTTTTGAATAAGACATGACTCTGCAAAGCCAATTTATGTAAGTGCTTTCTTTAAACTTGATTGCTATGTTCATAATTATCTCGTAAGCAAGAGTAATAATAAATAAGTGCAAAATAGCATTGTATTACTCATATGAGATGTAATGGAAATGAAGAAATCAATTATTTTTGTCATTTGGATGAAATAATAATGCCTAATTAAGCAGGTTGATTACGCAAAATCAATGATGATTCGTACGGAGCTAAATGACCATCGCCTGAATGAGTGTAATATGATTTCTTTTGTTGCAAGATTATGTGACTTTGAGCATACATGGTTCGTCTTGACATAATAGAAAAAGAGAAAGGCAAGGGGGAGCTTACCAAGAAGCGTGTTGAAAGACAGATTACGATTGCAGTAAGAAGAAAAATTAAAGAATCTAAATATGTAACAAAAAAAGACAGTAAGGATAAAAGGATAATTGATATCCAACATAAATAAGGTGCCCTAGCCTCCAAACACATTGTTTGCACTCTGCTAAGCTTTGCTGATCGTCGTGTCATTACTTTATTTATCACTAGTTCTTCATCTATAACCATTGTCAGTTATTTTTATTTTTCATTGCTCGAGTTTGACAAATAAAAGTTGAAAGAATTGTCTTCGTATCATAGGGACAATATTATGCCAATGATAATTATAACAAAGTTGGTGTGGTTTTACATGCCTTGATATATCAAATATAATAATAATAATATTAATAATAATATTAATAATAATAATAATAATAATAATAATAATAATGGTAATAATAATTCATATTAGAATCCAATTTTACTTCTTATTGCATTAGAACTTGAAGATTATATAGCAATGCCTAGAACGTATCATCAGTTTGAGATATAAAGTTCATAAACAGTTTATGAGATAATTATATTATTTTAAACCCGTCCTACTATATATAAAACATTTTTAGAAAGTCTTTTATACGCAAAGTTTAAGAAATATTAATTTTAATGATATTTTGTTTCTTTTTGTATTTTTATCTGTAAATGTCTGAGATTCATGATAATGTTTTTTGTTGAAATATCATGCAAGTTTAATTTTTATACATAGTGAAATGTTTGTATGAGACGATATTCCAGACGTGATTAGCATGACATCCTAAAGTACTTGAAAAAGAGCACTTTATAGATATTCAAAGTGTTGCGGATTACGCGATTTGATAATTAATTAAATTAAAGGTGATCAAAATTGCACTCAAGTACAATTAAATGGTATCATTAATTATACACGCAGCACAGCGTACTTATTGTTCTAAACGAGAACATATTGACAACAACAAAAAAATAGGGTATTTAAAGACATTATTAACATTATTCACAAAAACCACAATGATTGGTCAGAAAAAAGTGTTCGTCGAATTTTAAGGAAATAATTAAATGATTACAATTAATATACACACATACTTGTGCGATAAACGGTGTATCTTATATTATTTGATGATTTTTAAAAAAAAACTATTGAAAGTTTCATAGACAAATTTTCAATTGAGATTAGTTAGAAATATCTGAAACAACAAAAAAAAACATATAAAAGCGTGCGCTGAATTAAGTCGTATGCATCTCTACTTATAATACAATCATCATTAGCTTGTAACGTGAGATATATATATATATATATAGAACGTTTTATAATAATGTTTATATATTGCCTTCCAAATTTTTTCTAGCATTTTATTCTATACGCAGGCACTTGTCTGAATTGATTTGCATCCTTAATGAAAATTAAGATGTCGCTCTTCTTCCTTTCATATCGTTATATGCAAAAGCGGACTTAAACGTTTAATATTGCTAATGTTTTATTACATATAGAAAAGAACTACTTTATTCGAAAGAAAACACTTATATATATTCTTTTTCACGGAAGTGCACCTACATTTCATCTGTTTTTGTGTGTATTGCGAACAATAAGAGTACTACACACTTACGTACACGTTTTGTACATAGTGAGAATTAATATATCATAAAATAATAATAAGAATAATATTATTACTATAATTACTATTACTACTATTACTACTACTTACTACTCCTACTACTACTACTACTACTACTACTATTATTACTATTACTATTACTATTACTACTACTACTACTATTACACTACTAATAGTAATAATAAGAATAATTATTATAATTATAAAAAAAAATATTAAATAATAATAAGGTAAAGAAATAGAAAAAAAATAAATAAACAAATGGAACAGAGGAAAGAAGTTACACTCATGGAAGTGAGATGGCACATTGAACATTTTTCTAAGTACATAATTTAAAACAAAGTATATATATAAAAAGAAAATAAATACATAAATAATAATAATAATAATAATAATAATAACAACAATAATAATAATAATAATAATAATAATAATAATAACAGTAATAATAATTATTATTATAATATAAAAAAAAGAAACACGAAGCAAATTAAGTAAGTGTTACTTCCGAGCGGTTCCGAGTTAGGGTTGGCTTGTATGGTGGTCCAGTTAACTATATTATATAAAGTAAGATAAGCTGGAACTCCTTCTCATTGTTTTTAGATTTAGTTGATCATAGCGATACCAGTATAGTGTCTATATTCGAGCACGTGTTTAATGAATTTTTTTTCTTTATTATCAGCCATTCCATAATTAAAACTTTTTACGTTTTTGTAGTTTTCAGCTACAAAGAGATTCTCTCTTTTTTTTTTTTTTTTTTTTTTTTGATATATATATATATATGACATTTAAGGAAGAAATTAATATAAAACCTATGGTTTTATATGTACGAGCTACATATAGTTCATATCAATTATAATACGTACTATAAACAACGAGCAGGAGTCTTTTACCACCGATCTCAATGCTGTGCTAACCGTGACTTGAGCTTTTTTTTTTTTATACATATTTGCTTGTATGAGTGTCAACTCTTCTTGAATCATCCCATGTTTTTAAGTTGAGAATTCATATTGTACCATTTATGCGACTTTTATTCATCTCACGCTCTAATCCTGTTAATATATACTACGTTATATACCATATAAGAGAGATAAAACCGAAATGTCGGTTCGATTGTTTTTCTTAACGCAACTATCATTTTATAATCATCATTCGTCACTTGTCGTCTTGATTATTATTGTAATAATAATCATTATTGTTAGTATCCTAATGAAAGATAAAAGAAAAAGGAAATGCGTATTCTTTCATACATATATATGTATGTTTACTAATTACGCGATACGTGTGTTTTCGGTGTTCGCGCGCGTGATATGTATGCATATATATATATATGGTCGCAAGTATTTACAATGTGTATACAACAACACACACACACACACATGCGCATATATATATATGCACATGCATGCAATTATTCATAAATAAATTGAATACAATTGACATTATGTAGAATGAAGTGAAGAAAAGAAAAATACGAAAAAAGAAAAACACGATTGTTCTGCGCATTAAAAATTTTTTAATATAAAATCATGAAGATAAAAGTCCACAAAAAAAAAGCATACAACTGAGATATTTAAATTAACATTGTTGTACACAGTGATACAATTATAATATAAGCATATATATAAATAAAATCTATTAGAAAATATATGCTCGAAGTTGTTCAATTTAGTTTTTATAAATATATACATATATATTTATAATATGTATTTAATATTTACTTTTTGTATTTCTTATTTGGCGTACGCAACATTTTATGGCTGATATGACTGATTACTATAATTATGGCTGGTATCCTCTGCACACTGCATCTCACTAGTACCTCATCGAAAAATCTAAGTAATCCAAAATGAAGTGGCTTATAGCCCATTCACACAAACTTACTAGATGCGCATAACGTTACATTTCAGGAAATTGTTCAACTCGTCCGCCAAGAAAGAAGACGAAGAAGAATATTCAAAATGCACCACAACCTACGACATCGGCAACTGTTGCTCCGGTAAGATAACATTCCAATTTAATAAGACTGTATACATGACAAGATTGATTGGTATTGTTGTAATATTAATAAATTATACATATCATTAGATATTAATTATAGATATTATTAAAATTTTCAATATTTTTATGTTTTTATGTGTATGTTTTTTCATAGAAATGTGTGAAAGTATTCTATGTTAAAAAAAAAAAATAAAAAAATATTTCATAAACATAGGTCATTTAAAACTTTATTCAAAAGTTATAATATAAATTATAAAACTGTCTAAATGCGAAAATACTATAAGCGGTGCAAAATAAGCTTATAAAGTTTCTATGAAAAACCATATGACACCTTGTATAATTAATATTAGCATCACGTAATTGTGCTAGTTATGGTTGTATGATATATTTATGCTAGTGTGTAGATGACAACATTTATTAAATAATTATTTTATAATACATTTTTTAGGCACTTAATCATACCGGAAGTTTATTAATGAATAGTCAACCAACGACAAATTCTGCGGGACCAATAGTAAAGGCAGCACCAGTAACTCAATCTAGCAATATTCCTGCTGATCAAGGTACGTTAGAGTTTGTATTTTATAAATAATCGACAAATATATTGAATATCTCTGTGTAATTTGTATTGTACTTGTTATTAAGGTGGCAACAATCAGCAATCTGTAGCGGTAGCCGCTGTTACCGCGAGCCAAGGGATGCCTGTTGCAAGTCATGCATCTATGCCTGCCCAACCTTCGCGACCGACTGCAATGGCTACTGCTGCACCTGTTAAAAAACCAACACCGCCACCTCCGACTACATCTAATCCCCCAACTCCATCAGTATCCGTTCCAACTCCACCACCCAGTGTTACGCCGACAAATACTAACACCGTGGTAGCATCACCAGTTGTGCCTCAGGCACCACAGCCTCCAGCATCTGTTAATTCTTACCCAAATGCGAATACGCCTGTTTCAACGGATGGAACAACATTAAATCAACAGGCGGACCTTTTGCAGCCATATAGCAATCTAGGTAAATATTTAGAATCTTTATTTAGAATCTTTATTTAAAATATTTATTTAGATTATATAATATAAATTCTTATATAATTTTAAAGATTTGATCATTTGATGATGAGTTATTACAATCATTTGTAATATCCATCACTTGATTGTTTTCTTTATTTTTTACAGCTTCTGTCCCCACAACACAAACATCATTGGAACAAAGTCTTACTATAAAGAAAGAAACACATATACCAATGATTTCATCTCTTCATACAAGTAATAGCACGAATTTAAATTTACTGCCAGAAATTAAAAATCCTGTTAATATGATGCCTACGAGTATTGCATCGAATATGAATATGGGGAATATGGTTAATATAAACCTGAATTTACCACAAGGAATAACAGCGTCACATATGTCAATGCACTCTCAATTGGAAAATATGATAAATACAACGTCTCCTTTGACTAACATACCCAATTCACATGTTACAATGTCACAACATTCTAATGGCTTTCCGAATGTAAAGCGTGAAACTTCATCACCGAACATGTTGAATAATAATGGCATTCCAGGAGTTAATGTGGGAATGAACATAACAGGAATTGCATCAATTTTTGATCCTATCCCCCCTGTAGTTTCCATGCCCATGCAAATTTCGCAAGTACCTTTAAAGAAAGAAGAGAAGCAGCCTCTTCCTATCTCACAGCAACAAATGGCACAAAAAATAGATGGTAGGTTTTTTAGCGTATGTTTTATTTGAAAAATAAATATATTGCACGTGTTAATACTGTACATGTATAATCTAATATGACATCTTACATTTGCTTAAATTATACTTGTTGCTTTATATATGTTAATGCATGTTTCGTATTATTCTGATTGTATTATTCTTTTTTTTTTTAATTTATAACAATCATATTACTAATCTTATTTTTGTCTTTTTTAATGCATGCAATATATTAAAAACATGTTTAAATTATTCTGTATGTGCTGTACTATTAACCGCTTACTAATCAAAACTATAATGCTGGTGCTCTAGGTGGAGCTCTTTTTGCAGAAATGAATGCATTGGGTATACAACCGATGGGCAATCACTCGAGTTCTCAGATCTTGCCTGAAAAGAAAATGACTCCACCCGATTCAAAAAATCCTGCTTCAAACTTTGCATCAGCTTTTAAGAACAAGGTATTGTATATGATTTTTTATTTTGATTTTGATTTTGATTTAACAAAGAGATGCCATTCATGCTTACATTTAAATTATATGATACAGACCGTCGAACAAAACGTAAAGAATGCGTCCTCGTGGTCGTCCTTGGCTCAAGCCTCGAGTCCTCAATCTACTGCAGGAAGTAGTATGAAAAGCGCTGCTAGAGATACTTTCCAGGCGTTCAAAAAACAAGCCAAAGAGAAGCAAGATAGGGTAAGTAAAAGAACAAATATATAGGGTAGTAAAAAAGGGTTACATATTTGAAAGGCTTATATAATATTTACAAAGACGAGTAAAAAATGTCTAATTAACATGGGTCCTAAAATCAAACCTTTTGATGTAAATTTTATTATTCATGATCATTCAATACCGTGAGTTTCTTTTATTTACTACCCTTGTATTACTATTGATTTAATGTTGATATTCATTAATCTTTCATTGACTCATAAAAAATATTATTACGATTTCTTTTTGTCCGAATAAAAAGACAAATAAAAAATATTCTATAAAACAGCAAAGGGCGCTTATGGAGCAACTAGAGTTGCGTAAACAAAAGGAACAAGCTGAGCGAGAAAGAATGCGTCAGGAGAACGAAAAAAAACAACGCGAGGAAGAAGATGCTTTAGAGAAATCAAGAAAATCTGTTGGTGAACAACCAGGTACCTCTATGACTGCCACAACAAGAGCCGAAGAGGTTAAAGCCATTGCTGATACGGATAGCAGTAGTCCAAGTCATTCATCTAATCAGGACAAAGCTGCTGCCGAAAGAGAACGACAAAGGCTACGGGAACAAGAACGAAGACGACGTGAAGCGGTAAGTGTTTCATAAATTGTTTTATTATTTATTACTTCAATATTTATGTTTAATCAAAAGATAGATTTAGGTTCGTTTCAATTATTAATTTAACATTACCTCTCTGATCGTTATAGGTTTTCATATATTTTTATAAATAGTTTTTTCTTTTTCCATGAAAAAATATAATAACAATTAATTAGAAAGTTATTTCTATTAGATTTGATTATAGTGTAAATTAGAGAAAATTTCTTAATATAATACAATGATAGGTGCCATATATTATTCTACACGGATTTAATACAGTTATACATACGTATATTAGGTCTACCAGAAAGTTCTGTTTGGATAATGCCATCTCAAGTTTCAATATGTATGAACGTCTTCATTTAAAAAGATATAATATGGTTGTTTTTTTTTTAATTTATTGTAATTTTGTTTAATTCACGAACTAACAGAACTTTCTTGTATGCCTAATATATAGATAAAAATAAATTCAATAATTTGTTAATATATAAAATATTTAATATATATCTTTCATTTTGTGTCTGAGGTAATACGGATTATTAATTCTTAGTGCATAGAGAAAGAGAGACAGAGAGAGAAAGAGAAGGGAAAATAGGAAATAATTTAAAAGATATATTAAAATATTAAAAAAATAAAAATTAATTAATTAGGATTAATAGTAATAAATGCGCGTGTAATTGTTGATGGTCCGCGATATATCATCAGCGGAAATTTTCTACGAAAGCGTATTCGCCAAAGAATGGGTATATTAATCTTTTCAGATGGCTGGAGCAATTGACATGAACATGCAAAGTGATTTGATGGCTGCTTTTGAAGAATCGTTATAATGTTGCTATTTACTGCTCATAATAAATCCATTGAAACTGGGCAGGACTTGGAATATTTGCCGCTGGACAATTTCTACAAAGACATTTTAATAATATACGTTCTCGTATCTTGTTTAATCAAATCTAGAAAGAAAAATAGTGCAAAGAAAAAAAGAAGAAAACAAAGATAGAGAACTGTTATATAATTATAATGTCGATTTTTAAAAAAGAAAAAAAGAAGGAATGAGAAACAAGGGGTCGATACTGACAGTGGAGGATAAGGGAAAGGGACAGAACACATAACAGCATTAACAAGTTATCAATGTATATGCAATAACAAGACAAGCAGTGTACTTGTTTGTAAAATGGTGGTGCAGTTGGGACATTCCAACGAAGAAGCCTAAAAAAAAAAACGAATCAAGTTTAAACGATCATCGTGTCTGATCGTAATCGGATTTCTACAAAGACGGTATACATATATATATATATCGAGATATATATATATATATTTGCAAATGCATTATTGTGAAAAAATGGACACCCAAGTGTGACCATGTAATTAGAAAAAGAAAATAGTTACGGAATACTTCGAAAAATATTATACACTGAACTCTGTTGTGTTAAATTTTTCCGGTTTTCATAAGTTTGTATTGATATGTACATTTGAAAATTTATCTGAAATTTTTATTAAGAAATGAGTGCAAGAGGGTGAGAGAGAGAGAAAGCGCATGAGATAGGTTTGCGTGAAATATATGTTAAGCGAATGCGTTAGATCATAAGAATGAAAGGGGAATGTACTGAAAAAAAGAAAATGAAGAAGGAGAAGAAAAAGAAGACGAAGAAAATGATGATGATGATGATGATGACGAAACAAAAAAAAACAAAAGCAGATGTTGCGTATATTTAGTTAAGTTTTATATTTTTCCACTTTCAGTCATTAATCGTTGGTAGGATTTACATAGACGGTGTTTCTGCCAATAGTAAATAGAATTATTCGCTATTATTAATAATTTCATGCAGATTTTTCTTTTGCAACTATGAATATAGAATATTGTCATTTGTCTTTACCTTTCTAAAAAGAGAACACGAGAGAGAGGGGGGGGAGGTCATAGATAGGAGGTAGAGATAAATGTTCGCGTTTTAAATTCATCCGCGAACTTGCAATTCATACGCGCGAACAGCATCGATTTTCAAGTTATTCGCGTTTAACTCGTCATAGAACAAAGTCGTCAATTATTACAAGTTATTGAAGAAAAATAAAATAATAAAATAAAAATAAAATAAACACTATAAAAAATGAGGAAAAAATATTAAGACGATAAGAGAAGACAAAAAAATAATTGTAATTTCGAATCTAGTTTAAACTCGATCTTATACTACCGACTATTAGAACGGACAATTCGCGTACGATACGTAAAATTAAATCTCGGATAACGTATTTCTATTTTACGCGTCTCCCGATTGTATATCCCTGGCCTGTAATAATTAGGGTATTGTTTAACAAAATATAGAGAAAAAAAAAGATTTACAATAATCAATCAAACAAGCAAACAAAGATAAAAAAAAAGGCAGAAAGAGAAAAAGAATTTATATTTATTTGATCCAGAGTCATACTCGTACGAGTATTAGTATCGTCATTGAGAGAATGTAGGTGTGGGTGATGGGGGAATGACGAGGGACTCTTTAGATAAAACATTATCACAATTTTCGATCGACAATTTTATGTACAACTTAATTATGTAGTTTCAAATTATCGTCTACGATCTTCGTTGTACGATTAATGGAACAATAGACGACAAGATTTTGTTAATGAAATTGAAAGTCGAAAGTACGTCGATGAGTGGAAAGAGAAAGATAGCAACGCGAAATATTAATAATCAATAGAAGAGAGGAGGATGTGTAATCGCGCGCGATCATTCAACGATGAAAAACATTGACGAAAGTAAAATTAATTGTCTCGATCATTTCAAAGTATATAAAAATATACTAAATACTAAACAAAATAAGAATCGCAAAAAATACTCACGAAGACGAAAAAAGGAAATTCTATTTTATTTTAACGTTAATAACGTCGAAAATGTCTTAATTTTTTTTTAAGAAATTTTCGAATGTATTATTGATTAAAATTCGATTGGCCTTAGTAACGAACATTATTTCGAGCCACTAGTTAGTAAAATATTAGAAAATAATATCTTCTCTCATTTCGGAGATTTATTAATATTATATTGTTCGATTAGGCTATTAATTTAATCATATAATTTTAACTTCGTATAAATTTAATATAATTTCTTTTAGACTAAATGTATTTATTAACAAAAAACAAAAAAGAAGTGATAGGAGTTTAAGAAAGAAAATACATACAGGTAATACTATTTTTACCTAATCGAACGAAAAAGTTATTTTCTCTTAAACTCCATTTTCATCATTGATGAAATTTATTATTGTAAATAATTTGACATTTTTTCTGAGCATGCAGATGTCATTTAGACGATTTTATTATATTTTTGTTTTTCACTGTTTCTTGATCTCGATTTGATATAACATTATTTATTAACCACTTGCGGTGCAAGGAAATTCTCGGTTAAGCGTTCCACGCACGTCATTTATCTTTCTGTAACAATTGCTCAACGACGTGCGTGGCACGTCTTTCCACCGCAAATGGTTAATAATTGATATATCTTACGAAATGCGACAAAAAGTTGATCTATGGACAATTTTAAAATATTAAAAATAAAAAAAATTTAAAAAAAATTAAAAAAAAAAAAAAAATTAAAAAATAAAAAAAAAATAAAAAAAAAAGAAAAATTAAAAAAAAATAAAAAAAATAAGATAAGTCCTCCATCTCCTTTTTGTCGCAGTGATCACAGCTTAACTCTGACAAAACAAAATTAAATTTTTTGTACATTTAGACAAGAAAATTCTTCTTTCTTGTTATTGTTTCTTGTTATGAATATTAATATTATTATTATTTTTATTGTAAATATATAATTCAATTTAATTATGATTACTTGTATATCATAGAAACTATCGATTTTCAATTGAATAGAGGTGATTCCTTTTTTCGTCTTCGTTTTCATATTTGCGTTTATCGTCGAAGCTCATTCGAGAACTTCTTTTGATCAATCCCTACGTTTGATAATATATGATATTTTTTAGATGTCAATATATCAATCTATCGAATGTTGGTTATATATATTATATACTCTTGTGTAATATTAATTTTAACGAGAAATAATGGACTAATTTTTTTCACAGACTTTGAGAAACAGAACATTGAAATAATGTTCATTTAATAAAAATCTTTCAAACATGATATTAGGAAAAAGAAACCAAATTTGGCAAGACGGATAGAAGAGATCGTGGTAGGATAAAAACAAGGAAAAGAATGAAAAATTCTTTCCCCTCAATCGACATACTTTCGATTTCTTCGACAAAATGGCGGCAGGGAAATGTCGTACAAGATAGATAAGAAAAGTGTGTGAGAGAGAGAGAGTGAGAGATTGAAAAAAAAAAAGAAGAAAAATATGCATAACTCTTGTTCTTTCATTAAACAAGAGAAACACAAACGATAATAAAATTATTAATCGTTGGCAAAGAGAAAACAAAAATCGATTCGAAAAATGAAACGAAGGATTTTTTCTAAAAAAACAAAAAAAAAAACAAAAAGAGAAAAGAAAATGATAAAAAAACACAATGCTTTTCCCTTCGCGATGAATAGTTTTCTCTGAGGAAATAATAAGAAAAAGGATGTATCTGTCGGTATTCAGTACATTCTTAGTAATATTTAGATATTGTATTATATAAAGATCCTGCGATTTTTCTCATATGATCGTGAGACTTTGTCGGAAACTTTTTTAAGAGCATTTTTTTTTGTACTTGATCAAATCTGAACTTACTTAGACATCATTTTCGTTTCTCTGATCATGTTGTATATCTCGTCGTTTCATTCTTCGTGAAATTCTTAATTTCTTTATCGATTATTACTTGAAATCGAGAAAAAGTTAGATGGATGGATGGATAGATGGATAGATAGAAAAAGAAAGAAAGAAATAGAGAGAAAAAGAGAGAGTCGAAGTACAAAAATCAAAATGATTTTTTTATTTGTGGCAGAACGGTCGATAATAATACTTCCACCGCGATTAAGTCGTCATCAATGAAAAAAAAATGGATGTATCATTTTTTGATAAATGGAAAGTAAACAAGAAAGAATTTTTCTTATTCTTCTCGTGTGATATATCTTCTTTTCTTTTTTTTTTTTCATTCGTATGATTGTTGCTCTTCGTGGATATTTCGATTTTTTGAATATTTTTATTCAATGATCGAATTTAAAAAGAAGAGGAGAGAGATAAAAAAGAATTAATTAAAAGAACAAATATATCGATCTTGCCTCCGTAATGTATTATGAAAATCGATGTAATATTATTATTATTATTCTTTTTATTTTTATTAATTCTTATAATATTATTATTATTATTATTATTATTATTATTATTATTATTATTATTAATATAATTAGAAAAATGAAAATTATTATTATTATTGTAATTGTAAGTAAGCATAATTGTTGTGCAATTGCAAATATAATAAAAATAAAAAAGAGAATAAGATAGACAAGATTGGCAGCTGAGCGTGCCTGTGTCGTGTATAATAATTAGTTTTTAAATGCTATAACGAGATTTTTACTCGATAATTTAAATAAATTTGCGACATTTAGATTTTCGTTTACTAGTTTATACTGTGCGTAAATAATTATGCAGACACGTAAATGCGAACAAAAATTAAAATACGCAATGATGATGCCTATCGATATATATATATATATATTAGCAACAAAAATGATAAATATGGTGATATTGTAAATGCGTTTTTCGATAAGTCAACTACGTTAATAATAAAAAACATACCATGCGCGCATGCGTACGCGCGCCCACATAATTTTTGTTTGTTTTTTTTTTCTCTCCTTTTGATTTAATAAACGACAAGTTTGTTTATTAAAACAATCATTTTATCTCCTTTTTCAGTAATAATAAAGATCGTTAAATTTGTTCGATATATATATATATGGACATATATATATCGAATCTCTTTAATCATTTTTCACCGATCGATTTCGTCGAATAATAACTCCATGAGTTTAGAAAACGAAACGAAATATTAATAATAATAATAATAATGATAAAAAATAATTAATTCCAATAATAATTCTAATTATGTAATATTATTAATAATGATAATATTAATTAATAATAATAATAACGTTACATCTCGTAAAAAATCTCGAGAGGACGAATTGTGTTCTCTAACATGGAGGTATGCAAACAAAATCCTAAAAGCGTCGATAGATATGTGAAAGATAAATGATTTTATGAATGAAACGTATAGATACAAAAAGTGAATGAGAAATGATAGAAACGGGAATGAATGTAAAAAGGGGATGCGTCTTTTATTCTCGTGCGTTTTAATCGCGCGAGAGTGTGTACGAATGAAAATAATAAGAAATAATACATAAAGATTCAGAAAAACGGGAATGAATGTGTTTTAGAAATCTTAGGTATTATTATTATTATTATTATTATTATTATTATTATTATTATTATTATTATTATTATTATTGTATAATACGTGGTTTGTAACTGTACATAAGAAAGGAGATTTATCGGCAGCAATTAAACGGTATACATATATATGTAAAAAAAATGATAAGAATACTAAAAATTCATATACGTTAATGCGTACACATAGAACACAACACACACGTGAATATCACAAAATTCAACATTATATACATACACACATACAACTCTCTATATATGTGATAAGGGTTTGTAACTATTTAAGGGACATCGATAGAAAAGAAAGATGAAGATTAACAAAAATAAAAAAAAAATGATAAAAAAAAGAAATCCTCTTCCCCATACACATAATACATAACACATACACACACACACATACACATGACGAAAACGACGGTGTATTACCTACTAGATCTCAGCGTAACTTTTAGAAGGTTTAAAGACATATATAATTCGTAAGTAACACCAAAATCACTCCGCTGTATCAAAAAGTAATTTTTTATATAAGTTCCCACACGGACGCACATCATCTCCAAACGGCACATGAGTTTAGTAGAATGTATTGCGATTAACGATGCAAGAGGATGGCTATAAAGATTAGAAAGAAGGGGAGAGAGAAAGAAAGAAAAACAGAGAGGGGGGGAAAAAAGAAAACGAAATAAAATGAAATCCAATCTAATCCAAGGAGCTTTGAAATGATTGTACATAAATAATAATGAAGAGCGATTAATAAATGGCGAAAATAAAGAGATACTTGATGTTGTTAAGTAAAGGAGAGCTATTTTAGTTTTACTCTGAATCATCATACTTTACGATTCCTCCTATGTGTTTTTTTTTGTTTTCCATCGTATTATTAACGATTCTATGTGTTTATCTTTTTTTTTTCTTTCTTTTTTAATTATTTTTCTTAATCTATCTCTCCTCCCCCCTCCAAATACGATTTTTTCTTTTTCTTCTTTAGATCTTGTTCGATACACGATAACTGAAATTTTTAAATCTTTTTTTGCTAATGAAAACAAGACAGAGCTTTTTTTTTTCATTTAGTCATGTAAATTTTCAACGGTTTGATTTTTATTATATTTATATATATACACACACACATGAATAATTTAAGTACAGTATTTGTACCTCACAGAAAAAGAACAATTTTTTAAGTTCGAGAGAAATAATTTTTATTGCATCACGTAGAAAAGATACATTTACCGTTGAATGATTTTATTTCTTTTTCGTTACGATTAAGTTCCATATATTTTGTTGTATTAGTTTGTTTCTAACGTAAGTAAGTATCACGGTAAAGCTTGAATATATCGATTCCCGATAAAGCTCGAAACGAAAGAATTTTCTACGAGATTACTTTCGTTCAAACTAAAATATCGTCGATTAAATCAAACTGGGTACAGCGACGATATTCATTTGATATGCGTTTACATTGAAAATATAACTCCGTTTACTTAACAACGTCAAGGTATAGACGATGTTGTCTTGTGCTTTTAACACTAATCATATTGTTAATTACAAAAAGAAAAAAATGAAAAGAAAAAGATGAAATAAAAAGAATACGAGAGAGACAGGAGTATTAATTAGATATTTCGATTAACATCGTGGAATTTACACGAGTGTGAATATACATAATATATGTGTGACTTATTGCAAGAAAACTATTAATCTCGCGAATCTATACATTTATATAGAAAAAAAAAAAAATAAAGATTACCTTTCTATAGGTTTATAATTTTGCATGTTAAATATACAAATTAATACGTAAAATGTAAGATTGAATGATTGAGCGTGTACATGCATGTGTACGTCTATGTACACCCACGTAAGAATAAATAGATACTCACGCGGTGGAAATAAATATGTATGTAGAAATGTAGAATGTTCAATGTGAGTGAGTCGAGTAAATGAGTCACAAAAGAACATCCGATAATTAAAAGTGCGAAAGAGAAACATTAATCAATAATAATAATAATTATTATTATCATTATTAATTTTATTATTACTATTATTATTATTATTATTATTATTATTATTATTATTATTATTATTATTATTCTTTCGTATTTGAAATTATATTTTAAGTTAAATATTAAGTAGCAAGAAAAAGTATGATAATGAGATATAAAAGTTTATATTATTATGTATACAATATATTAATACCGCGCTAAGGTAACATACATTATATATTATTATAATATTCACAAATATGCTGATTATCCCAAGATTTAATTATTAATAATTCATTGAAAGTAAAAACTTGTCGCAGTGTGTTTTTATATATATATATTCCATCCTTTCTCCATTTCTATATTTTATGTTCGCTCGATTCGCGTGTAAGATGTATAAATGGATGTAAGAAGACTTACAGTCTTCTCTATTTCTTCATAGAAATTTGTATATATAATTAATATAGATATATTATAAATATCTTTACATTAAAGATTTCATTAAATGTACGCAAAGATATTTAGGAATTTCTAAAACGCTTCATTTATATTCCTTCACGCATATGGAGATTTGATTTGATTTAATTCGCCATTTTTAATTTCTTGATCAATATCATTCGGCCACTTTTTGCTGTTTTCGAAACCTATGAAATTCTTTTAATCTTATAGCTTGCGTGCGAATAAATCCTTCGACATCTTCCGGTTGAAAATCTCCTTGTTTGTCCATGGAGACGAGATTTTTGTTATACAATGAAACATCGCTAGATCTTCCGAGAATCGATACTGTAAGATTCATTAAGATTAATGTGCGAATATTATAAGTATATAATTATATAATAAGTGTATACACAAAAAAAGTACTGACCACTTCCTTTACACAATTTTAATCTCACCATGCCTGTTACATATTTTTGAGATCTTTCTATACTTTCTCGTACGAAATCGCATTCTGGCGAGAACCAGAAACCTATAATCATTTAAATAAATAATCAATGATAATTTAAAAAAATATGTGGAATATAATTAAATATGATATAAAAAGTTCTTATTAATGTCTTACCATTGTATACGTAATCAGACATTTTTTCAGCAAGGTAGGACTTAATTCTCAATATTTCACGATCCAATATGTAAATCTCTAAATCTTCATGAGCCTCGTAGAGAATCTTACTACCTGGTGCTTCGTAAATTCCTCGAGACTAAAAGAGAAAAATGGATAGAAGAGAAGGTTGGTAATCCTTATTTATTAATTAGATTGAAATCTTCTAAAGTACCTTTAAACCAATGTACCGATTTTCAACGATATCGATCCTTCCTACTCCATGTTTCCCCCCAATCTCATTCAAATATACGATTATTTCTAAAGGAGTATCAATAACGTAACCGTTGTCAAGATTTTTCACAGAAGAAGGATATCCTTTGATAAAAGCTATTTCTATTTCTTCAGGTTCGTTTGGACAATCCTCTAAATTTGTCGTCATTTTACATAATTCGATTGGAGCTGGTACAGCTGGATTTTCCAAAATACCTGATTCATAACTGGAATACGAGTATTTGATTTCAATTTATAAATAAACAAAAGAGATTATTTTTGATATCATTGATCATACCTAATATGTAATAGATTAGCATCTGTACTCCAGGGTTTTTTGGGTGTTGCTGAAACTGGTATTCCATTTTTATGAGCATATTCGAGTAAATCTGGTCTTCCAGAAAATCTTGTATAAAATTCACGTTTCCTCCAGGGTGCAAGTATCTGTAAAAAATAATCTCGATGTGATAAAAATCTGTGAAAAATTGATACATCAAAATATTGTAAATTATAACGTTACCTCGATTTCAGGATAGAGACTGTAACAGCTCAACTCGAATCTTACTTGGTCATTTCCCTTTCCAGTAGCACCATGAGCAACGATAGATGCTCTTTCAGCTTTAGCAGTTCGAATTAGACCATCACTTATGCAAGGTCGTGCGATTGAAGTACCTAAAAGATATCTTCCTTCGTAACGTAAGCCACATGCAATTGCAGGCCATACGTAAGACGTTACAAAGATTCTTCGAAGATCTTCTATAATAACCTAAGATTAAAAAAAGGAGTTAGAAAAGTATGTCCCATTAGAAAATTGTGATTTAGCAATTAATCAATACAGAATTTTACCTTTTTAGCACCAATTTTCAATGCCTTTTCTCTAAGCGCATCAAAGTCTTCTTCTTGCCCAATATTTGCCTAAATTTTGATTTGATATATATCGATAATAAAACTATTATAATATAATTTTTTGTAGAATCTTACCACGTAAACGATAACATCATATCCATTTTCCTTCAACCACAATAATATACAAGAAGTATCCAAGCCACCACTATACGCAAGAACAACTTTCTTCTCATTACTTTCTGCCATTGCTAAAATATATATGTATAGATCCTTCGAATGATCAACGCGACTGTTTCGAGTACGAAAAACCTTACAAGCTTTAATTTTGATCGTTCACTGGAGAATTATCGGATTGACATGAGAGGGTCAAATGATAACCTTCAGGAAGGTCTTTTATTATACTGATATAATTAGATTTATATTTCTGGTGCGAGAGATACGTTTAAAGCGAAAAAATAAAATTACGTCTTTGGTGTTGTTTCGAGAGGTAACATGTTTCTATATATATATATATTTAACATTATAACAAACATGCGTACTCTTTTTCGAGCAAAGCTATGAAAAATAATTGTTGAAGATAATATAAAATATACTAATGTAAAATAAATTCGTACGTAACATGGCTATAAAGTTAATCGAACGTTCAGAAATGATTTTTCTACATCTACAGGCTGAGTAAATTTCTTCTTTATATTTCTTTTTGGTTTTTATATTTTTCTTTTTTTCTTTTATCGTATAGAGTTTAAGCAAATGAAACATAAATTACAGATACTTCAACATCTTATTTTATAGAGAGGACGATGAACGTTTTCATTATCGGAATATGCTTGATTAATGAACTTTCTATATCATTCATCGTAATACGATAATACTAATTAAAAATACATGATTTCTTTTTGTCATATGCAAACATTCGAATGATTATTATCTGTAACTTCTCGATAAAGAGATTTTAGTTTTAATCGTATTTAAACGATCATCAATAGAGATTAATCTGTTAAGACCAAGCGTGTACATTATATTAATATATATATATATATATATATATATTACGAGTCTTTCCTAAAACACATAGAATCTTTCTCAGTTAATCTTCTTTCTTGTTAACAACTATGAACGATTTATTTTTCTTTTATATTTATACGAATTACTTGCTTCTAACACTGCTCTAACCCATTCACGCACAATTTTTAACGATAAGGTACCATTATACATTTACACATCAGTAATGCCAACATGTTTTACGTGATCTTATATTATTAATTTTCACGCAGGCACTTGATTCCAGATGATACTTCCTTTCAGAATCCTTCTTCTTTAGTTAATAAATACTGCAAGAGTACTTATGGTAGATAATACTATCAGACAATAATAAAGTAATAAATAATCTATCTTCGTAGCATAATCATTTTTAGCTGTCCGTTTCTAAACGGACTTTTAAACGAGCTTCCCCCTACGAAATTGACCGTGTATTTTTTTTATTTTCTTTTTTAATAAATATTTCGTCCTCACAGAGATCACAATATATATTCATGTTTGGTAGTACTGATGAAGACTCAAAACAGACAATAACAGGAATGCAGAAAGTATTTTGCATTATTGGTTAATGGGGATCGTTTAAACGTGAAGTTTACTTAGGTCGTTCAGAAACGATTTCGGCGTGATTATATGCGATGAACCTAAAATCGAAAGAACAAATTAATTATCTATTTCTATCCATGAAAAAACAAATTTATTAACATTGGATCCTTACCAATAATAACTTCCCAATTCTTTAAAGCATTTGTGACCTCATAAGCGCATCGTATTTCCGAAAAACAGACACCACCGACAATGAAAACGATTAAACGTGGGACGTTCTTGATGGTTTGCTGTCCTTTGTCTTTATGCCAGTGCCCGTATCTTACACTTAAAATATATAAAATATTTATTATAGTAATATAATATACAGATAAAATATTTCGTTATCGATTATTACCTGGAAGGTGCATGGTATCCCGTATTAGCTGCACGACTAGCTAAGAAAGGGAAATGTTTAGATTCTAATTTGTCTTCTATCGAATCTTCCATGATATCTTTTATTACTGGGGTCCATCTACTCATTTGATATGTTTGTTCGGTGATCCTCTCTTTTCGTTGAACCGTGTATAATTTTTTGCGATTACCCTGCAATAATTCCCCAAAATATTATAATATTTTTTCTTATTATTACGTTTCATTTTTTAGATTCATACATACATCCACAACCACATTAATGCCAAGATTCGCCATGTTAACGATAGTTTGCTTATCATCGGCAGATATTTGAGCGTGGTTGATCAGACGATTTAGATTTTCATCGTTTATACCGTTTTTACTGATAACGTATAAAGCAATGATACGTAATTTATCTAAATGATCTACGTTTTGATCCAGCAAAATTGGGGTGATATTTCTCATATGATCTTTTATGCGTTCACCTTCGGCATCCGTACCCATGGCTAAATCCTAAAAATGTAACATTTTTAGATGAATTTCTATTAATACGAATGTAATTATTATTTTACTCACTTGTTCCACTTTACAAAGTTTATCCACGTTTCCTTGATAACGTTTCATACAATCTTCAGCTAATTGAAGATGCGTAGCATATTTACTTAATTCTTTTTGATACTGAGGCATCTTTTTAATCATTTGGGAAAGATCTCGCATACTTTGTTTATCGCCCTGTGGCATTCTTTTTGATTCTGTAAATTTCTTCAAGTTTTTGGTAACGTTTCTAAAAATTGAAATAAGTTTCAGATTAAGAATTGTATAACAATTATTAGAATTATACAACGTATAATTATCACAGCAATTACATACTGAGAGACCACAGCAATGTGTTGATGCCTTAATTCTACCCACAAATCGTCGTTCTCATCTAAAAGAACTTCTTTTTCTACACCAGCAGATGCTTCGAATCTGTGAATATTTAAATGTGATTAATTTAATGAAGATTATATTGTGTGTGTGTATTATAGTTATTATATTATATTAACAAATAATATAATTATTGGTTATTCTTGTAAGTGCTTGCCTGTAAACGTCATTATCTATATCCAACAAGTCGTATGCCATAGCCTGTAATGTCAATTCATGAAGCAAAGGAGAAACGCAATCGAAACCTCTGTCTAGGATTAGTAATTGAGAACGAGCTTTTTCTGGACCTTCTCCCATAGTAGGTTCATCTGCTTTATAAGCATCCAATTTTTGTTGAACCATTTGTGCCAATTCCACGTTGCGGTCAAAGTCACTGTAAGTTATTTTTGGAATGTTACATTATTGCATAAATTTTAATTTGAAAAAAATGTTTAATACCTTCTATATCTAACAGACGGATATTCTCCAAGAGTTGCACAAAGCGTGGCAATTTGTTCTGCAATTCTCTCCATATTGGCAGTTCTCAGATTTAAGAAGGATGGATTGTAGAAACAAGCAAATGTTTCACGTGAGTCCAAAGAAAATACCTGCATAATCATGATATTTATTACTACAAGGTGTTTGAAACGAATTATTATGCAACTAATATATTTATTTTCTTTTTACAGGCAATACTAAGATGCAATAGTTTTTTAACGCTCGTTACAATCAAAGGTGAATGACATAATAAAAAGAAAAATAGAAAATATATATGAATTACATATTGCACACATGCAGAAATGGAGATAGACAACATACAAGCATTTTAAGGAAGTCTTTCGCCTATGTTTCTACTTTAAATGAAAAGAAGAAAAAAGAACGTAAACAAATTATACAAAAAAATGTATTATCTTCGATTAAAAACTGAGGTAAGCAAGCGTAACGCGACGATAATATCAAAGAACTACAATTGGCGTTCTACGATGTTCTATTAATTGAATTATTTCATTGCTGTATTTTTTTTTTGTTTTGTTTTTTTTTTTTAATTCTTTGTTCTTCACCTGCGACTCATAGGGCAGGAAAGCGATGTTGATCTCTTTGAGGGTTTTGATCTTTTTAGCGGCGAGAGACTTGCAGAGTTCATTGAACAGCTCCTCCGGGCACACTGGTCGAGTGCAAGCATGAATGCATTACGAACGTTAGTAATGTGCTTTCTCGTGGTAGAAGAGTTAATAATGAGAGAAAGGGAGAGGGAGAGAGAATCGAAAAGAGGAAAAAGGGACGAAGGACGAAGTAGAATGTAGATGCCGGAAGAACGATAGAGAACGAGTAATGATGATAGATCGGCATTTTGCTCCGGTACGTTGATATACATATGAATGTGTACTTATGTGTGTATATTGTGTGAGTGTACGTGTTACAACAAATTCCGTAGTGCATGCCCACCACCATTTAAAATATAGAAGAACGGATGCGTTGGACAACGTTCGATTCGATCGTTTCTTTCTTTTTCTTTTTCATTTTTGTCATTTTTCCTTTTTTTTTTCTTTTTTTTATTAAGTATTTCTTTCTTTCTTTTTTTTTCCTTGCAAAATATTCAATCGTTTACCTGCTCCTCGTATGGTATGAAAGCGATGTTGATCTCTTTAAGTGTCTTTATGTGCTTAGCTACCAGAGAATGACACAATTCTTTGAACAACTCGTCGGGGCATGCTGCAAACAGATAGACTGACAGTTTCATAACTTTCCACGGATCAGGATTTATATGGATATCGTCGATTTTTTAAGAACAATATTTTCGCTCAGTCGAACGTTCATTTTCCGTTCTCTGTGATTAAGAGATTTGAATGAGTAGGGTGATGCAGACTTTTCATTTCTGTTTTTTTTTTGTTTGTTTGATGGGTCGATTGGGCTAACTTATGCAAAAAGCTACCAACCCTCAATGATCTGAAATTGAGTAAATTTAGTTAAATGATTTGAATTGTTAAATACAAATATGTACAATGTATAATATTATTTTTTAAATGTCTATAATTTTTGTGTGAGTTGGTTTAAAATGTAACTACGGTTTAGTAATTTAATGCAAAATATAGTGATTATATAAGATTATAGGATCCGTATTACGTTTATAACTACTAATATTAAGTTCTTCTGAGGGTTGGTAGGTTTTTGCATAACATGGCCTTATTTTGATCTGTATATTCATATCGATTATAATATATACCTTCGGTGAAATAAACGTGAGCGACTTTGTAGGTCATTCTAGTCGAGTTGTTGAAATCTTCGATCAATTTCTGCACGGACGAATTGCACGGCGTTATCAAGTAAATAGCCTCCATCGTTGGCAAGGGTTCGCGTTTTTTGTTGATATCTTCGACCAAGGTAATCCCTTGGGCACTGATATCATGCATCTTACAACATGCCGAGACCATTCTCATCGCCAGCTGATCCACGACAAGGATTCTCCATTCTACTCCTCCTGCTGTCTTCTTTTTCTGTTTGATTACTTCATTCATAATTTCTGCAAAGAGGAGATTAAACAGGATTTCATTTTTATACGTTCATAGAATATATTTGTGTATGAGCATTTTTATTTTATATAAATTATCGTTATTAGGGGAGAAATAGAGAGGAAAAACGAAGTAATGACAATTATTGATTTTTGTTTAGAGTTAGTAACTAATTGAAAAGATAACATTGTTAAGGTGACGTAAGGGGGTCGCGCATTCGAGAAGGAAAAATATCTTTTGGCGCTTTTCAACGCGTGTATTGATCGTTCTTATGAGGGCGAATGACGTCACGACCGATAGACTCGTACTTCGAAGAATCGAGGCCCCGTACCAGATATTCAGACTCGTATAGATTAATTCACGTTTAAATTTCATGATAAATCGATTTGATTAAACAATTTTCTATTGGCAATACACAATGATCTAATTTAAATGACCAAATCATTCGGATACAGTAAAGACGTGGCATTTAATTTTCGCGCGCAATTTGTCAATTTTTCGTTCTAACGAATAAAAACGTAGGTCGAACGTAATTCGCTAATCATTGCAGGATCAATCAAATTATCACTTGTGTGCGAGATGCGATTGTATGTGGGTTGACAATGTTAGGAATGGGATTATCCGATTTAACATTCGATCGAATGAAACTTTGACAGCTTGAGACAAATACAACGATAAGATTAAATTGCTGGAACGTTGACAAGCGTTCGATAAAGAAACGAACTATTAATCTAATGTAAATGAAGCTATTCTGGAGTATCATTTAGAACGTCATTTATTATTTTGCGTAAGGGAATGTAATCGATTGGAAACTAATTGCACGTTTGTGTTACATTTTTTGTATCAATTCGAGGAAATATGTTTTAATTACAATTTTATCTACGTTTATGAGATTAAACGGTACTTGTGTAATTACGAGATTTATAGGGATCAGCGATAACAAGGTGTGTCACTTTCGAAATATATTTATTTTTATCAAAATCGTAAGAAATCTCTTTTGAACGATCGCGGGATGAAGTCATCCAGTCCCGTATACGCCCTATTCCTTGAAAATTCCTTATCAGTGCAGAAAAATGTCATTTTCGATAATTCTAATATCGAAACTATTTTTTCTCGTACGAATGATGTTACGTGAATATTTATTTCTGCTTTAATTCTATTAAAAAGATTTTATTTTTGGATGTACTTACTTTGACCAACCTGTGCCTTGAGCGCCATTTTGGATAGTACTGGTGGTATCTTTAATCGTCAGATGGTGCTTCGGTATACTATCGAACGAATATATCGTTTTCTTTAAACTTCGAGATATATTTCGATTATCGAAATAGCTAGTCCGAGTTTAATGCTTTCGTTTTATCGTCGGGTTCTTTACTTTTCGTAATTATTTAACGTAATAATGTGATTATCTTTAAAAAAAATTAATATGTGTTTAGTAAAAAAGAGAATTAAAAGTACGTAGTTTTGGAAAAGTGATTAGCGAAAAGCGTTGTCTCGTATTTATAACAAATAATGCATATATAAATCGTGGCTCGAGTATGAACATTCGCACAGTAAAAATGTTAAAAGAATAATCGTATAAATTGGTTTTAAAATATAATTGGATATAAAATACGATCGAATTTACACATACACACACACATTATAAAATGAGTTAATTAATACCGCCATTTAATTATCGATATCAAATTCAAATAAAGAAATTTAATTCTATTGAGTTTATGTAAGCTTATTAGAAATGTACAATGGGTATAATAAACAATATAAAACGTAAATACCGATAAAATGAATGTATGCATTATATGTAATTACGTGTAAAAAAGGTAAACAAGGAGGAATTATTTTTTGTTATGATAAATATTGAGGAAAGTGGCAGAGCATGAGAAGAAGGGGCTCGGTGGAAGGGGGAAGGTGCGGCGGGTGGTGGGGGTAGCGTCAGCAAGTATGGGAGTAGCGTTGGCGGCGGCGCTCGACTGGCAACGAGGATGCACGAGGGTCGTCAGTCAGTCGGTGTTCGTCAGTGGAAGTGTATGTAGTGTCGCGTGCGTACAAATGCGTCATTATATTAAATCGTTTTGATCGGTGTTCCGCGCTTGTGTGTGTGATTGTTTCTCGTGCGTGCATGTACGTCGGCGGTGGGACGTATCGACGTTTTTACGAATTTATTAAATATCCATCATTGTTTTTTCTTTTTTATTTTTTCTTCTTTATTTTTCGGACCTTTGTCGTTTCGATTTTTCTCAGGGAAAAGGGGGCTGAGTGGGTGGTCGGCGGAGGACAGGGGATGAACTGGAAGAAGGAAGGATGAAGAACAGTTTAGTTAGATTTTGTTCCCAGTGATATATATTTTTTCTATATAATCTTGAACGTTTGAACGAAAAGAAAAAATAATATCGTCGTTCGTTGGCGGCACAACTGTGGTGCGCGCGCGCGCGCGCGCACTCGAGCACGCTGGATTTTGGATTTTCATCGGGACGATCACCATCAGCATCACCATCATCATTGACATCATTCCTATCAGCCGTAACAACGAATACCATGATGAAGTTGGACTACCCTTGCCGCGTCGAAGGATGGCTCAACGTTTGCGGTGAGTTTTACAATTTTTATTATATTTTTTACCGACATCTCATATCGATCAAAAAGATCGAATCAATCTCGCGTCATAGATCATCGCCGATATGTTTCTACTTTGATTTAAATTCGTATCTAAATTTTGTAATGTGTAAATTTTCGTAATATCAATCATGAATATCGATCGTTCGAGCTATCCGTGTTAATAAAATATTTGTTTTATCGTATTATTACATTGCGTAATAATTGATTCGCTTATCGTCAATAAAACGTTCAGAAGAAATTCGTTTTTTTTATAAAAAGATGATGGACCAGAAGAAAAGGTTGTGAGAAGATCAAATATAACAGAAATCATCCTAATTATCTTTATTTTTTCTTTTTTTTTTTAATCGTATAAATAAGTTATAAATGATATTATTACCTAAACTTTATTCGTTTAAATGTTTACAATTGTAAAACGTTTGTAACAATAATTTCAAATCTCAAATGTTTCGTATGATGTACCTTTACGCGGGTAATACTAGGTTCGAAGGGAGGCTAAAAGAGTGGCTGGTGTTTATTGGCGAGAGGGGAGAGAGAGTGCAGACAAGTCTTCAATGGTCTCGATGTCGATTCAACGAGCTTCAAATCTCGGGTTTCATGACCCTTTATTCTTGTCTTCGACATTTTTCTGTAATCCCAAACTTACAGAATCTTCATTGGTTATTAGTTATTTGAATGCAATCAATAAAAAATAAGAAAAGAAAGGAACAGAGAGAGAAAGATCGATTAATTGATTTATTAGACATTTTATAAAGATTTCAAGTTACCCTTCTTTTTGTTTCCCATATCATCTCGAAGAACCGTTCGAAGTTCATGCGAGACAGAATGAAATAAGATGGTAGCACACGTTTTCCTCTCCTATCCTTCCTCGCGAAACACGAGTAAAGTTCATCGACGCGATCGCTATTACTACTTCATTGTGTAACTGCTTTGATGTCTCTAGTAAACGGTATCTCTTTCGCGACCCAGCTTTTAATGCAAGATCGTCATGCTCGAGCTCGAGTTCACTGCGTCACGAATGCGTTCAGATACGAGTTCTTTAGAGTCCTCTCTTTTCCTCTCTTTTCCTCCCTCTCCGTTTCATTCGCTTTCAACCTTTCCTTCAATCGATCGCTCGACTAACCGCTTTCCTTGTTTTCAGAAGAATCTTTGCAACCAACAACCAGTGAAAGCGTTTACATCCTCGCCATTTTGTATTTTCATTTTATTCTATTAAATAATTAATAACAATATCACAAATATAATATACGAAGATTTAATAATTAATACATCGAAGATTTAATTAAACATTTTTCATGACTTTTACATTGTTATGTATATAATATCGCAAACATGTTACATCACACTTGACGCAAGAGTCATCAAAAATTCTTTAGTAGTACAGACGCCATCTTGTCGGAGCAACGAGTCGTCGATTTTGGCCGTTTTAAATCGGTCGCCTACGTAACCCTTCTCTTTCTCTCTCTAACTCCCTTTTGCTATATGTATGTATGTGTGTATGAGAGACTGACCTCGATGTGGTGGTAAAAAAATGATCGCAAAAGATACCGTAGTCACGTGATGTCCTCGCTTCGTCGACGAAGAGTAGCGGTAGGTCAGTTCTCTTTTTCTTTTTCTTTTTTTTTTTTTACAGCACGATCGATATTTCGAATACGATTTAATCAATGAAAAATTGTTATTAACATTTATATTTTTATAGGATAAATCAAACAATGGATATTAACAAATTCTTTTTATTGCAGCTATTACGTACATATATATATATATATATATCGATTTGAATGTAGTTATTTAAAAATAAAAATGTAAATCGTTATTTTTAATGAAACCTAAGAAATTAAATTGTAATACTTTGTTCCACTTATATCTTGTAATTTATACATGTAATATTATTGAATTTCGTATAGTATCACTTTTTCCCTTACACACACATACATACGTATACACACGCACGCGCAGTTAAGATAATTGCAACCTTAGGAAGATCAAAGACAAAGATAGGAATAGGGAGAAGAGAAACAATAGTATCGTCGAGAATTTATGACATTATCTTTTGGTGTCTCCTTTCGTAAAGTTATTTCATTGTCTAGATACGGTACTTAGAAATTTCTGTCGATGACAAGTCGAAGGAAGAAGGATCTAGGATGCTAAGAAAATTATAATATATATTTTTTATTTTTCTTTTAAAGGTGAAATTATATGATCGTTCTCTCTTATCAAAGACCTCCGTTTACTTAAAACCATATAAGGAGGAATATGAAATTAGTAATCGAAACGGGTAAGGAAACTTTAGGAGTTTAATCCTTTGATGGAAGAAAGATACGAAGAAGGAGTTATGAGAATTTTAAGTTTCGGTTTATCCTAAGGATACAAGTTTTTGACGAAAGAGAGAAAGAGAGAGATGAAAGCTTAGGTATATCGAAAGTTTCTTCGAGGTTTTATTGACGTTAGCTCATAAATTTCAAAGTATCGGCGACGTTCGTGTTCACCAAGAAGTTCCTTCCTTCCTTCCTTCCTTCCTTCCTTCCTTCCTTCCTTCCTTCCTTACTTTCAAAATGAAATAATAAAATGAAGTCTACGTATACTTACGACGAACTTTTTCGTCTTCCTTCGTCGATCTTTCCCGGAGTTAACCTTTTTATACGTACATTTATTACAACGAAAGAATACCTCGATAAAAATGTATTTAAAGTAAACTCTTTTTACATTTTTTTACATTTTTTTTTATTTAAATACAAAAGTAAATAATTTAAAAATGTATGTATGTATTTATAGGTTGAATCAAAAGTTTCTAATTAATTTTGTAAATAAATCTTATACCAGATCATTCAAATGTATGTTAAATATTAAAAATCATTTATAAACTTGTGCTTTATAATCTGTATAACATTTTAAATTGAATATATTTTTAAATATTACAAAAATAGATCAGTAGAGAGTGCAATATAAAAGAGAGCAAACAACAGAGCCCTGTTATTTTAGACTACTCGAAGGATAAGAAGCAGGAACATTTACACCGATCATATTCAGTACCTCAAGTATCAGGATCTCGTTAACCTCTGCACCCTATCTTTATTCTTTTTTTTTTTTCATCTCCTCCACCTATTCCTTTTCTTCCTCTTTCGTCTCGTGAAAGATCGTAGGTTGGATTTTACTTGGACCCTTTTTACTTACCCTTTTACTCTTCCTCTACATTTCTCTTTCTCCCCCTTGTCTTCTTCCAACTGACATAAGCTTAAGATTCGTGCTACACGTACTATATCTCATTGCCAGACCACTCCGTCTCTATCATATTGTAGAACCACGATCGTCTTACGATTACAAAACGAACGATGGGATATATTTAACCCTTTACACTAGGAAGTTACCTCTGCCGTGACAAAAATATTTTTTCTCTTCAACTTGTAGAACAAAATCAATCGTTATTAAACAATTTCATTTAAAAAATGTATACTAGCTTTATATCTCAGCACTGTTAATTGTGCAATTAAAAAGTATCATACTTGAGAAAAATCTAAATAATAATAAACTAAATATTTTCATTGTAATATGAGGTAAACAAATCTAAACAAAAATTCAGTAAAACTTGGTAGAGAAAAAATGAGAAAAATATATACATATATTTATGTATTACATGTGTGCATATATACTTACATAGTTACGTACATATATATTTAGACATATATATGTAGAAAGGATGGATATAAAGATATCACGATAGCGGAAGGAGAACACGCGATACGAACTGGAAGGACTCTTGGATAACACAATATTGCAACGTCTAACGTTATCGAGATCATTCTCAATCGACTAACTTACGATTTGATAGTTTCATACATATATATAGTATATTAACACACTTGATTATGAAATATAGAAATATGAATGTAATACCTGATAGATATAGGATAAGTCAAAAAAGCTTTTCATTCATTTTAAAAATCAATCATCGATATCAATTATATTACTCAGATACTTTTAGCAAATCCATTATTAAAATATATGTAATAATTATCACATTTCATTGATCGGCTTTTATATGGACAAAAAGTAACGAGTTTAATATCGGCTTTCTTCATAATTAAATACGAAAGTCGGGTATTATAGTATTAAAAAATGTATTAATATTGGTAATATTGTAATTAAAATAACATTTATCTGATACACGATTAACAATATTATAATAACAATTTGTATAATTTGATTAATTATGTAAGTTGTATGCACATGTTTAAATACAGGAATATACACGGGGATTGGTCCGTGGGTCGTGGGTTGATATCATTGAAAATGTTCGTATTTAAATATCGAAAAGAAATGACGAAATCGTAAGAGAACGAATGCAAAAGACTTTCCGTTTTGATACGAGCTCTAGGGCATTCTTTACGGAGTGTGACACGCCATTATCACTAACACTATCGTAGTATTTATGTGCTCGCGAGTACGTTCACCTGCCCAGCTGCTCCCACGGCAACTACTTCGGCACGTGTAACGTGTGTACACGAGAACGATGGCGCTATATTGTTCTTTTTCTTTCTTTCTCTTCCTCTTTCTGTTTCTATTGCCTTCTGGGAGGGGTCAACTCTACCAGTCGATTACTGTTCTTTGATACCAATGAAAAAAAAAGAAAAAAAAAAAAGGCACGTTAATACTTTGAAGTTCATTTCTTTTGTGATTCTATTTTAACCTTTTATTATTTTTTACAGGTTTAAGCAAAAGTTCTTGGATGATTATAAAAATGAATTACTTCTCTCTAAATTCTTTTAATCTAAATTTTATTTTCTTCTATTTTTTTTCAGATCTCGTCAGATTACAAGCCTAATTAAAAACCGGAATTGAATTTGTTGTCTCACGTTTATAAATCATTTACTGAATTTATACCTTCTCTAATCGTAATTTAATGATAAATGTAACGGTGATTAATACGCACGGAAATCAAAGGTGCACCACTGTGATTTTACGTTGAGGTCAAAACCGCAAACCTAATTCCACTTGGGGAATCGTCGTTAACTCATTCACCGGTTCTCTACCGGTGTATGGGCTGATTGTTATGCGACGCATAATATCCTCTCGCGTATTATTTTTCCATCGAGACACGATATAGCAGTTGTGTACTTGCTGCTACAAACTCTGTGGGAGCGAGTTGACCTCATACATATAAACGTTTGCTACAGGAAAATACACAATGTTGAAGGATTCAAAGATTTTAGTAGATTAGATCGAGTTCATTATTTTCTCTCATTTTGTTTTCACTTTTTTTTTTTCTTCTACCTTATTAATTTGACGAACGATCAATATTTTGTATAATCCCACGTTATAAATACATCACATTGTCGTGTTTTATTCAAAAATCGGACACACATGTGTATTATTTAATGTGGGATGCGAGCGTCTCCAAGCAAAACTTAAATAGGCATTCGTGAGGAGATTAGACGGTGGGCCCTGGATAGCTCAATTGGTTAAAGAGCAGTCTAGTTGCCCGGAAAGCGGAAGATCCGGGTTCGAGTCCCGGTCCAGTCAATCCAACGGTCCAAATTTTTTCACGAATCCTACATTTAATTTTATTTAATTTAATAGTTCGCGATTTAACTAGTTAGTTAGTTAAGAGTACAAATAAAACTTTTAGATCGTCTCATATATTAATTGAAAAATAAAATATATCTAATTAAAAGAGATAGAAAATCTCTGAAAATGACATAACACTTAGTAACGAAATGCACGTGTGGTGGTATTAACAAAAAAGAAAAAAAAAAGTTAGGGGAAAAAAGGGGGTGTATAATCATCGAGGTAGTCAGGGTCGTTAAAGGGAGGAACGTTAGCTGATGGTGACCGCAACCAACCTATATTAAATTCGTCGGTGCTGTTCGCTCGCCAATTAACGTTTGTCATTCCATTGACGAACAGACGAGGTGGTCGCGCGTAATTGAAATTACCTTGGTAGCTACCACCGATCGTTCGCGCGATGGCTTTTTACCGATAAAAGTCCCGTGAGTTGTTTCTACTATGTTCGTGATGTTGCGAAAAAAGAGAAGGGAGAGAGGGACGATGAGCTAAACAATTTTGTTCGCGAGTACTAGATCGTAAAAAAACGGTGCTAATTTCAAACACTATCATCAATTATTCCCATGAAATGAACGATCTCGTTCGAGTAACTAACAACATTTTGTGTCGGTGTGTGTTCATTCAATTCTAACGTTTCATTCATTTCAATTGCCAAATCATTCCACACGTTATTGCTTGTCATTGTCATTCAAGAAAAATGATCTAGTCATTTTGAGAACGTTGATCGCGTAATTCTAATCGTTTTATTTGTACGTACACTTCGAAAACTTGTCGTCACTTTGATCTAATCGTTCTGAAAGTTCTCAAGATTTCCCATGTAAAACGGATACAACCGATAATTGATGTCTAACACGAGACAACATTGTTTTTCGCGATCTAACGTCGCGTGTCTTCTTTATCTTGTCTTCGGGTCTATCAAGGAAGGAAAAAGGGTGTTAAGGCAATTTAATCTCGTCTCTTCGATCGTTTCCCTCCCGCTGCGATGGAAAAGAGAAAGAATATACACCACCTGCGGTGTTAGAAATAAATTCTATGATTAATCGTTAACTATTCGAGGATAATGATCTACGGAAAAATGATCCTGAGATTGTGTACGTTCCATCGTTCGTTAGAGAAGTCGATGATGATATCGGATCAACGTTCTTCTCGTTAATACAGACCACAATTTTCTCACATTTAATCCCTCTATCTCTCTCATTTTTTTCTTTTTTTTTCTTTTTCTTTCCTCTTTCTATATTTCTCTCGTACTTTTTTCTAGTATTTTTTTTTTTTTTTTATAACATTGTCTGGATTGCACGTTCATCCGTTCTTAAGTGAATACATTGGATATGCATTTCCGGGTACACAACGTTCTCATAACGAGAAGGAATTTGTCTTTTAATGGAAGAACCTCTCTATCTCTACCTCTTCTTTCTCTTTCTTTTCTTTCTTTCTTTCTTTCTTCTTCTCTTCTCTTCTTTGAAGACGACGACGACGACGACGACGACGACGACGACGATGACGACGAAGGTCAATGACCTTGTGAGAAAAAGCTCCAGTATATTCATCCAAGAACTACGATTGAAACGGATGAAACAACGATTGGCGGTTTCAACTAACTCGACAATTTATTGCGTATAGATATTTACGTGTATACGTTTGTAAGTGTAAGTGTAGGTGTAGGTGTAGGTGTAGGTGTAGGTACTTACCTTCTCGCTAATAAGACAACTCATTGTATTCAAGGCAAGCCGAGTCTTCAATGCAAACTTCCTTTCTCTCTTTCTCCCTGTATTGTGGTGAGTTGGTAATGGCATAATGCTAGAAGTATACATCTTTTTCTTATCTCGATGGAACAACCGGTGCATTATAGCGGAGTTTTAGGGTTAATACTTTTTTCTTTTTTAGTTACCCCTTTTTTCTTTCCATAGATACCTATTTACAATTTGATATCTTTTATTCGTATTATATAATAAGAGATTTTTACGTATAATATAATATTTTATTATATTATATATTTATTTATATTTATATTATATTATATTATATTATTTATTTTATTATTTTTTTTTTTTGCATAGATACGTATTTACAATTTGATATCTTTTATTTGTATTATATATAATAAGAGATTTTTACGTATAATATAATATATTTTATTATATTATATATTTATTTATATTATATATTTATTTATATATTATATTATATATATTTATTTTATTATATTTTATTTTCTTTGCATAGATACGTATTTACAATTTGATATCTTTTATTTGTATTATATATAATAAGAGATTTTTACGTATAATATATATTTTATTATATATTTATTTATATATATTATATTATTATATTATATTATTTATTTTATTATATTTTATTTTCTTTGCATAGATACGTATTTACAATTTGATATCTTTTATTCGTATTATATATAATAAGAGATTTTTACGTATAATATATATTTTATTATATGAATTAAAATTATATTCTAAAATATAAATAAAATATTCGAATGAAGAGTTTGCTTGGAATATGTAAATCACGTAGAAAAAATCTTACTAATGTCTGTTTTTTTTTAATCGAGATGCGATATTTTCACTTTGATTTATTTATTTCCTGTAATAATATGCAACTTTGTAGTTGTGTGCATGTCATTTATACCAAATATATATGTTACTTTACCTATAACATATTACATATATTAAATATATATCGTATACGTAGGATGTGTTTTTTTTTGTCAATAATGTCATTTAAATGTTTTCGTCATATAAAATTGTCAAAATTATTTATTTTATTTTTATCAAAATTATTTAAAATAAAAATAAAAATAAAAATAAAAATTAAAAAAAAATAATTAAAATTATTTAAAATTTATTGTAACTGGGGTTATAAATATTTGCATATACGTAGTTAATGAATTCATTTGAAAACACGCTATATATAATCAAGATTTATTATATATATTTTTTTCTTTTTTTTTTTTTCTTTTTCTAAATAGTCAGACTTACGGGTGATTCTCACGATACATTCGTTTTCTCGTCATCTTTGCGTGGGAGTTAGAATCGAAGGACTCCGCTCGCACGCTTTGGATTTATTCCTAAGCCGGATTTTAGTCGTCGGGTCTCGCAAAACGGGGGATCGAGGACCCTCCTCTTCGCGAGACGAGTTTTTCGAAGAGCGTGCCGAAGACGAGAATAAATTCGTCTCGCGGTGTTGTGCATCTCTCCTCCATTACTATCTTTCGCGATTATTTTTAGGTAGGGAGTAGTTAGTAAGTCGTGCAACTTATTTCTCAAATTGCATTCATCCTTTTTCACCCTCCCCCTCCCCTCCCATCTTTACTCTCTTTCCGTTTTTCTCCGGATACGAATCTAAGAAAATTAACAAATGAAATTATTATCTTTCGAAATGATTTTTTTTTTTCATAAAATTCATTCCCAATGCTGGGGGTTAACAATGGTATCGTTAATTCTTTCGATGCAATTCAATGTTCTCGCGTAATTTGAAACATCGATAGAAAATTTATTACAATTTAACGAATTTTACGATAAAATACTTTTAAAAATGGATTATCATGCTTGCGTTAAATAATAATTAACCTGGATAATAGGGAAAGTAAATATTTCTTACGAAACAGATTAATGGCGATTCAAGTTTTACGAGTTTCTCTAATTTCGATTACATTGTCTTATTTCTTTATTCTCGTTTTGTTTCGTTATGATGGGGTAAGAAAAAGAGTTGATCGTAATAAGAAGGAGGGCAGCATTTTTTTTTTTTTTTTTCTTATCGTCTCGATGAAAACGTTAATAGTAAAAGAAAAAAGATAAAAAAAGGAACGAACGCTTTCTCCGTCATTTGCGAAACCACCTGATCGTGCAAATGCGCGTAACGACGAATCGCGATTGCGAGACAAGATAGCGGGGACTGGTATTTCGCGAGCAATTTAAAAAGTCACTGAACCATGGGATTGCGGGATAAATTGGGAAAGTTTCTTCACTGGAACCTGGAACACTCTTTTATTATTCTCTTATTTTCTTTCGACTACTACCCTTTCCTCAGCAGCAGCCAACCTCACCCTCCTATCCTTCTTATCCTTCTTACTATGCTTCGACTCTTCTTACCATCTCAACCTTCAACATTGCTTTTTCGATCCTCGATCAACCAAAGAGAAGAAAGATGATAAGAAAGACGGGAAACGGAGAATAAGTTAAACAAGTTAGAAAAAGAAAAAGGGTAGAGTTTGGTCGGGATTGAAAGGGCGTAAAAGCAATATTTGTCGAAAGGGCTCTTTCTCGAGGAACGATGGAGAAGTGGAAGAAGGGAAACGTTGATTCTAATAACCAACGGGAAACGCATAATTACGAAGGACTGGCAAAATAATGACTTTTAAGATGTACCAGCAGATATTTATTTTTATCGATAAAAATGAAGGAGAGAGAGAAAAAAAGAGACACGGGAGGGTTTCAATCCTCGAGATCAAATGTTTCTTTTTCCCGATCGATTGCGATAATACAGGTAGGGGGTGGGGTGAGTAGGTAAATTAAAAGTATATTTTCCGAGCTAAAGTAATTATTTATTCGTGAAAATTATGGAGAGAATAAGGAAATTCGATGAGAAACCATAACCTCGGGCTTAGTTAGAACAAGATGGATGCTTGATTAGGAGCTAATGAAACTTGGAATATCTTGGCAAGTCTATTCGGAACAACCCTAGTCTTGTCTGTCTACTCTCTCTCTCTTTCTCTCTCTCTTCCACCCTTTCCTCTCAGTCGTGTAGAGAAACGTTAATGACGATATCGTAGGCGTATGAACGATTATTAAGCTTCGTTCGTCAGCAACGCCTCAGTATGCACAATACACATGGATGAATCGAGGAAGTAGGTGGTGACCCTCGGGCTTGCATAATTTGCATTCTCTTCTATTGGTCCTTACATCAACTTCATATCGAACTGTACATTTTAACTTAAATTAGGAACCCACATTGAGCTTTCTTAGAAAATTTGAATAGATTCTTAGATCGATTAAATGGTATCCATCTTGACTTTTTCCATTAATCAGACTAGGTTTGAACATATTTTTCAAATGAATTTCTAAAATACGTACAAAAACACTACGTGTTTTAGTTTAACTTGTTAATTAAATTTTTGTACAATCGAATAGTCCAATAAATCTCGATAACGGGTGGGAGGGGGTAAAGTTTGCGTAACTAGATAATAAATCGTTTTGTCGGGAAACTTTGTTAGAAATTGCATAGTAAAATGGTTGAAAGATTAATCGAATGAGTCTTTGAAAGAAAGGCCTATATTCAATTTCGATGGAAACTCGTTTTATGTTGGAAAAAAGTCTTATATGGTGTACACTGAGGTATATTATACGGTATACCATTGGTTTACATGGTTTTCAATTTTGATATTATGGAAATAATCTGCTAAATAATTAATTAATGAATTGTTAATAAATATTGTCTCTTGTGTACTTGTGTTACTGAAAAACATTTTACAATTTTCTCGAATTTTCTCGATCACTCGAAAGTAAATATTGCACATCGTTCGATTTCGTTTTGTTATAAACAATAAAAATATTGTAGTCAAAATATGGTTTATTTGAAAAAAAATATGGTGACTTTGAAATTTTTAAAAAATTACCACGCAAAAAAAAAGCTCGGCCCATCAGTGTATCGGCGCATTCGAACAGAATATTCTATTATTCTGACCATTTTTTTTCTATCGTACGAAATAAACGAGATATTTTAGGTGATCGAGTTAGACGAAAGACCCTGCGTGTATATATTGGATCTATCTACGTTGACGTGCATAGCGATGATGGGATGGTGTTGTTGGTGAAGCTAAAGCTCTCGCCGAAATGCCAGGACAATTAACGAGGCGCATTGTGCGGTCCAATTTCTCGCTCGTTACTCGCCGCTCCAGGATCCAATTGTTTCTTCTTATTCGCTGCTACTGCTGCTGCTACTGCTGCTGCTGCTGCTGCTACTGCGAGTAACTCGCCGATTCTCATTGCTTCGAATCTGCTTCTTGTCTCTCTTCATCGTCATCTCGCGTGCGCGTTTATACGTCCTTCTTTTCCTCTCTTTGTGTTTGGCTATTGTTCACGTCGCTGACGATCCATTAAGGATCTAGACGGCAATTCACAATTAACTGCTCTTTCGGATGCGAGGAGAAGAACTCTTCTCTTTATTTCTCCCTTTTTTTTTCTTCTTTTCCTTTTCCGTCTCTCTCTTTCCGTCTGCCTGCGTGCCTGCCTTCCTGCCTTTCTCTCAAATTGGGATTACAACTTTTAAGTAGCGAATGCTCTCTGTCCGATTATTCTCAGAGATATAGAGAATTAAGTATGGTTTATTTTAATAAATATATATACTAACGTAAGAGTGTCGAATAAATTGTGGATGGTAATTAAATCTAATTAATGAGAAATATTATGCTAGGAAATCTAAATAATGCGAATGTTATCGTTTATTTTTATTAGAAATAAGTAAATCGTGCTTATATAAACAATTATGCAAAGCGAAGTAAGCTAGAGTTGAAATAAATTAATTTGAAGTAGGAAGGTTAGGGGCTTTTCAATCTGAAATTTCAACCGAGTACGCGTTTGAAACTTTGGAAGCTTTATAAGAGTAATATACTAAATGAAATATAATTGGGTAGAATTGAGAAATGGAGATTAGAACATTTAGATCCGATATTCAAATCTATGAATAAATTTAATTTTCTTTTTCTTAGTTAAGAGGTGTCGAGGTAAACAATAAGAGGTTTAACAAAGTTGTGGAAACTCGTTGACTACCGTAGCGATTTGCGAGTGTAGGACAAGAGGCGAGTGTCGACGGGTGTCACGCACGACTAGCTTACTTCCGGCACTTTGCCTCTAAACCCTGGTTGCACCTATTTGCGTGCCTGTCATCCGGTATGCCAACGGTTACATTTCCTATTGTTTTGTGTACGAGCTACGGGGGCAGGGCTGCCGTATGCGTGGGAGTCCAAGAGTGACAAAGAAAGAAAGAAAGAAACAAAATGTTGCGTCACTTTCTAGTTTAGCGTGTATAACGGGACACTCATCGTAAGTCTCTTTACGTATGTGTGACGCGTGAATTCGAATAATGACTCTCCTTGCTTGATCCCTTTCGTGCAAAATAATTATAAGTTAGAATTTGCCGTGCAGCAAACTATAATATTAATAGCAAGAAACGCATATATATATTAAACATAATGATTATTATAAGTTCAGCACATAATAATAAAACCGCAGGGCTGCTTGTGGCAAAGCAGTTGGTGAGTGGCGACACCACGGACCCGAGTGCTTCTAGGACCTAGAAAGGTCCTTGCCTTTGCTTTGCTTTAGCTAGTCGGTTAAAGTACATTCGCAACAGCTATATAGGTCCAAGGGTGGAAGTGTTAAAGGCATAAAGCCTGGAATAGCGCTTAGTGAACACATCTCTGCACTCTTAGCTGTTCAAACCAATGGCTGTCTAGTTGTAAATGGAGCTCCATTTAGCGAGTGTACCAGTAATTCGTCTCTTCAAAATTTTTGCGGATCTTGATACTCTGAAAGTAACACAATGTCTGTTGGTTATTTCTTATCAGAATATTAAACAAATTGGCCAATTAAAAAACGCGCCTAAAGAAGTATAACTTAAAAAATCTAATAATCCAGATAATTAGTCGAATACAAAGATATAAAGGAAGGAAATATGACTTAGGTGTAGAAGAGCATGTTAAAAGGTGTAAAGTAAAGCAAGCACGATTGCAAGCACAAAGCAGGATGTGGTTCGGAAGGGAAAGACATCGTTCGGGAATGCACTTATCCAATCGACACGAGCATGCATACACACTTGGGATTGACTCTGGCGACTCCCCAGCTTGCATACCTGCACGCGTCACACTTTTTCCTTTCCTCGATCATTGGCAAAGTAATTGCTGGATTTCACGGACGTTCCTTAATGGTAGTAATCAGAGTGTAAACTGCAAAAAGATTATACCGCCCTTGGTTACTAACGAGAGGCGCGTTAAAATTTTCTTTTTTTTTTTTCTTCTCTCCTCCCTTCGTCCTTTTATTATTGTTTTATTATAATCCTCTTTAATGCTCAATTATTATTTTCACTCAACGGTGTTTCTCATTCGTCCAATTTTTTTTCATAATTCTCGTTAAGATATTTTATCGGATTTTAAATTATTCGAATATGTTAAATTTACGATGTTTATAACAGTGATAGTTTTTCACCCCGGTTGAGGTCGTAATTGATAAAAAATTTACCTACAAATGAATGAAATATTGCTACCCAATTATTAATAAAGGTTCTTTTATTTCTACTGTAATTTTTTATATTTGTTGGTGAAATTGTGAGGTAAATCGCTTCACCCGAACACGCGAAAAAGTAGTTCGCGCGTCCATGGGACGACCTGTACCTCTTCAAAAATATGGTCGCTTAATTTGCTAGCATAGCTAAGCGTCACCAAAGCTCTATATTTTCCTTACTCATTAGTTTAAGGCACGAATATATAACATTTCTCTTGCCTCTTTAAAGTCTCTCTGAAAACGATATACTACTGAGAAGAAAGCGATGTTATTGCCATCTATCGCGCAAGCAAAAACATTGCAGGATAGGCGGGTTATTTGAACATTTCAAGAGTTAACAAAGTTTTTAATAACATACGTTTAAAATAATTAATCTTATCAACGAAACATATATTTTATCACACAATCGTATTTCCAATTATCCAATAAGATTCATCGTACAAAAGTTACGCGATCGATATCAAATTTCCAGTCTAGCGTATCTTAGACGTTACTTGCACATGCTTAGATACACTATCTCGTAGACGGGTTCGATACACGTCGACACGATTAGTAATTAGTATTAAATTCTAAACTGTTACGTGACTTGCCTACCTGCCAAGGTAGGAGGGATACTTTTCATCTCGTGTTTCGACTGCTATCGAGGAAACTACCTGCGACATGCTATCGAGAGTACTATTTTCCTTCTTTTTCTCTCTTTAGAAATTCCCTTTAAACCATCCCGACCTCAGTTTTCCAGCGATGTGTCTGCTTCTGTACTCCCCAACAGTCGGAGGGATCCTTCGTAGCTTTGCATTGTCTAGCGGCGTGTATCCTACCGTACGAACCCTCTTCTCTCTATTCTACGGGTTAATGCTTTCTCTCTCTCTCTCTCTCTTTCCTCCCCTTCGACTCTTTGGGTAGCTGCATTTCGTCGATAGTTCTCTAAATCCACGAACGTTACTTCACAACGCGCATGTTCCTCCGACTCTAGCTCGAATAAGGTTACGACTTATTAGGATGATTGAAATGAACAATGTGGAAGGAAAAGAATTCGTCTACGGTTTGTTTGAACCATTAAATTACTCGGGCCAACATTTTTTCTCACGAATATCGTTGCTTGAATATCAGTCATCTAAATTAAGGAAGATTAAACGTTATCCTTGCAAATGTATAAATGACTTATTTATAGAAATTGTCTTGATTCGATTTATGGGGGATGAACGGTAGCTTCTATTATGATTATGAAATATATAAGAAAGCAAGAGAGAGAGAGAGAAAGATAATAGAAAAAGGGGTAGCGTTGAAACGAGAGATAGGGTGAGTATTTAAACTTGAGAATTTGTCGGGTTATTTCGAATGTAAATTCGTGGATGGCTAACGAAGCCAATGTCGAACGCGGAAAAGGAAACTCTCTTCTCTCTTTTTCTTCTCTGTTTCTCTTTCTGTTTTGCGCAGGCTTACAAAACGACGGGCAGCACTCGTAGGAGAGGAGGAGGAGGACGTTTCGTCGAGTTTCCAAGAGCAAAGCTTTTCGCATCGTCTAATGCACAGCTGGTGATGGTGGTGGTGGTGGTGGTGGAGGTGGCGGTGCGGGGGAGGAAGCTGCACGATGCCACCCTAAATAACGAGGGACGCAATTTGTCGTCGCGTGCAAAATTAAAACGCCCACTCCTCTCTCCCGTTCCGCCTCGCTTACTTCTCGCCGACATGGCTTCTTCTTCTCTCTTTCTCTTTCTTTCATTCACACAATCGTGAATAATAGTGACTCCGCTGCTGCTACACGCGCTGCCATATATCATCTCTCACGAGTATTCCATTCGTTTTATATATCGATGCGACTTGAGTCATCGGAAATTAGATCGATCTGTGTTATTAAATCCCATGATAATTTTCTTCATCATTTTCGTATAATTACAAATATATATATATATATTCGTATACGCGTATGATTTTACATTTACATACATTACAATGTGTAATTGATATTTTAACACTAGATTTACGGATATTTTGTTCATTATTTTTCTAATGACTTACAAACATTGTTAAATAGAGGATTGAATAAAGGGGAGGAATTAATTTTTCTCCATCATTTTCGTATAATTACAAATATATATATATATATATCTTCGTATACGCGTATGATTTTACATTTACATATATTACAATGTGTGATTGATATTTTAACACTAGATTTTCGGATATTTTGTTCATTATTTTTCTAATGACTTGCAAACATTGTTAAATGGAGGATTGAGTAAAGGGGAGGAATTAATATTTACGTATATTTAATTAAGTAACTAAAAACCAACATATGTTTTTAAAAAATAATATTTAAGTTATATATATATGGTAAACAAATTTTTGTAATGAGTCAAATTGGCTCAGTCCGTAATAATAATCAATTTTCTATCGTCGTTTAGTTTTTTTCATAAAAATTCTGATTGCAGAGATTTACAGGAAGTTCCCTTTCCGGCAGGGGGTGGGGTGGAGAAGGGGGAGCATGGGGAATTTCTTTTTCAAAGACTACGAAGTCTTCCGAAGTTTTCTTTGATATAACCGCTTTTTTACTTTAGCGAACCGCTGATAACGTTTAAGAGCGTGTACTTTACGAAAAAAGGAAAAAAACTTTTTTACGGAGCGTATATACGTAAATACAATATTGACACGTGTACGGCGAATTAATATTTACGCGATAGTCTCGTTGTGTTGCACTTTGCAGGATAAATTATTATTAGACTTCGTTGAAAAAATTCAATGAAAATAATTGTCGATCGTTTTTGTTAAATTTGTCGAAAAAGAAAGAAAGAAAAAAAAACTGGTGTGTGTACTTATGTACGCACGTAAGAAGTTATACTTCTTTGCCGTACCAAAACGAACATAACCTCAATAACCTTAAAAATAACTTCAAAGAAAAAAAATAACTTAAAAAAAAAATAATTATTATTATATATTTATAAGAAAGAATAAAAAAAGAAAAAGAAAATATCAAAATATAATTATCAGTCCATACTAAATATAAGAGAGATATATCGAATAACTTGACGCGTCAACAGCCATGGCGCGGTTACAGCATTAGTTCTCGCTTCGATCATTTAAGTAAGCGGCGCTGAGTTCGATTAGTATTTGGATGGGTGACCCGCTTGAGAAAAAAGAGGGGAAGAAGAAGAGAAGACAACTTCATACCGTATACTTGAAATCGCTTTGCCGCGCATTGTAAATACCGACAAACTTCATGGTGTCGTTTTTCCAGACGCTCGGAACAACACAATTACTCCCCATTACATTTATACAGAAGTATAACTTCAAAAAAAAAAAAGAAAGAAAATGTCTTACGTTCTAACGGTATAATTAGAAATAACTTATGTATATTCTCGTAAGATACTATGGAAGTTAGAACTCAGGGAAGAAGAAGAAGAAAAAGGAATATAGTCAAAGTTAGATGGGTAGTAGGAGGTGAGCATATAGGGGTGTGTGCAACGAGAGAGAGAGAGAGAGAGAGAGAGAGAGAGAGAGAGAGAGTACGTGTGCGTCTAGCACGGGACGTCGTTTTGCATACAAAGTAGTTAGGGTGTTACTCATCCTCGGGAAGGGAATAATCGAGACTCGTTTTCACGTTCATCATAGATACATATATACATAGACAAATAGAAAGGTGTGTGCGTGTCTGTGATATTTTTGCCTCTAAGTGGTCGTTCACACTGCCGACGTATATGCATCGCATACACGCATACTTGCTCAACCTCCATCTATTTTCTCTCATTTTCTTCTTCTTTATCGTTGACGCGTGTAAAAAGATAAAAAGAAGAGAGAGAGGGGGAGGGGAGAAATAAAAGTGAAGAAAAAGAAGAAGAAGAAGATGAAGAAGAGGAGGAGGAAGAGGAGGAGGAGGATGTAAACGGGGGTGTATATCCCCACAGGTGCTTACGAAGCAACCTTTTCTATGCTTTTAATATCTCTCTTTCACTCTCTTTACTTTATATACGTATATATTATATGTGTATGTGTATCTATGTGTGTATTATGTATTATATATTATATATAGACAACTAACGTACCTTGTCAGTGGCTAATTATTATAACACCGTAACCCTTGTAGGATGGTTACTATAAACCGTATATTCGAGGGAATAACTATCGAAATTCGCATGTTCTGTAATACTCGAGATAAATGTAATCTTGAGAGGGTGGTTTACACGCGTGTTGTTTATTATCAGTTTTGGTATTACCCTGATACACGAAAATACATGATATCAACGTTGTTATTATATTTAGTATCCATATTTGCATACATAAAAGAGAGATATAAAAAGAAATGGGATAGTGGATTTATTTGGAAAAGGGAGATGCATTTAATATTTGTACGTCCTAGAATTATTTGGCTTAACAAACAATTTACGCGTTAGCGGGTAACGTAAATATCGTTGGGAAATATATTTCGGTTTAAATAGATTTGAAAAAGGTATAATTAATGAAAAACTTTCCTCTCTAGCGCAGTAATTACGAGCATAAAGCTCGAATAATATTTGAAAGCTTGTAAGAAAAAAACTGGGTCAGTTTTGATATAGTACTCTTTTTTTCTTAAATTATTTTTTCTTTTTTTTTTTTAATCACTTTACCTTTTAACCCTTTTTACTATTTTTTCTTCGCGCTAAGTAATACGATTTATTCGCGAACTCGAACTCGAAAGAGACGAACCAAGTCGGTGAGGTAAAATTATTGTCGTTAGTCAACGCAACGATCGTTAAGAATAATAATAAAAAAATAAAAAGGGGCTACGCGCGAGAGGAAGGAGGAAAAAAAAAAAAAAAAGTAAGAAGTGGTTGAAAAAGAAGGAAAAGGAACGTGTTACGAAAGAAAATCGAGAACATCCGGTATGTTACGTGTATGTATAATATTTACTGCAAGTATATTCTATTATATTTTATATCTATGTATGTGTATACGTATACTATGCTCGACGTCCGTGAACAAAACTAGGCTTACTTTAAAATCTCATTTCATAGATTATAAAGTCTAATTAAAATTTCATGATTTCCGTATACCAGGTGGTTTGATGTTCGTTAACGGTAATACCGTTAACAACATAATTATTATTACGTTGGCGTGACGAGAAATGTTAAAAAAAAAAATACAAAAAAATACAAGACAAAAAAGGAAAGAAAATAAAAATAAATAAAGAAAGAAAAATTCTATGTGTATAGAAGTAAGACAGTAGGAAAAAGTTTGAAAGTTTGTTACATCTTAGGAAAGATGTGTATATGTTTTAGGGTGTAGATACATAGATCTTCTTGTATACTTGGAAACGATCGATCGAAAGATAGATTCGATATGCTCTTTTGAGAGAAGTCGTTCGAAGCTAAAATGATGCAAACGATACCAATTTATTACAAAAATGGCTTCGTTCGTTCGTTCCGTAGTACCAGATGCATAGTATTTTTATCAAAATAAAAGCTACAACGTTTCAAAGTAGTACGAGTAGATAATAAATGAGGAGAAACAACAAAAAAAAAGGGTCATGGGGAAAGGATTAGATAATTTGGTAAATAAAAAAGTGTGCGTTGACGTTATATACTTGGAATACTCGAAAACGAAGTTTGATCGTTTAACGACTCGACGACACAGGCGGCGGGACGTTTCTCTAATGTAAACAGGAAAGTGACGCTGCTACGTAAGGATTTTTTTCTTTTTTTTTTTTTCTTATTCTACCTGTTTTTCTCTTAGCGCGAAGTAGGAGCTATTTGCGTAATGTCATTGAGAGTGGATAAAGACCGTCTGTGTCCGTTCGCTTACGATCGTTGTTCCGTTTACCGTCATTTTATCTTTATTACACTGAATTTCCTGGCCACGAGAGAGAAACAGAAAGAGAGAGAGAGAGAGAGGAGAGAGAAAATAGAGAGAGAAAGGAGAGAGAATATAATGTCGAAGGAACCGTGCCGATTGAAACAGATAAATCGTTTCGAGAGAGATGGAGAGAGAGGGGGGGAGGGGGGGAGAGAACGAATGAACGTTTCTTTGCAGTCTTGTCACGTTATTCGATAGATCGTCCTTGAAGTATATACTTTTAATAGAAAAACGTTTCGTTTGCGTTGTATATACATGTGTGTGTATGTTTGTGTGTGTGTTTGTGTGTGTAGATAATAACAAATCTACCTTTTCGATTAACTCGTAACATCTAAGTAAAAAAGAAAAAAAATAAACGATTATTACTAGTTAATAAAACGAACGTCGATACTACTTATCAATAATTCTCGTATTTTGTTCAATCATATTGTTCGTCCACGTGGATTTTCAGTAACGTCTAAGTATAAAATAAAAACTGGTGTGTGTACTTATGTACGCACGTAAGAAGTTATACTTCTTTGCCGTACCAAAACGAATATAACCTCAATAACCTCAAAAGTAACTTCAAAAAAAAAACTTCAAAGAAAAAAAATAACTCAAAGAAAAAAATAATCATTATTATATATATAAGAAGAATAAAAAGAGAGAAAAAAAATATCAATATATAGATATCAGTCCACGCTAAATATAAGAGAGATAAATCGAATTACTTCACGCGTCAACGCCATGGCGCGGTTTACAGCATTAGTTCTCGCTTCGATCATTTAAGTAAAGCAGCGCTGAGTTCGATTAGTATTTGGATGGGTGACCCGCTTGAGAAAAAGGGGGAAGAAGAAAAGAAGACAACTTCATGCCGTATACTTGAAATCGCTTTGCCGCGCGTCATAAATAAACCGACAAACTTCATGGTGTCGTTTTTCAGACGCTAGGAACAATATCACTCCCCATTACATTTTCCTCAACGCGCCAAAAGAAGTATAACTTCAAAAAAAAAAAAAAAAAAAACGAACGAATATTACTAGTTAATAAAACGAACGTCGATACTACTTATCAATAATTCTCGTATTTTGTCCAATCATATTGTTCGTTCACATGGATTTTCATCTCCGAATGAAGAGAGAGAGAGAAAAAAAAGGAAAAATAGGAAGAAAAAATGTTGTTATTGGCCCGTTCGACGCGAACGAAGTGGCATATCCGTTGTGGGACGATGAATCCACAGGGACTCGCCACGAAATTGATTTTCGACGATGCATCGTTTGAAGAGTTGCCAGAACACTGTGCGGCGCCGATATTTTCTATCTCCCTTTTACCCTTTCCCTCCTATCTCCAACGTAAACTAACACAACCTTTCGGTCTTTGACGCACAACCGAGCGGAAATTTTGCATCGTAGCCCTTTCCGCAAAACGACCACCACCACCCGTTTGTGGCTAATTATACGAACAAACTAATATGAACAAGAAAAAAAAAAAATATAAGAAAGATAAAGGACAACCGGGGAAAAAGTGAGAAAGGATAATGTAAAAAGAAGTAAAATAACCTTCCTTCCTTCCTTCTCCCACCTCGTTTCTTTTTCTCTGTCTCTTAGTCCTTTTTTTTTTTTTTTTTTTTTTTTTTTTTCTTTTTTTTTTTAAACCGCGAAGGACGCGAAGCGAACGAGAAGAGAATGAGAAATACATTGTTGTCACCGAAAATCCTTTTTATCTTTTTAATCAACAAAAGAATTTCTACAAAATACGATTATTTCTACGTCGTTTAACGTCAAATCGAATATGTTCCGCCACGAAGATTTCGTTTGCAGGGAATAAGCCGTTGTTAACTTTGTTTTTGTTATCGAGTTACGTGTCGCGATTTTGTAATTTTCCTTTTTTTTTTTTTTTTTTTAATACATTAAAACCAATATTTCGTTTCAGACTTTTTAGGACGAGTCTCGTTTTTTTTTTTTTCGTTTGTTTTTTTCTTTCTTCTCGATAGAAACAAAATTGCTTTTTCAAATATCGCTTAGAAACTTTCGATCAAACTACGTGTTCTTGTTTTCAAACTTATTTATGTTATGGAACGATACTATTACAGGTTTATCGAAGATTTGTCAAAAAATATCGCTAGATAGGTCTCGAAAGCAGGTCGTTGTTGAAAGTTGGTGAATCGTGTGGAAGTTTTGTAAAAAAGAAAAAAAAAAGCGGATGTAACACGTGTACGTTAGCGTGTCGATTCGCACAAGCTCGTGAAGTTTATGATGAAACGAGGAAAAAGAATAATAAAATTGAGAGAATATAAAAAAAAAGGGGTTAGAGGGGGGATCGAAACAAAACACGCTTCGAAACTCGTCTCGAATTCTACTTTCTCATAGAATGATTTAGAGTATGAGAATTGTTCCCACATATTATATCGTTTATTGCTCTTAAACGCACTTTATATTGTTTCCGAGTGAAAGCACGGTTCTCTATACCATCTAAGAACACCTAGAAGCAATTCGCAACCGTTCGAGCGAAAGGAAATGTTGAAAATCGAACGAGATCGCTCAGTAAACTCTTATATTATATCCGGAGAAAGCTATATGCCACTATTTTTTCTACATATTTTTATATATATATATATGTTACTCGTCACATTCTTGCCAAAAGGATTACATAAATTCATTCAAATGTGTTTACATTGAAATTACAATTGGAAAAAAATTGTATGACTATAAATTCAATTACAATTATAAATATTGATATTAGATTTATTATTAAAATTTTATAATATTATTATATTATTATATTAATTTTTTAGTATTATATTTATTATTAAAATTTTATAATATTATTATATTATTATATTAATTTTTTAGTATTATATTTATTATTAAAATTTCATAATATTATTATATTATTATATTAATTTTTTAATATTATATTTATTATTAAAATTTTATAATATTATTATATTATTATATTAATTTTTATTATTATTTTATAAAATTTTCATATATTATATTTATTCTATTATTTTTTTAATATTATAATTTATTATATTAATTTTTAAATATTATATTTATTATTTAAACATTTTTTTTCTTCCTTTATTCAATCGCGGATGTTAAGTACAACTTAACATGTATTATATAATAATATATCATAGGTATTCATATATACATATAGTAACGTGTACGTACCGTTTACCAAATCGAACCGTGGGCATCAAGGGTCAGTAAAACTAGAGACTCTAATTCTATCTCTCACTCTCTCTACTATGTTACTCTATGAACTCTTCGTTTGTACATGTTTCAGTTCCGCAATAATAATGACAGAGATTACATAATTTCGACTGGCGTAGTAGTTAGACACGAATTAGGCGCGATTCATGCGTCGAGAATAATAAGCTGTTAATATTCCAGCTTTGGAAGACCGTTTGGTTACCGTTACGTTAGTTAACTTCTATAAATCTATAATTATTATTTATGATAATGATATCGTTCTCATCTATTTTCGATTTTATCAACACTGCTTCCCCCCCCCACCCCCATCCCACCCCCTCCTCCTACTCCCACTCGTCTCTCCGTTCGACTTAATTTTATTCTCGAACGAACGTTCGATCTATTTTTAAATTCAATTTTTTTTATTCTTACACGAATCTAATTTTTATCTTTTTTTTTTTTTGTTTAAATATTATTCTGATAATAATTATATAATTCCAATAATGTTTGATCGAGTGTGTAATAACAGTATTTCTGAGATATTGACTTGTGATAGGAGGAAAATTTAGCAAACGAATTAGAAAGGTAAAGTGCATCGTGGCGTGTAATTTACATCGACTTCAGGTCGCGCATTCTTAAGAGAGTAGGTGTTCGAGTCTTTTTGCCGTTGCTCGTGGAAACCACCTGTGTACTTTCTAATGTAATAAGACGACTCGCTGGAGGGCCGAAGAGGTAATATATTTTTTTTTTTTATTTTTCTTCTTCTTTTTTTTTTTCATTTATATTTATTTTCTTGACTTTTTTTAGTTTCATTTTGATAGATCACTACGGATGAGTCAGGAGACTTACTTTTCTCTCTTTCTCTTTCTCTCTCATTCGATCTTCGTCACTCGCGACTTCTTTTCGCGATGATTCATCCAACGATTACACACGGTTACAAGAGACGAATACCGTAGTAGGAGGAGGGATAGTTTGCATTTATTTCTTAACCGTATGAGTTAGTTGTTGCTTTTGCTTGTTTGTGGTTGACCAATAAATGATGTCAGAATTTTAAGAAATATTTTATATATTTAAATGAGAACATTTATTTGTCATTTATACGATAAGTATTTTTTGTTAACGTAAATTTTGGAATTGTTTTATCTAACAACGAAATTCCCCCTTTTTTCAAACTGATTATTCATTCGTTATTTTATTCTAGCATACTTTTGATATATTTTAAACGATAAGAAGAAATTGTAAAAGTGCTTGTAAAACTTCGCGAAGAATTTGATAAAAGAAGAAATAAAGAAAAAAAGAAAATGCGATTAGGGAGGGGTACGTCAGGTTGAAGTAAAAGAGATAGATCGAAGTATGTTCTCTTGGTAGGGGGAAATTGTTGGACAGGTAGAAAAGAAATGCATCGTCATGCTGAAATATCCTTGCGAAGGGATAATTTGCCATTTTATTTCCTAGGAACTCTCGACAGTAATGCAGGTAGTAGTGCTGGTGGTGGTGGTGGTGGTAGTGCTGAAGGTGGTGCTGAAGGTGGTGGCGAATGCCGGTGGTGGTATTAGAGTAGTGGCCATTATCAGACGTGTCTTGGGATCGGTCTGAAACACCAAAGAAAATGCACGGCGTAATCCGTGCCGTAAAGATACCAACCTCTCTTTCTCTTCCTTCTTTTCTTTCTTTTTATCCATAATTCCTTTTCTGTTTCCTTTCCTTCACCTTTAGCCGCTTCAGGTGGAAAGTAATTTTGACTTGGTCTATCTTTGAAGCTACGAGCTCAAACTCCACCAGCCCTTGGCATTTTAAGATACGAAGCAGCGTGTACTTCGAAAAGTGGAGCATATTACTTTCTATTTTTTTTTATCTCCTTGCGTTGTAATTTATGCTACGATATATATAAAACGTCAGCTACGTCGGTACGAAGAATAAATTAAACTTCGCTCTGAGATCTCTGACTTATATAAATATTCAAATATTATTTGATATATATATAATTATTTTCTATTACATTTAATCCTTTCGCACACACACACACACGCACACACAACCCGAACATCGATAACAATTATAGCGATTATTATTGATAACAAAATGAGGTTTTTTTTTTTATAATTTTGTTCTTCGTGCAAGATTGAAGTTGACGTACTGCGGCTGTTAATACTTGGATCTTCGTTATTCCAATCGATTTACATGCTTTCTATAAATACATTGAACTCTTCGAATCAACCCAGGTAGATAGGTCATTAATATAAAATTAGATAATCCGATCGATTTCACGATAATCCCATATTACAAATTATAAGAAAGTTTAATCGTTTTGAAAAAGGTTCGTTAGTAATCAATTCAATCAATACTCCTTTCGTTTAGCATCGACCATTATCGAAAAACGTGCTAAACGTAGTATACTCAAGTTAACGATGTTAAATCAATATTTGATGAAATCGTTTACTTTTGTCTACAAATTTAACCAAAAGAAGTTCCCTAGGCTCTTACTAATCTTTTTTAAATCTAATTAGAAAAATGTATATGTGTGTGTGTGTGTGTTGTGCAACTTATGAAAAATCATGGTAGAAAATTTGCAGCCCTTCTGTATGATAAGCTTCGAATTTTTCAGCCCTTAACCAATACTAGACTCGTATTTAAAATAATTGTTTTGCTCGCGTGTATTGTTTAAAATATTCACGAAGTAATATTCCTCAAATAAAATCTAAATAAATATCTTTATTATTGTGTTAAACCGAGTGTTGACCGGAAATAATCTCTCCGGTGCAAAGGATTAATATTTCTTTTCTTTCGTCAATCGTTCATTTGTTCGTTCGTTACCTTAGTTCATCCGAAATCGTTCATTCTCTCTATCGTGGTCGTTTCCGTTGCTCTACAACCGCACAATTACTCGTCTACCTGTATTTTACGCTTCTCAGCGAAGTCTTCAAATGAGTTTTCGGAATTATCGGAAGTGGGAGGAGGTCGATGGAGACTCCTCCGACGTTTCCTTTGTTCGCGGATACCATTTATTCGCTCGTTCGTTCGTTCCTTCCTTCGTTAATGTTTCTTTGGGAAATTGAGATTTTACTAGTTCGATTCTTCAAACGTCCAATCTTGATTTTCAACGGTTATTCGGAGAATAACATTTATCGAGAGTTAATCGAATACCAATTAAAATCATTCCGTGATTGAGAACTTAACAAATACATTTTATTATTACACTCTGATCGTTCGGGTTTGATTTTGGGAAAGAAAAAAAAAATGTAATAGAAGAATAAGAATACAATTATATTTTGTCAGTTTTTCTATCTACTTTTTCCTTCTTCTTCTTCTTGTAGATTTTTTGATTCCTTTATTATTTGCAAGTAGAACGTAGAGAACGTAAAAGATAACTCAAGCGCAATAAGTGGACGGCACTCCTTTATCGTTGCTTCCCAACATACTACTCAACGTACTACTTCAACCAGTGGTGGTTGCCTTTGTACGATCCATTCCAACCTCGGAATTTTTCTCATTTCTCTCTCTCTCTCTTTCCCTTTCTCCCCTTTTCGGCCCTTTTCCTGCTGAGAGAGGTAGAGGGAAGAAAGAATTTGAGAATTTGGATTACAACATTCCGTATTGATTTCAACCTCCTGAAATAGGAAAATCTGTCTCCGCTTTTTTTTTTTCTAACCCGATATTTATTTAACTATTATTATTATTATTATTATTATTATTTATTATTATTATTATTATTATTATTAAATATTACATTTGTTATTTTTTCTCCACGGGCTTCGGCTAATATCTTAATTTGTTTCTTAAAGTAAATGATCAGAGACGCAGTATTTCCGTCACGTTCGCAAAGGAACTTCCTAGACGGTGTACTAAGAGACCGAAAAAGATGGAGTTTCTACTCTGGGAAATAGAAAATCGATTCCCACGGGCGCTTGCGTTTTAACGGTTGGACCGACTAACTTATTTACCTCCTTCGCACCGTTTATCTCTAATCATTTTCAACGGGGAACAACGATTTAGAATAAATTCGATGAAAGATTTTAAGCACCTAGACGACCCGTGTCAGCTTTTCGTTACACAAAATTCTTCTAAAATATAACGAAAGTTTTCCTTTATCGAATAATAAATTTCACTTTAGAGAGTTCGGTCTACTCTCACCCTCACCCACCCCACCTGCTCCCTCCGTCCCATTAGTTGAGAATTTTCGAAACAAATCGATTCGGGAATTAGGTCAGATGAAATATTTACTGTGCGAGAGGAGCCCGAGCAAAATGGTGCTCGTTGATTCGAGTAAGTGAAAATAACTCGACCTCGTTCACCTCTGACACGTGTATATCTAACACCATTAAAGCTTTTTTTATCTCTTATTTAAAACTGCTTCAATTATACCACCGCAACCGTCGACAAAACATGCATACAACAATCAATAATTATTCGACACTGATGGTTTGTTAGAAAAATTCTTCATTAAGTCTAACTAATTACCGAGTAGAAACAATAGTCGAGAGATATAAACTCGAGAAAATAACGCGATACGTTTAGAGTTTTTTTGACGGTACGAAAAATAATAATGATAATATATTAAGTAATAATCGAGGGCAAGAGAAAAATAGTAGTTGTCTTCTAGGTATCGTCATTCGTTCGTTCGTTCGTTCGTTTCGCAAAATTTGTTTCTATCAAGTAAACGAATAAAAGCTGTTAGAACCGTTCTCGTCTAATTAGTCCAATTAGTACACCGAACAACTATACACGTACCTGCGTATATGTACGCTCGCGCGATCGTAATTACGAGCTAATTAACGTATTCCGTGTGGTTTATTATTCCTTCTTTCTTTCTTTCTTTCAATTTGTGTACCACTTTTTCAATTCTCTTCATCCATTTTATTCGATTTTTTATTGTAATATTCTTTTTCAATCGCATGTTGTTATTAACATCGTGAAACGGCAAAGGTAGGTGCACGAACACAATGATGCGGATTGTATCGTCCTCGCGAAAGCAATATTGTCGGCCATTAGCGTAATGGGTTCCCGCCATTGGATGGTTGGTGTCATCGAACAAGGGTTACACCATGTAAAGATAATAACGCGCTTCGACTTCCTACGATGACCGTGCATCGATTATGACCGACCGTCCTCCTATTAATTGCATTAAAGCCACCAAGAATAATGAAAATGAATGCATTACTACGACGAAGCTTATAAATTCAAGTGGAAACTTTCAATATGCAGTTCTACGAACTGAGGGGAGTAATAATAAACCGTGAACCAAGCTTTTTTGATCTTCTATTTTTTTTTTTGATTCAAAAGATCAACGCAAATAAATTAATATAATAATCATCATTGTAATTCGATATATACAAATATAGGATTCGTGAAAAATTTGGGCCGTTGGATTCGACTGACCGGGACTCGAACCCGGATCTTCCGCATTTCGGGCGACTGCTCTTTAACCATTGAGCTATCCAGGGCCTACCGTCCAATCTCTTCACGAATGCCTATTTAAGTGTTTAACTTGGAGACGTTCGCATCTCACACAAATAATTTACTTATCGTTTTTATTTCTTATTTGTTCAAAATAATACTCACAAATAAAAGGTGTCTAGACAATAATAAATAAATAAATAAATAAATAAATATATAAAAGCATATATTTGAATACCTCAAATAATCCGTTCGTTCATCCAAGTAGAGATTATCATTACCGTAATTATGAAAATGACTGTGCCGGTGGTAATGATGATGGTGGTTTGGGGTGAAGGGCTTAATTAATTACTCGACTCGATATATTTTCGATCCAATTTCCCTCTGGATCATCGGTAGTAGGATTTACGTGTTCCATCATATGCATGTACACGCATGTACGCACGCTGATCTATGTATGTATTGTATAGATAGATATATTGTTCCCCCTCACATCGAAGGTGGTTGATATTACCATGGATCAACCGCAGGTATTTCCCACGTCAAATCGGCTCGTGATTGGTACCTCGAAACCCTACCAACGTAATCTTGTCTGACAATTTGTGTTACTTAGCTTTCGTTAATTAACGATTATTCGATCGTTTCGATCTTACGCGTTATATTACATTTTTTTTAATTGAACAATTAATTATAAAACAACAAACTGGAATTAATAACATGTTTCTTCGTTTCGTACAAAATTAATAATAATAATAATAATGTGAGAATTTGTTATATACGTTACGTACGATTTATTTTATTATTTGTTTTAAACACGTTTCAAAAATATTGTTGTAAACAATATCGTGAATAGTTTTTTAATCTGCGAACGACGACACGTTGGAGGCGTTGAAAGGAATTATAAAAATAGGATCGCAAAGAAAAGGATGCATCATCGATCGCAAAGTCTTTTCGTTCAACGAAAACGACCAGCTGAAAAAAGAAGTGAGTGAGTGAGTGAGAGAGTGAGAGAGAGAAAAGTCTTAGGCGTAGCGAGAAAAGCCTTTCTCATTGTTCCTCAACCCTTTCGCTTTTTTGTTGCACAGCCTGCGGTCTCGCGCGAGTTCCCTTTTTTCGCCTTCCGGGAAAAAATAGGAGACGTAATGGTACGACGGTACCTTTTCAGTTTCGAGAGAAAGATGGAACGAGAGGAAGGGCCGAGGGAGGAAAGGGTAAGAGTTTTACTTCTCAAACGCCTCTCTCTCTTTCTCTCTCTCTTTCTCTCTTTTTTTCTCTGTCTCTCGCTCTCCATTCCCTTTTTCCCTTTTTCTCACTTCCTGTAACTTCGACGTCGCTTAGTTTACATTCGCCTAGTTCTGCAAACCATGTCTTTGCAACACTTTTCTCTTCGCACCGCACCACCCACCCTACCCCTCACCCTTAGCGTTATCTTTTTCTTTGTATAGGACAGTGCAAAAATAGTCTTCTTTTTTTTTTTCTTTTTTTATTTCCAAGATTCATCCTCGCAATATGTTTGTTTTTTCAACTTGTTTAAGGGGTTATACGCAGTTAGGATTTTCAAAAAATCGATTTTTTTTTTTTGCATTTTCAGAATGTACATATATTTAAGTATATTCTCTGAAAATTTCAAATCGATCCGACAAATATTCTTCACTTCATGTAAGCTGCAAACAAAAATTTTTAACTATGCGTAAACGTCTCTTTGAAACTTTAAACGCGTTTTTCTCAAAACGGTATTTTCAAAGTCGGTGATTTTGATTTTTCAAAAACGGCTTAACCGATCGGTTTCAAATTTTTACACAATCTTCTTAGATATATTCCTCAGGTATTAAGTATAAGGAATAATTTTTAAAAAATTTATTACTATTTTTTTGTAACAATTTAGAGCGAAAATTTTAGTCAAAAACAACAACTTTTTTTCAAATAGACGCCATTTTGTCAAAAATCAAAATTTTCATTATTCCTTGGTTTTAATACCTGCATTAATCTATCCTTTAAAAGAATCCACCATATTTTTTAATTTCGGATAATCCAAACCGCCAAAATGGAGATCACCGCCAAACGTCATTTTTAGAGGACGTTCAGGAAATCATCTACAGGAGCAGTGCAGATTAATATTTTTAATCTCAAAAGTTCACTCTATTTGAATTACCAACAATTTTTTTTGAGAAATAAAAACTGTTTCTAGAAAAAATTCATGAAAATACGTCTTTTTCGAGCCTCGCAACACCATATAACCCCTTAAATATTAAATGCTTCTATCAATTGCTATTAAATGCTACAATATTTGTTCTTGCACTTTCAGTGCATCGGTGTTTAAATATTTTATGAAAGAATGATATTCAATATGTGTAATTAAACAACAATTTAACGAAACCCTTGGGAAGGTTGCCTGCAATTCCAGGATTCCGTGGAACATCGAGTTTTTAAGTTTTTATTTTTTTATAGTATGTTGAATAATTTTATAAATGAAAACATTTGCTTTATACGTGATTCGATTATTCGTGTTTTTTATTTTTTCGAAAATATGTTTAGATCGTCCTATTGAAGTAAAATAAAAATATAAAATAAAAACAGGGAAATAACGGGAAACGCTTAATAATCTGAAGATTGAAATTACTCGGTATTTTAAATTTCATTTAAAAATAAGCAAATGTATATAATTTCTCCTGAAAGTAATATCCTTGATATATATATTTATTAAAAAGCATCATTCTCACAATAAGGCAACCTCGAGAACGGTAATCCAAGTAGAAGGAAATAAAAATGAAATGGGGAAAATCAAAGCGATATTTAAACTGCTTAGTCGCGGAGACCCGTTGTTCTGGAAAGTTCGCAATCTTAATTTGACGGTTTTGTTCGCAGTTCAAAGAGATAAAGGAGTGGGGGTGGGGTGGGGTGGGGTGGTGTATGAGAGAATATAAAAAGAATAAAAAAAAGGGAGAAAGGAGGATAAGGTCGAGGCTGGATGAAGAATAAAGAAAGAAAATGTAAAAAAGAATAGGAAATAAAAAGTAGATGGGAAAAACTTTCTAAGGGGAAAAAACAAATGGATCAAAATTTTAGGAATATTAAATATGCAATAGAATCCAATTGTTATTAGGTTAAAAGAAAAATTAATGAAATTCCATATCCGACGATCGTTCCCTCGAATTTTCCTCATTTTCTTTTCGAAGTAATGAGAGAAAAGGTAAAAAATCTACGATCGCAACTCCCTTCAACCTTTTTTTCTCCCCTTCTCCTCCCTTTCCCACGATTTTTTCGTTATTCTCGTACTTCGGTCTTTTTTCCTTCTTTTTTTCTTCTTTTTTTCTTTTTTTAAAAACACGATCTTAACGCTTTTTTCAACGTTCCGTCATTACTCGCGTTTCGTCTGGCCTTGGGCGTCAAGTTTCTTTTTGAAATTTGTCAAAAGCCTTTGATATCTTTGTTTTTGTCAAAAGTTCAATGGAAACAAATTTTGTATTTCGTTCTGCGATAAAAATTCATATCGAAGTAGGAACAATTCCGTCGTCGTAAAATTTGTATTTTTATTCAAGCAGGGTGAAACTTTTCAAATTGGGTAATATCGAAATGTGAGTAAACACTAATATTATTTATCAAACATGTTCATTTGCGGTTTGTTACGTCACTCGATGACTAACTTCTAGGTTTAACGATAAAATTAAAACCCGGTGAAGCAAGCAACAATCTCTCCATAAAACGTACCATTAATAATGACACGTTCTTAAATCTGATAATTAAAAAGAAGACAAAAAAATGTGGGGATACCGGTTTAGCGAGTAAAAGCGTGTCAGTCGTTTAAAGGATAGCGTCAAGTCGATAATCGAAATATTATCGAACGTTCACCTGCATTGAAGATTTGTATATTCGATCAATATACTCCACTTTATTTACTTCAAAGGCTATTATTATTATTATTATTAACTCATCTCGTAATAATAATAGATTATTATTTTCCATAATACATGAATATTATATATTCATTCACGATACTTTAAATATATCTCTCTTTTTATATAAGTTTACGATAAATTATAAATAGATATAATTCGATCTATATTTATTAATAATAAACGTTTGAAATTTTTCGAGGAGGAGGAGGGGGGGGGACGATTCAACGAACACGTGCATTGATTTATTTATAAATTTTCCCTTTTTCAAAGATTACTTTGATCTATACACATATTTATAAATCTAAAGCTTTTATATATTTTAGACGAGTGAAAAAGAGAGATTCTATTTACCCGAGTATTTTTATTTACACGAGCACGAGATTTGTATATAAATAAATAAATAAATATATACACACATATATAAAGAAAACTATTTATAAATTTATAAAGAAGAGTAGTAGTAACTCGTTGCAGTCGAATCGATCGATCGATCGATCGATCGAATGCGGATTCTCATAAGAGGGGAAAGAAATGAGAAGAAATAAATAAATAAAAATAATAATAATAATAAATAAAAGAAAAGAAGTAGAAATTACGCATCAATGCACTGAGCACTGTGTACTCTGGGAAGGAATGCGATTCGATCGAATTTCGATATCGTTCGATATTCGATATGACGAAGGACCTGCATAAAGCGATAGCTTGCTTGCTTGTGTTGTGCAATATCTCTCTCTCTCTCTCTCTCATACGTACTATGTATAAACTTATATACATAGTTATATACAGCAAAGTACAAGGTATATAATACGTAAGTATATATATATATATCTTCCCTTATATATTTGGTAAATCGTGATTCTCTTAGAAGACGCGAATCGACGTGTACCATCTCGTTAATTAGAGAAACTTCCGCGAATCGTAGAGGCCAATCGTGCTTGAGAATCGATAGTAATCGACGATCGTAAGTATCCGAGATCGGTACGCGATTGGTTTTACCACTTAGCTTTAACCCTTTCCATGCATTTATAATCCCATTAATGTTTAATTAGTTTTGCGGAAATAATTCGAATTATTTTTATATGGAAAAATACTCGTCGATAATGTGCGTTCGATCTATCGAGAATAATCGTTGATCTTTTAACGCTAGTTTTCGTTTTTTTGTTGTTTTTGTTGATTTAGAAATAATTTTTTAATGGATTCTTTACGTGTTTTTTCGTTTTGTTCAATTAACGTAGTAGGTTTTCGTAGGAAGTATCAAATTTTGCTGATCGAACGTTGTTGATCGGTGACGATCGGTCGCACCTTGCACATTTACGCGTGTGTGTGTGTGTGTATGTGTGCGTGTGCGTGTATATATGTAAACGTTTGCGCTTAACTGCTTTTTCTCGCTATTATATTACACGGATAGACTCTCGTTCGCGAGAGAGTGGCGAACGAACGATTATCGGCGAGAGTAATTCGATTGTGTTATAATAACCGTGTAAACGAGCCGAGCGACGATGATTAACGCATCGCCACCGTTCCGTACATTGAAAGAAAAACGTCCAACATCGATGGGTTTTAGTTTTACAACGCGCCACTAACTGGGGGAGAAGGTAATATCCTCTTTTTTTTTCTTTTTTTTATTGATTTTTTATCGTCTATGACTAAATGTAGGTCAAATTATTATTCATCAATACCACTTACAATCAGATTTTCTAGTATGAAACTAAAAGAGTGTACACAATAGCATTTGAATTGATTATAATTGAGAATATAATTGTAAATAGTTAAATGATTATTTTATTCGCGTCAGTTTTGATTTTATCAACGTACCAACGTAGAACGAGCTTTGGGAGCTTTTGCCAAAGTTTACGTTGGAATTTGGATTATTATTCATCAATACCACTTACAATTATATTTTCTAGTATGAAACTAAAAGAGTATACAATAGCATTTGTATTGATCATAATTGGGAATATAATTGTAAATAGTTAAATGATTATTTTATTCGCGTCAGTTTTGATTTTATCAACGTACCAACGTAGAACGAGCTTTGTGAGCTTTTGCCAAAGTTTACGTTGGAGTTTGGATTATTATTCATCAATACCACTTACAATTACATTTTCTAGTACGAAACTAAAATAGTGTACAATAGCATTTGAATTGATCATAATTGGGAATATAATTGTAAATAGTTCAATGATTATTTTATTCGCGTCAGTTTTGATTTTATCAACGTACCAACGTAGAACGAGCTTGGGAGCTTTTGCCAAAGTTTACGTTGGAGTTTGGTAGAGATTGCGATGGAACGTAGGGTGCAACCGCATAGCACAGCATGGCATCACCACCACCACCACCATATCAATATCACAATCCTTTTGTCCCTAACCACCATATATATATATATAACCGCCATATATAGTATGAGTAGTGTCTCGAACTTCTTCGTATTCTTCATTTTTGTCCACGCGACCAGTTACAATAAAAATGGTGGTTGGTGGACGGACAAACAGACGAGAGTAGCTCGAGGGTGTGCAATATATTATTTGGCGCGCGGAATGTGTTTTGTCCCAACGAGATTTCTACCACCGAACCATACCACACCATACCATACCATACCACCCCCCACCACGTCTCTTCTCTTCCTCCTCTTCCTCCTCATTCTCATCCTCCTGTTCAAACCCTCCATGCGTTCGCCATGCTGTGCGATCCAGCCACCCCAACATTCTCTTCCCTTTTTTCTTTCTCCGATAACCAAGCGTCCCCTAAAACTTGACATCGCAATATATCTCAATATCATAGATATATGCTACACACCGAATTTTCCTAGTATACAGTATATTCTAAATGTATCAAAAATATATTCGAAGAATATTATTTCTCGCGAATTAATTAATTATCAATCGATTATCTACCCTTTTTTTTGTCACCCTTATCGTAACATAAATATCTTTAAAGTTGAATATACGTATGGTAACAATAAAAAATGTATTATCGTGTCAAATCTTTTCGTATCATTCTAATCTATATATACATACATATGTACGTAAAAAAAGAAAGTAGAAATAAAATATAGGATTTAGTATGAAAGATTTGGGGTCCTCGAACGACTGTGGTGGTCCTATCGATTCCCCAAGGGATCCCTTTGACTCGGATATTTTTCTGTTCGCAAGGTTCAGCCGAACGGGAACGAACGATCCGGTCTGGTCTCGTTCGACGGGGGATGATGATCCAGCGCAACGAGGGCTGCGGAATTTTCATGCTCCAACGAGTCGGGGTGGCAAGTTCTCTTCTCGTTCGAGAGAGAAACGAGATGTGTTGGCAGAGTTGGTTGCCAGAGGTTGTGGCGATGGTGTTGGTGGTGGTGGTGATGGTGGTGGTGGTGGCTTGTGTCGTTGCTTCAAGTCACACGCTAGATACTATACTATATGCATGAACTATCTATAGCCCTGCGGCTAAGGTCGAAAGGGATGCTACGATCGAACGAGACACCAACCTCTTCGTTCTCGTCCTCGTCCTCGTCCTCGTCGTCGTCGTCGTCGTTGTCGTCATCGTCTACTTCACGTCTCTTGTTCATCCTTCCGTCACATCCGGGAAACATTCAGCGTCTCTTTTAATCTCCTATTCGCTCGGTAACATCAAAACAGATCACCGACCCTTATCGAACTTGTTACCATACTACCTCCCTCCCTCCCCCCTTCCCCCTATCCTCGCCCCGCCCCCTCTTCTCTTCTTCTTCCTTTCTCTTCGACCTCTTTCTTTTTCATGCGTCTAAGTATAAACGTTGTAATACGATGATAAAACGCGTTACTTTTATGCCTCAATCTTTCACTCCTCGTCAATTTTTTTTTTACTATCGTTTCACATACCAGTGGGTTTTACTTTATCGACGAGTCGTTGTATTTATCCTTGGAAAGGATAATAAAATGCTTTGCTGTATTTAGTCTTACAATAAGATTTATTATGAAAAGGTGATATTATAAGAGATGCATCGCGTCTCGTTTCAATTATTTTCGATAATTTATTAAAGGGTCAATCGTATTTGTCCTTACAATAATATGATTTTAGGGAAAATAATGAAATATTCTCCGAATTTATTATTTGGATAAAAATTAGCTATTTAATTTTGTTATTTTTAAGTTATAATATATACTATAAGTTAAATAAGTTTAAGTTGTAATATATAATTATATAAATATACTTATTTAATTTTTACTTTTTAGTTAGCTATTTTTTTTTTTTTATTTTTTCGAAAGGAAAGAAATAGAAGAAAGGTAGAAGAAGGAAGAGGAGGAGGAGGAGGAGGTCGCAAGGGGGGTAACTGCGGATCGATAAGAGACAAGCAGTCTTAAATAAGCTTCCTTGGCAAGCTCGCTTTTCTACCCATCCACCCATTCGACCAACGCGATCCTTTTCACCCCTTGTGTTTGCTGTCAGTCGAGGATGTCTTTGCCGACACTCGATCCCCCCTCTTCCTATCACACTCTCTCTCCCTCTCTCTCTCTTCTATCTTCTTCCTTGCCAGCGAGATTTACGTGCGAACACACGCTAAGCGTATTTCAAAGCAAATCTCGAACATTCTCTCCTTTCTACCTCTTCTTCTTCTTCTTCTTCTTCTTTTTTTCTTCCTTCAAATTTTTTCTTCTTATTTTCTTGCCTTATAGGAAAACACGCATCAACCCCCTCCCCACGCCCTCCCCCTATATAATATATTTTTCCATTATCCGTGGAAAAGTGAAATTGAAATTCGTTTCTTTTTATTTTTTTCTTTTTATTTTTATTTTTGTTTTTTTTTTTATTATTGAAACCACAGCAACGCGGTTTCAATAAAACGCGAAACCCTTTAACGGGAAACAACGCAGGAACTTTTAATCCCTATTCGATAACTTGATATTTTCACGAGACGATGATATAAACGTATCGTTTAGAACGGTAATAGGAGAAATACAAGAGAATTGTTCTTTATTGTTTCTACCCTTTTTTGTTTTTTTTTTTATTTTTTTAGCAGAGGCAACAATTGGGCAGAGGCAACAATTTCTAAGCGATTAGAAAAAAATCAATTATATTCCCCCTTTCGTTCGAGATTTAACAGAATTTTTGTAGTTTGGTTTATGGTTTTACAGGATCGACTAATAAAATTGATCAAACAAATTCTTTCTCTTTAAAAAAAGAGAGTTATCGATTGTTTCCAATCGATGTAGAGAAACTTTTCACTTTACGTATGTTTTTTTTTCTTCTTTTTTTATAGATTCTGTTAATATGAAAAGTGTACAGTGCAATAATAATAAAAAAAAAAATAGATTACTTTCTTGGGGTAATGTAAAGGTGTATGGTGATGGTGGTTGGTGGTGAGATATTTATTCCAGTATGCTGATCATGAATCGGAAATTATCATCGCGGCATTAACGGCAGTACTTTCGATTCTTTTTTCCTCTTGTTCTCTCTCACGCGTATATACTTTTACTCATTTTGTACTGTCGTTTGTATTAGTCCTCGGTCTCGTTTCACAGATAACGCGAAATCCAATCGAATCCCATCGACGATACATACAGACCGGATGTTGTTACTTTTCCTCCGCCCCCCTCCCCCCGCGTTTATTCCCTGAAATTACGAGTAAAAAATAAAAAGAAAAAGAAATTCCTATTTCCTCTCCCATCGTTACACGTCCCATTGCTCGCGTCGATTGTTTTTATTTCCCTCCTTTTTTTTTTCTCTTCTTTTTGTTCCTTTTCTTTTTCTATTTACGCGTCGACCAATATGGCAGACATTAAAATTCCGCGGGATCGATTATTCACGGTTGCTGCTTATGCAATGTTGTTTCTTTAATAATCCATTCGTAAAATAAACAAAATGTTTCTCCTGATATAATGGCTAAGTTATCATCGAATTCTCGTTGATTTATTTAAGAATTCTCGTTTAATTAAACGTTATAAATGTGTACTCGGTTTCAGCGATTATTAGTTTTCGATTTATCGAATATCATTCGATTATTTTTTCTTTAAATACTTCCCCATTGGATTTCCTTTATTACAATGCGTCGCTTTGAGCGATAAATTATTCCGATTAGGGTAATCATATTTAATTTCATTCTCATAAATTTTCTAACAACGAACGACATCGTTTAGAGATAAAAATTCGCAAAGATAAGTTGATTTATATAAAAAAAAAAGAAAAAAGAAAAAAAATCATTTACATATTATAAAAAAAGAAAAAAAAAATTAGTCCCAATAACGTGCGTTCTCTGGCGACGAAAATCCGAACTTTTTTTTTGACAAATTCGGTCGATAATGCAGAGAACATACCATACCGACTACTTGTTACTCGTGTCGATAAGTAAGATTCCTGTTAGTTCCTAAAAAAACATGAATGAACTTAAAGAATGAATTTGATGAAGAAAACGTGTCTCGACCATTCATCCTTTTATCATTGATTGTAAATTTTCCCGCTAAGTACTAAGGATATTTTATAACGCTATATAAATGTGATATTAAATAAAATAATCGTAAAAAACAAGATGACCGTTCGACCGAACAATAAATATTATTAGAAAAAAGGGGGGGGGGATTAATTATTACGCATCGAGGAAGTTAAGGAAGAAAATAAAATATATAGAACATTAAAATGACATGTATACGTAAAAGTGCAACGAGTAATCGTAAGAAGGTGTATCGTTTGTACTGCACACGATATCGGGTGTACCCCTATAGTGTTTCTACGATTGCTACACTTGAGATCGGAAGATCGAACTCGATACAGATCAACGATCCTTTTTTTATTTTTTTTTATTTTTTTTATTTTATTTTCTCGCATACTTTTATCCGATTTTTTTTTGCCCCCCTCCCCCCTCCCCCCAACCCGTGTAATCTCGTTAATTTAATCCCGGTATCAAATAACAGACAGAAGACACGGTAAAAGTATATGTACCACCCCGTTGTAAAAGGCTACAGGGTAAAACCTTTCCTTTTACGAGCAAACTGTATGACTCCGAAACATCTGCGTTAGATGTTACATAGAAATGTATATGCACTTATATGTGTGTGTGTGTGTGTGTGTATATGGGCGATTAAATCGGTCGGCGAAAGCGTTTACGTGTTACGTGCCAAGTACTACATGCATCGTCGACTTTCAATGAATTTTCTTGCTCCTTTTCGTCTCGCCTCGTATGATATGTCGTTAACGATCTCACGATATCTTCTATCTGATTCGAGAAAAAAAAATAATAAAAAAAAAAAAACTAGCCTTTCTAAGGAAACGCCGCTCTATCTAAACTTCTTTTCTATTTTTTCCAACTGCATAACTCTTCTATTATCGATTTATCTTTCTCTTTTATAATACGCACTTTCTTTCTTCCTCGTATACAACGACATGATTTATCGACAAAAAATTCGATCCGAACGATTCAAAAAAGACAAAAAAATAAAGTTCATTCTTTCGATCATCCTTCTTTAAAATAAAAAAGTTAAAATAATAAAATAGTTAACATAATCTCGAGTTACTATAGATATAAGCTGCATTATTATTACATTTTGTTTCCGTTCGATCGTGGTAATGTACTCGTGTAAAATAATAAACCAACATTTTGTTCAGTTTTACGAATACCATGCATGCGTAGCGGGTGGGTGGGTGGGTGGTTGGTAGTGGTCGGTTATAATGCATAGAAGAGCAACGATATGTACGACTTGTTTGCAATTGTCTGATTGCGGCAACGTTTCGTTTGTTTCATCGAATATTCATTCGCGTATAATCCGACAAATCGGATTTCATCGATTTGTTGGAAACTGCACTCCGGAGAGAGAGAGCATTGCTCGAAATTCATTGAATCTTTTCGAACATAAGTTAGATCTATTATGTCATGATTATATCAATGAAGATACTTACGCGTGTACGATACAATACGACGATCAATCATATTCGAATCGATAATCTCGATGAAATTGACGAAAATTTGGATTTTGACGAAATTCCAATGAACGAAACAAAACAAAAAAACAAACAAACAAATCCATCCCCATTTGGATGGACGAGAAAAATTCGTGTCGCTGCGTTGGAAGAGAGGAGACATAAAAAGCATTAACACAACGAAAGAGGACCGGAGTAAGCAGACCGAGAAACATTGGGTTACCATATGCCGCTGTAAAAGCGTAAATCCAGCGACTTCTCGTGCCGGTGGATCTTTTTCTTTTTTTTTTCTTTTTGTATCCTCTCTTTTGCGTTTTCTTTTTACATCGCTTTTACGTCCAAGTCCAAGTAACGGGTGACGGGAATAATAACGGCATACGAACGGCCAAGTTTTCGAGGCCGACCGGATTAGAGTCGGTCGTCTGTCTCTCTCTTTCTCTCTCTCTCTCTTCTATCCTCTTCCCTACCTCCGCTTCGAAAATCTCTCCCGTTGGTTAATTGATCGATTGACAGCGAGAGTATTTCGCATTATTCGATATATGAAAGTGACAGAAAACGCGAGACAGATAGGATAATTCGTTAAATTCGTCTAATATTTGACACTATCCGTTAATTACATACACGTTTTACGCGTATTTATATTTTATAGAATTAAAATCAAATGTGAAATCGTGCGTTGAATAATCGAAAGATAAAATACGCGTATCGGAGATAGAGATATTCTCAATAAAATTCATTTTTCGTATTATAAACTCTTATCGTTAATTATATTGAAATGTACTTGATATCGTATGCAAGATTACGAGATCGAGTTTTAAATGGAGAAAAAGAGAAAAAAAATGGGTGGGTGAGGGGTAAAGGAAGAGATAGTTAATAAAATTGATCTGATATTTGATGCTTTCATTAATTATACCAAAGGTGTGTATCCTGTATCGTATGCAAGATAACGAAATCGAGTTGGTAATGGAAGAAACGAGTTGCATTCCGCGCATTTCTCGTAAAAGCGAAAATATCATCTAACAGTCCGATTCCGTGCAAGTGGAATGTCGTGGACGAGAAGAAAAGGTAGAAGAAGGAAGAAAGGAAGGAAAGAAGGAAGGAGGGTAGGTGGAAAATAGAAAGAAAAAAAAGACAAGAAAAGAATAAAAGATAGGAAGAAGAATAAGAAGAAGAAAAAGAAGAAGAAGAAGAAGAAGGTGGAAGAATGGTCGACCGCGGTGTGCAGTTTACTCGGTTCGTTGCGCGTGTAAATACGGTTAATGGGAAAACCGTAACACGGTTTACATGCACCGCCCGTTATATATTCGCGTACGCGCTTTCATCTACGATTGCGATCGTTTGCGAAAGTTTTTTCAGTTAGTATACCTAGACAGACATCTATGGTATATCTCTAAGCGTATTCGAGATAAATCGATAGCTCGGTGTCGCGAGTTATAATAAAGAAAAAAACAATTCGTTAGATATGAAAAATATTTTTCATCCCGAAAACGCGAAATTGTTTATTTTCTTTTTTTTTTTTTTCAATAATAATACGTACGTACAACAATTATCTTAGAACAATTAAATGAAAATTGAATTAGAATAGAATTGAGACTACCGACAGCGAGTGTTAATAAAAAAGAAACAATTCGTTAGATACGAAAAATATTTTTCATCCCGAAAACGCGAAATTGTATTTTTTATTTTTATTTTTTATAATTTTTTTTCCTCAATAATAATACGTACGTACAACAATTATCTTAGAACAATTAAATGAAAATTGAATTAGAATAGAATTGAGACTACCGACAGCGAGTTTTAATAAAAAAGAAACAATTCGTTCGATACGAAAAATATTTTTCATCGCGAAAACGCGAAATTGTTTGTTTATTTTTATTTTTATTTTTTTTCTTTTCAATAATAATACGTATGTACAACAATTATCTTAGAACAATTAAATGAAAATTGAATTAGAATAGAATTGAGATTACCAACAGCGAGAGTTAATAAAAAAGAAACAATTCGTTCGATACGAAAAATATTTTTCATCCCGAAAACACGAAATTGTTTTTTTATTTTTATTTCTATTTTTTTTCCTCAATAATGATACGTACGTACAACAATTATCTTAGAACAATTAAATAAAAATTGAATTAGAATAGAATTGAGCCTACCGACAGCGAGTTATAATAAAAAAGAAACAATTCGTTCGATACGAAAATATTTTTCATCCCGAAAACGTGAAATTGTTTGTTTATTTTTCTTTTTTTTTTTTTCAATAATAATACGTACGTACAACCAATTATCTTAGAACAATTAAATGAAAATTGAATTAGAATAGAATTGAGACTACCAATAGCGAGTTATAATAAAAAAGAAACAATTCGTTAGATACGAAAAATATTTTTCATCCCGAAAACGCGAAATTGTTTGTTTATTTTTCTTTTTATTTTTTTATTTCTTTTCAATAATAATACGTATGTACAACAATTATCTTAGAACAATTAAATGAAAATTGTATTAGAATAGAATTGAGACTACCGACAGCGAGTTATAATAAAAAAGAAACAATTCGTTAGATACGAAAAATATTTTTCATCCCGAAAATGCGAAATTGTATTTTTTATTTATATTTTTTATAATTTTTTTTCCTCAATAATAATACCTACGTACAACAATTATCTTAGAACAATTAAATGAAAATTAAATTAGAATAGAATTGAAACTACCGACAGATCGATCGGAAAGATTTCCGATCTCTTGGATATATTTACACCGGATCCCGTTCGGTAATTCAAAGAGGAAACGAACGTAGGGATCGATGCTCGTGTAAAGACATAAAATCGTTAGACGATCTCTCGAGGGTGCACGTGGCCTCCCTTCTTCCGTGGAATCACCGTTCTCGAACCTTTACAAGAAACTTTGAGCGCGTGTGTGCGTGCGTGTGCGAAAGAGAGAGTCAAGAGAAGTCTAATAAATTCTTAAACCCTTTTCTCTCTATTTATTCTACCCTTTCTCTCTCTCTTTCCCTCTCCCTTTAATTCTTCGTTTTAATGCACAATTCCGTAAGAATAGAAATAAGAAAGGATCGATTGGCGATGTTTTCTTCCTTTCCATTTGATCATTTTCTCTCTTTTTCATTCCATCTCGTGTTCATTCTTCGTTCTCCTTTGGAAGCCTCCACGTTCGTCGTAGTCGTAGTCGTCGTCGTATCTTCACCGTTAGATTTATTCAAACGAGCGAATCTGTCTACTGACTTCAAATGCCAGGCTCGTCTTCCCACGTTGTACTCGTTTCTCTTTCCATTCTTTCCGACAATCCTTAACGTCGTCGTCCCCCCTTTTTCCTTTTCTCATTCTTCCTCTTATATCATCTTCTTCCTCTTCCTCTTCCATTCTTCGAACGGATCCACGGTATAGGACGTCAAATACGCGAATAGAATCGAAGTCGTAATTCATAAATGTCGATCGGTGCTTTCCTCCGTCATATTCGTCCTATGTGCTTCATGATATTCAACATTCAACATTTTTATATGAAAATCAGGTAGCGTTACATATGAAAATTTAGAACGAGTCTATGCGAATATTTGACGAAATAAAAAAAAGAAGAAAGGAAAAAGAAAATAAGAGAGAGAAATGCGTCTCGACGGAAAAAGAGAATTTTTGGCTATTTTAGACTCGAAACGTTCCCCTCTTTAACTCTCTCTCTCTCTCTCTCTCTCTTTCTTTTCCTCTTAAGTTCTCGAGCAGAAAGACATTCGGTAAGAATTCCTCTTCGTCTGGCTAATTCAAAATGCTTTATTTTGGCGGTTGGCACAAAGTCCAACCATCCGGTTGATCGAGCAACCGGCATCGACCACGTATGCTGGAAGTGTATATGTACGACTAAATTGTATCTATCTCGTCTTCGTCGTCGTCTTCTCGTCGTCGTCGTCGTTAAGTGCCGGTCGATCGACGATGCGGAATAAAGAGGAGTCTAACCGGAGAACGTAAGACACGAGAGAAAGAGAGAGAGAGAGAGAGAGAATCCTTGCGTTTTACGATTTTGCAAGAAATACCTCCAACGTGTTTCTTATAAATCTATTCCTATAGAATAGAACACGTGCAATGATTTATACAAAAAAAAAAACCATTTTTTTTATTATCGAAACAACTTACATATTTCTTTTTATAAATTTACAATTATTAGAAAATTTATATTTCATTTTATATTAATTGCTTCTTTAGATCTAAACAAACAAATGATAGATATATTTATTGATACAATTGTATTAATGTGTGTATCGATAATCATTTTCTATAGTTCGATGTCACGTTATATACATATGTAATCCAGGTAATGTTAGTAGAGTTCGTTCGACTAAGGTCGTTCGGACGTCTTCGGTAAGCTTCGATCGTACTCGGAGAGTCTCGGTTGATTTCGACCAGCGGCGTATTATTGGTACGCTCAGTCCGCGACGAGCCACCGGTGGGGAAGGAGTGTCCGTCGCTTCGCACCCTTACGTTTATACACGTATACATTTTTTGTTTTCTCGTATGCGTTTGGAACGCGCACGTGCGACGGGATTACACATACATAGTTGAATGCTATCGAAAGGTGAGATATATATTGTGTTAGTGTGATAAATCGCGATTAAAATAGGCGGGAAATACTATCGCGTTCGAAAATATCTCTTGGAAATTTATAAAACGTACGTACTCGTTAGTAAAGTTCGTCGTTTGACAAGTGTGTGTGAATCGCATATATAATTTTGAATATATTTTTCTTATTTTCCTTGTTCGTTCGTTCGTTCGTTCGTTTGCAGTGGCTCGCATCATCGATCGTCGTAGCAGAGTGGTATCAGTGAGAAGAGATTGTTGTGCGTGTCGTAGAAATGTCGGAGAATCGTCAGAAAGGAGCGATCGATGATCATTTTCTTCGTCTGCTTAAAAAACAGACACGACGCGGCGTCGGTTGGAAAAGCGTGATCTAGCTAGCATGACCGCGTAACCTATTTTCGAAGAAAGAAGGATAATACAAATGGCTGACCAAGTGTTTAAACGTTCTTGCTGAATTTGTCCTCTCCATCTATTTTCGAAGCCAAAGTGCGAGAAACATCGAAAACTCGTTTCGATATTCGAGAGGACCGCCGAAACGTGACGGTATGTCTTCTTTTTCGCGTGCTAGTAGACCGGCTCGAGCTCGAAAATCTTCTTCCTCCTCTTCCTCCTCTTCCTCCTCCTCTTTATTCTCCTCTTCATTCTCCTCTTCTTCTTCTTCTTCTTCTTCTTCTTTGAGCTAAGACTTTCCTCTCCTCGGATGTTTATCTCCCGCTCTTACGTGTGTATGTGTGTGTATGTGTGTACCGCGATGTTTCAGAGAGAAAGAGAGGATATACTGTAAGAAGATTTAAGCAAGACGAAAGTCTCTCTGTCTCTTTCTATCGCGTCTTAAATATTTGAAGGATTATCTTGAATCTTTTTGCTCGGTTTCTGTCGCGAAACGACCGGTATCCATAAAGCTAAATCTTCCAAGTGGTAAGAAGGACGATATCCTCCTCATCCTCCTCCTTCTCCTCTTCTTCTCTCTCTTTCTCTCTCTTAAACTCTCCACGATAAGCTGTTCTTTGCGAGATATTATCACAGATTCGACATTTTTTTTTTTTTAATATAACCAAAGTATTTGTTTACATTTAACCATCGATCGATTACTTCTCATTAGACCATTTTTTTTTTTCGTAGTATAACATCCACCGTGGCGAGATAATTATTTTTAATTTGTAAACAAAAATGATTATTAAAATTTAAATCTTTTTTTTTTCCTTACATCAAATGCGAAAATAAAAAGCTTACAAATTTGTTTGCAATATGTAAAGTAACGCTAGTCAAAATATTTGTCGATTGAATAAATTTTGTCCCATCTCTCTCTCTCTCTCTCTCTTTTGCATACCAAGGATCGCTATTAGCAAATGAAAGATCAGGAGGAAGAAAATGATTAGGTATACGGTGTAGATAAAAGTAAACAAGAACATGATATCTTTCTATTAGCACGAATCCTTGGAGAGAGTGTGAGAGAGAGAGAGAGAGAGAGAGAGAGAGTTGTTATCAATATTCCGCGCACCTGGTATCCTTATTTCCGTAGCGAATTCCCAGGCGTCTTTCATCCGATGTTTACGATGGACCGCAGTCTCTTCTTAAGTAGTAGGTACTTGGATCTTTACTCTCTCTCTCACTCTCTCTCTTTCTTTCTTTATTTATTTCTTTCTTTCTTTCTTCACGCTGCTGATGCTGTTGGAAGTAGGCAGGTTTTCTCATGGTAATAATCGGAACAGAAGACGTTCAATTTAATTTCTCTTATTTCTTTCACATATATACACATACGTATTCATTATAAAAAAAAAAAATCATTAACATATATCAAATGAAATCAAAATATTATACGATAAACGATAATTAGTTTCTATGTTCTCGTCTTACGAAAGTTGGATTATTCTCTCGAACGAAATGTATATGAATATATTTTAGTCGTCGCGTTGTACCGAATTGGATAAGTTTCCTTTTCATTCCGATGGTCATCGCGAAGAAATAGAAGTAAGTATTAAGGAAGGAAAGAAGGAAAGAGTAGAATGTGAGAGAAAAAGAAAGAAAGATGGTACGAATTCCAGTCTATAGTCACGAAACGATTACACGTTCGCCAGCCACCAACATCGAACTTCGATGCGAACGACCTCTCTCTGTAGGTCCTTTTCCATCTCTTTGCCGTTCTCCAGATATCTTCTTATTCTGTTACTCCTACGGACGTTCCTCCGATATACGCGATACTATACACGTTGATATACCTGCATACCTATATACATATATATATGTATATATTCGTATATATACAGAAGTACGAGATACACGTAACGTTTCCTTAGGTATATTCGCCAAACCAGTTCACGTGCTGTAATCTTCACAACGTGATCCCATGGAAGCGTGATCTTGATCTTCGCACGCGTATAGAATAGACACGGTATTAGCACTTTGGAGACGACTCCTCTTATAACACCGCTCAAGTTGCATCACCCCGACCATAATTGGGTTAATCGTGTTGTTCGAAACTTATTTTCTAGATGCGTGACTAGAGATCAAGATCTAAACTTATTAACGTCGTTTTCATTTTTTTTTTTTTTTTTTACTATTGTCTAACCTTTCATCGATAATTAATTAAAACCAAACATTAGTGTACGCGATTATTATTATTATTATTATTATTATTATTATTATTATTATTTATAATAACCCAATGTGTCATTAATTGATCGATAATTGCGTTTACTTTAATAGAAAGCTTTGAAATTTCATTCGATTAGATTTGTTTTAGAAATGATTAGTACCCGTAATGGATATTAATTTTAAAATATACGAAATGAACGAGCACGAATGTGTTTTTGAAGTTATAATTCTTTTGGCGCGTTGGGGAAAATGTAATGGGGAGTGATTTTGTTCCGAGCGTCTGGAAAAACGACACCATGAAGTTTGTCGGTATTTACGACGCGCGGCAAAGCGATTTCAAGTATACGGCTTGAAGTTGTCTTCTCTTCTTCTTCCCCCCTTTTTTTCTCAAGCGGGTCACCCATCTAAATACTAATCGTACTCAGCGCCGCTTTACTTAAATGATCGAAGCGGGAACTAATGCTGTAACCGCGCCATGGCTGTTGACGCGTCAAGTAATTCGATTTATCTCTCTTATATTTAGTGTGGACTGATATCTATATTTTGATATTTTCTTTTTCTTTTTTTTATTCTTTCTTATATATATATAATTATTATTTTTTTTTAAGTTATTTTTTTTCTTTGAAGTTTTTTTTTTGAAGTTACTTTTGAGGTTATGTTCGTTTTGGTACAGCAAAGAAGTATAACTTCATACGTGCGTATTTTTTAATTCGATTAAGTTCGTTTGATTTGGATGATTTGCTTTGATATTACTCGAGCATTGGATAAGAGAAGAAGAAGTGGTAATTAGATTAGAACGATCGTTATTTCTAATCGGTTAGAAAGATCTGAGGAGAAAAGTAGCAATATCGTTTGGAATTGTCGTTTGAGAATATCGTTCCTCTAAGGTCAAGAGTTTTCTTCTTCGTCGTTATCCGCGCTCGCGCGCGAGCTATGGATAACGAACGGCCAATTAATTACAGCCGAGCTTAATTAAGGACGGCTCTTTGCGTTTCACACAAGATAGATCCATTTACATGATTGCGCCATTAAGTGTCCACGCTCGCTTTGTTCCACCTGCCTTTAACGAGTTGTTGTTGCATTCTATCCATCCATTTCTTTCTCTCTTCTTTATCCGATTTCTAAATCGGATCGTTGACTATCGGCACGTAAGAAGTTACTTTTTTCCTTACCCCCCAACCCCCCCAAACCCCTCCGTCACGATACCTCGTAATATTAGCTTTGCGATTTTACTTTCGAATACGTGATGGTCATAGCGTTGTTACGTAGAATCTTCCTTTTTCTTTTTCTTCTTCTTAACATTATCTAATATTATAAAAAATACTATTATTATATATTATATATTACGGAAATTAACCCTTTGCATTCGAGGCCTTTTTTAAAAACATTTATAATAAAAAATAAGTTTATTTTAAAAAACATTTATAAATAAACAAGCGTATAAAAATAATAAAATATCATCGGTTCATTCATTTATATGTCGAAAAAAAAGAAACTTTGATAAATACTACACTCTGTAATTAGTTTTGGTTGAGTTGACACTTAAAATAGGCTACCGGGCGCCGTATAGGCGCCGCTCGAGTGCAAAGGGTTAAAAGCTGTAGATAATAAATGAAAGAGTTTATGTAATGTAATGTTAATGTAATGTAACAACGAATGAATTTTCTTTCCGTTTAGTAGCGAAGAGTAAAGTCACAAACCTTTTTAGAATTTTCTATTAAAAGGGGAGAGTTAAAAGTCTCTAGGAAGCTATCGTGTTCCGCAACGACGACGAAGCCTGCGCGGTTTATCGAAACAATGCAAGTCTCTGTTGGTAGAACGAACGAACGATCGAACGAACGAACGAACCAACGAACCAACGATGGTGGCTAGTTTAGGAAGTTCGTTAATTAAAATCCCTAATTGAAAGTGCACCCTGGTTCCGTGCCGTGGTCGGTACGGAACAACGTTATCTCATTCCCTTTTATATACATACGGTGGTATGGAATTATCTCGCATTGAACGAAGCTTAACGCGCATTTTTCCTTTTTCTCCTTGTTCTTTTTTTTCTTCTTATTTTTTTTTTTTTTCTTTTTGTATTCTTTTTAATTTATTCGAACAAGCGTGTTACGTGTGTTTCTCTCTTCCTTTTAGCAACCTTACAGGCATAGCCAATTCGACTGGGATTTAATCTAATAATAGATCAACGGATATATGTGCCGTGTATCCGCGAGTGTTGTTGTTGTTGTTGATTGTTGTTGATTGTTGGTTGTTATTTCTAATTTGGGAAGAGTAAAATGATGATCGGGTAATCGTCTATTTAACTATCTCTTTCTTTCGATGCGAACAACGCCGAGGGATTTATTTGACGTATCGTAAAAATCGATAAATATAAAAGAAGAAGAAGAAGAAGAAGATGAAGATGATGAAGAAGATGAAGTGAATCGTAAATATATCGAGGAAGAGAGAAGGAAAAGCTTTACTCTGCTAATTTGGTAAAAAAGCTTTTGGATATCAAAGAGAGAGAGAAAGAGAGAGAAAGAAGACGAGATGGCGCTGACGCCGAGGCGTCGCAGAGGCGCCGGCGAAAAGCTGTCGGATGAAATCGGTAGCAACGAGGAGTTGTCCGGAGGTGGAGGTGGAGGTGGAGGTGGTGGTGGTGGTGGAAGCGGAGGTGGAACCGAGACTTTGAGCGATTCCTGCGGCGAGAGCGACATGGAGGGCCTCGACCTTTCTCTCTTCGAGCCACAGGTCGACGTTGCTTCCTGGTGCGACTCGCGTATTCACGCTGGCATGCTTCATATTCTTCTACATTATTGCTCTGGTAAGCTTTGCGAACTTACATTTTTTACACTTTTTTTTCTTTTTTACAACATCTACGTATTCAATATTTCACTTATTGTCAATTATTCTAAACAAATTGTCCGAGTTTTCTCGATAATATCAATAATATGATTTCAATAAAAATGCGCCATCTTTGCGGCTACCCTAGCGCCATCTTCGCGCCATCTTTTCGCGCCATTTTTTTGGGGGAAGAGTTCGATGCTTGGTTAAGTAGGTAACACCGGGAGAAATAAAGAATATAGGGGAATCATTTTCTCTAGGCCGTTATTGTTATAGCTATTGTTTCGTTGTTAGTGTGTTATTAATATTGTTATTATATTTAATATATATATATATATATGTGAGGAAAGATGCGCGCGTAGCGACAACAACGACAAAGACTGCGATCGGCATTAACATACAATGGCGACTCGCTACGGCTTGGCGTATTCTTTACTCGAAGGACGTTCTCCCGACGTCTTGTTGATTTATTTCTTTGGATTTTGGCATTGCAACTCTTAACTCGTAGGAAGATGTGCGGGTTGAGAATTACCATCAAAGAAAATCCACATGCTCACGGGAGATAGAGAGAGAGAGAGAAACGTTATTGCTCATCGCAAATAGCAATTATTTGTACAATGTTGTACCAAAATGTACTAGGAAAAAAAAAAGAAGATTTTTTATTCCACCTCGTTTCTTTTTCTTTCTTTTTTTTTAATTGAAACGTGCTAGATCGATTTCGCGTCAAATATTTACGAAAAGTAATGTAAACGAACGAACGATCCCAGACTTTTTCTACGACTCGTTGCTTACGTCATGACAATTTTATTCCTTTGAATGTGCATAGATATATATATATTTGTATACGTTTACATAAACGAATGAGTTTTTTTTTTAGCAGCGCATCGATTAAAAAATAACGTCAGAATTTTTCCGTATTTCATACGTGAAACGTCGATAAACGACAATAATATTTCTTATCGTTATTTTTTACGCATTACAATGTGTAATTTTCGATAAAAAATAAAATGCCGTATTGTTTACTTCGCTATATATAAAAACGATACGAATCGAAAGATTTTGATTTTATTGGCCAAGGTAATAAATAATATCGCGAATAAATTTGTAGAAAAATGTATTCCAAGAGAATAAAATATACGCGAGAAATTGAATCAGAATTTGAAATAGAAATTGAAACAGAATCTGAAATAGAATTTGAAATAGACCATTTTCAACAGGCACGTACACGCGCGCACATGTATTATATATACATACAGAAGCATATAGACGCGATAGAAGGTTCAAATAGAGATCGATCTCTCGTTTCGATGTAGGTAAACGAGTCACGTTACATCTTTCTCTCTCTTTTTCGTCCTCCTTTCTCAATCCATTACTCTCTTTCGTATTGCTTTGGTGTTACGCGTAAACGGCTTGGTTTCTTTCACGAATCGAATCGAATCGAATCGAATCGAATCGAATCGAATGGAATCGAATAGAATAGAACAGAACAGAACGGAACGGAAAATCGTTAGAATCTAACTGGAATGTTAGAAACGGTACTCGCGTTCAAACTAATTCTTCTTATTTACGATTAGGTCGACTTAACGATAAACGTTTTACAATAATATCCTACTGTAAATTATTTTGAATTGATTATCGGTTAATTAAATTATATAACTCAATCGTGCGAATAATTGATTAAGAAAAAAATATTGCAAACATATAATCGAATAGGAAGTAACGTTTGATCGATCGATATATAATAGTTTATCTTCGATTTCTTCTAATAGACTTTCTTTCCTCTCGCTTGTAATTCCGTTAACCAATGAATCTCGACGATTAGATGATTATTAGAAATCTCTTAAGATAAATTACAAGATATTAATGTTTTTTCGATAGAATATTGTCGGCAATAACTGTACACACAACTTAATCGAATAACTCGTATCGAGTTTTGTTATATCGTAAAAAAAAAATCTATATATTCGACACGTATCTCGCGATGATTATTATTACTTCGATTGCTACCGTAATGGAAGATAATTTAATCGACATTTCTATCGTCCATTGACAATTTTATCTTCGGATAAAAATCGAATCGTCTTAGTAATTATTTCGATTTCTTACGGCAAGTTTAATGAAGAAAATTTGATCATCGTCAAAGTAAGACGCGATCGCCCCGAGATATAAGAAAATATATTTTCGATGGAAGGGTAAAAAAGAAAAGAAAAGAAAAGAAATGGTGGAGAATTTGCTAGAAGAAAAATAATCGATCTTTTTTTTTTCTTTTTCTTTCCTTTGGATTAGAAACGCAACTTACTTGGTTGGTGGTTACTTAATAATAGAAGATTCGTTCGCGTTGGGTCGAATCGTTGGAAAACTCGACGTATATAAATCGATCCACGGTTCGTCGACTGTAGATAAATATTATCACGAAGCTCGCTGACCCATCTGGCTTTGCTCTTTGTGATCGTATTTTTGGATCTTTCTATGGATTCAAACTAATGACAATTTTACGTCTTAGCTTTACTTCCTATCGCTTGATTTCTTTTTCAAGTTATATTCTTTTCACTTGTTCTTATCCTTGAATATCCTGTTAGTCCGGTATCTAACGATATACGTTGCTCATTGAAAAGCACCGACCTACATTTTCAGCTTCGTACGATACTCCGCAAGCTCGGTTAAGAGCTAATTACGAATGAAAGAAATAGAACGAGAGAGAATATGAGAGAGAGAGTGAGAGAGAGAGATCGTAGGTCGCTCGTATCTTTTCATCTTTCATCTATAAGGACAATCGAAGCTTTCTATTTTTTGTTCTCGTTGAACTCTACTATCAATTTCATATTCCTCTTATTTCTTTCTAATCGGAAATAAAACTAGGTCGTAGAATTTCCAATTGTATTTCCAAGTGTTATTATTATTTATCGTTAAACAATCCTATTCTCTTTCGCGAGAATAATTTATTTATTAATTAATTTAACACAAATTCTATCAGTTTAAGAACTTGGCGTATACAAATACAATTTGTATATTCGTTCGAATAGAATTTCAACGATGGCGTTTCACGCACAAATCGTGTTTGAAAAAGTCACGGTTTTGTCCTCGCGCGCGTAGATTTTGACGTAGCTCGGATTTAGACGAGAATGATTCAGACGGAAGAGTCATTTCAATCTACTGCCATTGTTTTGATTTCGATCAGAGAGAAGTCGCATTGTCCTCGGCAATCTATTTTCCGTAGATACCCTTCGTTCTAGATGCAACGTTCTCTGCGCAAGCTTCTTTTTTAATGGAAGTGTCAAATGCATTCGTTGGTGGTGGTGGTGGGTCAGCAAGTTTAGTTCTCGATAAAACAGATGCCTTTCTTGCTTTTCCTTGCTTTTTCTTGCTTTTTCTTTTTCGTTTCATTTCGAATCGATAAAAAAATGTCTCGTTGAGATTGATGACGGTGTATCATTTCTGTTCATGGGTATAGATCAAGGTCGAGAATGGGATTTTCAAAAAGAGGATACCAGATAAGAGAAAAGGGGGAATAATTATTCGAAAAGCGATCATTCGTCCTCGTCCTCGTCCTCGTCCTCATCCTCGTCGTCGTAGCTCTAGGAAGGTTCATTAAAATCCGGAAATTGTTTGCCCGTTAGCGTGCACAGTTTACTCGAGGATTTCTACGAGTCAAGATTTACCGGCAACCTTTCCGAATGCGTTCGATAAACCTTTCTCATGATTTATTGCAATTTATTATAGTCGCGTACCGAGACATATAATTTATATCTTACGTAGTAAAGTATAGAAAAAAAAAAAAAAAAAAAATAAGAAGAAGTAGAAGAAAGATGAAAGATGAAAAAGTATTATACCTATAAGAATAAGAAGAAACTATAACTCAGTCTGTATCATCTTTTCTATCTCGTGGGTTTCTCTGTAATCATTTTCTCCGAGGCATTCTCATTGTATTCTCTCGGCCGTGAACTATGACGCAAACTTTTCACGAGACTATTACGATCCGCGAGCCGAAGTGATTTGATATCGAATCGGCTCTGAGATATAGTGAAAAGGGGTAGGAGAAGGAGGAAAAAGAAGAAGGAAAAGAAGAAGAAGAAGAAGAAGAAGAGGAAGAAGAGGAGGAGGAAGAAGAAGAAGAAATGACGGTGAAGAAAGAAAGACCCTTTCAGAAGCAGATAGACACCTTTGTGCGAATCTCGAAAGACTTTCCGTCGAACGTTAGAAAGAAAGAGAGAGAAAGAGAAAGAGAGAGAGAGAGATAGGAACAACCAAGATCTTTTCAATAGCACAAGAACCAACCACCGTGGCTGATCAACGCAAAACGTTAAGAGTTCATAAACTTCTTCCTGCGAGAGTCGATAATTGATTCGACGAACTTTTCAAATGAGAATTGTACACGCTACATTTTCACTCTTCCATTTTTATTTTTCTCATTTTCTTTCCTTCCTCGTTAACCCTTTAAATACCTGACCTTCTTTTTCTTTCCCTTTAAACTAAACTTTTTACGAAGTATTAAATATTAAATAAATATTAAAGCGGAGATCTAATCGTATAATCAATTTTCGAACTCGCGAATCGTTTGGAAAAATATTTGTAGACATGAAAATATCACGGATATTAAATATGAATTGTATGTAAATATTTAAATAAAAATAATCGACAATTGTGCAAGCAAGCAACTGTTTATTTAATCATTGACAAAACCTCCGTTTTATCTGTTTTTTATTTATTAATTTCAACTTATTTTTGTCACATCGTTAAAGAAGGTAAGAAGGGTATTCAATTAATAATCGATCGAGAAATTCAATTCGATCATACTCGTCTCCCTTGCCTTTACTCGGTTGGATGAAATAGCTGACTCATATCGGAACCAGTATCTCATCCTCTAAGTAGTGTTTTTCAAATGACTATTACATAAATTCAATAATAATCTTTTGGAAAATACACTGTAATCAGAGACAAATACGCTTTGTTAGATCATCGAATTAAGAAATACGTTTGTGTAATACAATTAGCGCGTGTTTTAGTGTTGGCACGTGTTCTAGAGTCACTATATCACGCATATTAATTAAGAAAGAGGGGAAAGAGGGGAGGAAGAGGAAGAGGAAGAGGAAGAAGAATGAAGTGAGTACGAAGTACGATGACGTAGATGTTCTTCCGCGTATAAGAAAATAGAGTACGAGAATAAGAATGGAAAAGAATTACGTAAATAAGAAATTAAAAAAAAAAAAGAAAGAAAGAAAGAAAGAGATAGAGAACGGTGGTGGACGATGGAGACAAGGGTCGTGAAAGAACAAGTCCGAGATAAGATCACAGGTAATGAACTAGCTAGCTGGGTCCAGCATGCGTCTAATGAGGACCGCAGAAATAATCTTGCCTCGAGATAGAAACACGCGCGACTTTGTGCTCTCTTGCCTCTCGCAAAGAGTAAAAAGAGAGCTTTTCTTTTCCCATATTTCTATCTTTCTATCTTATTTTAGGAGAGATGAAGAATGACTTTCTTCGCGGATGCTCGAGAATCTCTCACCTGTTTCTATTTCATTCTGTGTTTTAACAGGTATTGTTTTTACAAAAATAAAAATGAAGTAGGTGGGTTTGTCAATCGGTACGATTATCGTAGTACAATTTATTGAATTTAATTGAATATCCCATAAATATGTAATTTCTCGTATTTTTCGTAATCGTAATTTTTGCACTCGAGCGGCGCCGATACGGCGCCCGGCCGATTTGAAAAAAAAAATTTTACAGAAAAAAAATGAAGTAGGTAGGTTTGTCAATCGGTATGATTATTGTAATACAATTTATTGAATTTAATTGAATATCCCATAAATATGTAATTTCTCGTATTTTTCGTAATCGTAACTTTTGCACTCGAGCGGCGCCGATACGGCGCCCGGCCGATTTGAAAAAAATAATTTTACAAAAAAAAATGAAGTGGTGGGTTTGTCAATCGATACGATTATCGTAGTACAATTTATTGAATATTATTGAATTATCGATTTTAATTTATTGAAATTTTTGTTTATTCATTTGAATTTTATTTATTTTTATTTATTTATTTTTATTTAATTGAATATTCGATTATTATATTAATAATCGAATATTTATTGAATTTTGAATCCCATAAATGTATATTTCTCGTATTATTCGTAATCGTAAATTTTATTAATAAAAAGGAAAATCGTAAGAACGAGCGAGAGAGAGAGAAAGAGAGAGAGAGAGAATATTTAGGAAATAATGTTCTTATTTGATTTACAGAGGCCGATTGCTGTGCCGGAGAGTCCGCAGGCGAAGCATGTTGGGAACCTTGTTATTGCGTGCTCCTGCAGGACGAACAAACCCTCACGGCTTACAGGAGCGAGGACATGGCAGTGAGTAGATTTCACCCTAAAAGCCTTTCCAATTCTCTCGGATTATCCTGCGGCTTTCTACGGTACTTTTGCATATCCTCCCCGCATGTATATACGCGGAATGATACTCTGTATAATAAGGACACCTTTTAAACAAGGATGGTACTCTCCTATCACGTTTATTAATCATTTCCATAATCATTTCCAACGCGTTATTTTTTTATCATTTATTTTTTATATTCATCGCCAAGGGTCCATACAATTTTCTATTCCTTTCTTTCTTTCTTTCTTTTTGTTTGTTATTTTCAAACATAAATTATTTACAATAATATTGTAATAATAATATTGTATAATAATATTAATATATATGTAATAATAATATTGTATATAATAATATCAATGTTAATATTAATTAATACAAAAATAATATAATATGTAATAATAATATTGAATATAAATTAATCGATTTACGCGTATAGGAACATTTAGATAATCGTATTTAGATAAGTTTGACTGTAATCGGCACAGTTGCTTCGAGATATAAAAAAAGGAAAGAAAGGAAGAAAGAGGGAGGGAGGGTGGGAGGGAGGGAGAGAGAATGTTATTATTATATTTATTATTATATTTATGTCATTTCCATAATCATTTCCAACGCGTTCTTTTTTTATCATTTATTTTTTATATTCATCACCAAAGGCTCGTACAATTTTCTATTCGTTTCTTTCTTTTTGTTTGTTATTTTCAAACATAATTATTTACAAATATTGTAATATTAATATTGAATAATAATATTAATATATATGTAATATAATTGTATATAATAATATTAATATATATGTAATTTAATATTGTATATAATAATATTAATGTTAATATTAATTAATACAAAATAATATAATATGTAATAATAATATTGAATATAAATTATCGATTTACGCGTATAGGAACATTTAGATAATCGTATTTAGATAAGTTTGACTGTAATCGGCACATTTGCTTCGAGATAAAAAAAGGAAAGAAAGGAAGAAAGAGGGAAGGAGGGTGGGAGAGAGGGAGAGAGAAATGTTATTATTATATTTATGTCCCCGTGTCGTAAAGAACATCGAGTCAAGGAGAATGGTACATGGAGGTACGATTAGAGGAGAGAAGATTTGACTTGGATCTAGCCGTCGGGTAACAGTAATCTTCATCACCTGTCTACGCTCACCCTCTTTCCAAGTCCTCTCATCTAACCACTCGCATCTCTTCTTACAGTGGCCGTGCCTTGTTATTACTCTATCAAGATCAGCGCGCACCTTCTTTTATCTTCTTTTTCTCTTTCTTTTCTCCTTTCTCTTAGAATACGTCATTCCTCGTCTCCGTGTAATCGCATTCGCGAAAGAGAGAGTCAACAATCTCTACTTTGTGTGTGTCTTCTCAACGTGATCTTACTTCAAAGTCCCTAGGTGAACGACCAACTTGCTTTGACCTTGATTATTGCTGCAACTTTCTTTCCTTCTTTTTTTTTTTAATTTCAAATATCCTCCAATTAACAAACCATCGGGATTTTCGTTTGATCAATTTCCATTTGAATTTTCTCCAACGTCATTAAATTCCCTCCCTCTCTGCTGGCAAAGTAACTTTATCGGGGAAACCTCTCAACGAAATAATAAAAATAACCGTGCTGTTTTATAATAAATGAGAAACTTTAGCTATTAATAATTTGGATCTCGTAAGAGTCGTAATAGATGCTCGAGATAACGCATTTCGAGTAGAATCCATGAGAAATATTAGAATAGTTGGTTGTTAAATGCAGACGTTTGTGTCGGGCAATTTTAAGGGTAGAATTCTCTCTCGATCTAGGAGAGAAGAGAGTAGGCTAGACTACTCGATACGCACGAGTGAAATTGATCCCCCCTAACGAGAAATTATGCACGTTGGGTATCTAGATAGAAGGAATATATATATATACATACCCTTTGTGCTTTCCACCCTTCGATAATAGCAGCCCTTCTACCTTTTCGATTCGTTCGAGAAGGTAGTTCCAATCTTAACTTCGGTTGCAACTTTATTGACCGATTCATATTACTTTTCGTTCGAAAAAAGAAAACATTTCTCTTATTTGCACGAAAAATATTTTTATTTGAAATAATTGAATTGCAACGAAAGATTCATCGGGGTGTATTTATTTGGTGTGTCGTTGATAAAAAGTAAAAATTGGATTTTGGACGAAGTAAGTCCTTTCCTTTCCTCCCTACGACCTTTTTTCTTTCTTCTTCTTCTTCTTCTTCTCGTTTTCTTCTCTTTTTTCTCGAATAAGACGCCGAGCTTACAGAGGGTCGATTCGAGACGCGTGAAACGCATTTTCGTCGTACGCGTACGCGTGAAAAGGAGAGGGAAAACTCTTTTGGGTTCGAACAACTTGGATATGAAATCCTTTTGACTAGATAGAAGAAGAAGAAGAAGAAGAAGAAGAAGAAGAAGAAGAAGAAGAAGCACAGTATCATCCCTGGTGTAAGAAATCCTCCGAGAGACTTTTGCACCAAGAAATTTCTATCTCATTTTATCTTTTCACTACTACGTCGCTAGATAAATCGGTTCTATACCTTTTTCCTATCCTTTTCAACTCTTTTCCCTCGTGAGAAGACTCCTTTTTCTTCTTCTTTATGGATTCAGTTTCTTATAGGAGAAGTAGAAATAGTCGGCGAAGGCCCAGACGTTCGTTGGATTATTTTTGATCCCGTCGACAAAAATTACTTTTTCTTTCCCCTTTTTATACTACAACTAGATTTTTATAAGAAATCATCTAAAAAAAGAAACAATAAAACTGGTGTGTGTACTTAGTACGCACGTATGAAGTTATACTTCTTTGTCGTACCAAAACGAACATAACCTCAATAACCTCAAAATAACTTCAAAAAAAAACTTCCAAGAAAAAAATAACTTAAAGAAAAAAAATCATTATTATATATATAAGAAAGAATAAAAAAAAACTGGTGTGTGTATTTATGTACGCACGTAAAAGTTATACTTCTTTGGCGTACCGAAATGAATATAACCTCAAAATAACTTCAAAAAAATATTGGACTGGAAGTATGAGAACATAAGCAACTAATTATTATTATTATTTACTTAACAAAAAAAGAAAGAAAACAATTTTCAATCGATCCACACTAAATATAAGAGAGATATCGAATTACTTGACGCGTCAACAGTCTGGCGCGGTTACAGCATTAGTTCTCGCTTCGATCATTACTTCAAAAAAATATTGGACTGGAAGTATGAAACATAAGCACTAATATTATTATTTATTTACTTAACAAAAAAAAGAAAAGAAAACATATTTTCAATCGATCCACACTAAATATAAGAGAGATATATCGAATTACTTGACGCGTCAACAGTCATGGCGCGGTTACAGCATTAGTTCTCGCTTCGATCATTTAAGTAAGCAGCGCTGAGTACGAATTAGTATTTGGATGGGTGACCCGCTTGAGAAAAAAGGGGGGAAGAAGAAAAGAAGACAACTTCATGCCGTATACTTGAAATCGCTTTGCCGCGCGTCATAAATAAACCGACAAACTTCATGGTGTCGTTTTTCAGACGCTAGGAACAAAATCACTCCCCATTACATTTTCCCCAACGCGCCAAAAGAAGTATAAAATAAAAAAAGAAAAAGAGAACTTAATCGTTCGAATCGATGAATTATTGTTCAAAAATTAGGACGATAATTCAGACAAGTTTTGAATCGATCCGGTGTGAAACCTGACAGAACTTTCGGTCGTTCGCGTTTATTCTCGTTTATAAAAAAAAGACAAGATTTATGAATGGAATCCCATAAGAAGAAGAAGAAGAAGAAGTAAATCGTTAAAGTCAAGATATATCTATCTCGAACGATTTCTCTCTTCCCATTGGCCGAGTTAGATCGAAGCTTTAAAGGACTGACGAGTGACTATCGATGCGCGCAATCTTTCTCGATGTCTGCATTCGGATATTACACAAAAAAAAGTAAAAAAAAAAGGAATAAAAATAGTAGAAAGGTATATCTTCTCGAGAAAGTTGTACAGAAAGTTTTCTGCTTGTTCGTATACATAAAAGGGGGAAGAAGAGTGGGAGAGAGAGAGAGAGGGTGGGAGGGAGGAGGATGAGAGAAATGAAATTTGTCGTATTCATGCAGCACCTAGTTAAACATTTGCACGTAGAAAGAGAGAGAGAGAGAGAGAGAGAGAGAGAGAGACGAGTATTCGCGCGAGTTAGGGGAGGGAAAGCAGCATAATTAATCGCACGATGACGCGCGTAATTAATGTCCCTTGCTCGGGGCTAAATTAATCGGGCGCCCTTGAAGAGAGCCCACTCGTAATATTGTCGTTTCTCTCGTATCTCGCTTACTCGTGAATTTTTCATACCGGCTCGAACGGTTTGTCTTAATCGTGATTATTAATCGCTAACGCGAACACGAGACACGTTCGAAAAAGGGGGATGCGTGTGTCTCTTTTTTTTTTTTTTTTTTTTTTAATAAATATTCCAAAAACTTTTATAATTTTTAATTGTATTTGTATTATTAATAAATAAAATGTAATATTCGTTTTATGAACAACGAGACTCGTGTTTCGTGAGTTGAAACAAATTTGGACAATTATCGACACCGTTGGATTTTCATTTTTTATTCTATTTTTTTTCTTTTTTTTTAACGTTTTATACATTAATTCAATGAAAGGATAACACACGAACAACGTTTATTTATTCGGTTTTCATTATAAAATCAAATATATTCGCGTTTGTTGTTAGTTAATTCGTTGGATAATAATTCCTTGTTCTATCTTTCCTTGGACGCAGCTGTTTGCCGGGACCGCCTGCATGTTCAAGTCTCACAACAAGGTTTGTTCACAATAATTCCAAATCAATCGTATAAACAATTTCTATCGCATATAGAAAAACAAACAAATCATATCCTTTTCTCTATGGTGTGTTGTTTCTGTTTTCTTCATGTGTTTTCATGTGTTTTGTCGTATGTTTTTTATCAAAATACGTGTCTATACTTGCGTATATATTAATTTATTCATCTATTAATTGCACACACACACACGTACATACACACATATATTTCGAAAGTCTATGTAAAATAGACACGCAAATTATTGGTGGCGTTGTAGGAAGTGGCACACGTTGTGTCGTGTCATTTCTCCGACCTCTCTCAACCTTATCGTTCGTCCTCGAGTCATTAAACTCATGAAAACAGGCTTCTCCTCTCGTTTTTCTTTTTCCAGTAATCCTTGAAACCTCTTCTCAGCTTTCTCTTGGCTCGTACGTGTTAGTTATACCACCTAATGCAATCCCGTCTTTCTATGAATCCTCATCAAACTTTATCTCCTTCTTCTTTCTATTTCTATCCATTTCTATCCATTTCTACCCATTTCTATCCATTTCTCTTCCTTTTGCTCATCCCCTCCCATAAAACGTCATCCCAATGCGCTTGATAAGCTTCTACCCTTTTCGCATCACCCTGGCTGGCTGGCTGGCACGTTTCTTTGTTTTTCAACGCACGTAGTCCCTTTATTCCTGCCCTCTGGCAAAGGTTCGCTCGATCCCTTTACTCGTTTCCTTCTTCTTCTTCTTCTTCTTCTTCTTCTTCTTCAACGTTGTGTCGTTGTTAGACATTTCTATGCGAGACACGAATCACGTTCGAAGGGTTCCTCCGTTTGATAACAGATTGAAAGAGTTTCAGTCAGGGTGTTACGATAGAATGGTACTCTTTCTCCGAGCAATGAAAAAAGATATTTGAATAAACTTCGTTAAAGATTACGCATAAGATAACAGATAATCTTTCCAGATCATTTTTCTTTTTATTTTTTTTTTAATATAATTTACGTAGAAAAAAAATCAAAGTAAAAATTAACACTCGATCGCGTAAAAAGTTTGAAGATCAATATGCAAAATGTTAAATATAAATGATAAATATTATAAACATTATACTAAGAATATTGAATTAAGAATAAAATCAGGATCGATTAAAGAAATAATGAACTTTGTACGATAACAATGATCGTTTTAAAGAGAATGATAAAGGACGGAATGAGAGGAGTTAACTGATTGGTCCGAGTTGGCCTATAAAACTTTAGCACTTGTCTCCTGGAATTGGTTGCTCGCGAGCAACAACGATGAAGTTAACGTATGACGTTCCGAGGAAAAACGAGGTCAGAATGTTGTTTCGACTTTGGTAGGAATACTGATGATGATGGGTACATACTAATTGGTAACCATCATCTCTGCTACTTCAACTTCGTCGTAGTTTGTGTTTTAAACACGTTTCGCGTCATTTGTGGACGCGTTCCCGCAATTTGACTCGTTCTTCTTGTTCGCGGGGAGTTGCTAATCACGATCTAATGAGTTAACTACGAGTTACCGTACCTAAGCTTCTTCATCTGCATCTGTTAGTCGATTAGAACCTTTAAAGCTTTTCGATCGACCCTTCGAACTAACCATAATCTATTTCCCTCCAATCAAATCCCTTCCCTTCCCTTCGCTTCCTGATCTATTAACTCTGTAATGTTACAAAACTTCAGAGAGATCACAGGTGTTGCATCGTTCCTACTAATTCTTTATCCCATAATTCGAATTATCCGAATAATTTCAATTATCAAACAAAGACAAACGTTTATACTCTTCCATTAAACGCATTCCCAATGAGATTCGTTTGAAATACTATTAGCAGCCAATGATTTTATTTAAATTAAATTGATTAAAACGAGCAACCAGCCAGTCAGCCAATCTATGCCAAATCGTCGAATTGTTTAACCGTGAAAATTTCAAATGGTATTTCATCGTTACGTTTAACGAACGGCATTAACCAACCGGCTACGAATATTATTATTATTATTATTATTACAATTTTTTAATACAATTTTAAATTTGGATGTACGAGTTTACGCTCCACGGAATAGTCAAGTGTGACCCACCGGTGGGTCACCCGGCGTGAACGTGTTAAGTATTCTACTATTACTGAAGTAGGATAGTCGTCGTCATTTTCGTCGTCATTTTTGTCACATAACATTGCGAAATCGTAAAATGTTCATAGAAGAAGCGAATGTACGGTTATTATCAACGCGATATGTATATCTATAATGCAAGATATTTATCTCTCTCTCTCCTCTCTCTCGATTCCTCGTACGCGTAAATGCGTTCGTTCGGTTTGTCGTATAATTGGTAGATTACTGTGCGGAAAGCGTAGCATCAAAATGTATAGGAAACAAATTGAAATGAATAATTACGTTGATTAGAGAGAGTTAACGAGACAGACAACGAGCAAGATAGATGACTTAAAAGAAATAAATAAATAGATATTGCAGAGAGAGAGGAAGATAAAGAGGAAATACAGGGGTGGGGGTGGAGGTAGGGGGGTTGGTTGGCGGTGGTGTAAGATTCTTTCTTCCTTTGGATTTCACGCGACACTATGCGTTCTCCAACGAGCTCTAATTAGTGACGTCACCGAGTCATCAGGTCAATCTACGGTATTCTAAGATAAACCGGCAGACACGCTCCTCCAGTCGTTGCTCGACTTCTCGCATGTCTCTTTTAAAGCGGACAACGATCCTCTTCTATCAGTTTGTCGAACCATTTTTCATCTGCTTCGATCTTCGATGATCAAAGATGGACGTGATTCGATATTACGTGAGTGTCAGTTACAACCCCTCGTGTTTTTCGATTTCAATTTTAATTACGTTTAGTGACATTTCAAATGCGAACACATTTGTATTTTTGTTTTGTTTGATTATTTTTTTCAGTTGGGGGATGCAATGTTTGTGGAACTACCACGAGTACGGTTGGACGGTGGAGCACGTGCCTTCCGACAACATTGGGGTTACGAATCTCGACCTTTGGCCCCACCACCCCCATTAATAGAAGAGGACGAAGCAGCAGTCGAGCCTGAAACTGTCAGCCTTCGCGAAGCCAACACCGCGTCTCCGATAGGTGAGAATTTCGTCTCGTCGTTGTTTATCTTCCACGAGAAGAATAATCTTTTTAAATGATAATTATCGTTGTCGGTAAAATAGATCCCTATAATATTTTCTCGTTCGTCGATGATTTTACACTTTAACGTCTTATTTATTATTTAATCTAGATTTTACGTTAGTTCGATTTGAAATGTTTGTTTTTTTTTATATATATATATAATTTTATCTTTTTTTTATATTCGATTCGGTCGGTAACAGATCGACATTATTAGTCTTCAACTTACCGATGCACATATAAACAAATTTCTATTTAACCGACCGCCCAGAAAGTATTCTACCTTATCGATATTTTTCTCCACGACTTCTAAAAGAAAAAATAATATATATATATATTATGTCATTTTATTATTTAAAATTAATGAGACACGTATCTCATTTGTAACATAATTGAAACGTATTATTTCGTAGACGAAATTTTGAATCCGAAATCAAACGTAATACGAATAAAATGAAATAAAGTAAGTATATACATACGTTTATATTAAACATTCAATCCAGACGAATAAATTTTGTATTTTAAACAATGTGAAAAATATAAAAAAACCATTTGAGAAGGGTTAATACAGAACGGTATTGACATCGTCACGAACTGAAACATTGAGAGCCCGTTATCCATAAGACTTTCCTGATGCGATCATCGTTCGAGCATTGTCTGAAGCACCGGATATGCCCTCACCGGAAGAACCATCCTAGTCCGAAGCATCAGAACCACGTACGATTATTCGATGTGTGATCCCCCTCCCCGTTCCACCCCCCGGCCCCTTTTCCCATCGTTCTTCTCTTTTCAACGAGAGCTTTTTGTCGCGTCAGTGATCTCTCTTGGGTGCGTCCGTGCGCGCTTGCAGGGCACGCATGAGCGCACGCATAAACGCACGCACCATTCTATTCATGTATGTAATATTAAATGCACCAAAGCTGTTTCTTTCTCTATCTTTTTCTATTTTTCTTTGTCTATCCTCTAAGTGAATTAGTCACCGTCACGTATTACGGCTTTTAAAAACCCGTGTGAATTGCTCCGTGATATTCTTTACAATAATATACGCCATTTTGGTTTCTTTTTCTCGTTCATGACCCAATTGATTTACATCGTAATTATTTGAATAATAATAGTAATAAGTAATTACGGATTATTATGAATGAAATTGATTTCTATTCGAGTAATTATCATTTGTTTTAATTAAGTTTCGTGAAAAGAGAGAGAACAGATTGGGAGTGGAGGGGGATAGACGAAGACAGAGATGTGAGAAATAAAAAAGAAGAAGAAGAAGAAGAAAAACTATCTCAAACTAATCTCACACTTTCGAAAGTTGTTACGTCTTACGGAAATTCGTCCGGTAAACTAGCGGGGCACCGTTAAGTGGCAAGAAGCGTGATTAAGTGCCGTAGTTGCGAATTAAACTGGGTTCTGTGTAGTACGTCGTTTCGTATGCCAAAGGTGTATACAGCGTGTATTTATGAACGTATATGTGTGTGTATGTGTGTATGTGTGTAGATGTGCCTGTACGTGACACCATTTGATTACGCACAAGTTTCAAAGCTTCTACGAACAACGCGAATGATTGGTTGAAATTATCGACGAGGAAAAAAAAGAAAAAAAAAAAGAGAACAAAATAGTATGTGATTAGAAGAAATTTAAAACGCCACAATGGCCACGTGATCGTGATTATTATCTCACACTACTTTATTAGATTCTTGGTAGGCGATGGTTTTAAATGCGATGATAATGACCATCGGAATTGATCGTGTTCTAAAACGTTACTTTCAAATATTTCATTAGGCTGTCTAGAAAGTTTTGTTATCTTAATATTTCAATAAATAATACTGATGCAATTTACAATAATACAAACATCAACGTTAATTACGTGATTTAATTATAAAACCATAATGAAAGCATTGACATTTGTCCAATGCATCTGTTCGCGACACCAACGTGACCACCACCATCAGACCGCGTAGGATTAATAATAATTATTAATTATATATATATAATATAATAATAATATAAATAATAATAAATATATATACATATACATTTATTTTTATTTATAGGTAAAATACGTATTAACGTTTATCTATAATACGTCCAATAAATTAAAAAATAATTCCGACGATTCTTATAATCGGTTTATTTAAAAGGTCAAGTCGCGTGAAAAGATTAACAAATCTATGTTTCTTCGATAAGAAGATATTTTTTTTTTTCTTTTTTCCGTGTAACTTACGCTGGTTAGGTTTACTCATCCTCGTTAGTCGCGTATTTTGTAAAGACACATCGTTTCCTCGACGATTTAGCGATTTATCGTTCGACCGACAACCGCACATCCTCCTCTAGCAATTTCAAGGCGTTTACTGTCGGGAGACAGTCAGTCTGTCTTCCGACTTCTTCGCATGCGTCCACATCGAACCAAATGAGAGAAAGAGAGACAGAGAGATAAACACAAATATCAAGAGCTTACGAATAAACAAGGATTTTAGATACACGGTGTCATTTTATGGTGTTTTTTTTCTTATTCTAAATTCACCCATTAATATTGCATTTCCAAATTTGTCTTTTCAAATGAAAAATCTCGGCTTTGAAATACTTCGTTGCAACTACGTTTATTAATTTGTCATTATAGTGTTTTAATATTTGAACGGTGTTTCCATTATCTACAGTGATTTTCAAAACCGTTTTTTTTTTTTTTTAGTGTTGTCATCGTTAAATTTTTAGTGCTCATACACGTAAACGTGGTTATTACAATCCCGTTAAATGGAAACTCTTTGGTCGTCTTATTCGAATTTCAAGTAGGAAACTTGAAACGTTTTGTGGGTGGTGTCTTTTCGGCTTCGACAAAGCGTTAGAACTCAACTCCGTTCGATGTAATTAATATCGACAAAGGTACAAGATGAGCCGTAAGAGTAAGAAGGTTTGGAAGTCGATTATACGACGTAAAAAGAAACTAAATTCTTATTCAGACGAGTGTCCAGAAAATTCTTGTAAGTTTTTCATCAATGTTTTTTCCTTGTTTTTTTTTTTTTTTCTATACGAGAGTAGTAGCTTTACATTACACGCGGATATATCGATTAAATATTAATTAAATTATTATCAATAGTAATTTAAAAAAAAACGGATGAAATATTTTGACAAAAATATATTTAAATAGATATATTTGAAATTTATTTGCATTGTGTTAAAAAATGTGCAATGTGGCTGTGTGCCCCGGCTGTGGTAAACCGCATTGGCTACTCGGAGAGACCCCCATGTTTTTCTACGGAAATGGAAACCGCACTTTATTTACGTTTACGTCATTAACCAAAACCCAACGCCATATAATCTTCCCTGACTATATTCGCCATTTTTATTATCATCTCTCGTAAAACTTTATCTTAGTTAAATATATCTGTGTGTGTGTGTGTATGTGTGTGTATACACGCGTAAGGGAAAGATAAAGATTAGGGATAGATAATGGAAGAAAATTTTCATGAAAACTGATTTATCTGTTCGTTCTCTTTTCATCTCATCTCTTTCAACTTCGAATCTTTTCCAACGCAATATTAAAATTAGTCTTGCACAATGTATGACGAATACGAGATTCGAGTTCACGGTCACCGTATCATCTCTCTTATGTTTTATTTTTTAATTCTCCGTAATGTCTCGTAATTTTTAAATTCTGCATATTCATATTATCTCTCTCTCATTTGTGGTTTATTCTCGTTATATTAATTATTCATTGATATTCAAAAAAGGTTTTATACGATACTCGCATTTTATACGCGATGCGTTAAAAATCTTTTGACGGATCAAAAGGCTCCTCTAGATGATTTTAAAAGTCAATTTTTAAAAAAATATTATCTCTTCTATGATATATAATTATGCACAAATTTAAATGATATAAATTTCATTCATGTAATATTTATATAAATATATATATGCGGAGCAATTATTATTTATATATAGGATAATAAGTAATATATAATAAAAAAAAATATAATATAATAAATATAAATATAATATAATAAAATATATAATATATAAAATAATATAATAAATATAAATAATATTTATATTAAAATATATTATATTATATATATGATATATAAATATATATATATATTATATAAATTATTTTATATATTATATTTTATAATATATAAAATATTATTATTTAATTATATTAATTTATAAATAATAAAAATATAATATTAAATATAAAAATTATAATAATAAATAAATATAATATAATAAAATATATAATATATAAAATAAAAATATAATATATATAGGTATATATATATATAATAAAAGATTATACGTTTGTGAAAAATCATGATAAACTTCAATCACGCGACGAGAAAATTCTTTCCAGATTTAACCCGTTTTCCAGATAAATATTTTTACAAAATGTGGAAAGCGATACGCGTTTCTCGAGGGATATACGCTTGACGAGCTTATGAAGTATACTCATACTAAGGTACTCACGTTCCGTAGTAGTAGCTTCGAATTGTAAAAAAGGAAAGACGAGGAAGGGACAATAAAGTCTGGGCACGCTTTGCCGTAGGGCAGACACTTTGTACTTGGCTCGGTAACAGGAGAAGACAATGGCAAGCCCTCGTAACGCGATCCTACACTTCTGTACTTCGGTTACAACGTGGTACAATTTAATCTCTCTCTCTCTCTCTATTTCTCTTTCTCTTTCTCTTTGCTTGCTCTCGTTTAATTATGCTTCATGCATATGAACACGTATACACGCATCCGATACTTTGCGACCATGATCGACTCTTTTTAACATTGACGAAAAACCTTGAAACACATTGATCGTTCTTATAACAAGTTAACTAATTTCATTTCAATACTTTCTCTCGATCGTACTTCGTAGGTATGATCAAATTATCACTAGACTTGTTCAAATTTAATCTTACATCACGCCTACGTTTTTATCAACGAATGAGAGTGAGAGAGAGAGAGAGAGACTCCTTGTACGGATGCGAAGATTATGCACACTTTGAAATAGTCACAGGAAACGCCATTTACTATGCTGCTCGTTGTAGCTCGATCTTCGTCACTTCTTCTCTCTCTCTCTCTCTCTCTCGTTTTTTATCTCATTCAAGCGTTGGTCCCTTTCGAGAATTTTCTTTGTTCTCTCTCACTCGGAGCTCTAATAATCGTCGAGTTTCACCTACCCACGTACTCGCTCGCTCGCTCGTTGGGTTGGCTTACGAAACACTCAAGGAAAACAATGTACACGGTGGTCTCGCGTCGCAAAACGCAAAAGGAGCGTTACGAAAGCCGGAGAAGAGAACGAGAATCGTGGATTGCGAGATTTTTCAAATTCTCTATCCGAAAGACGCGGGAAAGACTAAGTAAACGCCTTTGCTTTTATTTTCTTTTCTTTTCTTTTCTTTTCTTTCCTCGAAAAACATTAACGTTCGAGTATTATAGTTAATTATTTAATCAATGCTATACGTTCGTTATTTATGCGAAATGAAAAATTCATACACGTGGGTCGCGAGAATATATTTAATCATTTTCAAGGAAAAATTTAATAAACGTAAACTCATTGTATAAACGAATCAATTAATTATTTTCCACAAACGGTGATACGTGTTTTTTTTTTTTTTTTTGTAAATATTGAAAACATTTTTTAATAAAATATATATATTTGTATTAATTTTTAAAAATCGTAAATTATAACCTTCCAACAATTTTGTTACGATTAGTAGGATTATTATTTCGTTATTATTTTTTTTTTTGAAAACATTTTTTAATAAAATATATATTTGTATTAATTTTAAAAATCGTAAATTATAACCTTCCAATAATTTTTGTTACGATTAGTAGGATTATTATTTCGTTATTATGTTTCTTTTGTTTGAAAACATTTTTTAATAAAATATATATTTGTATTAATTTTTAAAAATCGTAAATTATAACCTTCCAATAATTTTTTGTTTCGATTAGTAGGATTATTATTTCGTTATTATTTTTTTTTTTGAAAATATATTTTAATAAAATATATTTGTATTAATTTTTAAAAATCGTAAATTATAACCTTCCAATAATTTTGTTTCGATTAGTAGGATTATTATTTCGTTATTATGTTTCTTTTGTTTGAAAACATTTTTAAAAATATATTTGTATTAATTTTTAAAAATCGTAAATTATAACGTTCCAATAATTTTTGTTACGATTAGTAGGATTATTATTTCGTTATTATGTTTCTTTTGTTTGAAAACATTTTTTAATAAAATATATATATTTGTATTAATTTTTAAAAATCGTAAATTATAACCTTCCAATAATTTTTGTTACGATTAGTAGGATTATTATTTCGTTATTATGTTTCTTTTGTTTGAAAACATTTTTTAATAAAATATATATTTGTATTAATTTTTGAAAATCGTAAATTATAACCTTCCAATAATTTTTTGTTACGATTAGTAGGATTATTATTTCGTTATTATGTTTATTATGTTTAAATTCGTTACGTTTGTAGATTATTATATTTCTTATTGATGTTGCCATTATTATCGTAAGATAACGTGAAATATTTTGCTGCGTTATAATTATTCAACAAGTTAATAATAACGATAATATATATCACGTTACTTCGAGGGAAACGTAACGAACGGAGATTAGAAACGAGAAAACGTCGTTTCTCTCGCACTTTGGAGAGATGAATGACGAAGACTACGACACAACCAATACAACGTCGACGTATACACACATACATGGCACGCATATGTACTTGTTGTTTATTTTTTTGATTACGTTTGTAAAGAGATTTGCACTCGCGATCGCATTTCCGTATATTGGCATGGGGCCTCTCCGACGATATGGTGGATCATGTGAACCCCAACCCCCCCCCCGTTAAAGGCTATTAAATTACACAGGCATTACATTAATTACAACGATTAATTATTTTTAGAGAATTAGATTGGTTTCGTATGAAATAGGAGAAAATGATTTAACGAGAAGAAAATCAAGCGTGGAAAGAAAAACGTTCGAATACGTTTAATTATTTCTCCGAACTTATTATTATATACCAAAATAGGAGATTCTTTTTTTTATATATTATCGACTTCAGTTCGATTAAATTTTTTTCTCGCGTTTAAACTTTCTCCTAGATTTCTTTTATTATTTTTTTTTTTTTACATTTTTTTATAATTTATCTTAAATTATTTTACCCGAAAAAAAAGGAAAAAAAAAATAAAATAAGAAAGAATAAAAAGGAAGGAAATAAAGAGAATGGAAGAAAAAGAACTTCGTTTGAATGTAGCACCACAATTGAGAAGAATTTCCACGCTGCAAAGAAAAGTATCACAACAGAGGCATACTTTGGGTCCGGAGCTGTCGTCGTCTCTACGAGAACGAGAACGAGAACGAGATACTGATCATCTCTTGGTCGAATGTAAGTTCTCACATACAGGTGTAGACATCACCGAGACAATTATTAAGCCATATTTAGAAAAAAAACAATCAAGCGCAATCTTTTATTCTTATTTTTCTTATTTTTCTTTTCCACGTCTACTTCCTCGCAATTGTGTTTGTAACGGGTGTTGCCAATCTAACGCAATGAAACCTCTTTTATCGTATTTCAAGAACCCGAGCAACGTTTTCAAGATAAAAAACAATAAGTTTAGATATTTTGCAAATTTTATAACGACGCGTTATTCCTTCAAAAGATGACCACACTCAAATCGTAGAATTTATTCTCGTTGGAATGTTTCAATTGAATCGTACTTTCGTTTCAAATGGAATTTACTGAAAAAGGGTTAAGGTATTTGATAAAAAAAATAAGAGAAAAAACATCTGCGCTAACAAATTTCGTATTCTTTGCTCGTCTCTAGCCCACACATATACACACATACACACGATAAACAAACAAACAGCATATACTTAGACACGTACGTGATATTCATGCACTGGGATAAAAGATATTCACGTTGGGAAAGGATAGAATGCTTTTCCCGAATGTTTACGCGAGGAAAGATCACTTGGAAAGTATCCAACAGTATTTTTACGCGTTTCGTCGGCTTCGAAAGTGCGGGAAAGAGTTGCTCTGCAGCTTCTACTCCTTTTCCTTCTCTCCTTCTTTCCTTTCTTCTTTCCTTTTTCCATCTCTTTCTAATTCTCATTCTTTTTCTCGCCAACGAAATGCATTTTTTTACTTAAAGGGTGTTACATATGTAACTTTCGAGATCGTACTTCTTTCCATTACGTCATTTCTATTCTACGCTTACGATTCCTGACCTATATCCGATACCACGAATCCCTACCACTACTAATAAACTGCTATGTACAACCAACCTCTGGATTGATTTGAAAATGTAACTCAATATTTAATCTGAAATACGAAAAAATCTATATATATATATGCATTGTTAGATCTAATTAATTAGATATCGTAGAAAAAAATAAATGTATTTGATTGGCACACAAATTTGTTTCAAGCAAGGTCTGGATTGATTTGAAAATGTAACTCAATATTTAATCTGAAATACAAAAATCAATATATATATATATATATATGCATTGTTAGATCTAATTAATTAGATATCGTAGAAAAAAAATAATGTATTTGATTGGCATACAAATTTGTTTCAAGCAAGGTCTGGATTGATTTGAAAATGTAACTCAATATTTAATCTGAAATACGAAAATCTATATATATGTATTGTTAGATCTAATTAATTAGATATCGTAGAAAAAAATAATGTATTTGATTGGCACACAAATTTGTTTCAAGCAAGGTCTGGATTGATTTGAAAATGTAACTCAATATTTAATCTGAAATACGAAAATTTATATATATATATATATGTATTGTTAGATCTAATTAATTAGATATCGTAGAAAAAAAATAATGTATTTGATTGGCACACAAATTTGTTTCAAGCAAGGTCTGGATTGATTTGAAAATGTAACTCAATATTTAATCTGAAATACGAAAATCTATATATATATATATGTATTGTTAGATCTAATTAATTAGATATCGTAGAAAAAAAATAATGTATTTGATTGGCACACAAATTTGTTTCAAGCAAGGTCTGGATTGATTTGAAAATGTAACTCAATATTTAATCTGAAATACAAAAATCTATATATATGCATTGTTAGATCTAATTAATTAGATATCGTAGAAAAAAAATAATGTATTTGATTGGCACACAAATTTGTTTCAAGCAAGGTCTGGATTGATTTGAAAATGTAACTCAATATTTAATCTGAAATACAAAAATCTATATATATATATATATGCATTGTTAGATCTAATTAATTAGATATCGTAGAAAAAAAATAATGTATTTGATTGGCACACAAATTTGTTTCAAGCAAGGTCTGGATTGATTTGAAAATGTAACTCAATATTTAATCTGAAATACGAAAATTTATATATATGTATTGTTAGATCTAATTAATTAGATATCGTAGAAAAAAATAATGTATTTGATTGGCATACAAATTAGTTTCAAGCAAGGTCTGGATTGATTTGAAAATGTAACTCAATATTTAATCTGAAATACAAAAATCTATATATATATATGCATTGTTAGATCTAATTAGTTAGATATCATAGAAAAAAATAATGTATTTGATTGGCATACAAATTTGTTTCAAGCAAGGTCTGGATTGATTTGAAAATGTAACTCAATATTTAATCTGAAATACAAAAATCTATATATATATATATGCATTGTTAGATCTAATTAATTAGATATCGTAGAAAAAAAATAATGTATTTGATTGGCACGCAAATTTGTTTCAAGCAAGGTCTGGATTGATTTGAAAATGTAACTCAACATTTAATCTGAAATACGAAAATCTATATATATGCATTGTTAGATCTAATTAATTAGATATCGTAGAAAAAAAATAATGTATTCGATTGGCACGCAAATTTGTTTCAAGCAAGGTCTGGATTGATTTGAAAATGTAGCTCAATATTTAATCTGAAATACAAAAATCTATATATATATATATATTGTTAGATCTAATTAATTAGATATCGTAGAAAAAAATAATGTATTTGATTGGCACGCAAATTTGTTTCAAGCAAGGTCTGGATTGATTTGAAAATGTAACTCAATATTTAATCTGAAATACGAAAATCTATATATATATATATATGTATTGTTAGATCTAATTAATTAGATATCGTGGAGAAAAGATAATATATTCGATTGGCGCACAAATTTGTTTATATATTTTATATATATCTAAATAAACAAATATATACATATATTAATATATTTTATAATATTAATCTCGTTTATCTCGACCAATCTAATACTAATTGTTAATTATATTATATAACGCATTAATCGAAGTAATTATTTAAATTTGTATATTACCATTAGTTAACTCGGATAATATTTTGCTATTTGTTTTAGGTGAGTTGAAGACACACTCATTGCCGAGAGGATTTCCTCCGGAAATAATCGTGAAGCAGTATGATCAAGGTAAAAATGAGAACTGTGTATATATACCTACACTTTATTGTATGTATGTATGTATGTGTGTGTGTATGTATGTACCATTAATTACGTCGTTCGAAATCCATATACAGGTAATGACGACAGGCTTTTTATATCGTTCGAGTATTCGTTTAATATCTCAAAAAGGCATCTCCTCTTATTTTTTGCTACTCGAGCAGCACCCCAAAGTGTCTACTACTACTCGACCTAACTTTTCCTCGCAATCCAAGCTCGTTCGTTCCTATATCGTCGTTGTAATAGGTTCACTCTTTAACACGTCACGTCATTTTTGACGTTCTACCATCAATTGGACCACACACACATACACACAGACACATACAGCAATTTCTCTTCGAAAAAATGTATCCGCAATTTTAATATAAATTGAACGATTCACTCGACCGCGTCAAAAGAATTTTTGATTTCGCTCGCACGTATAATTTCTGTTACGAAATACGAACGCAACATCCCTATAGGAACACCTATGGAAAATATCTTCGATGTTTGCGCCGAATTTCAATGTTTTTCCAGTTCTCTGTTAGGAAACGCATTTATTTATTTCAATATTTTTCCTACAAAATAAATCCCGTGCAACGGAGGATTAACTTGCTGTTGTGTACGCGTTGGAAATATAATATCCTCGGGGGAAAAATAACTTGGCACACACGGTGTATACTCGATTCTCGTTAAAGTTTAAATTCGTTGGAAAAAAAATATTCGAATGGCAAAAAGAAATAATCGATTTCTCGTAGAAAGAAAGAAAGAGAGAGAGAGAGAGAGAGAGAAAGAAATGATTTAACGATCGACGTATTTATACGTGACGGGATTTTCTTTTCTCGAATTGACGCATTTTGGCAAGGAGTATCGGCTTCCCGATTATCGGTCCTTTAGAAATTCTAGATACTCGGTCGACCACGGGCATTTCCATGTTACCAATGTACATACATAGATTTGAACGTTTGCTATGCGGAGATCGATTGAAATGGATGATGATGGATAGATAGAGACAGGAAGACGGACAGAGGGAAATATCGGGATACAGTTTAACGAATTCTATGATTCCTAGATTATATAATACTATTGCAAAAAGAACAAAAATATCGATAACGTATAATAATTCGTTTGATTTTCAATAAATAAAATAATATATTCGTATATATTAATATATAATAATATTATATATTAAATATAAAATATATAATTAATATAAATAATATAAATAATATAAATAATATATAAATAAAATAATATATATTTATTTTCAATAAATAAAATAATAATATATAAAATAATAATTCGTTATTATTATACCTAGTAATAAATAGTAATAATATATTAAACCTTTTATTACTAGAAATCCCTAGATGGGTCATCCGTGCATCTGTACGAACTACTGACCCATTTAAGAGTTGTACCAGAACATGTTGTAACGAAAGAGTTCATAATTTTCTCTCCCTCTCTCTCTCTCTCTCTCACACACTCACTCTTCCATCTTTTTCACAAGTTCACCCCTAGGAGAATGGTACAATAAAGAGAAAATTTGTAGAACTGGAAGAGACATTGTCGCGTTACGAAAAGTACGATTAGCCATAGCCAGAGCATATTTATGATGCAGCATGGCCGTGAGCCAAGTTAATGCGCCAAAGTTACGTCAAACTATAGAGAGCAGAGGAACGTGGCGCACTCTCTTTGCCTGTGGTTTTAGAGAACTCACTTTATTACTATTCCCTACTAGTTGGTTGTCTCTATTTCTCCTGGTTACTCTCCTATTGGACACGTTTTCAATGCTACCGTGTTTTATCTTATTCGGTTTATGTTAGCAAACACGTACGCGTTCGAAGGAGTAGGTCACAATACGAGCTTTTTCAAAATACTTTTGGTTCATGCATATTTCATCTACGAACATTTGCGATTAGGATAGATCCGGAATAATTTATTGTTTCGATGATATTTGAACAAAAATATTTGCATGCATTTTTTTTTTTTTGGTTTTATTTATTTAATTTTTTTATTTTGCGTATGTGTGTGTACGTGTGTGAGTGAGTGGGTGAACGTAAAATTAAATGAATAGAGAGGAAACGGATCCAATTTTAGTCGTAGCGAGGTAAACTCATTGAAGACGAGAATGCTTTTAACGCATCTTGGTAATCGACCTTGGCCTACTATCTCGTGGTCAATAACGTCGATAGTTAAAAGACGTACGTTACTTATAGTTAGATATACTAAAAATATCGTGTACTCGATAATTTGTTATCATTGAGTCTAGATATAAACGGGATCTTTAAATATAATGTCATCGAGCTACAATTACCTTACGCTTCGATTGATAATTAATGGGCGTTAAAAAAAAAATTTCTCAACTGAGAAACACTTATCCGCATATAGATAACGTACATTTTTAGCTCTCGCGCGCATACGAAGTTTTTCTTTATTTATTATAACATCGTTGTATGAACTTTCAAGTTAAATATAAAGAACGCGTAAATTTGTTTTCTTTTTATACAATTCTTACCCGGAAAATGGTATGCTCGTTTAATATCCGACTCGGGTTAATTTTATTTTCTTCAAATTGCGAAACAACTTTTTCATCTACCTCAAATAAATTTCGTCTAAGAGATAATTATTTGCGTAGAAAAAAAAATATGGAATTATAAAGTGGGTTAATAGCGCGTCGTCGTAGATCTTTTTTCTCGTTCTATCGTAAAAAAGTAAATTTGATTTTTCGTTAATTTTAAAATGAGACAAGATGATAGTTGTTGCACATCGAGCGTTAAAAATAATGTCCGGTGGCGTCGATTGTCTCGCGCGTGGTGGGTCTGGGTTCTTTGATAGCAGAAGGAGGATGAGGAAGAGTAATTTACGAAGAGAAAGAGAACGGTAGGGACATCTTTCATTTCCTTTTCCTTTTTCCCTATCAGATCCCCGTAGAATCCAGGGGGGCCCCAGCTGAGAATAGCTCGTGGCTCGACATAGGTCGCCATCATTCTCCGTTAAGATTTCCCTCTTTTTCAAGCTCAAGTCTGGATCTCTTCCTACCAACACTAACTGCACGTTGCAGTTATATAGTGGTAGTACTATTACCGCTGTTACCACTACTATTACAAGGATTTCTCTTATGTCCCCCTCTTCCTCCCGTTCTTCTCTATTTGTTTCTCGTTTCTGGCCAGACGACTTGGCGCGCGTGCCACTTTACGTGTTCCAACCTATTCATTCTCTCACTCTCTTATCGTTATCTCCTTTCCCCCTACACATCTTTTTCTTTCTTTCAATGAGCTAGTAAAAATCTCCTCCTTTTTTACGTCATTGAAAATTTATCTTTGATACGAAAAAAAAAAGAAAAAAGGAAACCCCTCGACGAATGACCCAGTTAAATAATAATAATAATAATAACAATAATAATATTACGAACTACTTGAATTTCTTCGATAGAAAAATATCAAATATATAATTTTTAACGAATATATTAACCATTTTGATTTATTTTCTTTAAGCCTTTTCCGAGTTGCGAAAAAATGAAAATGAAAATCGAATGAACGTCGTCGAATTACACTCGACGCGGGCCGATCAGCTGATCGACGTAGTCCAATAAATGGATGGTAGGAGGGGTGGGGATACGATGAAAGCGCCAAGAAGTGATCGTGGCCAATGGTGGAAGTTATAGCAGTTACCTCCTACGCTCGGGGAATCCAAGGAACGAGACAACAGTCCAATTCCGATGTTCCCGCGCGACGGTAGACGATCGAGAGTGCTTCTCTCGATCCGCCTACTGCGAGTATCCATCCTCTCTGCTACTACTCTCTTCTTCTTCTTCCTCCACCACCACCACCACCACCTCCACCACCACCTCCACCACCTCCTTTTGGTGCGTCGTAGTCGTCGTCGTCGTTCTTATTCTCTACCGTCGTCGATGCGAACATCGTTGAACGCGCCTCCGCGTCTCGTCGAATCGAGCTCGGGAACGGGAAGTTGTTCGTTCGTTAGTGGTTTCATTTTTTTTCTTCCTTTCGAGTGGTGTTCCAAATAATAATAATAATACACATTATTTCAATAATAAAATGAATATTCTTTAAACATATATATATATATATATTTTTACATATATAGAGGAGAGGTAATATATTTTATTCAAACGTTGATCCGTTTAAAGTGAACATATATCGGTGCTAATTTGATTTGAGATTGTTTTTTTATTTTCTTTTTTTTGTTGCTTTTATCAAAACGGTAGCAAATAGTTGTCGTCGTTTCGTTTCTCTTCCTCATATATATATTTCATTTATTTAATCTATTTTTATACGATGACGACAATAATTTCTCTACCGTTACCGTGTTTTCTTGTGCATTAACGAACTAAAGAGGAATTTTGAGCGTTTCTTATCACCTCTAAAGTGTCACGACGTTATATTGCTAACGTCACCTCGCGTTAAGACTAATTGTTTTTCTCTAATCTATCCAATTAGATTATTGTTTAATTCGATGTTTCTCTCCCGAAAATGAACAAATAATCGATTATATATTCTTCATATTAAAATATAAATAGAAATGAACAAAAAAAATTACTTTAACAATTTGCACGGAAATATATATAAAAGGCCTTGTAATAAATATAAGACAAATTTTGAAAGAGAGAAGAGTTAGGAGATAGCAGAAACGTAGATTAAGTTAGATAGATTAGATTTTATCGTGGGTGGTGGTATCCTGTTCGAATCCGTCGCGAGTCTCTGATGCTCGAATTATACAATTATACATATATATATATATTCATATATGTGTGTATGTGTGTGTACATATCATGCACGTTATCTTTCTTCAGGAAAAAGAAAATTGATGATTGATGGATTTGATCGTAAAAGACGAATCTTTAGTTCTTTTTTCTTTTCTTTTTTTTCTTTTTCTTATATCCCGCCAAGTATTTTTATATTCATTATTATTACAGTTCTTGTCTGGTTTTTTTTTTTTTTCTTTCTTTTTTAATCATAAACATGTGTATATGGGGCAAGTGTATACGTCTGTTATACCTATCCATTTAGCTATCTTTATCTCTCTCTTTCTGTTTCTCTCTTTTCCTCAACTACAAAACAGTGGAAGAGTTCGATAACTTTGAAGCTTCTCTCCAAGGATGATCTTTCACCTTGACGTCTTGATCTATCTCGAAGGAAGATCTTTTACTCGAGGAGAGCGTGTTCGCGTGCGTGTTTTCGCATTCCCACGAACACTCGAATCTTATTTTATACACACACACACACACACATAAACACCCTTTCTCTCTCTCTCTGTTTTTTACGAATTAAATGTAATTTTCGGTATATGAATTTTCATTTTTACAGAATTCAAGGGTGAGAAGATCGTTCGGAAGAAAAGTTTCTTTCACTTCTTTGTTTATCATCTTTCTATATATTTTATTTTGATTTTTCTTTCTATCATCCTTTCCTTTGTAATATCCGAAGCTCGTCCTCCTCCTCCTCCTCCTCCTCATCCTCCTCCTCTTCTTCGTCTTCGTCCTCTTCGTCGTCGTCGTCGTCGTTGCACGAAAGTGAAAACCAGTTATAAACCTTGTCGTGGTGTTCTCTTGCTTGACTCCGTTTCTTTTCCGTATTTGGTCGAGCAATGAGCTTGTTCAATTCTCCGAGAAGTTATGTCTTAGGCGGCAGACAATTTTTCTCCACGGTTAAAAGACAAAGAGAGAGATTCACCTTTTGGATCGATTTCTTCATGATAAAACAACATCTTCTTCGAAGATAATACTTGCAAAATGTTTTTTCAAGTATCTTACCTTATCCCCAAATTACCTCTGCTATTCGCGACTCTACATTACGAGAAGAAAATGATATAATTTGGAAATGATATAGCATTGCTTGTATTTTTTTGTTTATCGGTGTAAATGTATAAATGACTATCATTAAGTATGTATATTATAATAAGCTACTACTTATATTAATACTACATCATTTTCATATTATATAAATACATAATTTGTTAATATAGTATTATAAATAATTTGAGAAGATTGTATTCTTGAGAGGGCCAATTGTGTTGTTAATGATATGGGGCACCCGTAAAAAGGGTCAATTTTATTTTTTCATTGTATTTTTTTAACGAGATATTCTTGCATTTTAAATTTAAATTATAAATGTTATAATAACTTTTAATATATTCGTAAAATATTGAACACCATGATTATATATGAAATAATCATTTAATTATGATCTATCTGAGTGAAATAAAAATAATATACTTACAAAAAATTCAAGTACGTAAATGTAACTAGTTTAACGATGTGTTTTAAAGATGAGTCAATTAAAATCATATTATTTAAAAATAAAGAAATGAAGTACACATTGTGAAATTAAATACGGGTTAATTAAAATCACGCTCGTAGAGAAAAAAAATAAAAATAAAATCAGCGAGTGGAACTCGTTGATACGAATTGATACGAATTGATACGAATTGATACGAATTGATAAGAAATAAAATCAAAAGTTTGACTTTCTCCCCCTATTGATATTCGGCTATTAAAGAAGAATTATCTATAATCTATCGATAGAAGAGCTCCCGTTAGAAAAGAAACGAACTCCCGATCGTTTGGCACGCGTAACGATTAAGAAGAACCACGAAGAACTGCTTGGTAATCGTAAAGGAAGGACGAGTTTATCGCACGAAAGCAGATAAAAGGATATCGTTCTTCCACAGGCTCGCACCTGTTTGCACCTACCGCCATGACTAAGCGTATCTTTTTCTTTCTTTTTTTATTCTTATTCGTCGTAACGTTTTCTACTTACTTGCTTGCTTATTTGCTTGCTTGCTTGCTTACTTAGGACTAATGGAAGGAAAACCATTCTTCCGTCCTTTCAATTTCCTTCCTTTCCCTTTTTCACTTGACTCGGGTCAAAGTCCAATAAAAGATCATTAACTACTTTGAATATTTTCATCCGATAAATAAAATAATCTTCGATAAGTTTTTTTTACGTATGCATCCCCTACAGATTTGCGAAAAAGTGTGACACTAAAATAGAATTCATGGGGAGGAGGGTAAGTTTACGAAGGGTAATAAATAACGAGAAGGTCAATGATATTTTCGTAGTCGGTTCCCCATAACTTTTCTCTCTCTCTCTCTCTCTTTCTACCAAATATTCCCCTTCTTTGTTAAACTTCCTTTCTCGTCGTGAGTGCACCAGTTTTCGGCTTCGACGTTTCACCCATAGAAAAAGAAGAAGAAGATGAAGAAGATGAAGAAGAGGAGGAGCAGGTGCGAGAACCTTTCGAATTCGCAGCTTTTATTCCAGTCACGATTCTTCGGCAGGTGGTAGAAAGACATTTCAGGGACTCGTTCTTTAAATTTTCTTTCCGAGAGAAATCGATATCTTTCGCTCATATTTTCTTTCTTTTCTTTGTTTGTTTTCTACTTTATTTTTTAAACAAAAAAAATATGTTCGAGCTCTTATTCGAAATCTTTTTTTTCCCAACTTAGAAATCATATTTTTGTTTCTTTTTAATAATTCGCGTCAGTTGGATAAAATATACAAATATTATATATTTAATTATTTATTGTAGATAAATTGTCATAGTAATTGCGAACATCCCTGACGCCGATTAATTCTTAACAACTCTATTTCCACAAGTTTTGTGAGAACTCACTTGGCCTATTAAACTCGTTCTCTTATTATCTTTGTTACCCAGAGGCCGAGCAATTACAAGCAAGTCGTTAGTCAACGGGTCACAATGTTTCAGGCTGATTAACGAACGAGACTGAGAGATCATATACTTGTTTCTATATATTTATTATACAAACAAGTATATTATGTACATATATATATATATAAATCTATGCAGGTGTATATATATATATATAGGTAGGCTCTGTTATTCACCTGAAAATTGCACCCTCGGGAAACGAAGTATCTCCGACGTAAGATTTTTTCGATTCGTTCGCGTTTTACAAACGAGATCTACAGATGAGAATCGTTGGTACTGAAAAAGAGAAAGAGAGAATGATTTATGATCGTACAGAGAGAACAAGGTAAAAAAAAGGAAAAGAGAGAATATTTTCAAGAGAGAAAGTAAGTACCAACTAACGAGGAAACGCATTCGAATCTATGAATCTCCGGATTTTCTGATCAATAGTTAACTAATCTTACTCAGCTGTTTTCTTTTGACTAAAATATTCGATCCTTCTTCTTTTCTACTCTTCGAGTTGATTTTTATTTAACACCGAGAATGAATTATTCAATAAACATAAATATATTTCATTTCATTCTCGCGTAATCTTTTAAATGTCCCTCTTGCAATAATCTACCTAATGAGATTTATATTTAATTGCATAACTTTCATCCGGGAACTTATGATTTGACAATTTCGTATCTTGAAACGTATTATTTAGCAAAATTCATTTACTCGTAATTAATCACAGAGAAAATGATATAATTATCTCTCTCTCTCTCTCTCTTTTTCTTTGTAGATATTTAAAATGAAGATTGATGAAATACCGTAAGAGACGAAGTAGTAGACTGACAGTTAAAAAGTAAATTATATCTTAGAGCTTACACAATTGGCATTAAAATCAACCCACTTGCCACCTTTACTCGACTACTTTCTTTTCATAGCGTATAATCACGAGACTATAAGAATATACGTTTATAAACTTCTTCTACACGTTAGGATAGCTGCTTAAGGAAGCAACGAAGCTCGCTCACTGACCACACCACCACCGTACTCGGAATTATCCTATTCGTTGCGAACAATCGCGAAACGTGCAACAGGGACTGCACTTTGACTACGGTTTGCGATCGGTTAATGCATAATTTATGCTCGTACCGTCGCCTCAAGCGCGTGGGTGCTTACTAGTCTCACACAACGAACAAATATACACACAAAGTACACACTAGCAGCACGCGTTTATACAAATACAAAGATTGTTTCGCTAAAGCAAGCAAGCATCTTGTGTTTTCCTAACTCGTCGTAGCGTCGTAGGCGTTTTCTTCGAGCTTTTTAACTGGGCCACCAAGTCTAGCTTGCAATTAAAATCGAAGAAAGATCTACGTTTGTGTATTGTACATGCGTATGCGCGTGCGCGTGTTGTGCACGTTTCCTACGTGTACGAGACGAAACAATATTCGTTAGAGTTTACCACCTGTTGCTCGTAAAGTATAGATTTCTTTAAGTAGAGAAAAATATCCTACGAGAGAGGGAGGAAGAGAGGGAGGGAGGGTTTAATATATCCCATAAATAAATTCTCTTGTCGGTCCCCCCCCTCCCTTCCTTCCCAATCCCCACCCCGTTCGCATTTCTCGCATCAAAAAGTTGATATACGTTCCCGTAAATGAGAAGAAGAGGGCTTGCCCTTTATCAAAGCCAACAACTCGATAGATTTATCCTCTAATGTCGTAACTCTGTGCTAACGTCCAAGACGTTAATCATACGACTGAATGAAATCATTCGAACTTGTACCCTCCAGTAGTTATCAAGTTACCTAACAGAAAAGATTTATCGTTTCAAACTTATACATACTGGAATTGTTTTTTATTATACCAATTTATTCGCATTTTTCTTTTTTCTTTTTACAATCAACCATAAAGAAAATGATTGACTTATTCCAACAACTGTCAATTTGGCAAATGCTAACAGAAATAAATGATTTTCTTTCTCACTCTCTCTCTCTCTCTCTTTTTCTAATTATTTCGAATTTATTTATATTCATTTGATTGCAATTACAATTATGAATTTCGTAAAATATTTGAAATTTGTCATTTAGATGAACGTTTCATTAGATTGAGGTTCTGACGTTAATTTAATTGTTTTAGTGCGAGACTTTGTTCTTTAGAAAAGAATATATAAAAAATATATATACGTGTATGTTGTATATGTATATGTTCGGTTGTCGCGAGTTCGAGTGGCCTTCGCGATTTCAGATCACGTAACGCGCTTCCTGAAATTAGATTTAATTGTGCAACGCACGAGGTCGCCTACGGATTATTGTTAACGTTTCCAAGCTCCATGGTTAATACTATGATAAAATAATACATTTTCGCTTCCCTTTAAAAATCGACCGGTCTACTAAAAAACTCTTTGACCCTTCTTTTTTTTACTTTCTCTATCCGCGTTAATTACGACCCCCGTTACTTTTATATCTTCTAAAAGAATCTATTAGATCATTAGGATTTTATAGAAAACGTTCCATTGAATTTGATTCCAACGTACAATCTCGTTGTATTCGATTAAAAATAACTTTTATCAATTGTACAAATTGTTCGTGCAAATAATTGCGATCTCTTAAATCATAATTTGAAAAATAACGAATATTAAAACATAAATATAACTAAAATAAAAATATAATAATAATAAAAATTAATTAAAGAATTGAATAATAGGTTTGCGTCGAGAAAACGAGTATAGGGGTCAGAAATTGTTCTCCTGGGTGGTGGGATGGGTTATGGGGTCATCATTGGTACGTCATCGTTTTTTCAAGTAAAATTAAGGAAATAAAAGGGTGACAAAAAGATGAAATCAACATAACACGATTGAAATAATGAAAACAAATCAGGTAGAAATTGTTTGTTCGTTTATTCGTTCGTTTGTTCGTTTGTTCTTGCAGAACGATGATCCTTAAAATATATAAGAGCTCTCATAGCCAGTCTGTAACTCGAAATACCGAAGAGAGACGCGCCTTTGGTATCTTGAATCTTCTCTATTTTAAGCGTGCCTATATCCTCACACCGTAAACGTTTTCCATTGGTGGAGAGGAGAGTTCGTATTTTCCACGTTAACCGTGTAGTGTGTGCCTTTTCTTACGCCTATCGTCCAATCACGATCAAAGAACATCGTCTTGTTTCGATACGCTTAATATTTTTTCAAATATTTTTCTGCTTGTTTTTTTTATTACTATGCCAAACGTCATTTGTGTACATTTTTATTTTCTTTTATTTTATTTTATTTTATTTTATTTTTGTTTTAATCTTTTTTTTCCCACATTATCGTCACTTTCACTGATTCTTGGTGGTGGTGTCTCGTCTGTCTAGTAGGTCAGTTCAATACAACGTACTTGCCAATAATTTAACTTAAAACTCGTTAGACATTCCCAGCATGAAGTTATTGCCATTTATCAAGCATACAGCGAGTCGCGAAGCATGGAAAGCAATTTTTAATAAATGATAATTACAATTTTCTACCAGCCGAACAATTTTATTTTTTCTTTTTTTTTTTTTTTTTTATTCAAACACTCCGTAGAGGAATAACATTTCTAGACAGAATTTTATAGCTTTTCCTCGGTTATAATTTAAATCAAGTTAATCTTTTCGTAATCCTACCTTTGAAACGATTCAAATTTCGTATTGGATGCGTCGTATCTCGCGAAATTTTGTTAGATAAAATTCGAATATTAGAAGAAACTAGGTAAAATCATTTTCAAAGCGTGAATTGTATAGTACATGGTTGATTTATCTATCCGTGGCTGTTTACAATTTATAAACTTATCTATGTTCGAACCGTGAAACACGAAATGATTCGTATAGAATGATTGAAAAAAAAGGATAGGATTAATGGGGAAACGAACGCAACCATACACCATGAATCCGTTTTCTAAGGAGGAGACTAATACATTACCAATACCAACTCCCAAACGAACAAACGACCGAACACGAAAAAAACCAGACAATTCCTCTTATCCACGTTTAAAGTTACACTGTCGATTTGCCCTCAGTTGGCGCTTGATGCTGGCTTTGGGTGGTTAGGTTTGCGTTTCGTTACTTTAAAAAAAACCACACCTGACCTAAAACGCGGACTGAATACATTTTTCGCGTTTATAGTATCCACTATTATTCCTTAACTACTGCGATCGACGTTGACATTTTCTAACGATTTAAGCCAAGAGGGACCGAAGAGAGAAAACTCGAAACGTGGGCTAAGCGATTAGTGAAGGCCCGAGGCTGGAAAACGCGTTAAAGGAGTAATCGTTCACAGCGGAGGGAGGAACGGAGGAGGGGGGGAGCGGAGGGGATGGCCATCGACCAGACCAGAACAGTGGAGAGAGAGGGGACCGAGGATGTCGCTGACACTAAAATATCTTAGGAGATGAAGAAAAAAAGATACCGAGCGAGCTCGGGGAGCGCGTAACGGGTGTAGGCGCGGAAGGTGTGAAAAGGGGGGTGGTGGGTTGGTGGGGGCGTGGGTGGTAGATGAAAGAAAAGCGAGGTGGGCCGAAAGAAAGGGGAAGCGAGGGGAGGCGCAGACTGGGCAAGGCGTAGTTATATATGTAGAATTTATTAAAAATGTTAGTATTAACCCCAAATTATTCTATGATTTGTATAATAATTTAATAAATTTGTATATAATTTTCAAAAAATCCATATTACATAAATATATAAATACTATTAATAAAAATATAATATTAATAATATCATTTATATACTACCCATTTATATATACTCTTTCATACTTCCAGAATAATATTTTATGATTTAATGTATAAACTGTATTTCGAAGATGAAAGAAAATAATATAACTATAGGATTCCTTATATATAATAGAAAATATGTTATACACATTAAGAATCTAACGAGATTATGTACGTTATATATAATATAAACACAAGGTAAACGTTATTGAAGCTATACTACACAGTGTACGTAAACAAAGTGGTAGGTAGAAGGACAACGTCCCAGTACTGTTCTAAACACGGTATCGGTCGGACGTATTACATATTCCTCTCGAAGTTACACGTAGGAGTATACCTAATTGATTATCAAAACTATTACAAATTTATTAATTAGATATATTGAAAAAGTATCTAAAAGATAGCACGGTTATAGGTATCGATTAGAACAATCTAACGGGTGAGATAAATAAAATAAAAAAAATGTAATCGTAATAAACATTCGAAAATAATCATTCGTGTTAAAACAAAAATAAAAACGAAAGAATTAATTAGATATATTGAAAAAGTATCTAAAAGATAGTACGTTTATAGGTATCGATTAGAACAATCTAACGGGTGAGAGAAATAAAATAAAAAAATGTAATCGTACAAATAATCATTCGTGTTAAAACAAAATGAAAGAAAAATTCCTTTTTATTTACAGTCAACAAAATAAATAAAGAAAGAAACGAACGTGAACTTGCAATTATTAATCGAATTAATGATCTTTATCATCAAGTGAACGGACTCGTTTTAATTAGCGTTTTTCTCGTACGTTCGAAAATCGAGGGAAAAAATCGAGATTCGCGAGAGTGGAAGAGAAAGAAAGACAGACACACAGAGGGGGGAGGGGGAGGGAAATGTCTCGACGTCGACGTTTTCATCGCGATGGACCGAGGCGAGTGCAAAAGTGAATTTGCCAAGTGTGAGTTTGGTGAGTTGAAACGATCGATCATGCAGGCAACCTCGACGGAAAGTGCCTCGCCCGGTGGACGAAGACTCTCACGAAGCTTTCATTCCTGTCTTCGTGGTGCAGATCACGATGATCTTGAATCAGGTATCTATCTATACACGCACATACATAAAACAAGCGTATAATTGATTTAACCGATAGAAATGTCAATTTGTTTTCATTTATTTTCTATCTACTCACCACCGGACGATCTAATAAATTTAAAAATTCATTTTAATACAAATTTTCATTTCTAAGCTGAATTCAATTCAATTCTAAAAAAAAAACTAGATATATTTAAAATAATAATTATTTGCATTTCTCCAAGAAAATTGTTAACGTAAGAAATTTTAATTAATAACAAATTGCTTTAGGCGGAATGGCAAACGAATAATTTTGTTTTTCTTAAACAAGGATTTTCACTGAAAAAAATAAAATGAATGATTTCTAAAGAAATATCGCGTAATAAATTTGGATCGAGTTTTCTCGATTAACCCAGCAGAGTTCGATCGGATTTTTCAAATTCAACGATAACAAATTGCTAAGAGACGATTTAACGAAATTGATAAAAAGTAATTGATAATATAATATTTCTTGTAGGAGAGAGAGAGAGAGAGAACGGTCGTCGAGTTTTATGCGATTATTTAGAAATAATGTAATACCGTGTAAAGTATGTCTAACGGCAACGAGATACATCCTTTAAGAAGAACGCAAGTAGTTACGTTTATGGTTCAGCGAAGAAGGATGTTGTAGAGGGGGGACACGTTTACACACGCACACATATACACATATCATATATAAATGTATATACATGTAGGTATTTCTATACAGATAGGTAGGAAGATCTCGTATGCCGGCACCCACGTGACACACATTCTCGGCACTTAACGCTTGAGAGAAAAGTGTGCGCGCGTACACGCTTGATCTCCCTTGAACGAGGCGGATCGGCTTTAATATTTACTTTCATAGCCAGCCTCCGTTCGCGACAGTACGCTTCTTGCTCTCCGATCTGTAACCAGAGAAACAGCCAAACGGATTATTCCAATTCCGATTTCAATTTCGACTCCGATTCCGATTCCGACCATTCATCTTTATTTCTTCTACTTACTTAACGTAATCTTTTTTTTTTTTCTTTTTTTTTTGTATCGTTGCCGAATTTTTTACGACATTTCGGTGTGTTCGAGAGAGTTTATATTTTATTTTATTTCTTGGTTACGTTCGTATTTTTAATTTGTGCGCGTGTGCGAATAACAACATCATTATTACTGATTATTATTATTTAGATTATTCCGACTCCGATTCCGATTCCGATTCCGATTCCGATTCCGATTCCGACCATCATCTTATTTCTTCTACTTACTTAACGTAATCTTCTTATTTTGTTTTTTTTTTTTTGTATCGTTGCCGAATTTTTTACGACATTTCGGTGTGTTAGAGAGAGTGTGTGTTATATTTATATTATATTTTATTTTATTTCTTGGTTACGTTCGTATTTTTAATTGTGCGCGTGTGCGAATAACAACATCATTATTACTGATTATTATTACTTTAGATTATTCCGATTCCGATTCCGATTCCGATTCCGACCATTCATCTTTATTTCTTCTACTTACTTAACGTAATCTTCTTTTTTGTTTTTTTTTTGTATCGTTGCCGAATTTTTTACGACAATCCGGTGTGTTAGAGAGAGTGTATGTTATATATATTTATTTTATTTTATATTTCTTGGTTACGTTCGTATTTTTAATTTGTGCGCGTGTGCGAATAACAACATCATTATTACTGATTATTATTATTTTAGATTATTCCGATTCCGATTCCGATTCCGATTCCGATTCCAATTCCGATTCCGATTCCGATTCCAACCATTCATCTTTATTTCTTCTACTTACTTAACGTAATCTTCTTCTTTTTCTTTTTTTTTTGTATCGTTGCCGAATTTTTTACGACATTTCGGTGTGTTAGAGAGAGTGTGTGTTATATTATATTTATATTTATATTTTATTTTATATTTCCTGGTTACGTTCGTATTTTTAATTTGTGCGCGTGTGCGAATAACAACATTATTATTACTGATTATTATTACTTTAGATAATTTTTTTATTATTCGTTAATACTTGTGTGTGTGTGTGTGTGTGTTTCAAATTTTATTTCTTTTCCTTTTGCAAATCGGATCCTCCCACTATTCAACGTTATTTGTTTGTTATTAATAATTTGTAGAGATTCGTTACGTTTATTAATTATATTTGATAACTCTAAGAGTTACGCGTATTCGTTCGTTGATAATAATGTTCGAATAATTTGTAATTCTTCAAAAAGTACATAATAAGTTATTACCGAAGGGCTCACAATTTGGATGATTTTTTCGAGTAACGAGATGTCACGACACGTATGATCGTTCGCGATCGAAAATTATCGTCGCGTTTTCGCGCTCGATGGAAGTGGAAGAGGAGGAGAAGGAACGAGGATCGCGTGTTTTTCTTGAGGGATTCCGACAAAATGAGAATTCGATACGTCTCGCAGGATATCGCTACTTGTAACAAGCGTATGTATGCAATATGTTCAAACCTTCTTTTTTCCATTTAACATTCTTTTAAACCGTACCCAAAAATTAATACAACCAATGATAAATGATATAAAAACGAGAATTAATCACCCGGAGATACAAAAAAAAAGAATATTTTCATAGAGGGGACCGAGATCTGAACGAACGAACACAGATGATGCCGGTCTCGTATACTAAAAATACAAAAGTGATATTTTTAATGATTCTTATAGAAATGTGTCGAAAAAACTACGAAGAAAAAACAATAAATAAAATTCATTACCAAAGTTGAGTAGTGTCTTGGATGTAACAGAAGAGGAATCAAATGGTTAAATAGAGAATAAAATAAAGAAAGAATGAAAGTAATGATACTTGAAACGTTAAATGTCGTCTATGGAGAGACGTCGAAAGATCGGGGGAGAAAGAAAGAAAGAAAACGTATGAGAGAGAGAGAGAGAGAGAGAGAGAAAGTAAACGATCGTTATAAATACAAAGTGTAGGCGCTATGGCGCGGTTAATAGGATAAATACACGAAGATAGTCGGTTTTATTGGCTCATTGGATGAATCCTCTTCTTCTCTTCTTCGTTCCTCGAAAGAAACCCATTCTCTCTCTCTCTCTCTTTCTCTCTCTTTCTTTATAGCTTTTATTATGCAGTAGTAGCTTCCTTAACGACTCTCATCTGGCAATTAACTTGCGCTCTTGTCTACTTTTCTGACTGTATTAGGTCAAAGTACTAAGTTGTCTCTTTCTTTCTACCTTTCTCTCTCTCTCTTTTTTTTCTCTCATTTCGTATTTCTTCGAAGAGAACAAAATTATAGAATAAAACTTGAAATGATAAACGCGCGTGTAAATTTACTTCCATTTTCTTGTTGAAGTATTCTCATCTTACAGATAGGACACTATACCGTTTCTTAATTGTTTAAATACTTTGTGTATGTGTATATATATAGTGTTGTTTATTATATTCGGTAAAAATAATATGTTTAAGTAATTAGCCTATATATAAACGAAATGAACGCGATTGTCGTGTGGATTTTTGTCCTTCGGGGGAAAATCGAAAAGTATGCACTCGCATTTATATCAGAAATAATGAGCACGATATATTATAACGTTATCTTATTTAACTATAAAAGAATAAATAATAAAGTAATGAAAATAAGTCGAGAGACAAATTTTCGTGTTTATATTTTCGTATTAGAGGGAATATAATCGTAATAGGATTTTTTGATTGGTCGTGTTAATCAATGCCTTGGTTGTTAGTATCCGATGAGCATATCCTTGTCGCGTGTTACTCGATATTTCTTTATATCAGCGAGCATAGAGTACGAATACAGGTTAAAGAAAAAGACACGAGGAAAGAAGAGAGGTGGTGCAATTAGTTGAGAAAGTCGTTCAAATAGAGAGATAGAAGGAGACCTTATTACGGATAGAAAAAGAAAATGAAGAAGAAGAATAAGAAGAATAAGAATAAGAAGAAGAGTACTCGTTATTTTCAAGGTCGAGATGCACGCTCGTTCCGCCACCGTGGAACTGCACTTGTCCTTGAAAAACGTATACCTATACTTACACGTATATACTAGAAGAAACGATTAACGGATAAGAGACACGCGACTATTTCGACCTGTTCGAGAAATTATTCTTCGCTATAATAATTATCCCATTTTTATACTTTGCCTTCGTGTGTCCGGTAGGTTTACCTTTTTTTCCTTTCCTTTCCGCGTTATATTTTACATCGTAAAAATCCGATACGCGTTAGTTTTATTAGACGAAACTAAAAGCAAATAAAATGTAGGAATCAAATAAAAGTGGATTAAATCGATCCATCTAGATTTAAAAACGTATGTATGTACAGTTAAACGGGGGGGTGGCGGGGGGATAGGGGTACCAAGAGGGAGTGTGAGAGAGAGAGAAAGAGACGCGGAATGTAGTTCCAAAGCGCGCGTAAGACGGCGCTGGAAGTAAAACGCTGCAAGAGAATTGGAGCGTGTTCTCTCGGATATGGTCGCCGGAGCATCCATTAAACTCCTGCGCCATGCCGTGAAAAAGCAGTCCCGCGAAAAAGTTCCGTCGCGAAACGGGATTGTGTAACTGAACCAACCTCCTCCTCCTCCTCCTCCTCCTCCTCCTTCTGCTCCTCTTCTTTCCTTCCTTCCCAATCCTTCTTCTTACCCGTCGCATTTCTCAATCCTTCTTTTTATCTTTCATTCTCTGTTTTGCTTTTTCTTATCCTCCTTCCCCCCCTCCTTCTTATCGTTCTCTTTAACGAGGAAATATATCCAACCTTTATTAGTACTAATGCAAGATTCTCTTGTCTTTTCCGTTTCAGGTGAGTCGAAAAGCAAATCCTTACCGAGAGTCACTCGTGCCGAACGGTATGATCGTTATGGCCGTGGTGAGTAAAAACTTTAGAGATTTCAATGCTTTTACCTGCAACAACTTATGTATGTATGTATGTATGTATGTATGTATGGGACTCAAAGCCGTTGGCAAAATTCTACCTGAAATTGAACAAAACGAAACTAACAGTTTCAACGACCCCTTTTTACAACACATTTTTCTTTCTATTTTTGTTTGTTGTTCGTTCGTATAGCTAATCGAGTCATCCATTTGCAATTTTCAATCAGCCACGCATCTCATCGAGAATATCATTAAGAGTCAGTTAGTACTTTAATATTGTCGATGATGGTATTCGTTAATGAATCGCTTATCGCTTTGAACGTCCTAACAAAGTAAGAGGAATCAATTATACCGTCGTGTTCGCCAATTTGAAATCCCGTGGGTAGCAAATAATTCGTTTCGAGATCGATTAGCTTAATGAGGGAGTTAGTTAAGAATCGATGCACGGAACGCCTCTTTTTTCTTAACCTTCGAATCGTGTTTATGCGTTTCTTTATTCGTACGACACCGATGACTAAGTTTATTGAATATATTTCTTTCTTTTTTTCTTTTTACGCGCGTTGTCGAGAGAATATTTATTAGATTCGATATCGTATTGCGTTTGACCAATCTCTCGTAAGAACGACAAATGGGATCATCCCTAAACGAACCAGAATTCACGAAGATTCCGCGAGTTCGCAGTAATACAGGAACCATCCTTATCGACATTATTTTTATCTCGCTATAGATAATAGAAACATTACAGATCTCTCGATTACCGACTGCACGATCGATAAGTCGAAAGTTTCCGATTCGTGGCGCCTCACCGGTAAATAAAATCCAGGTGTGTTTGTTTGCCGATCAAAAAACTATTATACTTGTCAATGAAAAGCTCAGCAGGAATTCTAATCCATCCCATTATATTCAAACCATCGAAACGTCGTTCTAAACACGATGGGTCCCACAAAATTCTTTTCCTCGAAAAACCATCAAACAAATGGCCTCCTTTGTATTCTTCTCGGGTCGACGAAAGGACTGCATAAATCATAGACACGTGTGTATTACTACGAAGATTTAGGATGTTTTAAAAGAAAACAAAAAAAAATGTAAAAATATATTTTTTGTAAAAAAGTTGATAAATTTCTTTCATAAACGACAAAGATCGTGCGTTAGAAACGATACGATAATACATTCGACTCAGGTAGAAATCGTTGCGATCCGATCTTTCCTCGTGTATGTGTATACGTGTGTATGTGGTCGTACGATCCGCCATTAATGGCAGTACACCCCCTACAAGGTGGTAGAGAAGATCACGGTCGTTCGTATAAGGCTTTCCAAGTTGTGGTCTTGGATCGTTGACCGTGCAAGTTGATACCGTATTCTTCGTCTCTTTACGACGAATAATCTTTCTTTACTTCTTACGCAAGCAAATCAATTTCTACTTCAAATCCATTACTCTATAACCTATTCCTTCATTCCTTCACTTATCCATTCTAATGGTTCTAACGTTTCTAATACGATCGCGTGACTCATAGAAATTACTTCCAACGAATTACTTTCATTAATATACTGAAAGTATTTCTTTTTTTTTCATTTTTTTTCTATTCGAACACATGTAAAAAGTACTCGTAAAGTGAGTTAGGTCATTTTAATATATTACAAATCACACGTTATTAATAATAAATGTTACTTTTGCTCTTTAGTTAGCTAATAATAATAATAATAATATCGTGTAATGACTTATATCCTCTTATACTTGTTTCGTAAATGTATTACGAAGTTAATGTAATTTTGTGCTTATGGGAAAAGTTTGAGTAGCTATGGGATACTTGTCACAATAGGGGGAGAGGTGGAAGAAGAGAATAGGTGTTTCATCGAGTGACGCATGACTAGTTTCTTAGCTTTTCCTTTTCTCTCTCTCTCTCTCTCTCTCTTTCATACCTATCTTTAGATTTCCTTTTCTTCTTCCGAAGAAAAGGGGCGTGGCTCGGCGTATGGTTTCACTTGCATCTAGCTGCTGCACATTGGAACTCTTCTCGAGTCGAGCGTCTTCATTTCTCGATTCTCTTTTTCATTCGATGTTCATTTATACTTTCATGCTCATTTTAAATTGAAATAATTACAAATTTGTAAAAAATATTTTCCTATAGAATTTATAGCACGATTCGTGTCATTTTAATGGTTAAAGTGTTGAAAATACACACACGCGAACACGTTATGGACAATTTGTGTCTCTCATTGCAGCGTGTTATTCCTGGAATGAAAGATCATAAACGTAAATGCTGCTTTTAAAGGGTATCGGAAGTGTTCTTTGCTCGTGTTGACTGGCACGCGTGTTCATATTCCGTTATTTCCTGTCCCGGCACGAGTCACGTTCTAGTGCGTTCACTACGGTGGCGTTGTTGTTGCATCACACGTTTCATATTTACCTTTATTTTTTTATCAAACAAAATCGAGTAAGATGGAGTCTCATTATCTTCGACAGCGTTTATTCCATCAAACTTCTTTCAACGGTTTGCTCGTACATTTTGTTTTTTGTTATATTATTACATTATCTTCCGTTAGAAATTTGTTGGCGGATAACGGCGGGAAATTCAAAATCACTTTAGCGCAAAACAATACAATGTGTTAATATTACTGTTTGGAACACGAACTAATGATTAATCATAGTATTCGTAGTTTCCCGTTTGAGCATTTCCTCCAACCATTGTTGCTGAGAACCACAAAACGCCGTTGGCATCAACCGGTCTAACTTGTCGTAGTAACTGTTCCACTTGTCGAGGAAATAATTTCCTAAATCGCATTTTGGTAAGGGCAACTTTTCGCATGGTTCACCTGTCGAATTTAATTTTCTATTTAAATCCAACAAATTTATATCGGTCTTATTTTTTTTTTTTTAGGTTAAATATTCTTTCTACCTCCGCAAAGAGTACGAGGACAATCGTGTTGAAGACCGTTCCGATGATAACAATCGCAGTCGACGAACACTTGACCCGCATAGAGTTCTCTTGATTTCACTCGCCTCAAACGACGTTTTCTTCTCGTCGTCGTCGTCGTCGAACAACTCTTTTGCGAACTCTTATCCCCGGATGACTCTGACCTCGGGAATTTTGTTTCCGATGGTGAAACTTTTCCGACAATTTTATTCTGCGAAATTGGAATCGGTAAATCATACTTTTCGTAGTATTTCAATTTTCAACATATGCACAGTGGATAATGGAAAATTAATATCTTTAACGTTTTGATATTTAAATGGAACAATATTATCGTTTCAATTCAAGTTAATAATATTTTATTTAATATATAGACACTCTTGTACAAATTAGTTTACACACACACACACACACATGTAGAGTCTAAGTACAGATGGTGTGATCTAATTGACACGTTTGAGTAGTTTCTCGTTTCATTGGAATCGTTTGTTCCTCGTTTCTCTCCAATTTACTATGACACTGTTCTCGTTTTTCACGTTCTAAAAGGGCTCGAGGTATAGGAAGGAAGCACTCATCCTGAAGGCCATTCCTTTTTGATCGACACGCTCGATACCTATCTAATTGGCTCGTTGAAATGTAATCCTTATAACGTTCTAGAGAATCTCGCGAAGCAGATAAGGAAAACGCGTCTTTAGAATATTTTCTTAGAATGGTAGGACATTCTAAGGATTCTACAGCTGTTGGAATAATTCTGCTATCTCTTCTACATTCTTCTTTACTTTTTAAAGACACCTGTCTTGGTTTAGCAAGCAATGATTTCTCTAAAGGTTTGCAGCATCTTGCTGAACAAATACGATTTGGTTTCTTCATTGATCGTTCAACGGAAGTCGGACGAAGCATTGATTGCAAAGCTGTCGTTGGGTCCAGACCGTTTCTACGTTCACAGAATTGTGCAGCACCCGTACAAGTGGCTTCACAGTTTGGCGGAGATCGATAAATATATTCTTTAGGATTTTCTATGCTTTCTAGAATTTCTGTTTGTCTTTGGGTTACATTTGGATGATCGCATTCATCTTTTCTCGTTGGCACGCATTCTACTTGAATTTCCGAAGATTCGTAACACCTTTCTCGATGGTCGGAAACTTGAATTTTGTCTCCCATTGGTCCGTAAACAATTTTCGAAACGGAACATTCACCATCGTTGAAAATTTGTCCCGATTCCAAAACGTAGCTTCGAAGGTTCGTAGGTTCGCAAGTGTCTTTTATTGGACACGAGGTTACCCTAAACGTAGACAAAATGAATAACGAAAAGTCATCCATGGATACTTGAGTTTTGAAAATTACCTAGAATATGGTCCACTTGGTGTATGTTTAGCTTCAACGTATAGTCCCATCTTCTGACTGTTGGACCCATCCGAATCTAAAGGTGGCACTTGAAGAATCTGAGCTACGGGTCTATTAAAGGCATCCAAACGACACTCTAAAATCGTGCATCCCGAGGGATAGTTTTGACGACAAGTGGCCAACGTAGACGAGGGTAAAACTGTAGAAGCTTCCTGGCCATCGGCCTGTCGAAATCAAATTACATGCACCTCCAATTTTCTCTTCCTTTATGGGTTTTTTGCTCAACCTTTTTTGTTTTTCCCCTTGTTAACAATTTGACATTTTTATTCGCAGTTCGTACGAAGCTTTTAATGACTCTAATTAATTTTCTTTTTTTTTTCTTATTCTACGAGTGAATTGGAGACTCGTTAATTCAATTTTGTCGGACTATTTTTTATTTCTGTTGGTTTTTTTGTTACGATTTAAGAACGAGAAAGGATGTGACACAAAGTAATAATAAAAAGAGTCAACAGCTGCAAGGAAAAAAAATAAAAAGAAAAAAGGAATGAAAAGATGGCGGGGGTCGCGTAGAAATTGCGAGGACGTAGGACGACGATTAGTTGGGAGAAAAAAGAAGAAGTCAAATACAATGAACGGAGAAGAGGCTGTTGACTCGTTTATAGCCGCGTTTCTTTCATCTCTCTCTCTCTCTCTCTCTCTCTCTTTCTTTTTCTCGTCTCGTTCTTCCCCGATTTAGTTGAATTTTTCTTCTCCGTCGACGACAATTTCCGTCGAACTTTTTAATATATACTTTTTTTTTCTTTTCCATTATCCACGAAAGACTCGTAAAGAAGTAGTACGACGAAAGAATATAAAATTATCTTACTGGATCACTCGAACGCTTCTTATTGTTGTTCTGATCGATTTGAGCGCAAATTGTCGCTGGTATTTTATCGGTTCTCGTATCATTTCTGAAATCATATAAATAGTTATCCAATCATCCAATTATTTTACATATTTCTTTGAAAAATATCTTTATCTTTTTATTTTATTTTTTGTTCGGATCATAAAAAAACAAGATATTAAAGATTATAATTGTACAAACTTTTGCTACGCCCTGTATCATTGTATCGCAAAATTTGATTACAATAGTGAATTTAACGATCGAATGAACAAGTCCGAATGTGATGACAATATGAGAAAAAAATGAAATTGCACAAAGAGAACAAGAGGGGATAGGAAAGAGGGTGGGAAAGAGGGAGGGGAAATAAGTGCAAACGATTACAATAATCTTTTTCATGACTCCTTTGGAAAGTCTAACTCTAAATGGTATTGGTATTGTTCGAGGTCACGAATTTTGCATTGCTCGGTAAGCCGGCCGGCACACGTTCGTCCGTCCGGTGGCCATCGATTGAAATACGAAATAAGCATGCTGACCAATGTCCTGTTAGAGTATGTAAATTAATTCACTTCCCTCCAAGTACAACCCTTTTATCGTTTCTTTTGATGTTACTTTCTCGACAGCTGCTTCTCATCCTGCATCTCGGTGCACGATTATTTTCGATCATGCTTCATTAGCTCTTATCAATGACATTAATTTTTTAGTCATTTTTATTGCGTAAATAGAAGTTTGTTTTTTAATTTCATTTTTGTTTTTACTTACGAAGCAACGATATTCATCGTTTCATCCTGTTGAACATTCTCGGAAATCATCGTTTACGTTGAAATCGATTTTGTAATCGTCGAATTTGCATAAAAATCAAATCGCCAAGGTTACAAACGAGATTTTGAAAGGGAACGGAATTTGAAAGGGAAACGGATATATGTATCACGAAATTCTTTTTCAATCTGTAGAATGAATCATAACACGGGCAGGAATTTAGAAAAATAAGTCGATTGACGACGACTTGCGTTCGAGTTCGTTGAACGTAGCTGTCGATGATCTTATCGATTCTTCTCGAATGGACGAGATTTATATACGCGTATTCGTGTGTACAGGATGGATCAAAAGTTTATTCATAATTTGAACCGACGAAAAAAAATCTTTTTTTTTTTATTTTGCGATTAAAAGATCGATCAGAGATGAAAATATTCGATATTTTATTCAGCATGAATTCGTAACGAACGTAATTGAATATTACAGAGTAATAACATGGATGAATTATACTAATCATCGAACACTGAATATTCACTAACAACGATTATCCCATAAGGAAGATTATCCATGAATCGTTGCTTCTACTTGACATAGATTCACACCTACTTTCATAAATATGTATGTATGGGTTTTATTAAAATAAGTCTCTCTCTCTCTCTCTCTCATTAGTCCCCTGCGACGCCATTTTGAGAAATATCATTAAACTAAGTAATTAACGTTTAGGTCATCTTTATTTAGAGCCATCCCGCGGCGTCTGCAGAAAACGAGTGTCGGATTTACGAGACGAGATTAAGGAACACGGAGATGAAGTGATATTAACGTAGGGGAAAAGAAAAGGAAGGAGAATGAAAAAGAATGGGAGAGAGAGAGAGAAAGGGATGAGCATTAAGGGAATGACGCGTGGGAAGAAAAGCTTGGAGGCTGTAGTCTCTTTCGTGTGGGCGCGAGAGACGTTGCATCTTCTTTCTCTCTCTCTCTTTCTCTTTTTTTTTTTTGAGTCTGCACTTGAGACGCTCCATGAGAAAGTGAGAGAGAGACGTTAAAAAAAAAAATGAAATAAAAAACTCGCTCGGTCTTATCGCCAAAGTGTGAGATGCGTTACCAAGAGGATGGAAAAGTCAGAAGGGTGAAATATCGAATCGATTCTCTCGAAGGTGGTCTCACATAGAAGGTGTTGCTGATACTTTCGTAATACGTAACTGTACGTTCGTTTCATTTCTAAATGAAAACAATGACGTAAGATATCGTTAATCATATTAAATGTTGTATTTCTGAGAGTTTAGATACTTGTCGTTTCATCAGAATTGCATTAGGTTCTTTGTAACGATTGTTAGATTTTTGTCGAATTATACAAAAGTTTGGATAAGAATAGGTTGGAATTTTTGGTACTTCGAGTATCTAAATGTTATCGTTGAAACGTGTTGCAATGATAGACTCCTCTTCTTTTATATTCGTCACGTTTTTCTTTTTTACTTTTTTTCGTTTCTTTCCTTTACTTTCTTTTCTTCTTTTTCTTCTTTTTTTTCTTCCGTTAGACGACAGGCACTTCTCGTTCCACGCACGATTCATCCGTGCGTCGTCCCTAGCGTAACATAAAAGAAAAAGCTTCGTCTTACGCATTTGCGACGAATGTGAGACTGGCGCCAGCGAGAAGGATATGATTTTTCTTTTACTTTATTTCTCTTACTAAATTTAGAATAGATCTTTTTAGAAAAAGTACTTCTCTCAAAATATTATTATTAACTCTTAACGAAATGTACATTTTTTGCAACGAATTAGAAAATTGGAGGATTAGGTTAACGTTCGGTATCGATAATTCGCGTTCTTACATTTCTCATTATTAATCAAATATGAAACAATAAAGGAAAGTTTGTGATTGAAATTGATGTTAAATATCCCGCGACAATTGTTCAAAAATACAACGTTTTGATTGGTCCATCGAAATATGGAAGTTGAGCAAAGCGTAGCGTAGGCCACGTTAGTGGCGCATGCACGATCACGTGACCCCTACAATTCCGAAGCTTCGAAGAAGAGCCGAGCGGGGCGCTGCAGGTTTTTGTCGGATTAAAACGCAACGCTTTGAACAGATAGTCGCGAGCGCTTCGACCGTGAGGATCGTTTTCTCGTTGAGATTTATTTTCTTCTGGTATATCTCAAACGTGTTAGTAGTTAAGTTTTATTCGAGTGTATACGAGAGAGGAGTGCGACGAGTAAATTTATGCGCGCGTGTACAATTGTTTTTTCTCATCGAATACTCGATCAACGTACATTTTGATTTTCTCGAAATATCAACACAATATTGTTTATTCGATGATAACACTCAATTTGCAATATATAAATATATTTATGCGTGTGTATGGGTGAAAGTGAGATCACAATCGTGTAGCAGGTAAAAAGATAAAGGTCGATGATTCATATTGGAATTTTGATGAAAGAAATATTTCGTGTGAATTTCACTCTATCGGAATTTTTGTTAATCGAATCGTGACTTCAATGAGGCAAGGAGATAGAAGAAGAAGAAGAAGAAGAAGATGCTCCTTCCACCGTTAGATGCCTTTTTATTCTCTCCCTCTCAATCTTTCACTTTCTAAATCGTAATGTCCTCGTGGAAGAAGAAGAAGGCATGCCTCTTGTATGACTGCGAAGCCCGAAAGATTTCTCGAAGTCGGTCGTCGTGTACGTGTTCAAGAATAAATCAGAGAGATACAGTGTTTCTCGTCGTTTAGGGGTTCTAATTTCCGTTTGAAAAGAAACGATGCGTCGTTTTATTCGAATCTCTCGTCGATAAATGAAAGAGATGATGTGATAGCCATGTTGAACATGGATAATTCCAACGAATCGCCTAAAAGGCGATCGACGTTTTACGTTTCCTTGGACGGGGGAGAATCTCGACAACCGGCAGCAAAGATTCCCAAAACTGTGAACAATTTAATGAAACCACAAGATGGACAAAAGCAAGAGAATACGAATAACAATAAATCGTCGTCGTTCGTGTGTAACACTTTTCCGATCGGTAATTCGAAGACGACGTCAAACATCGGCAGTGCTGCTGTGCCAAAGGTGATTCTCACGAGGACTCTGAGCAACAACGAGTCAATACCGAGTTGTAGAAAACCGGACGACGGTTTACCTGAGCCTTACAGGGGCAAAGTCCAGTCTTTGACAAGGATATTCGAAAGCGCTAAGGGATCCAACGATCGATCCAGCAGCAGTGTTGTAGGGAACGAAGAAAGGAAAAAGGTAGAAAGGACTAGGTCTTTTAAAACTATCGAGAGGTTTCAGAATCGATTTACCGGTCGGAAGGATTCTGCCAGGAAAGAGAATCGTTTGAACAATACGATTGCTTGTTTCGAACTCGAGGAAGAGGATAATAATAAACGGAAGAAGAAGAGCAAGAACGATGAGAACGAGAATACGCCGGATGATAATAACAGGATCAGCGTGGTCAACAACAACGTGGTCAACGTGAAATGTTCTTCCAATGGTGGTAGTAGTGATGCTGCAGGTGTTGGTGCTGGTGCTGGTGCTGGTGCTGGTGCTGGTAACAGCGGAAAGGGGGAGGAAAAGAAACAATCTAGCAGTAATACGACTTTGACGAATCTCTTGATAAGAAGGACTCACAGTACGAAATTAGCACGAACCGGTAGTTGTTTGGTTCGTTCTGCCAACAGACACGCTTCCGTCGATAGTAGTTCCTCTTCGATCGTCGCAGTGGCTGCTGCTGCTGCTGCTTCGGTCGTCGGTGCCGAGAAACGTCCCGTCGTACCTGAGAGAGCTAAGGATCGTGACCGCGAGGTCACGGCCGATCCTTCTGCGGACAACTCGGACTGCATCGAGTCCTCCCTCTTCGAAGATGCACCGGACATCGATGGGGGAATGCATTCTGGTAACACGCGTCTTCTTTTTTATATTCATTTCTCTTTCTTCCATTCTAATTGCTCGTATCTCAAACAATTGATGCACTCTCTTTTACGATATTTTACTCCACCGAATTTCTACTTGAAATATCGAATAGTATTTTATACTTATTTTTTTACTTTCAATCGATCTACGCAAATCGAAGGAAGAGGAAGAGGAGGAGGAGGGGGATACATTTTTCAAATTAGAAATGTTGTTAGATAAGAAGGAACGATACTAACCAGACGTCATTATTATTCTCTCGTTTGCCCTGTCCCAGTCGGAGATTCTTGTCTTTGGATGATAGACGGATCGTTGGAAACCCAGATGGATTCGATGAAGCATAGTTCATTTCTCTGGTAGAATCGAGTTGAATTGCCCGAAGCTATTGGACGAGACTTTTCCTCTCTCTCTTTCTCTTTCTCTCTCTTTCTTTTCTCTCATCCGAGTTTTACGAAGCACCAAGGAATATAATCGTAATTACAAAGTGCGAAATTATAGAGTCCGCATTATGGCCCGAAGGACCGAGACGAACTTTCTTAAGGGCTCGCGTATGACGCCCCGTAAACTTAAACTCGACTGTCTTCTTCGATCATCTTCCTTTTCTTTCATGTGTCTACTCAAAAAACAAAACAAAAAGAGAGAATAGTCGAGAGAAAAATACGTTGACCAACGTGGAATTACGTTTATCGCGAGAAAATATCGTTTTTTTTTCGTTCTCGTAATTCTCGATCGAATTCTTACCCTCCCCCTCCCCCCGCCGGCCCCCTTTCTACCACCCCACGGCCCGGAGTTTTCAACGAAAGTATACGAGAGTATATTCTTACCTGAGTGACTCGAAATATTCACCCGTGGAACTTTATTAAAACCGCAGGAAAAACGATAGCCAAGCTTGCGGTTCTCTTACCACCACCCCCCTAGCACCCCCCACCCCCTATTCGAGACTTCAATGTGCGTCGGTATGTTGCACGGAATAATAAATAAATAAATAAATAAATGTGAAAAATATATAAAATATCATCTCTCGGTGCTCCTCGTATCCTTTTTTTCGTATTTTTTTTTTTTACATTACTCCGAGCTCCGAAATATCCTGTTTTTTTTTTTTTTTTCATTTTCTTTTTCTTTTTTCAAGAGTAACGAGAACTCATTCCGCTACGGACACGTTTACCCAATCTTTTATTCTTTTTCTCTCTCTCTCTCTCTCTCTCTCTCGGACACACGTTCGGTAAGCCGCAGTATGAAAAAAGTGAAAAGAGGGGAAAAAAAAAGGAAAAAAAAAAGGACACAGAGATTGCGATGACACCGCAGATTGCAGCTTCATTACCGTTAGGCCGCAGGTAACGTTGGGGCAAGAGTTGGGGGGACGCCTGCCTGGCTGATTTCGTGCTCTAATTTTTCTTCTCATTTTTTGTGGAAAAAGAGAAAAAAAGAAAAAAAAAAATCAGAGAGAAAAATATCCTGGCACCCCTTACAAATCGTTACGTATTATTATACACGGGACGTACGTATAAGCGAAGGGGAATATTAAAATCCAGAAAATCGGAACGTTTTATTATCCTCCCCCCTTCCTCCCCCCGTTCGCATTATTTCTAGGACGTTTATTTTTTATTCGAAATTTTTATTTACCAAATAAATAATAGAGAGAGAGAGTGAGAGAGACAGAAAGAAAATACTCGCATAATTGTATCATAAAAATTCAGAAAATCGGAACGTTTTATTATCCTCCCCCCACCCCCCGTTCGCATTATTTCTAGGACGTTTATTTTTATTCGAAATTTTTATTTACCAAATAAACAATAGAGAGAGAGAGAGTGAGAGAGACAAAAAGAAAATACTCGTACTATTGTATCATACTTGTATCGTTATTTGATAAATTCGCAATTATTTATGATTTAAGATTCATAAATCTTGTATACGAACAATTGTTAGGTCATATTCGTATGGGACTTGTTGTCTTGTTGTCAATGCAATAACACACTAAACGCGTGTTTTCTCAAACGGAATAGAATTTATGCGAGGGCGATTGTTTATATTACGATGCAGAGGAGCAAGGTCATCGAACCGAGGGAGAGAAGAAAACATACACACACGCGCATATACGTATGTGCATTTACGTGCATATAGGATTTACGCAAGACCGGCGAGTTTTGCATCGCGAGACGACCACGGGGGTGGAGGTGGAGTGGGGTGGGGTGGGGTGGGGTGGGGTGGGGGTGGGGGGGAGAGAGTGGGTCGAGAATACGTGGGACGATTATCTATCGCGACACATTTTTTTGCGAAAGGAGCATGGGTGATCCACTTTGCGGCTTATATTATTCCGCGTTACCAGCTGTTCCGTGGCTTTATCAAGTTCAACGCGGATCGAACGGACGTGACGTAATAATAATAATAATAATAATAATAATAATAATGATGATGATGATCATCATCATCATTCGCGTACAGACGATTATCGTTTAAACTACGTTTATCACCGATATACACCCTCTCTCTTTTTTGTATTTTATGTTTGCGAAGAAAATTTTCGTGCAATAAGAAAATAACAAAATCAAAACGTTACGTAAAATAGAAATAATCATTTATCATCGATGTAACTTTTAATCGCGCGTATTAAAAATGTTAACGTAAATGATACGTAAAAGGTACAAAGTTTTCGTATGATTTTTTGTTGTTTAAATCTTTTTTAGGTTAACTTTTGTTTCGTCCTGTATATAATAAAAAAAGAACTTTTAATCGCGCGTATTAGAGATGTTAACGTAAATTATACGTAAAAGGTACAAAGTTTTCGTATGATTTTTTTGTTATTTAAATCTTTTTAGGTTAACTTTTGTTTCGTCCTGTATATAATAAAAAAAGAACTTTTAATCGCGCGTATTAGAGATGTTAACGTAAATTATACGTAAAAGGTACAAACTTTTCGTATGGATTTGTTGTTGTTTAAATCTTTTTTAGGTTAACTTTTGTTTCGTCCTGTATATAGTAAAAAAAGAACTTTTAATCGCGCGTATTAAAATGTTAACGTAAATTATACGTAAAAGAGGTACAAACTTTTCGTATGATTTTTTCGTTTAAATCTTTTTTAGGTTAACTTTTGTTTCGTCCTGTATATAGTAAAAAAAGAACTTTTAATCGCGCGTATTAAAATGTTAACGTAAATTATACGTAAAAGGTACAAACTTTTCGTATAATTTTTTGTTGTTTAAATCTTTTTTAGGTTAACTTTTGTTTCGTCCTGTATATAGTAAAAAAAGAACTTTTAATCGCGCGTATTAAAATGTTAACGCAAATTATACGTAAAAGGTACAAACTTTTCGTATGATTTTTTCGTTTAAATCTTTTTTAGGTTAACTTTTGTTTCGTCCTGTATATAGCAAAAGGAAAAAAAATAAAAAAATGTGTGTCAGCGGTATTCCTATCGAAGCGATAAGCGTTAGCAAGGATAGCGAGATTGTAATACCATCTTATGTTAGATATTTAATTACATTTTATATTCTTTTTTTTTATTTTTTTTTTTATTTTATATATTTAATATTTATATTAAATAATATTTTATTGACCCTAGAGCCTAGGCTCCCTAAAGGCCATTAATTACAGTAAAGTACAATATAATGTATAGATAAAACAAAACAAAAATGAAAATTATGTAATTATTATTAAACTTATCATTATATTAGTAGTAACGCACAGTAAATAGATAAATGTAAAAAGAAAATAGTAAATAATACATAAATATTTCTACGTAATAAATGAAATAATAGAGAGAATTATTGGGTCATGGGATTCGTAGAATATTGGAACGATCTAAGAGAGAGATTTTCGCAGATGAATCCTGGTTGTGGCAATGAGAGCGAGTTTTTCCTCGTTAAAGATGATCATGCTGATAATCGAGATTCTCCTCCTCCTCCTCTGATTGGTGAATATGGAAATCTCTCTCTCTCTCTCTCTCTCTCACTCTCGTAGTTTTACAATTTAAGCTTCTCTAGCCCGTACAACCTCGTTACAAATTGCCATCAATCCAACCCTCGTAATTCCTCCCCCCTTCCACCTTCCACCTTCCACCTTCCTCCCCCTTCCTCTTTTTTTTTCTCTTTCAATTGATCGTGTCCTCGAGGATACATTTGCGCGGCCTACCGTTAACTAATGACTTTTGCGAACGACCAACACACCCACCACGATGCACTTTCCTCGTATGCACGTGCACTCATACACGCACGAATCACCCACATACGAATATTCGACGTACTTTTCTAAACGTTAAGTATATACGAACTCATTGCAAGTGTTAAACTGTGACACGTTCCACGTTTCTCTGTGTGATGTCATTTCCTGCAGCTTTTGTAGTTGTATTGTGACAAAATTGAGAATAGGCAGGACGATTAAATCTTATTCTAGCATGGATAACCTTTTGTCCTCTGAAGAATGAATGCTACTTCTTTGAGAGACTAGAATATGTTGACTAAATCATTTTGTTTCTTTTTTTTGTAACTATTTAAAAAGTGTATTGTATGTGCGTTGCGTGCATGTGTGTGTGTGTGTGTAACTGAATTGCTTCTATTAAGAAACCTTTTTTTACGATAAAATATTTATACTCAAAAGAAAGGTGCTGGTGCATGCACGCAGAATTGAATTATTTAAAAAGAAAACAGGTGGTGGGAAAGTAAACAGTTCAATTAACGATAATAGTAATAATAATAATAATAATAATAATGGAAAGAGTTAACGGTGAAAGGGCCGGATGTCTCTTCCGCTATTCGCGAAAGTAGACGAATCCCGTGAACGACTCATTCTCGTTCGATCTATCGACGAGAATATAATTCTTCTAGAGTGAGAAATAATGAACTAACTTCTACCGTTCATCTTTCCCTTCCTTCTTTGTCCCGTTCAATAATATTGAATGTATCAAATTCGGATCCGCTTTTACAGGTAATAATAAGACTGACAAAAGCGTAGCTCTTTAATTCGCAAAAATGGGTCTCCCTTTAATAGGGCCTTTCATGGGTACTCCCCTAACCTCGTCGATCCCCCTAAAAGCCATTATATGAGTTGATCTATCTCTCTCTCTCTCACACTGTTAGTCACCGGTTTTAAAGGATTGATATTTAAAGTGTCCAAGTGAGTTCTGTTTTTTCACTTTATTTTTATTTCGTGTGGGAAATTGTTTAGATTTTGATATTCGATAAATAAATACTTTTATTATTATATAATATTTATATAATTATATTATATTTTTTTAAAATTTATTTATTATATTATATATTTATTTAATTTGTTATTATTATATTTTTAATACGATTTATTATATTATATAATTATTATTATATTTATTTATTTATATTTTATTATATTTATTATTTAGCATAATAAATATTAGTATTACATAATTCCGATCGAGAATTTCTCGCGATCGAATTCGTAGATAAAATAATAAACCTTGTCGATCTTTTTCAAATTCGAATTATTTGTCGAGAAAGTAATTTTTTTTGTAAGGGTCCTACCTTGGTATATTCGTGGGAGAAGAAAAGTTTTACGAGTTCGCCATGGGTACCTGACAGTATATCCTCTCTTTCTATTTCTCTTTTCTCGTAGTATAAAGTGAGAAGAGAGACTTAAAGGATCGCTTTCCGGTTTGCGATGGAGAAAAACGAATGGTCAGGGTCGTTAATCCTGAGGAGGATGACGAGGCGGCAGAGAAGTTCAGGGGACTCCGTTCGAGTAAACGTGACTCATGCTCGTTCGAGGAAGAAGATAAGAATAAGAAGAGCTCAAGATGGTGATGCTAAAAGAAGAAGAACAAGAAGAAGAAGAAGAAGAAGAAGAGGAAGAAAGCTGTAATCTCGATGTCGAGGAACAAACTCGATTTTACTCGAGACGTAATCTCGTTAAATCCTTTTCGATTAAGGATACCTATTCTACTGTAAAATGTTTGAATTTTTTTCCATTTGTTATCTTCAAGTTTTATCCGCTTTTTCCCCCTCTCACGGATATATTTAATATTTTACAATATCGAGAAACGTTCGTTTCGAGAAATTCAATCAAAATCTTGCCTCGTAAACTTTCCGAACGATATTATTCCTCGATAATAATGGTAAGAAATAGGAAAAAAAAAATAGGAAGAAAATTAGAAATACGAGGTATTACCACGGTCGTCGTCATTTATTTTTCTATTTGAAAAAACAAATCATTTGAAATAATAATAAACGGTCAATATCCTTTCCGGTGAGAAAATAATCCGATTCGTAATCACCGTTCTCTAGGTAATTAACTCTTAAGCAAGAAGTAGGTCGAGTAAATGGCAAGTGTGACTGGATTGGAAAGAAAGAAAGAGAGAGAAAGAGTGAGAGGGGTTGAGGGTGGGGGTGGGGGGTGGGGAGGGACCATTAGAAGTAAAGCATTCGATTCGATTTCCTTTCTCCGGTTATTCCGCTTTCGTGTCTCATAGAAACGTGTACCGGTGGACATTCTAAGACGTAATGGTGGATGGGGAGGGGGAGGGGGGTGGGGAGAACCCTTCCATGCGTCATGCTGTATAAAAGCCCGAGGTGATAAGAACTAGAGCGTGCACTTTGCGTATATAGGGTGGGTCTTACGTGTAGCTGACACGAAAACTAACGCATTTCTTCTCCTTCCTTCCTTCCTTTCTTCCATCTTTCCATTTCTCTTTCTTTCTTTTCTTTCTTCACTGAAACGTGAAGCATGAATCATTCCTTCTGCTGTGCCATGTTGCCTCCTACAACTACTACTACTACTACCGCTACTTTGCACATTTTTTTCTTTCCTTTTTGATAGTCTTTCCCCCTTTTTCTTTTAACGAAATACATAATTGAAACTATTCCGAGCCACTGAATAAGCAAACTTTACTCATGTCAAAGACTCGACCACTCTTGGGACAGTCCGTTTAATCACGTATGCACGTTGGCTGCCATTTCTCGTTAAAGCCTAGTCGACTGGTACCATATCTGGGTCAGAAAGCTGTCTAAAATATCTTTTTACCTTGTAGCTAAATGTCAGATGGTATCTTTCCGAAAAATTTGATACAACGATCATCCTTTCATCTCGTTTAAATTGCCAGTAGTTAGAGGTAATAAATATCAATCAGGTTATCGTCGATCGTGTTACATCTGAATCGCGAATATAATATTTAATATGTAAATTCATTGACATTTCAGTGATAGAAAATGACAGGCAATTGCGATTCGTTGTAATTATTGGCTTGTCCAACCACAGTTTGATGAGATTTGTTCTTTTTGTTAAGGATAAATAAATGACAAGAATCGTTTGAAATATATGGGACGCCAATTTTGATAAAACTAATTTCGCTTCCTCGTAATAATATTTAGGTCATGTTATAAATTTATGGATTGCAACATTTCTAGCAACGAAGTAGACTTCCGTGAAAGTCGGGCAAGTCTTGGTTAGGTGAGAGGCGTCTCGTGTTTAAATTAAATTAAAAAGGAAAAAAATATAAAGAACCTACTGAAAATACGCGCTTTCCCTCGTCCACTCGGCGAGAACACGCACTTCAGAATTTATGAATACGTTATTAAAATTTACAGATCCATGATCTTTGAATTTCCCGCGCTCTCGCTGTCCTTTCGCGCGGAAAAACGAAAGCCACCTCCACCACCACCACCACCACCACAGTGGTTTCGCGTGAACGCGAATCAACGAGAACACCGTTTTACCTGTACGCCGAATGCGTGTGTATGTGTGTGTGTGTGTGCACGTACATACGTTTCTTTCAAACGAGAGAGTACTCGAGATAAGATTAAGGGAGCAAAAAAGTGAAGTGCTAGGGGGAGAGACTGAAAACTACAAATCGAAATACAGATCCGTTTGGTAGACAAAACACTCTTCAATTTTTATTCTTCTATTCTTTTTTTTTTTTTACAATTTTGTTTTATTCCATTCGACTTTTCTGTTCGTACGATTTAGAAGCTTGTCCTTATTCGATTAATCGATATTTAAATTTAGTTTAACTCGTCACTTTGATTGGTCCGTTGTTTCTTTTTCTATCTTTTATTATTGTTTAAACTAATTAATCATTTAACTGAAAGTATATCACTAATATACGATCACTTTGATTTCTTCTATTCTTTTTTTTTTACAATTTTGTTTTATTCCATTCGACTTTTCTATTCGTACGACTTAGAAGCTTGTCCTTATTCGATTAATCGATATTTAAATTTAGTTTAACTTGTCACTTTGATTGGTCCGTTGTTTCTTTTTCTATCTTTTATTATTGTTTAAACTAATTAATCATTTAACTGAAAGTATATCACTAATATACGATCACTTTGATTTGTGTTATCTGTCAAATTGACAAAATTTGAATTATTGTGAAAATTTGTTATTATTTCGAAATAGAAAGGAACGAACGGTGGGGGGGGGGTGGAGCTGCTTCTCTTTATTAGCATAATCGTGTATTAAAAAAGAAAACAGAACAAAAAATTGAATAAACATTATCGGTGATGCACAAATCGAACGTTTTCACGGTTGGTGGTCTTACACGAGAGAGAGATAATGTTCTTAATTAGTTAATTAGAGCACCGAGCAGAAGCGCGGTATCTCTCACCCGTCTCTCGTCTCTCACTCACAGAGGTGAACGACCTCTTATTAATTAATGGAAGAACGGTTTTGCTCGGGCGAGTTTTTTATTTTTTTTTTTCTTTCTTTTTCTTTCAGTTGAAGTTTCAATGACGATGCAACAATGCATATTTCAATCCTAGATAAAAAAAAAAAATATCATCCGATGTTGGAGGAGCAAATGCATAATGACACCTTCCACCTTCATTAATTTTTTCTTTTTGATTTATCATCTAACTTGAATTATCTTTATCCAAGATTTCATGATTTCGTTAGCCGTCGTATTTTCATTCATATCAAATTTACTATTCACACGAACATCGGAATGTTAACAATCCAAAATACCAAACCCCCTCCTCCTCCTCCTCCTCCTCCTCCTCCTCCTCCTCACGTCGCAGATGTGTGAATGTGAATATTTCATCTAAATCCGGGAAGTAAGTTTGAATATTTGGTGTGTGCGTGCTTCAGTCTTAAATCTTACTCGGAATATCACGAAAATACATTTGATCGTTTCCGGATGCAGGGAGGAGTAGTCTGTAAATAAACCATGCCGATGTTCCCGCTTTAAAACACGCGTTTCAAAGGCCGGTATTTTTGTATCGGTCGAGGGACAAGCTTAGCTTTCGGTTTACGCGCAGACACGTGTATGCACGCGCTTATATATTATAGGAGGAAGAAATAATCGTGAACATACGAACGAGTGTGGTAGCTTTTTTCTCTCTCTCTCTTTCTCTCTCTCTTTCTCTCTTTCGTTCGAGTACGTTATCTGGAGGGCAGATTCACGAATTAATCGAGGTTATCTCTTCCGTTTGCCTGTGTGCCTGCCATCTGCTTAATATCATCATCGTTCGTACTTTGATCGAGTTTGAAAATTGCCTTTTCGTGTTATGCAATATCCTCCTCCACCTCCTCCTCCTCCTCCTCTTCCTTTTCGTTTCATTCGTTCCAACAACACCGAGAGAAAGAAAGATGCGAAACAATGAATTCAAATGATTCGATATGTAAAACACTTTGTTAAATGAAATAATTCAAGAATATTCGTGAGTTTCATTTTATTTGATTTTATTTTATTTTATTTTTTGGAACGTTTCGAACCTGGAGGATCGATATCTCTCTCTCGTTTATCGTTTATCTCGTTCCAGTAAACGAAGGAACGTTTTTCGGTTAGACCAGAATGAGGATTTGTGATTCGAAGGGAGAGAGAGAGAGAGAGAGAGGATTATATTCGATGGGGGAGAAATGGAGATGAAGTTTAAAAGACCCAAAAGAGAGAGAGAGAGAGAGAGAGAGATAAGACATTGACAGAGAGAAAGCATTATGACCATAAGTGTCGATGATCTCAGTCTCGCATGTTCAACCAACAACAGCCTACCGAGTACTCTGACTTATTGCTCGAGCATTTAGAGGGGAAAATTAATGTTTCAAGAGAAAGAGAGAGAGACAAAAGGGATGGTGGATGGTTAAGCTTTAATTACAGTCATCTCTCGGTTAGCGAGAAAGTTCCCTCTCTCGATTCGAAGGTAAACGAGCTCGTGGAACGGCAAAAACGAGATTAATTGCCATTATCAAGTGTAATAATGTATCCAGCATGCGTACGATCTTCTCCTTGCGTAGTAGAACGTTTCATAAAAAAAAAAAATGTCTTCCAAAATGAGAGAGAGAGAGAGAGAGACAGACCGAAACGCATTGTGCTCGCGTTCAAGGTTACTCGGTGCAATAATTATTTTTCTTTTTTTTTTTGTTATGGGAACACGTGCATACGATTGCAAGCAGATGTGTTTTTTAGTTACCAATTGGAATTTAACTTCTATTGGAAAAGAATGCTTACTACAGTCAATTATTTATCTTTCTTTATAATGATAATGGATAATTAAAAATGATTTATATGTGACATAGAAAATGTTTTCGAGCTAAAATTGAAATTGGGTGTTTAATGCGAAATGAAATTACACGGGAATGTAGTTCGTCTAAGGAAGAAAATCGTTCGCGGTGTCGCCTCGTTTAACGAGAGAAAATTATACTTTATAATTAGTTTTCTCGTAGAGTTATAGTATAAAACTGTAACTCTTGCGATTAGCGGAACGGTTGGTTGGGGATAACCGGTGCGTAACGCAAGTGGTCACGTGCTCGTGCACATGCAGCTGCATTTTAACGCGACGACGTTATGCATGTACCACCTGCAATAAGAATTTAACTTAAAAACTCGAATTATAACTTGTATATTTAATGTACTTAAACTTTACTTTTACTCCTTTACCGTCATCATCGTCGTCGTCATAGTAGTAGTAGTAGTAGTAGTAGTATTCATAGTATTCATAGTTAAGAATAATTTTAAAAGAAATAAGCCACTCCAGTCGGCATCTGGCGATCGTTTATGGTTGGGTCGCGTGCCATGCCACGCTCTAATTATACTTCATTAACATCACGATAATCGTCTTTATTGGAGCAGAATGTCGATGGTTAGTAAGAGATAAATGAAAATGGAGAAAAGAAATAAAGAAATATATATAGAGAGAAAGAGTTCAAATGGAAAAGCAAATAAGAATTCAAACTTTTTGTTCTCTCAATGCTAATTTTCGTTCTTTTTTTTCTTTTACATTTTCTCTAATCATTTCGATAAGCCATAAGAGGAATACAATTATCCTAAATCATAGATTACATACAGTACACCCTTTATTATATATTTTTTTTTCTTTTTATAGTACGTAAGTACCTTGGTAGTTTATAAAGAAGAAGGAAAAAAAAAATGAACCCTCTTCAGAATTCGTAAGTTCTTTGTTCGTTAGGTGAATGCTTCCTTGTGAGCAGCAACACAACGTGCTCATATCTTACGTCTCTCGAGCCTTCGAAGAATTCAACTTTAATATGAACGAATCACTTATATATATATCTGTACACATACGTACTTATACGTACTGACCCAATTTCGAAAGATTTATATCGATGACCGAATCACTCGTGTCTCGTACGTTTTCCGATTATTCTTCTTATTTATCGAACTAAGTAGATTACTTCGGAATGATTTATCTATTATATTTCGAAATCATCTTTATTCGTTATTCATTGAAAATTCAACAAAGAAAAAGATCATTTAAATACATACGACAAATCATATCGGGCACACACACACACACACCCACACACACACGCGCGCGCGCGCGCATATATATTAGTAAGAAATGTTTGCTACGTTATAAGAAAAAAATTGTGGATCATCTTTAAACGATAATGATTCAATTGGCAAGGCTAATTCTCATTCGTAATTTAATGGGCTCGTGTTTAATGGAGCGTAGAAACTGGTGGTCAGGAGAGAAAGCTTCAAATGCACAACACAACACTAGTAGTAGTGCGTATGGGGTTTTAGGACTCTCCTTTCTTTTTCTTCATTCATACAGAGAAAGAGAGAGAGAGAGAGAGCAGCAACCCCAGCAGCTAAACGAATTCCCATTTACAAAAGAGCTTCGAGAAGCTGTGTTCTGTGCTATGGTGAGAGGAAAAAGGAAAGAAAGAAATGGATTGTCGTCGAAGAGAAGCAGCTAAGCTTTTAGAGTACCACTGCCAATCGGAAATACTTAGGACAAAGTGCTTTAACATACCTTCCACAATTCGAATAGCCTTATGCCGTTTTTTCAAGGGAAGGTCGAATCACCTTTCCCTTTTTTTTTCTTTTCTTTATTTTTTTTTTTCAATATCCTTCGCGTTCCTTTTATTCGATCACAAATTTAATATTTTTCTTTTTATTATTTCTTGACTCTTTATTTTATTTTATTTTATTTTATTTTATAATTATATGTTTATTTTAATAATTGTTTAATTTTATATATTTATTTATATAATTGTATATTTATTTTTTAATTAATAATAAATAATATATAATTATAATAATATATAAATAAATATATATACTATTATATAATAGTATATATATTTAATAATTAGTATTATATTGTATTAAAAATGTTTATTGCAATAATAATAATATATATTTATTTATATAATTATATTTACTTTTTAATTAATAATAAATAATATATAATTATAATAATATATAAATAAATATATATACTATTATATAATATATATATTTAATAATTAGTATTATATTTTATTAAAAATGTTTATTGCAATAATAATAATAATAATAATAATAATAATAATAATAATAATAATAATATATTTGGTGAGAGAGAAAAGGACAGAAGATAATGTTGGAACCGAGATTAAGTTGCAAATCTCTCATCCAGCTGACTTCCCTTTCTACCGCAAGAACACTCTCACCGACTACGGAGAACGAGTTTTCGCTTATCTTATGGCTAAGAACTTACCTATACACATACTTTCTATATTTTTTATATATATATTTATATATATGTTTGTCTAGGTGTGCGTGCACGTTCTTCTCTGGTTCATTGCACACACACACACACTCATATGAATTTTTACTCCACGTGTCTTCTGCTTCTCTCTTTCTCTCTGCGATCCCACGCTCCTTGCATAACGTGTTCAACCCAGCATAGCTTCTGTAGTATATAAACACGCACGCACACACACACATACATTATTTACGTATGTGTCTTCCAATCTATTTAGTTCTATTACGGAAATGTCCAGAATTTTGTTCTATTTTCAGTAATTGTTTTTGCTCGGAATCGTCTAATCTGTTAAACTAATGTAAGATAAATGAATTTGTTAGAATTTATTATTTAAGAAATTATATAAAAATTAAAAGAATGATAAAATGAGAACGTCATAATTTTTAATTTTATGTATTAGGTACATTATTACCTTTATACACATAGGCAACATTCGGAAGGGCATATAAACAATAAAAATAAATTAATTAAAGTAATTAGATGGAGGACAATGTTTCATTTCAACGGGTGGATTTTGAAGAAATGTTTCTCTCTATAGTTTGCATCAATATTTTGTATACTTATAGCAAGCAGATTTGAATAATTTTTATAATAAATTAAAGTACACTATTTTTCTTACGTGTAGAATACCTTATCGAGTTATAAATCGATCTGCAAAGGTTCATAAAATGTCAGAGTAAAAGTTGACGGGTCAGGCATTGTTCACATTGCCTGATATAGTCAATCAAAAACAGATCAACGTTTGTTCAAAGTATTTTATTTTATTATTATACATATAATTAATAATATATATATATATATTTATTTTATTATTATTATTATAGTATTATATTATTTATTAAAATTTTTATTTTTTTGTCCGGTTGATCGCAAATACCTTGAAAAATCGTGACTGGAGTTATATGGAACACTCCAATTAAAAATTGAATATATCAAAAGCCATCAATAAACAAATGTTTCGAGTGAAAAGGGTTAATAATAAAAATGAGGTATCTCGGAATATGAATGAATATGATGGTTTATGCTAAGAGAAATGTAAATTTATCGTAGAGGAGTGAAATCCAACGTTTCACGCCTACGCCCTATCGACGGCCCTTCAATACCCAGCTACGTTTGTTCTCTCTTTACAATGTAGTCTCGTCTCTTATTCATTCTTATTGCCAACATGAAAAACGATCTTTCTATAGCATACATATACATATACAACATATGCATGCATGCACATACGTACACGTAGTATGAAAACACGTCGAAAATTGAAATACGAGCACGAAAGTTTTACCTTCCCCCTTTCATTTTCTATTTCATCTTCTTCTTCTTCTTCTTCTTTTCCCTATTTACACGTGTATAGATATGTATCATATAGTAAAACATAGCAGAGAGAATGAATTGACGTTTACGATGAAATAGCCGATGACAACAATGAACGAACAAAATGCTTAGAGAGAGAGAGAGAGAAATATATGCTGGATTTTCGAACACACCGTGTGATCATTTTCACCACCATTCAAATCTGTTTTGTCACCAAGCTATAAATAATTTTATCCTGAACAATATATAAGAAGAGGATATACGAACAGCTGAAACGCCCTTAACTTATTGACCAGCACGTGGGAGAGGGGGGAAGGGTCACCCGTGACCGATGTTACTATACGATTTTACGTGTAATTTTATATTAGAATCGTGATCACTATGTTGTTTAGCAACATTAAACCTATTCTATCCAATTCAATTCTAGATCTATAAATGATCTATTAAAATCAGTTCCACGTACGGTTAATTAATTTTCTTAATAGAAAAAAAAAATAGATAAAAAATTAATGAAACATAGATTTAGAAAGTGGAGAGAATGAAATGAAATTAAAAAAGGAAAATACAAAATGTATAATCGATACTGAAAATGGTAAATGGGAATTTAGTCTGGTGCATCGAATGCATTTAGTGTTACATGAATTTAGTCTTTAGGAATACACGAGGATTCGTTTATCTGAACGAGAGAAAAAGAGAGTCTCTCCTCTCGCTAAGCCAACGTTGGCACCCAGGCTCGGAGGCAGAAGAAAAATCACGAGTGGGAAGGGCCGTCAAGATACATACACATATATATTTATATATATACGAGTTACATACGTGTTGGTTCGAAGCTGTGCGAGAGTGAGAGAGAGAGAGAGAGAGAGTGCACAAAATGAACGCTCGATGCGCTCGACGATAATGCCGAGCTTTCACGGCTGACTTCGATAATAATATCGCTTTAATGGCGATACCTTCGTCGAGTATTCGCAACAAACTTGATCTCTGCATGACTGGACCCGACCATATATACAGGGTGTGTTCTATATCCGTATTAACGTATGAACTTATTGTTAATATCGATTTATTTCACCGGTCGGGAATTAATTTGATCAAAGAAAGTATATAAAAAAATAATAAAAAAAAAATAAAGAGTATATCAATTATTTCGTATTTATCATATTAATTTGATCGAAGAAAGTATATATAAAAAATAATAAAAAAAAATAAAGAGTATATCAATTATTTCGTATTTATCATAAGTCGACCAATCACAATTAACGAGAGTATTAAATTCAAAATGTTGGTCAATTATAATGTCATAAATTTTAATCAAATTCCCCCTCTTTTTTCTTTATTTTTTTTTCAACTTTCTTTTTGATCGTTCTCGTATCGGTCAACTTAACCGATGTTATTTTTTTTTTTTAAATCGCATTAGAAATCATCGTCGAGTTAATGACGTGTGAATCTGATGAATTGCGACTGGTTAGCGAGTAGTGTTGTTTCGGTCTGGTAGAAAGCGAGTCGAGAGTCAATGGACGTTGATCTTTTCATTCGTTGAACTAACGCGCCGCTCTTCGGAATAATATCCCTGTCGCATACTACTGCAAAAGGGGGATTGCATACAAGGGAAAGAGAGAAAGAGAGAGAGAGAGAGAGAGAGAACAATTGATTCCTCGAGTCAAATTTTTATTTCCAATCCCCTTTCCAGCATCCTCGTTAAACGACTTTTTAATGCGCCTGTCTGTCGTCTCGATTATAATCGTGCATCCAATTTTCTGTCAACTGTACCAGATGACAACGATCGGAGAACGTAATACATATATTTAACGGTGAACAAGAAAAAGAAAAAGAAAAAAAAAAGGAAACTTAATAGAGAATTAAAAAATAATAATAATAATTCATAAAATACGACCAAAAAATTAAAATAAAATGATAAATATTTGTCACCCTTTCGTTTTATATTTTACATAGATTTTGAGATAAATGTAGTTTTACGTAATAGAGATCTTCTATAGATAATATTACATTATATAGGACACGATATATTGGATTGGTAGAGAAAAGGTACCAGTAGCATACGTCCCTGGTTTAGATGAGAGAGTAAAAGATAAGATAGAAAGAGAGAAAGACGTGTACGGTCATTCAGAGGCAGAACACGCAGACTCCGCTATGCCCTGGAGGCCCTTACGCACCAGAAGATACGCACATCCTGCTACGAAGGGAAGCCACGACCAACCGACCCTCCTTTTATTCTTTTCTTCTCTTTTCTTTTCCACTTCTTCTTCTTCTTCTTCTTACATTTCTTTTTTCATTTCTCCCACTCATTTCTCTCTTTTCTTAGTTGGTTGGTTGGTTGGTTGGTTGGTTGGTTCTCTTCCACTTCCAAGTTCTCTGCTTCTACCACACCACAGCTACTTCGTTTGCTACTTCGTCTTCTTGTTGTCCCTTTTTGTTTTTTTTTTCAACTTTTTCATCCCTTTCCCTGTAGCATGACGTCTGCCGTTAGGTGGTGCATGCTGTCTCTCTGGTAGAATGTGTCCCCCAGCCTCGTAGGAACTCATCCCGTGTGAGAAAGTTCCGTTTCTCGTTGAACGAGTATGTATATATTAGTGCCAATGACCACGCTCATAAAGACACGCCTATGATAATGTATATGTGTCTGTGTGTGTCTGGGTTGATTAATTTCAACCATATAAACTTTGCGTTCTACTACGAGGATTCCCATAGTGTTGGTCGCGTCCCACTGATAGATAGATTGTGCTCTGTTAAATATTCAAATACGATAGGAGTAGTTTACATGTTCATTAAGATCGTTCGTTAGAACATTGTAGCGAAATATATATGCACCTATAATTATGACAATGATCTAACAAGTCAAAATTTAAAAAAATTTTAAAAAATTTAGTTTATCAGTTATTTGTTAATTCAACATTATATGCAATTCATTCAGTGTTCAAATGTAATCCTTTTAGAAAAGTATCACCTCTCAAGTATTTGATGTGTGTCTGGGTTGATTAATTTTAACCATATAAACTTTGCGTTCTACTACGAGGATTCCCATAGTGTTGGTCGCGTCCCACTGATAGATAGATTGTGCTCTGTTAAATATTCAAATACGATAGGAGTAGTTTACATGTTCATTAAGATCGTTCGTTAGAACATTGTAGCGAAATATATATGCACCTATAATTATGAAGATGATCTAACAAATCAAAATTTACAAAAATTTAGTTTACCGCATTATTTCAAGCTCGATTAATTCAATGTAACTTTCACGATATTGTCAAAAATGAATTATTTGTTAATTCAACGTTATACGCAATTAATTCAGCGTTCAAATGTAATCCTTTTAGAAAAGTATCACCTCTCAAGTATTTGATGTGTGTCTGGGTTGATTAATTTCAACCATATAAACTTTGCGTTCTACTACGATGATTCCCATAGTGTTGGTCGCGTCCCACTGATAGATAGATTGTGCTCTGTTAAATATTCAAATACGATAGGAGTAGTTTACATGTTCATTAAGATCGTTCGTTAGAACATTGTAGCGAAATATATATACACCTATAATTATGAAAATGATCTAACAAGTCAAAATTTAAAAATATTTAGTTTATCAGTTATTTCAAGCTCGATTAATTCAATGTAACTTTCACGATATTGTCAAAAATGAATTATTTGTTAATTCAACATTATATGCAATTCATTCAGTGTTCAAATGTAATTCTTTTAGAAAAGTATCACCTCTCGAGTATTCGATCGACGATATTATCAATTTTCTATACGAGTAAGTTTATCAGTTATTTCACATCATATTATTTCAAGCTCGATTAATTCAATGTAACTTTCACGATATTGTCAAAAATAAATTATTCGTTAATTCAACGTTATATGCAATTAATTCAGCGTTCAAATGTAATCCTTTTAGAAAAGTATCACCTCTCGAGTATTCGATCGACGATATTATCAATTTTCTATACGAGTAATAATCGACAAAAGTGTGTTTAATTAATCTTACACTTTCTAAAAAGGGAAAAAGGGATTTCTATTAATAAAAATTCTCCGTGAACGTCGTCATTCGGATGCCTCGTACGATTTCTTTCTCTTTTTAGTGGCATTGTCCTCTAAAGAACTCCCCGCTAACAATAAGTCTAATAGAAGAGAGAAATTCCTGGCTTTGATCCAACTGCTAAAGAGAAATATAAGTGGTTAGGGGTGAAAGTGGGGGGATGGAAGGTGGGGGGTGGGGGAGGAAATCATCTCTATTTAGCTGGATTTTTAACATTTTTTCTTTTCCTTCGATATCAACTCTTATCTTTTATCTATTCTCGCTCGATGATATTCTATAAGGAAAAAAAAAATAAAAAAGAAGAAGAAGTAGAAGTAGAAGAAGCAAAAACAAATGTATTTTCTTCCATGTTTTAACTTCGGATCGGACAAAACGTAAGAACACATATTCTATAAGATCTTCTCGGTTTCTAACTGCGCTGACTGAGATTAGATCATGCGATGGAATGCAAGAGGTTGACCTTACAAACGGCACGATACATATATATATATATATATTGTACTGAATATTATACTTGCAATTTGTTTTTACTTTGAAAACGTCGTCCGTTATCTTCCAACAACGTCCTGCGTTCTTTAAAAGATTATTTCTTTCTCTCTTTCTCTTTCTCTCCTTTGTCCGAACAAACATAAATGAAAGGATTGAACAATCGAAGAAACGTATTCCAGATATCAATCGGAAAGCTAGTAGGGTGAATAAAACCAGCCCTTTTTTAAGTGTATCAACTAGCAAAGACTATCATCATCACGTTGTTTTGTTCGATAGGTAAGTTTCGTTGTAAGGGTTCCACCGAACGATGAAAAATGATTGTTGCTTTCCACGCCCTTTCTAAACATCGTTCTATTATCTACTACTACTACTACTACAAATAAATTTGATATCATACCCGGTAGTAGTAGCAGTAGGCAGGCAGGCAGGCACGTGCACCACACACGCCTTTGAAGTATGCGATATATCAATAAATAGCAAAACGGAAACGCGCAGTCGGAGTTAATAGAGGAACAGGAAGAGAAAGATCAATTATTATTACTACTAACCTTTGTATATTGCAGTTGCAGTTGCAGTTGCAAAAATATTACCGACTGTTTCTCACTAATACAACTTTATCGTTGCTCTTCGTTTCGATAGAGAAAAAAAAAAGAAAAAAAAAGAAAGAAAGAAAGAAAGGGATGAATAATGAAAGGGTTTAGCAAATATAGAAAGGACCCCGACGGTGGTGTGCCGATCATTAATATAATATAACCGTCGAGTTACGTATATTGGGATCGTTAAGAGAACAAACGTCGTCGAGAGTTTGTTGCAGCAGTGTTGTAAGCTAACTGAGAGGCGTGGAGGAGTGTCGTTGAATAAAGAAAGAGAGAAGAGAGAGAGAGAGAGAGAGGCTAAACTAAAGGAAAAAGAAAAAAAAAAAGTTCGAAATAAAATAAAAAAAACTGCTCTCCAAAGTAGTCCTCCGTCTCATTTCGTTTCAATTTCAATTGATTCCTATTCCAACCGAGAACGAAACTCTCTCATTATTGTATATGTATGAGTCTCCCCCTCTCTCTCTTTCTCTCTTTCTCTTTCTATTTCTCTTTCTATTTCTCTTTCTCTGGTTTGGAACGCCACAAAGGATCGTGTTTTTCTCGCTGCAGGACTCCGAGACGAGTCTTCGGAGTAGCAGCTGCGGCCCCCGCGACGGAATAGGAGACCGGATCCGATCCGAGTTTCGACTAGTGAGGGAGGGAGGGAGGGCCAAGGGGAACGGAGGGAGGGATACTTCTGATATACTTTTCTTTGCCGTTTCAATTAAAGATGCAAGAATGAAGTTATTCCACGAATGATTTCTACGAATAAGAAGAAGGCAGGCAGGCCGCTCGACAAAAATCTTTTTTTATTTTCTTTTTTTTTATCATTGTCATCCCTCTCGTTTTCTTTCTCCCTCACTCCCCCACTCCACCCACAATTCGATTTCTTTAGACTTATCTCGCGTTTTTTTATCCGAGCTTAATCATATTTCTAATCAATTTGTGTAAATATTTGATTATTGCGAATAGACAGATCACCGATAGCAAAACCGGATTCTCTAAGAATTTCTTCTTCTTCTTCTTCTTCTTCTTCTGTTCTGAAGGCTTACACCACATCGAATATGTTTGCCGGCTCGTAACGGGTGTTGTAATCCATTACCGATCGTTAAATTCAGTTGCCAGTGGTGGTGGTGGTGTGTGATCGTTCGGATTCTTGGAAACTCGATTCCGTCGAGGAAAGAAATAGAAAAAAAATAATGTGGGAAAGTCACGAGAGGAGAGGAGAGGAGAGGAGTCTTCTTTATCCTTTCGTATCGGTGGAATTCCAGGAGTCATCAGTTGTGGATTAACGTCTCAATAAAAGAGATGGAGATAGAATGAGATAGAGATAGAAAGAGGCGGTCTAGTCACGAGTGATTTAATCCGGCATGCAAGCAAGCAAACGGATATACCGATTACGTTGCCAATGCTTTTCTTCCTGGTATTTGAAAAATTTCGTTGCACCGTTTTCTTCACAATTTCAGGTCAAATGTATTTCAATTTCAACCCCCTCACATCGATCATTCCAATTTTTTAATGCACTTTATACGATAAACCAATGCGCGTGTTTTCTATTTATAACCTTAAATAACATTTTTATGAAATTAATGTAACCACGTGTTACGTGTGTTCGAGTTAAAATTATTTATAAAACTCTCGTTCAAATGTGGTTTACATGTAATACACATACATATACACACAGGATATAAAATAGCGTACATGTGAAAGAGAATCGCGTGGTAAATGAGGAAGGTGAGGGGTGGGGAGGGGGAGAGACTTTAAAGACTAGTAACTCGAGACTCTTGTACGAACGAAGCATTTAACCGCTGACTGTAAACAACAGAAAAAGAGAGGTGGTGAAGGAGGAAGGGAGGGAGGGTGTGTACCGAGTCGACGGAGAAAAAGAGGGTGGAGTTTCCCCCTTTTGGCTCCTTCTTTTCTTCTAAGGGCGTTAATTACGTCCTTCGTACTTTTACATTTATCCTTTATACCGTGTTCTTAACGATATTACTCATTGTAAGAAACTGGAATCGTTTGTAGTGTTGTTATTAAAAATAAAATAGTAGTGCACGAACAACGATGTATATACGTTGGATTAATTTATTGATTTTTTTTGTTTATTTTGTATTTTCTTTTTTTAGATACGTCGTACGAGAAAGCTTGCCGAAGAGGAAGTGCACCGGCAACACCGGTACTCGGAGGACGGCCCTTGGACGTTACACCAAATAGAATCGTCGTAAGTGTTTCATTTTTGTAATTATTCGTTTTATGAAAATAAAATTCGTAACGAGTGTGTAAGATTTGTTCCCGCGTTTAACGCTCGGTCGGTAAGGCAGGTTAGGCAGGGGATTTTTATTCTTCGGTAAAATGCGCGCCAAATTTGAATTTTCGTGTTTCATTGGAGTAACTGTGATAAAGGAAGGTTCGTGAAGGATATATTGAAATGAAAATTCGTAGGTTCCGAATCGAATTATCGTAAATCGTGGAAAGTTAAAGAGTCGGAGAGTGGATTCACGTGACGATAAGTACTACGTGATAAACATATATGAAACTAGTAGTAGTAGTAGTAGTAGTAATAGTAGTAGGCGCGTTCGAAAAGGGTCTCCCTTCGAACTTTATCTACCTGCTGCGATTTTATCGCGTACTCGCACGTACTCGGCTTGAATGCAAAAGCAGACGACGCAATACGGAAAATATCGATCCGGTCTCTTCGTTTAACCGGCAGGTGTTCTCAAATCCCACGTGATGATAGTTTTCTTTTGTAAACTTCGTATGTTAAAACATTAGCGTGCTCGCGCGCGCGCGCGCGCACATACACATATACACACGGATAGGAGGACGCGTATCTTGCGTTAGATAATCGAATCAATCCCAATACGTTGAAATTGATTTTCCAAGGAGAGACTCGATGCAATAATAAATTTCAAAAAAAAAAGAAATATATCGAAACTAAAGAATATCTGAGAATGGGAAAGAAAACGTTGGTATATTTTGATCGGGGAAGGTAGAATTTGATGGGAAGGTCGCTTGAGAACCCCTCGAAGACGTTTTTGTCCTTCTTACCTACCCGGTGTTGCTGCTGCTGTTGCTGATGGTGATGGCGATGGTGGTAATGGTGATGGTGCGAACGTGAACAACACGCTTTGGTGGTGGTAAAAAGAGAGGAAAAAGAAAAAGAGGAAGAAGAAGAAGAAGAAGAAGAAAAAGAGTAGAAGCAGAAGAAGGAGACGTAGACGAAGGGCTCTGAGACGAAAAGAGGGGGCAAGGGGTAAGCCGTTCTGCTTCACCTGAATACAGGGGCAGGCTTTTCGGTCGAAGTCCGGTACAAAGGTGCGCCCCAAGGATCCCTTGACTTCAAACTACCCGGATGAGCAACATCTGCGCCAGTCGACGAACAGATTTTGCCGCGAAATCATCTGCTCTACTCGAGATTCCTACTTTATTCTCTATTTCAAATCATTCAATTCTATATATGTATATATTATGATAAAAAGTTTATCCGTAGTTTGTTTACTCGTGAAATCGTGAATTTTTCAGTGAAAAAAGTAATTGCGGGAAGAAAATGTATTTCTGGACCGAGGATTTTGTAGATTGGATTTTTCAATTGCACTTACGTTAACCCAAAGTTATCGAATTTTCTAAACGGTGATGGTAGTGGTAGTGGTGATGGTTGTGGTAATACACTTTTGAATCGAACGTAATTGATTAGACCCGTCAGAAGTCTTACTTTAATTGATTGTAATTGATTACACGAGGAAGTTGTTGCATCTGACTTGGCAGTAAGCTATACGCAAGTTTCCTTTCTATCGCATTCGACTACTGACTCCGTTGATAGAAGATCGAGGAAAACCGGTATGAAACGTACGAACTCAAGGAGAACTTAGACGTTTCTAGGATGATCGTTATCCGGTGAAAAAGAAATACCAACCATAACGCCAGCGGGATTTAAAGGGCCTACCAGTTTAAATCATCGACGTTTGGATCCCTCCGTGTGTCCCCCTTTTTTTCTACCAACTTCCAACAGGGGAGACCGTACTCGAAGAAAAGTGGATCCCTCGAGAAACGTTGATCGAAATTATTTCTAACGTCTTCTTCTTCTTTTTCTTATTTTTATTTACCTTATAACAATTTATCTTTGCAAAGAAAAATGATTTTTTTTTTAACGCAGACATTTGTCCATTTTTGTTTTCTTCCGAAAATTATCGATGAATTATTTTATTTATGTTTAACGATTTAAGACGAAATCCCATGACGCGTGTGTTTCTTGCGATTAAAGTTCTGGCATTGACGAAAGAAAGAGAAGAAGAAGGGAGACACTTATCGTTTAATACGCACACATGTGCACGATAAAGCGGGAGATTCGAATACTTTGAGAAAGACAGAGACGAAAAGAACTCCTCTCGTACGAGAAGAACGAGCTTCGCGAACTCGCTTGACACTTGACCGATATTTCTCTCAGGATATATAGATAGTTGGTTCGTTCGAGTAATTCCAAACGGAGCTTTAAATCGAACGAGAATATTTCTTTCGACGGAAGAAGAGATAGTTATTCGCATCACATCGGTGTTGTAATATTACAAAAAGTGAAGAAGAAGTATCTTATCGATGAATCTGTCGATGCGATTGCAACGATAACACTCGTGTTTTTCTTCAACGAACGAACGAACGGTTGTGTTACCGCAAACGGGACGTGTTTGACGTGTAAATAAAATTGCTCGTGCACAGGAAAACTTACTCGACGCAAAAGAAATATTCTACGTGTACGAACAAATAATAAGAAAAGTGGTGGTGACGATGGATCAAAGTGGAGGATAAAATTCGTACACACAGATGTGCATCGTCCAATTTTCAAAATACGATGAAAAATATTCGTTGCTTTTTGAAAAATCGACCATTGTGCGTTCGTGGAAGACATACGGGTGCGGGTTGTATTATTTAACGATTTGGGAATCTTGAACGTCGACGAGAGAGAACATCTGCCGAACTTTGTTTTCACCTACCCCTCAACGTCGTTCCAACCTCAAACGGAAAAGGAAATTTGATTCGCGATTCATGACGAAAATAAAAATGTGCGTGAAAGCTGTCGAGGAGAACGAGGACGACAAGGTCGTCAACACGATCATCAATTATTTCTCTGGAAGGGTAAATTAAACAGATAAGGATATTCAAACGATTCGTGTATTATATTACTACAACAAAATATGTGATAATAACAAAAAAAATAGGAAACTAAAATGTTATCAAATTCCGATATTTTTCTATGCAAATATGTAAATGATAATCGAAAGGAATCGGGATGGGGTGGGGACGAGGGAGGGCGAGGATTGGAGTGAAAAAGAGGAAAAGCGAGATTCATTTGGCGTGTACGTAACTGGTCTTTTGTGCACGTGCAGAAGCCTTCGAATATCAAGCACTGCAAATACCTTTCACCCGAGCAATGTCACTAAAGATTCTCGATATTTCTTGGCGCGACGATATTCAGTCGAGGATTTTCGTTGAAATCAGACGACGAATACATTTTCCATGAAAATTCCTCTTTTCCGATAACCTTTCGATATCTTTTCACGATGTGTTTCGTGCATAGTGCAACGTGTTCAACGCTGGTTTGTTTTACTCGACTAATTAAGGAATAATAATTTGTTTTTAGAATTTCTTCTCAAAGAGATCGTTCCGATCGAATCCCTTAAAAAGGACGAAGAGCGTGACGAAATTGGAAAGACAGAAACAACGGGGCGCCGGTTTGCGGGGTTGTCGTTCGCACGAATCCCTCCTCTGCGGACAGGCCGTGACCTCGATGGACCTGGCTGCTGTAACGCCGCTTCACCCGAGCCTCCTTGGTAGACCTCATTGCTTCCAGGTCACACCCAGTACCGGTGCACCAAAGTATTTCAGTTGTAGAACGGCTCACGAACGGGATCAGTGGTTACACAGGTTTGGTGGTCTTTGTCTTTGTCTTTGTTTCATTTTTTTTTTTTCATACCATTCCTTTACTTTCGTCTTATCAAAATCTAAATAGGCATACTTTTCTATTTGAAATTTTTCGTTTGAATAACAATAGCTTGAGGAAGTCTGTACAACCGGATGCCGAACAAACGAGAAGGACGGATAACTCGCTTCAGATTTGGTTACTCGAGGCCAAAGGTGTGCCAGCTAAGAAACGTTACTTCTGCGAGGTCTGCCTCGATAGCACGCTTTATGCAAGAACCACGGCTAAACTGAAAGCCGATTTATGCTTCTGGGGCGAACACTTCGACTTTCATCATCTACCATCTGTCAATACGATTCAGGTGAACCTTTACAGGGAAGCCGATAGGAAAAAGAAACGAGATAAAAACGTTTTAATCGGTAAGTCCAATGCAATCTTTTTTCCAATAACATTCCGATCCTCGATGATATACGAAACTTATATTTTCGTTGTTTTTTATTGAATTATTACAGGTTCGGTCAGTATACCAGTTCACAACGTAACGTCTCGTTATCTAACAGAAAAATGGTACGCGGTGGTAGGCGACAAGGGTCCTTTAAAGGAACCACCAGCGCTCAGGGTAAAATGTCGTTTCCAGTCGGTCGACATACTGCCGGTTCAGGTTTACCAGGAGTTCCTGGAATACTTGAAGACCGATTATGCGTCCCTCTGCGAGAAACTCGAACCGGTAATCGCCGTCAAGGCGAAGGAAGATATTGCGACTGCCTTGGTAGCCGTTATGCAACGCGAGAAAAAAGCACCGCAATTCTTAGCGGATCTCGTTATGATGGACATTCATAGAATAGGTTCGCCTTTTTATTTTATTTTTACGATTTTTATATATATATATATGCGTATCTTATCACGTAGAAATATTTTGATGAAACATTTTCAGACGACGAGAGACTCACATTCCGGGGAAATTCTTTGGCCACGAAGGCAATGGAAGCATATTTGAAGTTAACGGGCGACAGGTATTTGCAAGAGACCCTTGGAGCCGTCGTAAGGGGTGCCGTAGAAGGTGGAGACTGCGAGGTGGATCCTCTCAAGGTCGCCTCGGTGGCCGCACTCCACAAGCAACAACAAAATCTTCGTAACGCGGTAGAACTCGCCTGGGGCAAAATATTGTCCAGTCACGCACATTTCCCATTAGAATTGCGCGAATGCTTTCGAATTTTCCGCGAACGTTTAGCCGATATGTGTCGAGAGGATATAGCGGATAATTTGATATCCGCGTCTATTTTCCTGAGATTTCTTTGTCCTGCCATTCTCAGTCCGTCTCTTTTCAACATCACACACGGTTAGTAGTAGTCGTTCGTACGTTTTTCTCGTATTTCATTTGAATACAAATGAATCCGTTTATTTTCATTTTTTATGATTTTCTTTACAGAATATCCGAACGAGAAAGCAGCGAGAAATTTAACTCTCGTCGCTAAAACGTTGCAGACCTTGGCGAATTTCACGAGATTTCAGGGAAAGGAAAATTTCATGGAGTTCATGAATGATCTATTGGAACGAGAAGCACCGTCCATGAAGAATTTTCTGCAACTTATCAGCGTTAGTGTTTCATCGAGATCGAGTACTTTTTGTTGAAATGTGTTTCTAAAGATATTGAAAAAAATAATATTTTTTTTTTTTTACAGAGTTCATTACCAAAAGATGCACCAGCGAACAACTCGTTGGAGTTCGACGGTTACATAGACCTAGGAAAACAATTGTCTCTCCTTCATGCGTTGTTACGAGAAAGCGTTGCAGCGATGGCAACGTCCTCGCAATCGTCGCCGCCAACCAAATTGTTAGAAATTCTCGATAGGATTTCCTTGGCGTTGGATCAACCAGGACCGAGTCCTGTGCCAACTTCTCATCGTTATCAAAATTTACAAAACAATATATTCCGTTACAACGATCCGACGATCGCCAACAGCAACACGAATCTCTCCGTATCGGCAACATCTACTCTGAGCAATCATAGTACTCTGAACGGTACCATCAGAGATAGCAATGAGTTGCTGCAATCCAACACGTTGGGTCATAACAGTTCGCGTAGTCCGAACGTCGTCAGAGCGGCCACTCTTCCTCGAAACGCTTATATGGCGAACAACGGGAAATTGCAATTACAAATCAATACGGACGATTATACATTAGAACCAGCGGCCTTCGTATCTCGATCTCCAACCCCCATAGTACGTCAGCACAGGCCGATTATCCAAACTCGTGCCGGTGCTGGCTACAGATTAACAGCCAGTGCCAGTCTGGCGAACGTGAATCACTGCCAGACGCATCCATCCAGTCCGACTCGTTCCGAAAGTCACAGCAATCTCAAAGATTCTAATTACAATATAACTCTAACGCAAAACAATCAGCCAAGCAACATGAACAACGTCTCTCATCATCATCATCATCATCATCATCAACAGCAACAACAACAACAACAACAGCAGCAACAACAGCAGCAGCAACAACAACAACAACAACAACAGCATTATAGACACAATATAGCGAGATTGCAAAATCTCGAAATTCACGATAGGGAGGACAATTATAATCACAATAATTATAATGTATCGAGGTCGGCAAGTAGGAATCATTGTCGGAAGGAAGAAAATGTGAATCAGACTACTCAACAACAGAATTACAATAACGTCTCAAAGACTACGGTGAACGCGAACGTAGTGGTTAATCCCTCGACGAATTTAACTCTGTCGATAAATCATCATCAGCCAAACAACAATTACAACAACGCTAAGGGGAACAACGGTAGCACTACCACTGCCAATGGTAATCTCGACGAACTTTCGGATCTGCTCAGGTACGCCGACGACGAGGTTTCCGAATCGAAATCTCAAAAGGGATCGCAAATCTCGATCTCTCAGCTGAGCAACGTTGCATCTTCGGGTTACCAGAGCTTCGCTGCTTACAGCCAAAGCTCGAGTCCGGTCGATCTCAGCAGCAACAACGCGAACGCGCATATTCTCACTGCCGCGCCATTGGCTTTTGCCAATCCGGTTTATCACATGGACTCGAATCACGGTAGATCGGGTAGAAGAGGCAGCACCAGCTCCGAGGAGAGGGACGGTAGCGGCGGGGGCGGAGTCGAAGGGGTCAGAGGAGTCGATCTCAGTCCGTCGCCACCTCCTCAAAACAACATGAGGAATCTTCAAAGAAACGGCCAAAATCAGTGGCGACAAATCAACCAAACTCACAGGAGTAATTCCGAACAACAGCAAAACGTTTGTTGCAACAAATTGAGAAGAAGGTTGTCTCTCGACTCGACGAGGGATCTTTCTGACACCAGTGAAGAGGAAAATTGCACCACAAGGAGAAGCAAATCTCGAAGTCATCGGAGCATCGATCAGGTTAGGATAGAAAATTAACTCGTCGAATTATTTCGTGTTGGAACAAAACTCTCTTCTTCGTCAATTATCTTACTACTCTCTATCTTTTTTTTCTATTAACCCGTGAATAACCACAAATTACGAGAATAGAAATGTTCTGTGTTTGCTCGTATTGTAACTAACACGGTCTCTTCGGTTCTAGTATCAGGTGGAAATCGAGAGGCTGCAGAATAGCGTTGATCGAGTAAGAGCTAGATTTGGCGGGAACGAAGATACCGATATAAACGGCATCGCACCAGACACCGAGATGAAGACCATCATCTCCAGGTACTTCACTTTCATCCCCACAAGTACTAATCCACCGAATCTATATGCCTGAGTGTGACCCTATCTCATCGTCACTATCTCTCTCTCTCTCTTTTTCTCTCTCTCTCTCTCTTTCTCTATCTTCTTTCTCTTTTCCATATCGATATCGATCGACTACCATTCCCGTTCTTATTTCCGATCTTCCATGTCCACGCATCTTTACCTTTCTCTTTTCATGGCTCACGGAAGAACGGAGGATCCATTCGCAAATCTAATTGTCGATCATTCTGTTCGATCAACGAAATCACATTCAACAACGGCTTTAGCAGACTCGCGATTATTTTGTAAAGATTTCTAAAAGTGGTGTCTGACGCTGATAAACAGATACTTTTTAGCTTCATTCGCCACCTTTGGAAATAGAGAAAGAAAGAAAGAAAGAAAAGAAAAGAAAAGAAAAGAAAAGAAAAATGAAATAAAGTAAAAGGTGATAAAGTTCATCTTGTTGAAGCTTAGCCGGGATTTATACGTAAAGGTACGGTTACGGAATTTTTCAACATTTTTAGCTATTTATTTATTTATTTATCTATCTATCTATCTATCTATCTATCTCTATCTCTATCTCTCTCTATCAATCTATCTATTTACTTTGCACTCACTCTCACTCTCTTTGTATCTTTCTTATGACAAACCGATATCGTCGAGAAGAAGGATACTTTAACGGAGCGTGCGGTGTGGCGAACGGGGAAAATAATAATAACGAATAAGCACAAAATAAAAAAGTAAAATTAATTGAGAAGAATAAATATCAAATGATGAAAAAGAGAAACACAAAAACACTGACTGTAATCGATCTGGCTAATTTATCGATATAATGTATGTTTAATTGATTGTGTGTTCCTGTGCATTCTATCCGCTGCATTTGGTATACTCTGGCTTGATCTGGATCTTGGTGTAAGAGTCAATTATATTTCTAAGCTTCTTACAATTTTCTCACGTACACACACATATATATATATATGTATACATAAATGTTAAAAAAATATATATATATATATTTGTATATTATATACTCTGTTAGCATTATTTCTGTCTATTATATCTATTTTCTCTGTTGTGTCGTCGTTGTACTTTAATTTGTACGAATTGTAACACGCGAGCAACTGTAATTTTGCTTGACGATCTTTCGAGTATATCGCCGCTGTTAGAACAAAGTCAGTTTTTTATTACGAGGGTCTTCGTTCGTTTTGCTTTAATCATGAAAATCAATGAAGAAAAATCATGACATATATGAAATACTTTTCAATACCGATCACATTTCACCAATTCTTAACCCACATACATTTGATATACCATCATTTTTTCATAACATAACTGCATCGTACTATTTACACGCTAATCAACTACACGTGCGTGTATGTATGTATGTATGTATGTCAGTCTGCTACCGATGCGAGAAAGAACCGTCCAGTATATCAAATTTTAACGAATTGAAACTTTTTCATTTTCACACGGGACGTTTTTTCCTCGCGAACTATTCTTTTGAAACAAACATGTCGCTCTTTATATTTTGTAGGCCAAATGCAGAATACTTGGCTTCTTGATCGTAACAAAACCCCAGCAGCCATTTTTATCCTTGCACACCATGATCGTTAACTTTTAATTATTATCATTATTATTATTATTATTATTATTATTATTCTTTTTTCCCAAGTAAATGATTTTTGTTGTCTTTGCATTTAAACACGGCTGCTTCTTTTTATCATTCTGTTTCATAAATATATATTCTTATTACATTTTTATGTATATATATATTATACATACGCGTATACAGGGTGAACATTTTGAAGCATCAAGTATTTCTTATCAAATATTTTTCATAGGTGTATTGAAAATCAATACAAAGTGTATTCGATAGTCCATCCTGTATATCATAAATATATTGATGTGTCTTGTTTTCGCTCATATTAATTGAATAATTTTTAACAACGATGGACGAACCCATGAATTTATTTATAAGAAAAAAAAAAAGAGAAATGATTTGAAATCATTCCTTTTTTTTTGAAAAGGTTCGCCATCAATGTTCCACGAAGATGTGATCTTCGTCCTTATATAAAACAGTGAGAAAAAAAAAATGGACGAAACAAAAAGATAATAAAAATGATAAAGAAAGATAATTTGTAAACAAAATGATTTGGATAAAATGAATAAATGATTTTTCTTAATTTCCCCAGTTTAATCTCCATGGAGGAGGAGTCACGGCGCAAGGAACAGAAACTGTCGGCCGCGTTGTCGTACAAGCAGCGCGTGATAGACGCGTTGGAACAACAGATAGCTGCTTTGGATGCGGAAAATTCAAGATTGACGTTATCGAACACGCGGCTACTTTCCGCCCTGACGGATCTTAAGCAACGTTACAACGCAAAGGCACAGCCCAACAACGAGACTACTACATTATTGCAGAATATCGCTGATATCGGTGAATTGAAGAGTTCTTCATGTTAAACGAATCCTCTCAACGAGAAAAAGAAACAAAAGGACGAGCAGAAGGTGGGGGGCAGGAGGGGGGAGGAGGAAGTAAATTAAAATGCGTTTTAACAAATTGGAAGAACGATCAATCATCTCTGCTGTTGTTGCCGTTGTTGTCATTGGCTGTTGCTGTTACTGTTGCTGTTGCTGTTGCTGTTGCTGTTGCTGTTGCTGCTCGACTGATCAACCAACTATCGCTTAGCGCTGGCTACCTCCCAGTTTATTATTCGTAACCGAGTAATAATATTCATTATTATTAATTAATATAGAAATAATATTATTAATAATAATATTGATAATTATAAATTTAGTCGAAGAAATTAACGACGACTACGACGACGACGTGTTGAACGTAGTAATAACGACACGATATATAAAAACGTTGTATCATTTTCTCGATAGGATATCAGACGTGCGATATCAAGAGTTTAGTCATAGATTTGCGTAATCTAAATAACGAGACTCTCTCTCTATAATCGACGTAAATTTCAAAAGAGAAATTAAACTGTTCAATGTCTTTTAAACGTACAATACGAAAAAAAGTAAATGAAAAGTGACAATGCTGGGATAAAAAATAAATAAATAAAAAAAAACGTAGAGAGGCTACCTTATATATAGTATATATTAGGGCGAATAAAAAAGAAAAGAAAAGTAAAGTAAAGTAAAGTAAAGATGAAAAATAAGGAGGATAAGAAAAATATCTAATCGCGTTAAATTGCGAGATGCACACCGATTACGTAGAAGAACAAAGATTGAGTTCTTTTTTCGATGTGTAAGTCAAATGTAATCGTTTCTTATTAGAAAAAATATTTAGGAATCGTGCGCGTAATAGAGATATATAATATCGTTCCTTCCTTCTCGCGAAATTTAAATGAAATAGAAATGAACAAAAGCAAGCAGCAACAAAGAAAAAAAGAAAGAAATTGAAAGAAAAACGAAGATTTACGAGGCGTATCGATTCTCGAGCGAGACTTTGCTTCGTTCGAGCATGAACGAATTTCAAAGTCTTTCGATACGAGGAGGAAGAGGAGGAGGAGGAGGAGGAGGTTCAGCGAAAATTAGTTTGTTTGTAAACTTATTATAAACTGAGAAAAAGAACTAATTTATAGGAACAAAAAATCGTGTGTTGTTGCAATCTTCGTAAATCTTTTTTTACTCATCGCGAGAACTTCATTGCATCTTTTTTCACAGTCACACACACACACACACACACATACACATACACTCTTTCACTCTCACACTCTTTCCCTTTCTTTCTTTCTATCTGTTTCCGTTTCTGTCACTCCCCTTTCCTTCCTCTTTTACCTACACACTAGTATACATATATATATGTTATATATTAGTTAATAAAAAAAAAATATATATATATTATAAATATAAATATAAATACCGTCGATAAGTACCTTTGACGCACGTGCACCGTGATTATTATTAACATCGACGAACGATAAAACGTCATCTCTTTGCCCGTTCGTCGTAAGCTGCATTCAAAATGGACAGAAAAAAAAGTATTTACTAATTAAATAAAAAAAGAAGAAAAAAAGAAAGAAAGAAAGGAAAAATCATACACAATGGCGAGAGAGAGAGAGAGAGAGAGCAACAGCAGCAGCACCGAGTCGAACTTCGGAATCCTCTCGTATACGCCCCTGAGCGTATATTTTTATTAATTTTTTTCTTTTTTTTTTTTGTTTTTTCTTATCCGAAGAAATCGCGACTTTTTAAGAGATTTGTTAAATTCTTCTATTTGTACTTGTTAATTTCTTGTTTCGTTACTATATTTCCATTAGATTTTATTTCTCATTGAATGAAAAGAGAGCGCGGTGGGGGGTGGAAGAAGAAAATAGAGAAAATATTGTCATCGATTCAATAGAAAATGTGAAAATTATGAAGAAAATCGGAAAAAAGGAGAAAAATAAAATAACGTTGGAAAGAAAGAAAAATTGTATTAAAACAATGGTTAAGATCTGCGAATATCGTTCGATAAAAGGATCCTCTTAAGGATACGTATCTCTTTATTTTTAAGCGACAATATTTATTTAGTAGTTTTACCAAAGACAAAGAAAGATTTTTCTATCGCAAAGGAACGGAGGAAGAAAAAGTACCATGATAATATGTAAACACGTATTATATATATATATATATATATATATATATATATACATAGAAAAAAAAAAAGATAGAAAAAAAGAAACAAGCGTACGATTATTTGATTTCTTTCTCTTCTTCTTTTCGTTTTCGTATACACATTTTTTTCTATACTTATGTATCATCATTATCATCATTGCCATTATCATCGTCATCATCATCATTATTATTATTATTATTATTAATATTATTATTAATATTATTAATATTATTATTATTATTATTACTATTATTATTATTAATATTATTATTATTATTATTATTATAGTTATTATAATGATCAGTCGCCAGAGTAGTGTCGTATAGGCGATGGCATTTAGAGAATGAGAGAAAAAAAAAATAAAAATCTCTCATTATAGATGTACGTGAAAAGTTGCGAAGAGAAATATAAAAGTGCGAGGAACAACGCGATGATTCGTTCGCGTCGAAGTGCAAAATAGAGAAGAAGAAGAAGAAAAAAGAAAAAGAGAGAGAGACTAGAAGGAGAAAATAATTTTGCGAAATTTGCAAATAAAATGGAGATGCATGAACATATACAAATATATATATAAAGCACAATACACACAGAGACAGACACATACACAAACACATGATATATATTATATTTGTTAACAAAGCGACGGTCTCGTTAGTTCCCCGCAAATAATGCGTTTAAATGTATTTTACGTTTTTACATCACAATTACATACGATCATTATCGATTATATTGTAGCCATTGTCGTACAATGCGTATGCCTGTTGATTGTTGTGTGTTGTGCGTGTTACGTGGAAAAAAAAGAAGACTGAATGTGTGTATGCGTGCGATGGGAGAGTCGAATTAAAACAAGGAACACAAGAATACTACAAAAAAATAATATGAATTATAATAAACGTGTGAAGACAAAAAAAATAATATGAGATATAGAAAAAGTATATATACATAAATACACATACATAAATAGATACAATACATAGATACTATTACGTGTGTACGTGTGTGGGAACGAATGATTATGAATTTTATGCGCGTTTAAATGGGTGGTGATAAACAACGTGTGCGAAATTAACGGTGATAGAAGATTATAAATTTCAGTCTAATCTCGTTAAAAGTATTATCTCATTGACTTGTACTATAGCGTTTAAAAGAAAATCTTTCAATCTTTCTCTCTCTCTCTCTCTCTCCTTTAGTCGAGTAAGTTTCGAATCTACTATGGCTTCCTTTTCTGTTTTATGTTCTTTTTTTTTTATTTTGAATTTTCTTTCCTTCTTTCTTTTTTCAATTTTTTTTTTCTCATCTCGTATTTGAAGAGATGAATTTTGTATAGAAACGCGTATTCCTTCCTTCCTTCCTTTCGTCCCTTCTACTTTTTAACATAAGCGTAATCTATACCGTTTCTCCTCTCTTCTGTCATTTCTTTCCTTCCCTTTTTTTTTCTTTTTTTTATTAATTATAACGAGGAGAAAACGGGAAATAATAATAGCGAAATATAAAGAAATGAAACTGCCGTTCGCGAAGTTGATTATTATTATTATTATTATTAATATTATTATTATTATTATTATTATTATTAATATTATTATTATTTTATTTCATTTTTTTTTTTTTTTTTAATTATTTCTTTTTCTTCCTTTCGATTGTCGAGTGTGTTTATAATGCGGTGTATTAAAATTAATATATTAACGCTACATTTCTTGTTGGATGATGTAATCGATGATAAATGATAAAGAAAAGAAAAAGAAAAAAAAGAAGAAACCACAATCTATCTATTTAAAATTACTTCAATAATCTGTACATTTACTAAGAGATTTTTTGGTATATTCGTTTCAGCAATAGACCATCACTGTATTTATGCGTATAGCGACTACTAGTACCAGTACATGAAAAATAAATACGATTAGACATATTGGATCTTTGTCAGTTTTCCCTGAGAAAAAAAAAAAAAAAAAGAAAAAAAGCAATTAATATTAATTTTTCATTCATTTTAATCGTACCTTTAAAAATGGCGTATCTACGCACGATTGCGGTCAATGAAATTATCAATGGCGTAGTAGTACCATCCACGTTGAATCAATTCTTCGTAGACGCGCGAGTAAATCGTTGACGAATTACTTCGTAGATCTTCTACAGAACAAATACATTGACGAATTTGTGCGTAGATTCGCGCGAAAAAGAAAAATACAAAATTACAAAATAAAAATTTGTGTAAATTGGAAATAAATATAATTGAATTATTTATTGAGGTATCTCTACAGAGGATAATATGTGCATGATAACGAATTAATTAAGGATAAATTTGAACGGCACGATTAATGACCAATCAACTAAACGTCATTGTTTATTCGTAATCTATATACATATACATATATATATATATATTAAAAAAACATTTGTTTGAATAATCTGCAAGGAAATATTGATCGTAATTATACGCACATTCACACGCATGCACACATAACAGGCACACGCACGCACTTACAGGGGCACCCACACGAACGCGTATGCACATATACATATACACATATTAGATGTATATTTAACATAAAATAAAGCTCGTGACGAGTACCGAGCAGGATAGATCTCGCGTCCTCGATCGTCAATGGCTCTATAAATCGTTTGGAGTCGACGTAACGCGCGGTTCGACGACCCGATGCAAGAACGGATCGATTAAATGGACTGCAAGCATTAAACTTCCGCGAGTTCCACGATGAAAGGGAAGAGCTTCTCCGGAAAGCTACCTTTCGGATCTAACTTGCTTATTATCAATTGAACAATTGGTCAAAAGTCAGAAAAAACAAACAAACAAATATAAAAAGAAACATCCGAGACAACAATAAGTGATTAATAATAAATTATTATTAACTATAATAAAATATGAACAGTTTGTTCTTATCCTTTGTTGATTTGTTTTTTTTTCTTTTCTTTAATTTTTCTTGTTTTTTTTTTGTTCTTTCTTTTATCCAGCTTCCGCGACAGATTTCTAAGAAAATCCAAGAAGAGCCGACGATGATGGCGTTTAGGTATGTCGACATTTTCCTCAATTACGTATTACACAGGCTCCTTGCAAAAAAGTCCTCGAAGAATTGCTCACGAGTTTCTCGATAATCGTCCTATCTATCTATCTATCTATCTCTCTCTCTCTCTTTAATTCATATGTATATGCGTGTCTATCTTTTTCTCTCTTTCCGTATTTCTCGAACGGCACGCCGTTCTCTATTAATTAGTGTCAAGGTTATACTCGTTAGGCCGTGTCGTTGAAAGACCGAGTTCGAGTTATTTCGAAAGGAAACGTTAGAAAATCAAGAACGCATTCGTGAATTACGTTAAAGATCACAGATCTTTAATAACTTCAACTTGTCCAAATAATCATCTCGAAAAAATCATTTTGTAAAGGAAACTTTTGACAAATACGATATAAATAAAAAACGGGACGCGTGTGTCCCAAAAAATGATGAAATTAAAATATTTTACAGAAAGAGAGAGAGAGATCGTTGTAAAAATAATGCGTGTTACACGCGTCGGTAATAATTCACAATTATATTATTAGTGACGTAAGAAGAGAATCGCAATCGCGTATAAACGAATTCGAAGTAGGACTTGGCATAGCAGGCAACACGGAGAAAGATAAGGGAATAGAGAGAGAGAGAGAATGGTGTGAGGAGAAGGAGAGAATAGCTTAAGGAGGCGGTGAAAAGATAAGATACGGCGAAACAAGTGCGATAAGCCGAAATGAGATAGCGTCGTCGCAGGCAAGCCACTGCTCGTATCTCAAAGTCAATGTCCTATGAAGGACTGCTACGAGCACTCGAACGCGCACACGCTTTTCTGATTGCGAGTGTTGTCCGTGGAGAACGTGTTTTCTCTCTTTCTCTGTGCCTTTTATCTCTCCCTCTTTCCCTCTCCCTCTCTCTCTCTCACTCTTACACACATCGCGGTTAATCTCGTTTGGTCGGGTTGGTTCTTCCATCCAACTCCTCGTTGATCTGACGTCAGTGTGGGCGAAATGGCACGCACGACGAGTGCGTACTTGTTAAGGAATGGCCATTGATAAGAGCCTTCGACACCGAATCTCTGCCTCTGACCTTAAACTTCAAGCATCGTGCGAGAGAATACTAACGGGAGAACGGATGATGATGATGATGATGATGATGATGATGATGATGATGATGTTGTTGTTGTACGTTTTCCTCGTCTATAACTCTTGTCTTGTCTCTTGGATTATTTTTTTGATCGTATATGGCACCTATCGGTGGCCCCTTACGAATAAAAAAAAAAGATATTTCGCGACGGTAAGTTAAAACCTCGGTATGGACGCGTATGGAAGTTTATCTCGTATCCGTGATAAATGTTTGACCGATAACGACGAAATCCATACGTATTATTTTTCTTCTAACATATATAGTTTGCTATTCGAGTAAGATAGATATCGATCATTTTATCGAATAAAAAACGTTATTCGGCTAATCGTCGGGAATAAAGTTTAAGAAGAAAGATAAGGAAGATGATCTCGGTAAGTGGTTATGGCGTCCTGCGCGATTGTCGTGCTTGAAATACCGCGAAATAGGACGATGGATAATGAAAAGAAAAAGACAGAGCGATTAGAACGCGGAGGCTAATGTCATTGACACTCGATAAAAAACGGCACAGCATAGCAGAGGAGGAAGAGGAGGAGGAGGAGGAGGAGTCGCGTAGGATTTCGCCGAGTCCGAGATTTTGTTCCCTTGAAATTCCTAGAACAGAACAGCGACACATACGTGACATATATATATATATGTATACTCAAAAAAGAGAACGGCCGATAAGATTTTTAGGTGACGTGGTGGAACCCCATGACCTTAAACTTCGGACGGCCTGTATCATTGATTGGACGATATCGAAAGAAGATTGATAAGGGACGCCGCACCACGTCTAATTCGGGGAAACAAATAACTATGAAACATTGGTGTTTGTCGTTAGAAGTACAAAGGTCTGTGATTGGTAGGTAACGATAAGAGACTACGACGACAACTAATTAATTATCGAAATCAACGATAGGAATATACGCGCGTGGAGAGACGCGACGATGATTTAATCAATCAGGATAAATACTATTAATAGTTGAGAAAATAATAAAAGAAATTGAATAGAGGTAAATAAGGTAAATAACGCGTATTATAAATGAAAATGTTCGATAAAAAGTGGGATAAAATAAATTAGAGGAGGGAACCCCGTTGAAAGGGAAAGATGTCAGCCCCTTTAAGAGGGGAAGGAATAGCGGTAGCGGGGGGAGGGGACCTATCGAATCTGACCCTGGATCGTATATTCCATTACCAACGGAATCGGTCATCGTTGACCCTTGTACGTTTCTCTCCTGACGCACTGGGACGGACGCATGCACGCACCTATATACGAGGAGGAGGAGGAGAAAGAGGAGGAGGAGGAGGAGGAGGAGGAGGAGAGAGAGAGGCTCGGGGTAGAAGCGGAATCAGGAAGAGAGAGCGTTGCACCGCTCGAGAGGGTACACTGTACCAGTGAACCCGGTGTGTGTACTCGCCGACCGTCGTCCCCACCACCACACCCTCTCGAGGAAAGAGATAAGAAGGGGGAGAAAATTCGCGCACCCGAGCGTCCTTCTTTTTCTTCTTCTCTCTCTCTCACTCTCACTCTCTCTCTCTTTTCCAAGAGAGAGAGCAAAGGGTGGCGCGCGTCGACGACTCACCCTCCTCCGGGCGCGTGGTGGGGATACTACCGGTGGTGGGGGATCTGGTCTAGGAGAGGCTTGCCGCGGAGAGGGGCGCGACGACGGCAACGAGAGGTCATTGACCCGAGCGGCAGCTTGCCGGCTGGTAGAGAGAGCTGCTACGTCGTCGTCGTCGTCGTCGTCGTCGTCGGCCTCGTCCTCGTCCTCGTCGTCGTCGTCGTCGTCGTCGTCGACGATTTGCTCTCTCTCTCCTCGTTCCGCGTTTCTTCCTAACCTCGTGTGTGCCCTACGCGCGCGCTAACGTCGTCGTTGTCGCCCTCGACTACCTGTCGTCGTCGTCGCCGTTCTCGTCGTCGTTCCCGTCGGACCCAAGGATGCACACACCGATAGATGAATAGATAAATGAAGAGAGAGAGAGAGAGAGAGAGAGACAGAGAGACAGAGAGAGATACTCGAGAGTCGTGCGTTTTTGCTTCTTCTTCTTCTTCTTCTCTTCTACTTCTTCTTCTTCTACTTCTTTTTCTTCTTATTCTTCTTCTTCTGCAAGCCTCCAATCTACGCGAGTTCTTTTACTTCTTCCTCTTCTCTGGCAAAAAAATCTATCGCTTCGTACCCCTTATTTTCCTTCCTCTATCCCCCTAGTTTATTCTACGAGCGAGGGAGAGAGAGAGAGAGAGAGAGAGAACTGGCCGAGGGAGGGAGAAGGAAAAAGAGAGAGCAAGACGTCGAAGCTCCACGCGCGTACTACGAGCGAGCAGAGGGTCTCTTATCGCCTCGACTGTTCGGAACGGTTTCACGGAGCTCTCTCTTTCTTTTCCTCTTTCTTTCTCTTTCTCTCTTTCTCTCCCTCTCTCCTTCTCTTTCTCTCTCTCTCTCTCTCTCTATCTCTCTCTATCTTTCTCTAATACTCTTTTTCCGTCAATGTGGAGAGTCGCGAAAAATACGAGCATACATTGAATATTAGTAATGGAAGTGGGTGTTATACCGTAACGGATGAAAGTTTGTTTGTTTTGTTTTGTTTGTAAATAGGAAAGAAAGTAAGAAAATAATAAAATCTAGAGAGATAATGAGAGAAGAAGAGAATAGTAGTAGTAGTAGTAGAGTGAAAGAAGACTAAATTGATGGGTAAGGTGGTGGTGTTTGCCGGCGGTGTTGTTACAAGGATATTTCTTCGTGCGAATCTCGCGTCGGGTTGTGTGACAAGTAGGATTATTCGGGTGCGAAAAAAAGAAGTAGTAGCAGTCAGCAGTTAACAGCCAACAGTACCAGCACCAGCACCAGCACCAGCACCAGCAGCAGCAGCGCCAACAACAGCACCAGCAGCAGCAGCAGCAGCAGCAGCATAACCGAGCGCATCGACGAGAAGGGGGTTGAGGTGGAGGAGAATAAGGTGGAGGAGGTGGAGAAGTAGGAGGAGCAGGAGGTGGAGTGGAGGAGGTGGCAGAAGAGGAGGAGCAGGAGGAGAAGGTGGTGGAAGAAGAAGAGGCCGAAGAGAGCAGCGAGTGCGACGACCGGACCACAGTAGTGTACCGCGTTTGTTGTTTCGCTGGCTCGCTTTCGGTCTGCCCACCCGCCTGCACCCGTCGTCTTCGTCTTCGTCGTCGTCTTCGTCTTCGTCTTCGTCGTCGTCGTCGTCGTCGTCGTCGTCGTCGTCGTCGCGGAATCGCAAACCGCACCGAGTGTCTTCGACAATCGCGCCCATTCGCGAGTGTCTCTTTTTGTTTGTCTCCCCTTTTCTCTCTCTTTCTCTCTCTCTGTCTCTTTTTTTTCTCCCCTTCTTTCTATCTCTATCCGTTCGTCTGTTGACTTCTTTCATTCTTTCTTTCAATCTTACTTTCTTTTTTACGTTCAAACCACCCCTCTGTTCTCTGTTTTTTTGAATCCTCTCTCGTCAGTGCGTGCGCGTCGTCCCCGGCCGGTTGACGTTCGTTATTTTCGCGCGTTCGGTGCTCAACACAGTTGTGAGTTTCGGCTACTACTACTACCGGAGTTTTCTGATCGAGGAAGAGGAAGAAGAAAATCAAGATAATAATATTAAAAAGAAAGAAATAAAGAAAGAAAGAAAGAAAGTAGGAAGAAGAGAGGAAGAAGAGAACATCGTAATCCGTCTTCCTCCAGTGGTGAAACAGAAGGCCGGTGTCGAGTCTGAAAGAGTTTTGAGCATGGTGGATGAGTAACAAGGGAGGGCTGGGGAGGAGAGGAGAGGAGTGGAGAGGAGATGATCCGATAAGAGGAAGAGGGAAGAGTTTGACAAAAAGGAGCGTGCGATATTCGTACGAGTATCGCACGAGTAGCAACAGTAAAAGAGAGAATACGTGGATACGTGGGGACTCGGTGTTAGGAAAACCCGTTTGTTCGAGCTCGCGAGAAAGCCGCGACGAGAGATCTTGTCGCGGATATAATCCGAGAAAGAACTTGAAATTAGTCGAGAGTGAGAGTGTAAGAGAGTGCGAGAAACGAGAGAGAGAGGAGAGAGAGAGAGAGTTCGAGAGAAGTGTTCCACGATATTTTTGGATGCGATCAAAGATAGATAGATAGAGATAGAGAGATCAGTGGGTGGGGGAAAATGGATAGATAAATAGATAACTAGACGAATGATATAGATAGGATAGATTGTTTTGAGAGAATAAGTGGGTTCTCTCTTTACTCTCTCTTTCGTTTGCGTTCCCCACGCGGTGTTTACTACGCTACTCCGAGAAACTAAGTTCTAGATAACTCTCTCCTTATTTCTATCCTTGTTACATCATCATCTCTCGCGGTTATTATCTCTTAGCTATTATCTCGAAGCATCTTATTTTATTCGTCACGGTCTTGGAAGCATCATCGTCACGTCGCGCTCGTTGCTCGTCGTCGTCGTCGTCGTCGTCTACTCGCTGGCAAAACACGCAGAATGCGATAGTCGATAAAAATTGAAGTACATACACAACATAAAGGAAGTTTCCTTTCCCTCTCCTTAGGTCGTCTTAGGTGCATTCCTCCGACGTCGATGCATCGTCGTCCTCCTCGTCTTCGTTGTTGTTGTCGTCGTTGTCATCGTCGTCGTCGTCGTCGTCGTCGTCCAACGCTGCTAATGATCGTTTAATAAGAACGGGTGGAGCTATCGAAGCTGGTGGAGGAACGTTTGTTATATGGTGACGATGACGTAGCGGGCCGGCCACGCGCGTCCCGCCGCTGCCTCTTTTACGGTGTGCACGTGGCTCTCTTTCTCTCTCTCGCTCTTCTCCCCTCCCCTTTTTAACCGTCACCACCCCCGCCCGAACCCCAGTCCTCGCCACGTTCGTTCACGCGCTCGAGAGAAGGGACGAAAGACCGGCAACATCGTCCTTCCTTCACTCTCTCTCTCTCTCTCCCTCTGTGCGAACCGTGTGTTGTGTATATTTGTCGTGTATGTGTGCGTGCGTGCGTGCCAACGCGCCTCCGTCGTGTCCCTGTGCGCGCGTGTTTTTCTCTCATCGTTCTACGCGTTTAACGTCTATCCCCGACGGAAGAAAATACGCCTGGCCGAAGGGTAGATAAATATAAAAAAGGGAGGGGGAAGGTTTAGAGAAACGTGCGAGCTCTTTCCCGCGCTTTTCTTCCCGAGCCAATAGAAGAAGACTTTGTCGTACGTTGCCGAGAAACGCTGGCCGCGCGCGCGCTCGCGCGTTCGCGCTCTTTTCCCCCCGCTAATTGTGAAATTAAAATTGAAATTAAATTTTACCTGGCGTGTTAATATACTTTGAATTATTTTTCTCGAAAGTGAGACGCGCGAAATCGTAAAAGATCGATCATATATAAATACGTTTATCCGGGAGACCACCGGTATGTACGTGTGTACGTCGAATTAGAAATGACAAAAAGGAAAAATTCATGCAAAGTCGTGATTCGAGTTTAAAGAAAAGGACGAGTTTCGTCTTTCTCCGTTTCTCTCTCTCTCTCTCTCTTTCTTTCTTTCTCGACTTGTAGCGAGAAGAGACGTACACGCGAGAGAACGTAAGAAGAGAAACACGCGCGCGTAATATTCGACATGCGCGTCACGACGTGGGCCGTTTCGAAGAGCGCGAGTTATAAATAAAACGCGCGTTCTCGCCTATGCCGGTGCGCACCATCACCCAACCTCTTTCTCTCTCACTCTCTCTCTAATCTCCCCCTTTTCTTTTTCTCTTTCTCGCACGCTGTTTTCTATCCGTTCTATTGCGACGTACTATCGAACTAGAGACTGAAAGCCGAAAAATATCGCGAAAATGTAGGAAAATCAGATAAATAAGATGTAAAAACAAATTTGCGTGAGAGAGAAAGAGAGAGAGATAGAGATAGATAGAGAAGGAAAAGGAGAGAGTTCGCAACTCCGTCGTCGAAGGTTTCTCGACGCGATCGGCCGACGTTGATTTCTATTTATTTCTACGCGTGTCAGAGAATAGAGGAAGGAAGACGTAGACGATAAGGAGGAGGGACAACTAGAGCTAAGCAATTTTATTAACCGTTTGAGTCCCAGGGCTCTCGTTCGTTCGAAATATTTTCTCTTGTAATTCTTTTTGCTTCTTTTTTTTTTTCCTCTTTCTTTTTTTTTCTTCTTCTTGGCGTGCACTGGCAGTAAAGTTGGCAGTACGCACGCCATTCGCCGTTCGTAGGGACTCAAATGGTTAAACTAAAAACGCGATAGGACCTCTCATACGTTTTTCTCTCTTTCTCCAATTCGCAGTTGAATTACCAGGGAAGGGAAATATATATTAGTCGAATCGGTGCCGAATGATATTTCCGGCAAACGAGGATAAAGAATACGCAGTGCTCGGGAGAATCTTTCGTTGATCGATATGTCGAAAGTTTACTCGTTTATCGAAAGTGTCTATGGGAGAACGCCTTGAAGTGTTTTCGGAAGAACGACAATCAAAATAACAGCAATAAGAAGAGAAAGAATAGGAAGAAGAGGAAGAAGAGAAGAAGAAGAGGGATCTCGAAGGACGTTCGACGTTAGGGAGAAAAGAAATAGGAAGGGCGAGAGGGGAATCGGTTGATTTCTTGCGATGCTAGAGGATCGTTGGCCCAACAACGAGCTCGATCCTCCATTCCTTCGCGCGAGAATCATTGCCGTTGGCGCGAAGAAGGGATCAAGGAGAAGGGTAGAAACAGCAACAGTAGCAGCAGCAGCAGCAGCAGCAGCAGCAGCGGTAGCAGCAGCGGTAGCACCACCGGAAGAAGGAGGAGGAGAAGGTGGAGGAGAAGGTGGAGGAGGGGGAGGGGGACGAGGACGAGGAAGAAGAGGAAGAAAAAGGAGGCGGTGCGTCGTCTGCTGGTCTATGACGTTGCTGTGAGGTACGACGTCACGGTAACGGTAACGGTAATCCGCGTACACGCCGACCGACCTAGTCGTGCGACCGGAGAACGGAACGGCGAATAGCGCAACGCCTCGAGGAATTTAAAAGTGAAACTCTCTCTGTCTCTCTCTCTCTTCAAAGCGATCCGAAGCGATCCAAAGCGATCTCCACCGTTACCGCCTGCCTCCTCCTCTGCCTCCTCCACCCCTCACCCTTTTCCCTTTTTCCCTCCCCCACCCTTCTTTCATTTCCCATTTCTTCATCCTATTTCTTCTTCCGCCTTCCCCCCCCCACCCATCTCCTCTGCCTCTTCCTCTTCTAAAAGGTGTACCCCAAGTGCCAGTGAATTTTCCAGTGTCAACGTCGAGATCGAAAAGGATTCTCGGTCGCCCGGGTTTGTGTTTTTCAACGATGTCCACGAGAATGGTCATGATTATGTTGATAAAGTTGTTCGCGAATACAATGATTATAATGATAATGGTGGTTACCGCGACGAAGATACGCAGGTGCGAACCTAAACGCAGCTGAAAACAGCCGCCGCAAGTCCAGGCCGTAACGTTCTGCCTCGGACTTCCGGAAGTTAACGAGTCGAAGAAGAAGAAGAAGAAGAAGAAGAAAAAGAATAATAATAATAATAATAATAATAAGGAGGAGGGAGGGTGGGAGGAGGAGGAGGAAAAGAAGGCAGAAGAGAGCTACGCTACAGCTGCCGCTCACGTTGATGGCCTATCATCGACGATCCAAAAATGTAAGTTTCCCCCCATTCTCTTCATTTATTATTATTTATATCGATATTTAATGATCATTTTCAATTGGACGATTTCTGACGTCCACTATGTAAACGTTGACACTATGTAAAAAACTAATAGAAACTCTGTTACTCTCGCGATAGAAATGAAAGGAAGCGGATAGAGAAACTAGCTCTCCTAGGTAAGCCGCTAGTAACTTTCCTGCCAATGGATAGAGTTTCACTTATTCGCTGTCTCTTTCCTCGACTAGTTCCACCGATTTCTTCTCTCGAAAAAATAAAAAAGTCAAATTTGTAATACGATACGAGGGGAACGGATGGATGACGAGTAATCGATTGTATAAAATACACTAATGGTAAAATTGATTGTTTTTTTTCTTTTTTTTACAGAAAAACAAAAATATAAACAAATATTATTTTCAATGATAAATCGTTAACGTAAGAAATGAGAACGCGCGAGTTTAAATAGAATCTAACGGTCGCGCGCGTATTATTTGTGTAGATGTTTCTCTAAGAGCGATGATATATTTGGAAGGCACGTTTTCAAATCGTCTCGCCTGTTGTAATAAAACATGGTAGAGAGAGAGAGAGAGAGAGAGAGAGACGCGGAAGCGAGCTAACATTTCCGGTATCGCCAGCGTGTCACTAACGATCGGTGAGAGTCAACAATCGATTTCTGCTCGAGGCGACTCGATGCCGTTTCTTTTTTATCCTCTTCCATCCTTCTCTCTCTCTCTCTCTCTCTCTTTATTTTTTATTCTTTCTTTCTAACTCGTCGATCGCATTTGCCATTGTAATACACTCTTCCTATTTCCTTATCTAACCTACAACTTGTAGTTACCGAGGATGCACCTCTCTTTACTTTCCAGACAGTTATTTTGCCCATTATTTTGTTCATAAAAAATGTAAAAAAAAAAAAGAAAGAAAGAAAAAAAAGAAACGTTGTTAATGAAACGAACGTTAGGATGTTAGTTTTGCGTTGGTCGTAATGAATAAGCAGGGAAAGAGGTTTGACGAGAAAGAGAAAGATAAAAAAGACCGAGAAGAAGAAGAAGAAGAAGAAGAAGAAGAAGAGGAGGAGGAGGAGGAGAGGGCAAGTTAATTTTGTATCGACGAGCACCTCGTTATACGTGGTCGTGCACGAATGCCCTCCCGTATGTAGGTTAATCCAAGCTCGAAGCGAATCGACCTGCTGGGAGAATCGTGCATGGGTCAGGCTAACGAATAGGGTAGGTAAGGGACATAGTGGATACCTCCAAGAGACTCGCACGTGCCACGAACGCGCCGCTTATTTCTTCTTTTTTTTTCTACCTCTTATTTCTTTCTCTATGTTTTCTTTTCCCCTTTAAACTCTTTTGAAATTGATGGAAGGAAGGAACACATCGAGATTGAGATTCGAGACAACGCGGAATATAATTTAGCTAGCTTCAGCTCTCGTGATATTTGCCGTCGATGCAAATTGGATGTCGCGGAAAACATAATCGTATCTTTGTAAAACAAGATGATAGTTCGGTTAGTTAGTTAGATATTTACCGTACCATAGAAGGAAGAATATTCTTTGCAAGAGAAGCCCCGTAAGAGTCGTCGACTGATAAATCAATATCTCGCTACGTTTTTTCATTCCTAACTATAACTCCTCGAACGCGGCTGCGATCGGTAGTTAGAAATCTATTTCCGTTTCTCGCCAATAATAGTAAATCACGGTGTTTCGATAATTTATCCATTCCGTCTGTCTCTATTTCTTTTCGAACGAAAGGACAATTTTATTTCGATACATTTTTTCCCCCCGTTTGCACGGACGACGAAAAATTAATAACGATCTAAATCGACCGAGATAAGGGATTCGCGTTTTCGCGATTTTTCGTTTCAACGCGTGTATCATAGAGAGGTAGTCTAGCTCGAGAGACTAACAATTAGTACGGCGTTGTTTCTATCTGTGAGAGAAGAGATTGGCGAAGATGAGTGAGCGAATAAAAGAGAGAGAGAGAGAGAGAGAGAGAGAGAGATGCAATGAATTCAGTAGCGTAGAGGAAAGAAGGACGGGGACGGGGAAGAAGGAAGGAGAGAGGGCGCAACGGTCGTGGCTAGAAGAGAAAAGAGAGTGAAGAAGAAATGGTGGTGGTGGTGGCGGCGGAGGAGGTGGAGGAGGTGGAGGAGGAGGAACGGAACGGAATGGAACGGAACGGTCGCACGACTTGCACGGTAGCGGGGCGCTACGCAGAGTGTCGGTGTGTGTCGCGCTGGAGGCCGGCCGAGGTCGACGGCCTCCGTTCGGGTCTCTCCGCGGATAGTCGGGGAAGCTCGGCACTAGGTCAGTGATGGAGTCACTGGCCGCCCCGAGCGTCGAGGCAATGACACCGAGCACGCCGTTGCTGCCACCGAACGAACGACCGGCTCTCCCCACCACCCCAAACCATCCCGCCTGTCCTCCCACTATTCGACTGCGCCAACGCCAAAGCACCTCCTCCCCCTCTCTATTGGCCTCGCCCCGCCACTCACCCCGCCACTCGACGCCGAGAGAACAGCGCCATACTCAAAAACTCTTTGCGTATATGTGCACACAGAGCGAAACGTATATGCGACTATCTCCTTTACATGGATCTATGTGCGTGTGTGTGTGTGTGTGTGTGTGTGTATGCGGACATATGTGTAATACGTAACCGAAACGCGTTACGTAGTGCGCTCGAATTTTCAACCTCTCTTCTTCCTCTTTCTATCTTTCTCTCTCCTTCTGTATCTCTTATTATTTCTTCCTCCTTCTTCTTCTTCTTCTTTTTCTTCTTCTTCTTCTTCTTTATCATTATTATTTCTTACGATGAGTTATGTCCTATCGTATCTCGGTTACGTATATAACTACTGTCTTCGTTATTGACAATCTACGAGATCTCATCGATTCGTCGTGATCCTTAATGGTCCATTTAAGGCCTATTGACATTTTATATATCGATCGTTTCCCACAGGCTCGTGTCCGGATCATTATCTCGGCTAAGATAAAATAAAAAAAGAATAAAAAAAAAAAAGTAACTCTGGTAACGCGTCTCGAAGAATGTTGTGTAATGATAAGATTACGTTTACTCGTGTAATTAATTACGGAACGTGTTCGTTGATATTTAAAGATCGGCGTAAAAGATGAAGCGAACGAAACGGCGGAGAGAAATTTCGTCGTTATCTGAAATTCGTTCATTATTCCTAAAGTTCAATTCGTTACGCAAGCTCCGCATCGTCGACGAAGGGAATTAGTAAAAGCGACTAACAATAGGTTTTAAGGTGTGCCAATCTCTGCTGTTCAAAAGAGAGAGAGAGAGAGAGAGAGAGAGAGAAATAGATAGGTCTACCAATTATCGGATAAGCCAATACAAAAGCGATGCATTTACATCTTTATACTCGAGATTTCCTTCCTTCGAGAAATGTATGCAATACATATACACACGTGCAATATATATGTACATAAATAAAAGGGGAGAGGCAGGAACCGTTAAGTTCCTTCGGTTGACCCGGTCAATGAATTTACTTGAATTACTAAATTTTTATATCAAGTTAAGGGGAACGAAAAAAAATAGAACAATTATCGATTTCGTTGCATTCGCATAAGCGGTTCCAAAAGCAACTGTGATAGTAATAATAATAATAATAATAATATAAGAGAGAGAGAAAGAGAGAGAGAAAAGAAAAGTGATAGAAAATAAGGGAGGGACCCCATGGGGTAAAAAGATGAAGGAAAGTGTTTTTACACGTGGGAGGTCCTAAAAGCTTAAAAGACGACTTGGATTATAAGAATGGAAAAAGCTCGAGCATGAGGGTTAACATAGGAAAAAATGTTAACGCAGCAAGGTCTTGAAATTGTATTCCCGAATAGTATTCTTATTGACATCGATTAAAATGATGAATCATTGGTAGGATGGTACGTGGTCGTTTTTCCGGATCATTAAAAAAAAAAAGAAAAAGAGAAAAAAAAAACTTCCCAACGCTGGAGGCCACTTTCACCCTCGTGACTTCGGTACGAGGGAAAGGTAAAAAGGAAAAGCAAGCAAGCAAGCAAGCAAGCAAGCAAGTAAGCAAGCAAGCACCCGCAGAATGCGGGACACCATGATAGCTCGACGAGTCTCGTGTGGGACACGAATAACCTTGGACTAGCGGTACCGTGCGTAAGATAGCGGCTTTCGTCTAATAGATTAGGAATTTTATTTCTATTTCTTTCTCTCTCTCTCTCTTTCTCTCTTTCAAATGTATCCCGTTAGTCCTTGCTTGTTCATTAGTTCAATTTATTTCAAGTTATTTAATCGTAGCTGTTTGGTAGATAAAATTGAAAGTGGATCTTCTTTAACGAACGAATTACAAGGCTAAAAAGAAAGATGATCCGATCGATGACCGTTAAAAATATGATTGGACGATACATCGTAGAAGAAGGTTGGTCGGAAGCCGAGACCGGTGTTGTCTCTCGGAATAGCCATGGACTAGCGGTACCATGAGTAAGTTAGCGGATACCTCCTCGTCTAAGTTAGAGCCGGTGCAACGAGTCCGATGCACTACCAGACTGGACTCGGTTCATTTTCTGCTGGTAGGTAGAGTGCACAAGCAGCCATTGGGTCTGACAGACCGCTACTCTCCACAATGTTGACTTGTTGCTGGTAGAGTTGCTGCTACTACTACTGGTGGTGGTGGTGGTGATGGTGGTGGTAGGACGAACGGTTATGGTGTCTATGGACTTTCACCTACCATCGAACGAATGCCGCTAACTCAACAGCTCTCACTTCCATTTGGTTCGCTTCCGAGCGAACGACTCCTACTTCGAGAACCAATCCAAACAAAACTTTGTCTCCTATTCTAATTGAATCAATTTTATATACGATTGAATTTGTTAAAAAGATCTTCGCGAATCTTTGTTGCTTGCGTAAACACGCGAGTTACGTCTCAATATGCACGGCTTTTCAACGGAAGAAGAGAAAAGTGGTTACATACTTTCCTAGTTTCCTCTTCTTGCATTTCGTTCTTCCTTAGTTTTCATTACTTGGCTACGAGCCTAAAGTATACGCACTCTCGGGGGCCTCTTTTTGCGGATCTTTTATATCCATGTTGTAACATTTAAATATACAGAATTAGAGAAGCAAGTTTAAATTGCCATTTACATTTTATTTCACAACCCCGACTAAGTTTAATTAATTTGACGTATATAATATCTGCTGCTGCTGCTGCTGCTAGGTTTACAATTAAAAAACAATTAAAATTGTGCAATTGATTAATGAATAATTTCAATAAAATATCGTACAAAAATAATTCTCGAGGCGTAGAATAATAGAAAAGTGTAATAGGAGGAGCGCGTAAAGAAAGCTATTGGAAAACGGCACGAATCGTATTCGTTCGATCGTGTAAAATGTTATAAATGTTTTGTTAGGCAAAGCAAAGCAAGAGAGAAGGATTTAAGGTTGTTTTTCTCGAAGACTCGAATTGGCCTTCACCTCGTGTGCCGCCTCCGCGAATACACGACAAAAGGATACCGCACGATCCTCTTTTGCTAGAAGGATCTTTCTCTAAGATTCCGTTCACTCGGTCTTACATCGTACATAAATACTGCTTATCTCGTTTGATCTCGAGAGAAAGTTAAAACGGTGGAAATGGAGAGGAGGTTGTTAACAAAGGATTTATAAAAGCAAGCAAGCAAGCATTCAATGATTTTGCACTTTGTCTAGGTTAACTACGATTAGTCAATGACATAGATTAGTCTCTACGCAGAATAATTCGCGTCGATGATTAACGATATTGGTCTACTAAATTAGAAATATAATTCACGAAGCAGATATCACGTAATTTAAGAATTTCTTCATTAAACATTGCCAGGCAAATGATCTTCGTTTTGTACACGAATATTAGCTAGCGGCACCGCCTAACATTAAATAGGAACAACAAAACGCAACAGCAGGAACTCTCTCGAGTTGTAGGAATGTGAAAATCTATTTGTTCGTCGCACCTGCGAGCCCGCATATTTTAATAGTCCACGAAGCTTATTGTTTTCTACCGAGATGCCACTATCCGATAGCACCGTTTTCCTAGCACTCGGTTAGCGGAGCTCCGTCTCAATTACGGAACAATTTAAATAGGATAGATATACTATTTATATATATATACACATATATATTGTATTGTATATCCTTAATAAACGAGAAGAACGTTGATCGGTATCGATGATAAATAAGTTAAGCTTGATGTAATGTCACGGTCGTTAAGACCGCGCCCTTTCGAGTTGTTGCAACTCCAGGAAACTATCTTGTTCATTTTTCCAATTCCCGCGATACCGATCGATTATGCAAAATAATACGGATTCTTAGAAAACGTAATCGCAGTGTTCGAATCGCTTAATATCGTTTTAACTTCTTCTCACTTAACAATTAACCAGAGTTTAGTTTCATTTTTTAACTTGCAACAATCGGATATCTGTACACGCGTTTCTCGTTATTATGCTTATTATTATTCTATTTAACGAATACGAAGTTTAGAAATCTATGTGCCATCTAAGAACGTTATCTATGAAAAATATGAATATTTTGATGAATAACCAATGACAAAAAAGTGTCGGATTCGCGGAAGAAGTCGCTATCGAGAGTATTGCAAAAACACATCGAGTTTCTTCTTACTCCGTTGCGCTTCGATTGGTTCTTTCCTATCTCGGTTGAGATTATGAACGACTACTTGAAAAACTATCTTTCCTACGGACATCTAGAGTTAGACTAGATATCACGTATTAAGGTAACAACGACGAACTTTCTCTTGGAGGACGATGCACCCATAGCTTCGACCTCCCCCACCTTTTTTCTCTCTCTCTCTCTCTCTCTCGCTGCTTCGCTGTTTCTCTTTTGCGCACTCACCTCTTCTCTAATCGCTATCCTTCCTGTCTCTTGTCGCCATCGTGAATAAAATCAATGCAATCCGCAGACCAAACCTAAATTATCTATCTTCCGCAATACTTGCATTCGAATAATCTTTAAATATTTTTGACACGATCGAAAAATCATTTGGAAAAACGAAATATTCCGTATTTATTACGAAATAAATGATCAATGGAAAATTTAGAAAATGAATAAACCATCCCCTCGTACTTAAAATAATCGAGATGAAATTAAATAATTACCGTATGATTCATAAATGATCTAAACTTTAAAAATAATCAGAACTGGTATAGAAATTGGAAATGTAATTGATTGTGTTTATATAACGAAGGAGACAGGTCAATGGCATCAACGTGTACAACACTTTCTCCCGTTCTGAAGTTATCTGTCACACACCTAAGCAACGATGCGTGTCGTTCCGATAAAAAAAAAAGAAAAAGAAAAAAATGATAAAAGTACGAAAAGAAAATGCAAGAACAAGAAGAAAAAGGAATTAATGTTTCTCGATAAGAGGAGAGAAACGTCCAATTTCGGATCGTTCGATAGAAACACGCGCTCGTAAGGAGTCAACGTAAGGGGTCTCTTACGTAATCCAAAGCGGAAAGTTATGCGCGCGGGAAAATAGAAATAAAAAGAAAAAGAATCTACCTACTTCTAACTCGATCTCTCGATCGGAGCTCTGAATTTTATTCTCTTCTCTTGTCAACGCGTTCTTTTACTACTACTACTACTACCACTACCACCATTGCTATTTCTTATGGCACTCGTACTTCTCGTTGATTTGCAAATGAGATCTCGAAAGAGAACTCGTACTCCTCGTATGTATGTAACTTTCTAATCTTTCTATAGATATCGATATTCTTCTTTATTTTCTTCCTTTCTATTGTATTTGATTTCTCGTTTAGTTTATACGTATAATATTTATCATCGGTTTAATGGTCGATCGATTAATTACATTGGCAATAATAATAATAAAAAAAGTAATTAGAGAAAATTAGAAAGTCATATTATTAATTTCCTTTCTTTTACATTTATCTACTTACTGTGAGTTACTACTAATATAACGATAAGTTTAATAATAATTACATAATTTTCATTTTTGTTTTGTTTTATCTATATACATTACATTGTACTATGCTGTAATTAATGGCCTTTAGGGAGCCTAGGCTCTAGGGTCAATAAAATATTATTCAATAAATAAATAAATAAATTTCCTAATTTATATTTATATACGTAATAATTGATTCGTTGTTAAAAATATAAGATAGACCAATTCGATCGAATATCAAAACGAAAAGATACGCGAGTGGACGATTTCATTCGCGCGTTCTTTCGAATTAGAAAAAGAGAGATAAGGTAAAAGACGAAGGAAGAAAAAGAAAAGGAAAACGGAATAAGAACAGAAGGAACAGAGAGAGAGAGAGAGAGAGGAGGAGAAAGTTGGGAGGAGAGAGAGTATCGTTACATATCACTCGCGTGGTATAAAAATACACCGTGGGAGCGATGACTCGGGCGTAAAAATATATCGAAATGCAAGCAAGCAGGCGAAGCTTGGTACATTGACGCGAAACAAGTCCAATGTGTCGTCCCTTTCGGTGTGTCTCGAGAATCTCGAAGAATCGGACAGGGAAAAAAGTCGGGCTGAAAGAGAGAGAGAGAGAGAGAGAGGGGGCACCCATAAATGGATACGAATCGAATGAATGAGAGGGAAAGAGAGAGACATGGGAGAATTTACGAGCGGAAGGAACCATATCCTAATGGCAAATGTACTTTCCTACATTTCCGTCCTTTACATTTGCGAAAAGTAAACGACGTTCGGTATTAAAGAGGCAGAGGGGGTCATTGACTGACGCTGAGTGGTTTATACCTACGTCTCTCTCTCTCTCTCTCTTTCTCGTATTTTTTCGGATCCACGAGGCCGACTTCTTCTTCTCGCGGACGTTAGCTGCGCTCGGTTTTAACTCGCGTGGGAGTTATTAAAAGCCGAACGTACGAACGAAGTTAAGGAAGGAAAGGAAAGCAAAAAAATCCTCAACGTAAAATAAAATCAAATGAAAAGGAAAGAGCAAAGTCGTTTTTAAAAAAAGGAACCCGCTCGTCGGCCTCTCTTTTCTGTCTTTCGACTACTATCTGTCACTCCGGACGGTTCCGTTTTGTAGAAGACAGCCGGACGGTTGAAAGAAAATCTTTCTTCCAACTACTTCTTCTTCTTCGATTTCTTTTTTTTTTATTGTTATTTGTTTGTTTTGTTTCTTTTTTTCGTTATTCACGGATCACGAATTTGTAGAATAATCTGAAACCACCATTCTTATTCCACCACCGAGAACTGGGAATCTAATCTCGGCGAAAATACTCGTCCGTGCTTTACCTTCCTGTCGGATAACAGAAACTTAACGTTAAGAATGACACTGAGAGATTTATACTTGCTTATTTATTTACTCGTTTATTACGTTCACCCCCCTAACTTCGCTTTGATAAGAATATACTCGCCGATAATCCCCCTTACCTTCATTTACTTTTCTACTATTCTAAAAATTATTCTTTTATTACCCTATCATTTTCAATCTCTCCGGATTACATAATTGTATGGGCAAAAGGTATCCGTGCGGTTATTGGCCTGCTAACGAAGTCTCGCGATTTTTGACCCGTGCAACTGAACATTCTAATACATATGACGAAGATAATAATTGAGAAAGCATTATGAAACACTCTGTTATAAAAATTTTAGAAATAAAAAATGTCGTTCCAATGCCACCGTGCATGTACTTTTATCGGCCAGCTTATGAAGTTGGCATGTGACAATTGTTTAAATTGACGCACAACATATAAGTTCAGTGGTAATGCATATAACGAAGATAATCGTGAAAGCATTGTGAAACTCCGCTATGCAAATTGGAGAATAAAAATTGTGTAGAAATGTTCGTTTAACATCGATCGTTTTAATGGGACATGCCTATGTGTACTCGCTTGCATAGGATAGATGAAAGAGAATATATATATCTAAAGTAGCAAGATTGACCTCGGGCAACTTTCACCAGCTCGGCGTTCCGCTGCGGGTAGCCCGGACACACCGCGTGCACGCTCGTTTCGCGTAATTTATGCGCGTTGCGTGCGATCATGGTCTCCATAGAACCGAGACCCGTTTGCATGGTCAGGTACACGAACTAATGTAAGTTGCTCGAAGGAGATTGCGAAGGAGGAGGAGATGGAGGTGCCAAGATGCTTGCTTGCTTGCCTTTCCTCGCCCACGGGTTCATGCACCTTGTCCTTTCTTTTAACTTAGCCGCGAGAGCCTCGACGAATGCATTTCCTTGCAGCGAGAGTTAAATACGAGGGTGAAAGCGTTGGTTGGGAATCCTTCGTAACACGCTTCGTTCCTCCCCCCTTTCGTTTACAAGGTTTGGATAAACGAATCAGGATTCGAAGTGAAATCTCTACGAATGCCTGGAATTATTCTATACGAAACGCGACGTAACTAACGTTATTTTTTTTCTTTTCAAATTTCTTCGTTTCGTATGACATGAAATATAAGACATCCTAATCTAGCCGTGCGGTAAACTGATATAATCGATCTCGAGCATCGGTAGGTAAGCTTCGTGATCCGGCAACCGCGTCTTGGATCATGATTCTCGTGACGCGGAAGACTTTCAACCTCCTCTCCTCCTCCCTCCCTCCCTCCTCTACTTATTTTCGTTTAATACTTCTACTTAAATTCTATTACACTTTAAACGTGAACGCGAGCAAGAGAGACCACGATTGCTTTGACAAAGTTGGTCGAAGGGAGGAGGAACGACGAGGTCGAGCCTACTTCGTCGTTGCTCGCACACGCGTACTTACGCACGCACACATTTATTTATATACACATATATACATATATATATAGATAAATAGGGATACATACTAGTAGTAGTAGACGTATACATAGAAAATATCCGAGGTTGGCCGCACGAGCACGTAGACGACGAAGGCGCCGCGTCACCGACGAGCCAGGACGTCGTCGTCGTAACAGTAGGTCACTAGTGAAAGTGCTTAGGCGGTGAGATGATTGCAATTGCACCGCATCCCCTCCTCCCTCCCTCCCTCCCTCCTCTCTCCTCATCCCTTCTCGTCGGCCCACCAACGAGGGAGACTAGAACCGACCGTTCGCTTCCTGCTCCTACTTACGAGCCAATATTCACGGGAATATTCGTGTCCAACATTTTTCTTCTAATCCCACATCCCCACGCGAGGAATACTTCTTCTTAGGTAATGGACTTCTTCCTTCTTTTTGAAGTTATACTTCTTTTGGCACGTTTGGGAAAATGTTGATGGGAGTTGATTTTTTTCCGAGCGACCCCACGAAGTTTGTCGGTATTTAACGATGCGCGGTAAAGCGATTTCAAATTTACGGCATGAAGTTGTCTTTTTTCTCAAGCGGGTCACCCATCCAAGTACTAATCGTACTCAGCGCTGCTTGACTTCAATGATCGAAGCGGGAAGTAGTTCTATCACCGCGCCATGACCGTTGACGCATAAATTAATTCGATATATCTCTCTTATATTTAGTGTGGACTGATATCCATATTTTGATATTTTTTTTTATTTATTATATATATATAATATATCAAATGATTAAAAATATTAATATAAACAAGGAAAATTATTAATTTATATATTAAATATATATTATTTTATATTAATTTATATATTATATATATATATACTAAAAATATTAATAATAATTATTATTATTATTTTTTTTTTGTAAAGTTATTTTTTTGAAGTTATTTTTGAGGTTATTGAGGTTTATATTCGTTTTGGTACGCCAAAGAATTCCACACAATTTTTTTCTTTTCTACGTTAAAGATAGAAAATCAGATTGTTTCTAATTATAAATAATTTATAGGTTACTTATGTTAACTAAGCTTGAGATATAATTAACGATATAAGATATATTAGATATTAGATGTTCGGTTTAGAATAGAAACAAATATTTGTTGTAATATGTATCGGAACGGAAGGAGAAGTAAAGATACCAAAGGACAGACGTTTCCTCGTTCCGGTTTACACGCTAGCTTCATAATTCATCCTCGCCTAAGGCTTCCTAATCCAGGGTTCCCGCTGAGAACTAGTTCTAAAATAGTTTCCTGGAACATGCCGTTGATAGAAGCTAACGAGAGGGAGAGGGAGAGGGAGAGAGAGAGAGATAGCATGTGTATCTTTTTTTACGCTCGTAAGGAAACTAAAAGGATTTGATAGTTGATCGTAATCTTGTATATTACTTTACGTGACTAACTATCGGAATATTTGTAACATCTGAGAGAAAGATAAGAATTCGTCGAGGGAAAATTATCGACTGTTATGTATCCGAAAAGCTGTGATCATTCGTCTTTCGTTAGATAAATAAAATGAGAAATTTCCTGTTTTCCGATCTTAGGGAATCCGATAGTTGAGGGATTTCAATGATCGATCGTAAAAGTTCTCCCCAGGACGGATGGTTGCAAATCTGACTGTAAATGCCGTATTTACGAGCGTGTTGCGTTTACATAGCGGAATGAATAATGGACACATACGAATAGACCAAAATATCCGTGGCTGATTTCAATGGTTTCGTGCCGATTGAGGAGGAGGAGGAGGAGGAGGTGGTGGAGGAGGAGGTCGATGACCGATAGACACTCCGAATAGTCCAATTTTACGTTCAATTTTTTTCCATGGAAAAAAAAACACACGCGCACAAATGGTTTTTTTCAATTCGGTAGCTAAGCGTTTTGATGGTTTAATAAAGAAGGAAGATTTCGTGGATACCCGCTCGACGACAAGGAAATATTTCATTGATAATCTTGAGAGGGTGTTGGTTAAAGGATAAATGGTACGAGTAGGAAGAAGATGAAATAGAAGAATAAGAAGAAGAAGAAGAGGAGGAAGAAGAAGAGGAAGAAGAAGAAGAAGAAGAAACCGTAGCTCTCGGTTCAGCGTGTCAGTAGGTTGTATGGCGACGATAAATGAGAGGGAGCCGATAGGTCTACAGAAGTGATGTCACGAGTACAACTGGTTAAATATGTCTGTCTGCCTTATTTCCATACCGATCTCGTTTCTACCAAACCACGTTCATTTTATTTTGATTATTTCGTTCATTTTAATTCTTCCTATTATATTACACACATAAACACACACATCTGTCTCGTTCTGTTGAATATTTTCTATGTCGAAAGAAATCTTTCTTTCTCTTTCTTTCTTTCATTCTTTATTTTGTGTCAACGTTATCAAATAATGCGAGACACTTGTACGAATACTAAGAAGACTACCACCACAGAAGGTTGATCAAAAGTACGAGAGATATAGAGAGTTTGGTATTCACGTGGTCGGATATTCAGCGTGTCGAGTGACGGTACTTCCAACGTTTGATCAATGTTGCACGAGCTGCTAGTAGACTGGTTCATGTACCTCCCCGTTTGATTCCCTTGATTCAAGGAGCTATACCGAATAAATCTGTTTGGCAGGTTTAGCGAAGAGACGCAATAATACTCTTTCTCTTGGAAAATCTAAGATATAATATCGTTTACAACTATATCCTGATACCATTAGGAACGTCCTGGGACGCGCGTATCGAAACGTCAATATTTCGATAGAAACTTTCCGTCTAGGAGGTTATCTCGAGGATGATCGATAATTCGAAAATGTCGACACGTTGAAAACAAACTGTAAGAGGCACGGTGGCCGATATCTATTCCGTACTAAAATATGCTTCCCCCTAACCTTCGTCTGAGTCACTGTACTCGCCGTTGGCAGCGTGTCAAAGGTTTACATAATGGAATATAAAAATACGCCAAATGACGATACAAGCCGATAAAAATATAACGTGGAAATATAAGTAGGCTGACTGGGGAAAAGCGTCACTCTGTCGAGAGCGGATTAAATAAATATCGAGAGAACGGAATAATAACGAAAGAGAGAGAGAGAGAGATTATTAACTATGATGGATCATCGATAAATCGAGTTAACCAAAGGGTTAACCCTTCCTTTCTTTTTTTTTGTTTCTTTTTGTTTTGTTGTTTGTTCAAAGTGTCGACAAAATTCTGTTTCTTCTTCTGCGTATGACACAAATGAAACACAACTCTTACAGGAGTATTCACTTTGAGTAAGTCAAGCCGTACAAAAGGATAAAGGGAGGGGGAGAGTAGCGCGGGTGGTGGGCCGATTCCCCGACCCCCCGTCCGCCTTAGCGCATGTTTGTTCATTTTTTCCGCTCCGTGCTTGCCCTCCGTCGACCTCCCTACTCCTCCCAGCCGTCCCCCTATCCTCCCCCGGCGCTCCTTCCTTGGGCCGGAGTAAGGACGGGCATTGACCTCCACGCGGTGTATGGAGCGCTGCACCGAAATACATCGTTGTTGCTCGCACATGCGTCTCCCCTCTCTCTGCGAATTCTGCGCTCTCCTCTCGCCGCATCATCCTTCCCCTCTTCGCTCAACCCTCTCTCTCTCTCTCTCTCTTTCTCTCCCCCCGGGGAATACGTCGAGAAACCATGAAGGGCGTGAACGTGCCGAAAAGGGACTCCTAATAATAATAATAATAATAATAATAGTGATCGAGCTCTATCGGTTTCGCAAAACGGATCGTTCCCGTTTTTGACTTGAAACAAATTCCTAAATCGAAATGGGTATTTGCGTTAAAAAAGTTACGCGTCATCTTGAAAATATGTCTACCGATCAATAGCATTTCTCTTCCTGATATTATTCCCAAGATGTTGTTCCTCTGGTAGGGGGAGAATAAATACGAGGACGATAAATATAGTAAAATATATAATATAATAAAATAAAATAAAATAAAAAAAGAATTAAGGAAGGAAGGAAGGAAGGAAGGAAGGAAAGAAGGAAGTTTTAAGAGACGAGAAAAAGTTCGACAGCTGTCGAATAGAAGCGAGAGAATGAACGATCGTTGCATATTACAGACTGGCCGTGTAGCTTTGCCAAAAGGACGACCGGGTTCAACGCCCTCTGGGCGCACTCCGAAACTCCTTTCCTTCCGCTCCTTCGCCCTCCTTCCACGATCGATAAGCCTGACCGTGAAAACGCGACGAATGTGCACGACGACGACTACTACGACGACGACGACGACGACGACGGCGGCGGCGGCGGCTACAGCTACGACGACGGCTACGACGACGGCTACGACGACGAAGACGAAGACGAAGAAGAAGAAGAAGACGACGACGCAATCGGCAAGTCGATTTTCAAAGCCTTCGTCCTAGTCAACGTGCGTCTTCTCTGTATATTATTGTCCAATGTGTGTGTGTGTGTGTGCGCGTGGTGCGCGAATGCGCGCGCGTGTAAAAGAGCTTGTGTGAGAGAGAGAGAGAGAGAGAAAAAGCATAAGCCCCTCCCCTTTGGAAAACGTTCGTAAAGCAGTCGCACGTGCGCTCTGATGCGCTGCCGCGCGACGACTGCCAAAGGCTCGACAATTTCCGTCTCAACTCGGGTACCATCGGTCAACGCCGCGCAGTGCAATTTCGCGTCGCGAGTCGTCGTACCGCGGAACACGGCGCCTCCGAAATTTCTTCTTCGCGAGCGCACCACCGAGAACACGAAGTTGATCATCCACGCCTTTATCTTCGGTCCTATCTACGCTACTGAAGTACCGAAATCGGCGGCAGCGGTGGTGGTGGTGGTGGTGGTGGCAGTGGCAGTGGCGGTGGCCTACCGCTACCCCTTTTTTATCTTTCTTTTTCTTTTATTTTTATTTTCTTTTTTTTTTACCCTACGTAATACGAACGAATCAACGAACGAATCAACAAACGAATCAACAAACGAACGAAGTGAACGAGGAACCAACGAACGAACGAAGAAGAAGAAGAAGAAGAAGAAGAAGAAGATCGGTCGAGCGATCTGGAACGACACGTGAGAGAGAAACCGGACGTTCGTGTACATAAGTACATATACATATACGTACGAACGGAGAGGTCGGGAACGAGACGAACTTGGACAGGTCAAGGACCTGAAGCACGATACACCACGTTGCGGAGTCGAGTCTTTTTTTTTCTTTCTTTCTTTCTTTCTTTCTCTCTCTCTCTCTTTCTCTTTCTCTTTGTCGTGCTTTCAGGATTAGCACCGTTTATACAGACACGTTCGAGAGATAATCGTCATGTACGTAATCGAAAATTAATTGATTCTCTTTTTTAAAAAAAAAAAAACACGATACATAAATAATACCACTCGATAAATATTAACTCGATTATATTTGCAATCTATCGAGGCAATTTGAACCCGCATATTTGTACGATAGTCGTGTTTATTATTTATAATAATATCGTTGTTTGATTTCGATATACGTTCTTTCTATTCCATGCGATACGAATATTTAAATGGTCGCTCGATCGCGTGGACGGATGTTTCTCTCTTTTAAATAGAACAACCGTCATCGGGTTCTCGTCTTTCAGGATCATCGTCGAGGAAACGGGGACGATCCCGAAAGTGTGTAGCTTCTGTCACGTGCTTTTCTATCGTCCTCTTCAGATAGAGAACTAACGCACACGTGCGCTCGCGCGTTCAAGTCGGCACGTGCCTCGTAAACGAGCACGGGAAAAGTACTCTTCGGGGTTCCCTCTCTCTCTCTTTCATTCTCATCATATTTCAATCGCATCCTAATCACTGATCTAACTCACTATTCTATGTATGTACGTGAATCGTGTGTTCTCCTATACTCCGAGGCTAGATTTCTCGTAATAAAGATAGAGATAGAGAGAGAAGGAATAGGTAGGAAGAAGAAGAAGAATAAGAAGAGAGAGAGAGAGAGAGAGAGAGCATAGAGAGAGATTCAGCTCCATCTGGTGGAGGTGCAAGCCAGTGTTGGTACACTAGGATGTGTGTGTTACCTACCGTGTGTGTGTCGTCGTCGTTCATCTGTGTATGTAGGTGTTCGGAGAGTAGACGGGTCGTTGACCCCCAGAGCGCACTCTGCGCTACACACCGTATTCGAAACTACACAAAACACAGCGTGTGCGTCGCCTAGCGCTTCGTTTCGAATTTAATCTGACGCTTACGCGGTGCATGCGCAATCGTGCATTCACTTCGAAGAAAATCGTGCTTCGCGAAAGGGAAAGAAATACAAGAGAAATAGAGAGAGAGAGAGAGAGAGGAGAGACGAGTACTATATGGGGTGAGAGAGAGAAAAAAAAAGGGAACTTAAGAAGACGCGAGGGGCGAGCGAGACGATCGATCGGTTACAAAGCGACCGTAAGATAGTGGAATTGGCTCGAAAGAGTAGAACTCGAGTTGGCGAGTTGGTACGTTCGATCATCGGTCTCGTTAAATGCTAAATCGAGATAATACTCTCTTATCGCGGCTTCTATCTTATTTTTCATGTTACCTCTTTCTAAAGTTATTTTATGCATCGCGATGACGATTTCAACCCTTTAAATACACGTGCGTATTTCTCTCGTGCAATGTAGTTTCCCACCCTACCCCACCTTGCCGATGTATTAATTAACTTAATATTCCTATGCAAAGAAAAAAAGAAATAAATCGTACGTTAAACGGGTTGGCGCAACAAAGTTTTATCGAATACGCCCGTAAAAGGAAAAATATAATCGAAATAATAATAATAAGTAAATTTCAAATATATATATATATATCTCTTGTCTCTCTCTTTTCATTTTAAAATGGGTCACCCTGTGTATGCGTTTAACACATAAGCTCTAAATTAGCGTGTATTTTCGTAACGCGAAAATATGCGAACACTTGTGCCTTGGTATACTATATCTAGCTTAGTATATAGAAACGGACGCGGAAACGGTCCGATTTAAATACTAATCGCGCGCACGTGACTTTCTCTTCTTCGTGCGTGTACTTTCACGATGATAGGTCCTACATACGTAAGTACATTAATGCGAGAAGGCCGGTGACGCTTGCTGCTACTGGTGCTGCTGCTGTTGCTGCTGTTACTGGTGCTGCTGCTGCTGCTACTGCTACTGCTATTGCTTACTGGTGCTGGTGCTTTCTATAATTAATCCCAAAGCGTGTTCAACTCGTTGCTCGAGCTAAACGAGAGCATTAGCATTATCGAAGACCGATTATGCTTTGATGATCGATCGAACCGTAAACGCGGGTGCCAGCTTATTATCCACATTTTTCTAACACCGAATCCGATTAAAGCGTTGACCATTGGCACCGATCACGATCTTTGATAATCGAACGATCATCACTTTTTTTTCCTTTTTTTTTTTATCTCCCTAGAGTCCACGATGATCGTTAATTATAATTGGCTTTATTACATTTTCGAAACGAGTACAATCAAATGTGGAATTATTTAAATTACTCTAACGAAGCTTTATCTCGTTGTCAGTTACGATGACATTTATGAATCAACCCGATAGATAACGGTGTAAGATAAAATGATTAGGCATCAAATAAATCGTAATCGTTATTTACACGAGAACGAAAAATCTCGTATAAAATTGACTCGTGACAATTGACTCGTTGGTTTCGCATTGAGTCCGAGGAATGCACTTTGTTTTCATCATTCTTCTAGTTATCTGGGAAATAAACTATGACGATAGTCGTCGTTCGTGGTATGAAGTTGACGAAAAGCGAGCTAACGTTTTCGCGTGACTCCGATGAACGATAACGTACTCGTGTGGCATAGTGTTTGTAACGTAAACGCGTGGAAAACAGATGTACATTGTACATACGTGAACGTAGAACGTCTGAAACGTAATGCACGAGCGACTACGCGTTACGGAAACTTATCGGACAAACTCGAGTGTTCCCTCGACACTGCGTTGTTGTTTCTCTCCTCGTACGAGTGAGAGTGAGAGAGAGAGAGAGAGAAACGAGTGTGTTCTCTTGTTAAATAACAACGGGAGATGCGTGCCACGCTTCGATGCCACTATTCATTATATTTACTTTTTGAATCAACGTCGACGTAATTAACTGGATTGACTGCGGAAGAATCCGACGCGTACCGAAAGCACGCGAGACCGAGTGATTTTTTCAAAACGAATCGTTGACGAACGTTCGTATGGCTACTACCCATCTACACGCGACCATTGTTACCTCGTATTTCTTCTTTCTTTCTTCTTGATTTTTTTTATCGTTGTACAACGTTCACCCAAAGAGTGTCCTCACGAAATTTAGAAAAATCGGGGTTAAGGGGTCTTAGGGGGAGGAAAAGATTGTAGAAAAGAAAAAAAGTTGGAAAGATTTATAACGAGGAGAACACGAGACTCGCTCACGATGACTCGTCACTTTATTTGTTTTCTAAGAAATTGCAACGTAGAAATACGTCGAAAAGGTACGTAACCATACACGTATATATATATATATTCGTATACATATATCGATACGTGGCAAAGGCCGGCCCTGACCGGGCAACTCGAGCTCGAAGCTAACGTTCTGGCTAACCCTGTATATGTATATTTGTACGTGTGCACGTTTTATTATATCTACTGGGTTATACTAGCGTGCAGATGGCCGTTGGCGTGCTCCATAGAGAAATTGACGGTTAAGAAAGGCAGGCTAAATCATATCCTGTCATAATTGTCCATAGTTTGACCCAATTCCTGAACGCCGACCTACGCCACTCACCTACGCCCAGCCGGGTTACACTTTTTCCATCATTCTCAAATTTGTTTCTTTCGCAAGAGATTAATGCGCGCGGATCGATATCCTTGCTAACCCTAAAAACTCGTCGACAACACATTTTCAATCTTCCCTTCGTATTCGAGAGAACTCGAGTTACTCGAGATCGCAGACAATCGAACCTCGGAACAAAGGGGGCCCGATTAAAAAACAAAACGGGAGAGCTTACATTTGAATCATTCGATGGGAAGTCGACTGTTGGGATACCGAACGATAAACCTATATATGCATACGTACGTTGACCTAACCGTTCGAAGTATTATTGTCATCTTAACTTAACGTAACCAGAAATAATTTTTCTATAAAATCAGCTTCCCTCGAATCGGATGTTCATATTCGTAATTATTCTTATTCGGATTCTATACTCTGTCTATACTCGAATTAGGCTTTTCAACATTTTCTATAATATATCTCAAAGAGAGACATTTATCTTGTAATAATTTCATCGAACCAGAGCAGTTCCTTTTCTCTCTCAGGAGCAGACTTATGGATATAGTCTGGCTCGTATATCGTATAATGCAGCAGTCTACCGGTTTACCGCTCGTAAACTGGCTGCGACGGCGTTTCGAGCGTTACTACCAGCGCTTATAGCGTCGGCGAGCGTACCGGAAGACGATCAAGGGGGGTTGGAAAAGGCTGGACCACTTCAACCTATTCGATAAGTCAAGACCAACGACGAGTCCACCTTTCTATTAACTTTTAATCGAAACTACAAAATCGATTAAGAATTAAACAAGAAAACAAAAAAGACTCGACTTGTTGCTTGCATTATCTGCTTCAACGTTAATTCAAAATTATAACTTTGAAAATAATTCTTCATCTTCATCTTCATCGTAGTCCTTCTCGTGATCCTTTAGGTTATTCTTCGTGTACGTGTGTAGTAGTAGTCGGTAGGTGGAATAGAGGGGAAGGTGCCGTGTGTATGCACTCTCTCATTTTGAGGGTCACGTTCACAGCGCAGCATCCCCCGTGACGGCGAGTCGCCGATTCGTTGGTTGCGCGAGGTCCGGGCCGCGACGGAGAACGGGCCGGGAGCGGGCGGGGAGCGGGCCGGGAGCGGGCCGAGAGCGGGGGAGCGTTCGAAGCCAAGGGTTCGATGGCAGAAAGGGGTGGTACGAACGGGAGGGTTGATGGAAGGGACGCTGATGCACAGCTGAGCCGTCGGTCGATGCAACTGCATCCACGCTCTCTCTCTCTCTCTCTCTCGTTCTAACTCGTTTGGTCGCGTGCGCACAGCACAGCCTCTCCTTTTCCACCCCTTCCGTTTGCCCGTCTACCCCTACCCGTTCGTATTACCCCTCCATTCTCCGTACACCCTCGGTCAATGACCTCTGCGAGGTAACGCATACTTCCCTCTTTCCCCCATCCCCCCCTCTCTCTCTCTCGTCCATTATTTTCATCTCTTTCCCGTTCATTTTCTCTTCTTCTTTCGAAGGCTCAACATCTACGCCAGCATTCACTTCTTCTTTCTCTATCTCTCTTTCCCTTTTCTTCTCTCGTAATTCTCTCGCTCTGGCCCTAAACTCGGCCCTGCAGTTTGTTTACATCGGCAAACGACTTTTAATCGTATTTCGATTCGGCCATTCCCCGAACGTAATATCGCCACTGGAACGATTGCTCGTATTCGTTCGAGCCAATTATCTTTAGATTCGAATTAGTTGTTGAAGAGATCGCGAGAAAACTTTTCATCCGATTGGAAATGAAAGAAAAGAAGTAAAGAAAGGGAGAGAGAGAGAGAGAGAGAGAGGAATATAAAGCTCGTCTAGTTGGTTTACGTCGAGTACGGACCCAGGGTCGTACGAGCTCGTCGAAGTTCTAGTTCGTGACCTGGGAAATACTGGGAGCCCAGGTGTGGGGGATGCAATGGACTTATATAACAGACTTTTACCCACGTGGGAATTGAAGAGTTTGTCCAGCGAATATTCCATTTTCCAAAGCTTTTGTTATTCTTAGATCGGGTTAAAAGCATTTCGCGCGATGTTATAAACAAAAGGAATAAATCGAGAAAGAAAGAAATAAAGGAAGAAAATGAAATTGGGGTTGGAGTGGGGGAAAGATGTCGTTTCTTTAAAAGAAGGGGTGTACGTCTCTTAGTATTTCTCGTTTCGTTTTATTTTTTCGAAGAAATTTGTAAGAACGAACGAACGAACGAATCTCTTTGTAGGTGTGCCAAGAGAAAAAAAGAGTATCGAAAGTGTGTAGTAGTAGTAGTAGTCGGTCAAAACAGCACGCTAAACTCGAACGTTTTTTCATTTTCTTTTAGCTATCGTTTGCACTTTTGTTTTCCCTTTGAATATTCCTATACCGGGTACCAAAATGGCGATCACGTCGATGTCGGCTATGACTCGTAGCACAGGATTGTCGTTTACACAGAGAAAAGGAGTACGTATTCCCCGGAGGACATGCCAATACCGTTCCTTTTCACTTCCTTTCTTTATCCATTTCCCTGTACCATTTCGTTCACCCTTTTTGATCTCTCTCTCTCTCTTTCGATTGAAACAAACCATGGTCACGGCTGTTACACGGCCGGTACTATAAAATATTTTTACTTCAAATCCATCCCAAACACCCAACAAACACCCAACGGGCCTAATTAATTATTCATACCCGCGTTAACGCGAATTCCCTTTTATTCAACATTTACACTACGATAAATAGAATGAATGATTATCGTTGAAAAAAATAATCAAAGTAAATATATCACATTATGTCACATTACGCCGAACCGAACAGCCCACCGCATGAGATAAAACTATTTGTATAGTAATTCTATGGTGATAAAGAATTCTAAAGGTATTGATAATCTAAAATAAATATGTGATATTTTTGTCAATCTCAAGTTGCAGGCGATAGAAATAATTCTAAGATATTCGGTCTCCTCAAAAGGAAAGGGTCCGATGCTTGTTCCCCCTTTTGTAAACAAATGCAAGTTTGAACGGGTCAAATTCTGAGAACTGTGGAAGATACTCTCTCTCTTTAAGACGTTACAGGCGTTAAAAGAAAGAACTATCGATGACCAATAGGGAATCTGTGATTTAATAAGAAACGCCCCTGTAGGATAAAGAGAGTCCTTCCCCTCCCATTATATACTGGGTATAAAAAAAGTACGAATAAGTATTAATATGCATGAAGTCTCGAGTCGTAACGTTTAGTGTTACAATATTAAAAATATTTGGATTCCCATTTGAAAAGTAAATTAAAAATAATAAGAGTTTTATTTACTTTAAGTATAACGCGGGGAGTTTTTGTATTTTGTTCTATTTTCTTGTGTTTTGTGCAAATATATGATCGATATTTTGTACTACTTCGTCTGAACTGTTATTCACCCCAACCTATAATCAAACATATATATATATATATATATATCTAATTAGAAAAAAAAAATCTTAAAAAGCAAGCATAATTTCGACCTTGACGTTGGAACGATCTCTGGCAATATATCGAGTTACAAATGGCGGCGTGGTCTCGTAAAGGAAAGCGAATAATTAACTACCGAGCATATCGCTCTCGCTGGACGTTTAATGAAAATGGATATGGATGTAATCAAAAGTACGGGCTTAAAAAATGTGGAAAGGATTTAAAGCGATTCCGCGATAATAAGTGAAAGAGGGTGAGAGAGAGAGAGAGAGAGAGAGAGAGAGAAACGTGCGAACATGAAAAGGGGTCTTTAACCCGCGATATCTCGCGCAATAAACGGGTTGCATTGTCGGCCGATAAGGTAGACATTTTCATCGATTTACTTACAATTCAGAAACGATAACGCGTTTATTATCAAAATGGCGAAGAAAAGAAGAAGAAGAAGAAGAAGAAGAAGTATTATTGAATAATATATTATTGAGAAAGAGTTTTTTATTTCGTTTCGGATATCCAAGAAGAAACGGAAAATGTAAAAATATGCTCGTGGAATTATCGATATTCGAAAGAAGTTCGTCGAAAGGGCTTATCGAATAATAAACCGAGGGATCGATACGAGAATAAGTCTCGAAGACAGGAGCCATTATTGGAGACTAACGATTCGTCGTCGTTTGTTCGCCAGTCGTAATGCGAAGAATAGCGTGGTGCGTTTCTATCACTGATCGGATAGGAAAGTTTCTTCCTACCCTGACCACCGCAAGTCGTCCTCTTTTCTTTTCCAAGAGAAAACATTGGTTATCTCTTTTTACGTCTATCTCTTTCCATCCTTTATCCTTTACTTTGGTCGCGTACCGACGAGGAGAAGGAGGAGACTCGGGAAAGAAGAGCAAAAAAGGAAAGGAAAAGAAAAAGAACAAAAAATAGTGGAGGAAAGAGAAGAAGAAGAAGAAGAGGAAGAAGGGGAAAGAAAAAGGAACGGCAAGATAGTATGAAACGAGAAGAAGAGAGCTTGTATGTGTTCCGTGTACGCGTCTGTGTGCGTGGGGTGGCAAAAGGCGGATGGGAAAAGGGAGAAAACCGACAGCGATGCGGAGAGAGGTGCATCATCCGCGTTGTGCTCGAAATAGGGGTTGAAATGGTATGAGTACGGTAGCGGAGGAGGAGAAGGCAAAAGAGGAGGTTGAGGAGGAGGAGGAGGTGTGCATGATGTGCATTGAACCCCGACTGGGTATCGAGCTGCCAACTCATCCAGCTCGAACACGAGCAACCCCTTTCTCTCTCTGTCCTTCGTATAGGTTGGCCCTCTTTTGGAAATGTCTTCTTTCCTACTACGACTGCTGCTACTACTAGTAAGTACTATTATTTCTAAGATCCATTGGAGTACCACTACCGTTATGGGTATTATCGGGATCTATGCTATACGGTGGGTGGTGGTAGTAGACAGTGGCAACAACGGCGCTGCTAGACTGCTGCTGCTGCTGTTGCTGCTGCTGCTGCTGCTGATGCTGGTGTGTAATACGGACCCGGACCTACCACAAGCCGAGTCGCAGTGCGTAGCCGAGGAGTGTTTACTATTTTCGCGCATGCGCCTGGACAACCCCTGATTCTCCGCCGATTCATGATGAGCGACTCGATAGTGGGGAGAACAGACTCGGCGGTGGCCAAGAGGAATGGTGGAGAAGGAGGAGGAGGAGGAGGTGGAGAAGAAGGAGGAGTGAATAGCGACGAGGGTGGGGTGGTAGACTCTAACGGAAGGAAGGACCTCCAGAGGGATTGGTGGGGATCGTCGGTGCCGCCGCCGAGGTGCAACCACCCTGCTACATACATTCTTTCTCTCTCTCTCTCTCTCTCTGCGTTCTACTTGCCGGAGGAGGACTCCAATCGACGAAGAGAAAAACCACGTGGTGGGGCCGATGCAACGACGACGAGCGCAAAATGAGAAAGAGAGAGAGAGAGAGGAAGAGAGAGTAGAAGAGGTGCATTCCAGGTGGGGTAATCCCCACCGATCCTCCACCTCCTCTTCCTCCTCCACCTCCTCTCTCTCTTTTTCCTCCCGCCCTCCTATTCCTTTTCCCCTACTTCTTACTCTCTATTTCCTTCTCTCTCTTTCTTTCTGTTTCGAGTCCCCCCCTTAGAGAACGTAACCTACACCCTGCAAAAGCTACTGCACCGATGAGATCGGGCGCGGCGGGAGAGAAAGTGCAGCGGATGCGACGACACTGGACCCCGTGCGAGGGTCGAACGATTAATGATCATTCGCGCTTTCCTCTCTCTCCCTCTCTCTCTCTCTCTCTCTCGTTTATTCATCTAGCCGTCATATTTTTTCACTCGCTCGGCCTTTCCATCTTTCAGTATTCAAAGAAACAAATGATCGTTGGAAAGATCGTGATCGAATTTCGGGGAATCTTATAAGTGGCGTAATTCACTTCGCGATAGAGTATCCGTCACTTTAGTGTCGGAAAGATAGCAGCGCGAAGAACGGTTCATTAACTCGACGATTTGTGTCTCTGGAAGAATCGTGTTTAGTAAAAAAAAAAAAATAAAAGATGAAAAACGAATGTCTTTCGATCGATTAGGAGGGACGCTCGGTGATAACAGATCAGATGTATTAACTGGATGTATTAATAACACGTTTCTATTTTTTTTATTATTAGTATTTCAACGTATGTATACGAGATACCGTTTTAATTATAGTGATTTACGAGAGCTATAGTTTATATGGAAGGCTCTCGAGATACGAACGCGTGTGCATATTCGCAGCGATATCTCTGCTCGTATTTTCCTATTTTGTTTTTTACTTCTACGTATAATTTCTTTCTTTTTTTGTTTTTTTATTTATTTATTATTATTATTATTATTATTATTATTATTATTATCCCGTATTTTTTCCCCTCTCCGCTTTATCTCCTTTTTGCTGAACATTTTTTCACTTCTCTAACACATTGCGCACATTGACAGGCGCACTAGTCAGCCAGCCTATGTTCGATTCAAAGACACATGTCAAACTAGTTTTCCTAGATTATGGTCTTTAAGGCCTACGTTCAAGGTAAAACCAGGGCAGGACCGTACTTTATCGTTCCCGCACATCGACGCGTTACGATACCTACTACGATCGAGTTGCTTGTTCGAGGAAGCGTGAAATCGTTGACGAAAGCGTGATATCCGATAGCCATCGGCGTTATCTGCAATGTTGATCCGATGTAATATGCGAGTAGCTTACGATTAAAAGAGGCCAATAAGTTGCGATCGAGAGAAACATATAACACATACGTATATAATGTGTACAATAATACCTTTCGTGTTATTCTCTCTAACACGGCGAATATGCTGTTCCAAAGAAGAAAATCATTCTTTCACCGTTAATAACCTTGAACGTAAGGAGTTAGAAACGATCATTCGCATTTTATGCGGATTTGATCCCGAACGAACAGAGTATCTCGATCTGTTAAGTAGTAAAAACTGATAATGGTCAGACGTATATATTCGTAGCCAACGAAACCAAACGAGATTCGATCGGACTTTTTCTGCAACATTGTTATCGATGATACGAACAAATCACGCTAAAGACAACGAAATAAGAACAATTGTCATCGAAATAACGAGACATTAATGATACAACGAAGGAAAATCTTGAGAAAATGTGGAAAACGTTTAACGTTTCCTGTCAGCTGACCATTTTTATCGCGTAGAAGGACGCACGTTGTTTGCCGTCACACCAAAGATCGTTGTTGTCTGCTATTATGTATTATTTCTTCTTCTTCTTTTTTTTTCTTTTTATCATCCATAATCCCCTCCCTCCCTCCGTCGTACCCTGTGCGCCTCACTGATTTTCCTTCTCTCGGAACGAGGAGGCAGCGACGAAGAGCGCATGTTTTCGAGGCGGGCGCTAAAAACGAGGCTCGATTACGTAACCAGCAACGCTCGACACGTAGTCCGACGACCTTCCTCTATGGAAAGGATGGATCTGAAATAGCAACGACCCGAATATGGGTCAACATGCATTGTGGCTCGACCCTGTTCGCTTCGTGCCGCGTCCTACCGCACTGCACCGCACCGCACCGCACCGCACCGCACCGCACAGCACAGCACAGCACAGCACAGCACAGCACCGCACCAACTGCAACTCGATGAAGAAGCTGCTTTAGAATCGCGCGAACTGAAATAGATGTTTTATTAAACCGACTCTAGCCAACTCGTTTCGTTACTACCACTCGCATATATCCTATTTCTCTTTCTCTCTCGTTTGAATCATCATCCTAGCATTGTTCAAATCTAATCATAAAGCATATATGTTTTCTTGACACGGTGCTCTGCTGTTGCTGCTGCTCCTCCTCCTGCTGCTTGCTATTTGTTCCGTCGGAATGAGCAATAACATTTTTTTTTCTATTTTCATACATTTTTCCTATTTTTCAAGGCTTCGATATACTCGAACGATTTTTATCATCGGCAATGATTAATGCTCTTAGACTAGTATGCATAGTTGTAGCACGCGTTTCAAAGTATTTTGATTTCCCTATTAAATCTGGGATACGATCTAACGGAAAATAAATGAAATCGAACGATCCTTTAACTTCGGCGCCTTTTCAAAATACAAAGGTACTGTGTACAATAGTGCGTAATAAGGTTTGATCTCACTTGCGATCTATCTCTCTTTTTATCTGTCTGTCTATCTACCTGTCCCTCCGTCCGTCTATTTTACTCTCCTTCCATTCATAGCGAAACGCTTAAAAAGAAATTCCTTTTTTTGTTTCCTTTTGACCTCGAACGGTCGGGTCGACCCAATTCCATGTCCGAAGAAAATTCCTGTTCCGTTGGGGGAACAATTTTCGTCCGGGATATTCGAGGCCAGAAAATATATATCTCGCTGTACATGAGATGACAGAAGGAAGGAAATAAAAAGAAATAAGGTAAAAGGAGGAAAAGAGAGATGGATTGGAAAAAGTATTAAAAAATATTAAGAGGAACAAGAATAAAAAGTATATATGCTGAATGAAGAAGGATCGACAAAGGGTGAGAAAGAGAGAGAGAGAAAGAATATACTGAGATCTTCTATAAAAGAAAGAGAGAACAGATGCAGAGTTATAAAGAACGAGAGGAAAGAGGGGAAGTCTCATTGGGGTAGGTCGCGTTCTATTTTTGTGTACGTCGAAGCGTATCTCGTTGGAGTTAGCTCGGGGAAAGCAGCAACAGCAGCCTGCAAAGTCCGAGCCGTTAATGAAGTCGATACCCTGAAGTAAAAGCAGGAAGTCCAATTTACGGAGTGTAACTAAAAAGAAAAAGAAAAAGACAAAAAAAGAACGCGTGAAAGAATAAAAAGAAAATCACCTTTGACGAAGATTCGACCGAGTTATTAACCCATATCTTTCAATATATATATATCTTTTGGAAAGCTCACTTTAATGTCCCATTTATATAAAAGTATTTTATATGAAAAAAAAAATAATTATTTATTCTCGATAATAATTCATTCAAGAATAATATTAATGTTAAGGATTATCGGAAATATAATTGTCCTTGCGATCTCTCTCTCTCTCTTTCTCTCTCTCCTTTTTCTTTTAGAAGTTTAGTTTTTTACTGGATCAGGAAGCAGCACCAGCAGTAGCAGCTGTTGCAAGAGAAGACGGTCGCGTGTACCGGAGTACGAGAGGAGTGACAGAGAGAGAGAGAGAGGGGGATGAGGGATGAGGGACGAGGTAGAGAGGTATACTACGAGGGTGGAGATTGGGGTAGGTCGAACGAAAGCACGAAAAGAGAGAGCGAGAGAGAAAGAGAGAGGGAGAATTGGTTTGCCAGGCAGACACGGAGAGGGGGGTAGTCTTCGTTCCGAGCGAATAGAACTAGCAGAGAAAGAGAAAAAGATAGAAAGAGCAAAGTGGTTGCATGGCGCATGTGTATGTACAAGCCGAGTGCGTCGAGTGACGCGAGGATGGAAGGAAGGTAGGAAGGAAGGAAGGGTGCTGCTCGTGGTGGTGGTGGTGGTAGTGGTGGTAGTGATGGTGGTGGTGGTGGTGGCAGCGTTCTTCAACCTTTGCCCCAGAATGCTCCACGTAATACCCGATATGCAACGCCACAACGCGTTAATCGCGAACCGTTCGCAATTTCGACGTACGTATTATATATACACACACGTTATCCCTAAACCGATAGATTCTGTTTGTCACGATTTTCCGATTAGTAATCTAACGACATTAACAACGCGATTTTGTTCTTTTGAAAATTTGTGTAATCTTCGATAATAATTTATACTCCATATAGATCATCCCCCATTGAAATTAACGTTAATTCTTTACGAATGATTCGAAAAAATCGTAAGATGAAAATGAAAATAATGCTGGTATTTGAGATATCAAGTGAAAATAGGATATGATTTTGTTCTTTTGAAATTTGTGTAATAATCTTCGATAATAATTTATATTCCATATAGATCATCCCCATTGAAATTAACGTTAATTCTTTACGAATGATTCGAAAAAATCGTAAGATGAAAATGAAAATAATGCTGGTATTTGAGATATCAAGTGAAAATAGGATATGAACGACGAAACGATGCGAGTTTTGATTTGTTATCCGTTTTACACGGAACAAATTGAAAGGACATTTCCGGCAGAGAGTACGTTCACACTGGTGACCTACTCTCGGCGTCCTTCGAAGGTTTTTGGGTCAATCTCGATCGAAGATGACGCCCGGGGGTGGAAGCTTGCGAGCTTGCGAGCTAGCAAGCTAGCAAGCAAGCAACCGACCGACCAACCAAACAACCGAGCGAAAGAGAGAAAGAGAAAGACGTGGGGTAGGTGGGGTAGGTGGGGGTGGGGGTGGTCGAGGGCTACATTTTATCTTATTTCACGAGTTTATTTGGCACGCGTACCGCATCGAAACGTCGCGCGTGTCGCAAATAAAGACGCGGCCTGGCGCGTATTCAAGCTTCTTCGACTACGTTGTTGAACTTTTCCTAGTCGTCGCGACGCTTTGTCGTTGCCGGCCCGTTCGAGGGAAGGGGGGGGGGGGGAAGGGACTGGTCAACTTCTCCCAAAACGATCGAACGAATAAATACGTCGAGGGTAGGAAAAATGTCGCTTACCAAATTGATTCGATTTATTTTTATATATCCTCGTATCAAAATGATAATACAAAATTTAATATCTTATTTTTTCATTCGATCTCTAAAAATTTATCGATTTTTTTCTATCGTCAGAATTGCACTCGTGCAATAATCGAGTTCTTCTGCCCTTCGAAGCCATAGATTACGTAACAAAAGTACATTAAGCGCACACCTACGTAACGCGAACCAATCTCGTCACGTGGATCACGCGCATCTTCCCCCTCCCCCATCTATCCATTATTCAAACAGAATATATTTCCTACTCTTGTCCCTTTTTCTTTCCTTAGATAAAAGATAGATGATGACAAATCTATCCAAATAATCAAATATATCTAATCGCGACTTTCGAATGTATAAAAACGACAAAAAATATATCGAATTAAAAAAAAGAAAAAAAGATCAACCGTAGAATTATCGATAGAGATCTCAAAGGAGAAACAATTTCAATTAGTTTTTTTCTCGAAGAAAAAAACTAACATTCTCTTATACGATATCCCTAAGAGTCCTATTTATTCATAGAAATACGTTCATATGGACCAACTCTCTTAGAAATAATCTTACGTGCACGATCTATATTCTCTAAACGTCAAGAAAAAAACCTTTTGGAATCTCTTTTTACAAAAGTTCCATAGTGTAACACCGTATACGTATTACGCGTGTTTATGTGTGCTTTTAAAAAGAGCATTGAGAAAAAAAAAGAACGAGAGAGAGAGAGAGAGAGAAATACGAGCAAAACGTTTTCGAATCCAAGGTCTAACTTTCCTACAGTCCTTTCGAGAATCGCGTGGAAGCTTTCGACGAGGAAAAAGACACACACACACACACACAGAGAGAGAGAGAGAGAGAATTGACGCGAAAGGGGGAGGCAACGTGAACTGGGGAGGGAAAGGAGAGGGAGGGAGAGAGAGAAGGCTGCGAATGGAGGGCCGGTGAGCGAACCGAGGCGCTGTGACGACTGACCCAGTTACTGGTTGGAGGTAATGACCGATACTACACCTAACTCTCTTCCCCTCCCTCGTCACAACTCTAACACAGCCCTGTCTTCTTCCCTCCAACCTCTACCGTTACTCTCTCTCTCTCTCTCTCTCTCTCTCATTTTCCCTCTCTCTCTCTCACTCACTCACTCACTCTGTTCGTTTCGCATACGTTATATTCTCGCGCGCACACAAGTTCAAAAGCGATTTCCCATCAACTGTGTTCGTCACTAACACACCAATCTCCCATCCGTGTGCATTGCGTATACGTATGTGTGTATGTATGTATGTGTGTATGTATGCGCCTACGCGTACAATCTCTTTGCTCTATCTAATGCTATACGAAGTCTAGGAGCAACTAACAGGCACGGAACGTATTACCTAGAACCCCGAGCTTTAACTTTCCATTTCTATTCTCTCGATACGTTACGTACGTGGAATCTTAGAAATATTTTTATTAACGGTATGCAGTTGATTTCTATTTTTATTGATGTATTTAAGGATTATTATTTACCGGTGCTTTTTATTTGGTTTTGATATGTAATCGGTTTTGATAACGAGTATCGAAATAATTGTTTATTATGTATAAGTAGAATGAATTTGTGTAAGGTTAATGATAATCGATTAATTTGAAATCATATCTGATTAATTTGAAATAAAATCTGTATCAGCACGAAAAACTCTGTCAGTATAATATATTTTATTATACTCTGAGCGCATAAGTACTCTCTCGCTGCGACGTCTTTTACACGCATGCGCGTCCACAGACTGCGGAATGACGTTCTCTCTGCTAGGAAACTAGACAAAATCAAGAGCGTAAAGTTAAAACTAAGTGCCCCTTTGCTCAAATTTCATCGTCAAATTTATAACAATTTTCATTTGATTAAACTTATTTTTCCACCCCACCCCCATTACGTTTAGCGTTAGATTTTCAATGTTGGACAAAGATTCGATGGAAGAAATAACTAATAGAAAATACTTTGTTGTTCGTAAAGAGAATTAAGAGCAAAAGAAGGACCCTCCTCTCTGCAATAGGCGATGTGCACGCTCTACTTGCGATCCGATTGATGAAGGGTTCTCCTCCAAGCTCGGTTAGAAAAGAGGGAGGCGATGATGTGGATGATGGGGGATAGTCTCGTCAAGGCTTACTTACAAAGTACCACATCGTCTCTTTTTTTCCCCATCTTAAACCACGAATAAAACTTTGTTTAACAAAGATAGAACAAATACAGCAGCGTCTTCCTGCCAATATTTCGGATAAAGAAAGCATGGAATACGATTCATACGAGATCGAATGAAGTCTAGCGTGCGAAAGGGTTAATCGTTGGAAAAAGAAAAACAAAGAATGATTTGCGTGAACATATTTTGTTTTAAGAGACAAAAAGAAATGAAAATGATAAGATAATTTTAATGAAATTTGATGCGAGCATAGGAAAGTTAATTATTTCGATTACTCAGGATTCGCAAGTATGCAACGTATATCTAGAAATAGTACTACCGAGAGTTGTTTACGCCGCGCTTGGTCGAAGTTTAACGAAGATCTGGGTCAAGTAGTGTTTGGAATCCTTTGAATCTCGAGAAACGAGAGGGAAAAAACGTTCACCTAGCGCGAGTTTAAGTCTCATTCCAGAAGTCGTCGTGACGGCCTCGATATATACAGCTGCCTCCTGGGGTCAACATAGAGTGTCACTGACAAGTCTCTCTTTCTTAGTATCTTAAAGAAGGCTGGCAAGGATTCCACGCGTACTTGCTCACCCAATGAGAGTGATAGAGAACGTCGGTCATAGTCACTATGCTGCCACACTTCTATCCCCCCCCCTCCCCACCGTTTGGTTATCACTCTCTCAGTCACTCTGCTGGCATTATCTAGTCGCCTGCCTATTCATCCAACGATCGTGCATTTCGAGTCCTTGATGGAAAGGATAAGGACACCGTTCTTGAATTTCCTTTTTTTTATTTCTTTTTTATTTCTTTTCATTATTTTCATTTTATTCTCACGACTTCGAGACGACGCTCATTCCCCGTTCTATTTTCCACCAAAATCTTGACCAATAGGAGATTAAATGAAACTTCTAATAACGTTGACAAAGTTACGCATCGTGCGAATAATTGATATCGCAGTTTTCTGCACTAGATCTTGAACACTTTCAATGACAACTCGTTAGTAGGGACGAAGGCGTTACGATCTGAGAGGAATAAGTGGGGGAGGTAAATGCATTCTCAGCCGACGACGACGAAGACGACGAAGACGACGAGTAAGCGGCGCAAATCGCCCACGGCGAAGATGATAACGAAGTAGGCCAGACAAAAGTTTCCTCGATACCTCGAAAAATAGGTGGAAAAATGAATGATAAAGATAGCGTTAAGTCGCCGCCTTTTTTTTTTCTATCTTTCTCTCTCTCTCTCGCTCTCGTACAATACTCGAACGTTCCTTTCGTAGTTTGTCGGCTCTAATCGTCGACCTTTTACGTAATCGCGAGTGAACGAGCATAGGACACCCTACCACTCTTCTTCTTTTCAACTCTAATTGTTCTAATTGTTAACGAGCAAGTCTATCTCTCTCTCTCTCTCTCTTTCTCTCTCATTTAAACATAGGAAAACGTGTGTCACATTTATATAAGGAAAAAAATAGAAATTGTTAAATTCCTCTAATGAAGTAGGTGTGTAGATTTTGGAGGGAAATCGAAGGAATATATCGTTACAGGATCGTTTCCGGTCTTTTGATAGGATAATCGACGATACTATCGTATAAACGTGGTACGAAATCGGCATCGAGTTCCAAGAGAAAGAGAGAGAGAGATAGATAGATAGTCGTTGGTCGATGTATTCTCGGTTGTTTATTTAGGCCAAGCGAGGTGAATCGTTCGGTGCTCGCGTTTAGCATGCTTGGAGTATGCTGTTCTAACAGAGCAGAGAGACACCAAAGAAAAAAAGCAACAAATAGAGATAGGGATGGACGAATGGATGGATTGAGATGAAAAGGAATTGCATTGCGTCGCGTTGCGTTTCGTTGCGTTTCGTTGCGTTGAGTTTCGTTGTTGTTCGACGAAAACTATGCGAAAGGGGCGGTCTTAGCATCGTCGCACGTCAACAACCTAAAAAGATAAAACAGGATAATTGCGAATAACGAGCAGGGAGAGGGATACTTTTGCGAAAAATCTGACTAAGCGGAATATGATTTGCCATTTGAATTTGATACGAGTACAACGATTCGATATTATTATTTTATGGGCGTGTTCGAATTAGCATTAAGCGTTCACCGATAGAAAAAGATTAGATCTCTTTCTTTCTTTATTTCTCATTCGAATAAACGAGATATCGGTGTACGTTTATGTAGCAAGTTGTGTTCGCGTCATTCGCCGTTTTCGTAACATGACTTTGTATCATGAACTTTTCGATGACGTTTGCGCAACACCATCAAGTCAGCCAATACAAACGACGATGACGACGACGACGACGACAACGTCTGGGTTGGTCGTTGATGTTGTTCTCGATCTCTTCTTCTTCTTCTTCTTCTTATCTTTTTATTCCTAAAATCTTCCCTTCCTTTCAAAGAAATTTCATCCTTAAGTTACGAAAAATTTCGATCTTCTGATCGAATAAAACCGAATTTGTTTATCTACGTTTTATTATCTATCAAAACGTTCCAACTAATTTCCTAATACATTCAAACGATACAAAATATCTCAATTCAAACTCAACGCACAATCACGTAAACGAATTAAAAATATTTTTTGCATTTTATTAAATAAGTTGCTTGCGAAAGATGAAAATCAATAGAAATAAAATAGCTACGACTGGTTTTGATAGTTTCTAGTCCCAATACGATCTTCGTGAAAGAAAAAGAAGAAGAAGAAGAATTCGATCGCTTCCTTGTACCTTGTTTTACTCATTTTCTTATTTTATCCCACTGTATCTCTCTCTCTCTCTCTCTCTTGAACATGCAACTTTCTAGTCGATTCTCGCGTTAGTCTCTCGAAACGAAAGAAGACAGGGGCAGCCTGACTATGTTGACTGACTGCAAGTCGCCTAAGCGTCAGTAGTAATGGCCGACACCGAGCGGACCATTAACGTTACGCAACTAGTGAAACTATCCCGGCAGCGTACCAGCAAAGCTCATGCTCAATCTCCTCCTTCCTTTCCTCCTCCAACAAATTTTCTATTCTCATTATTTATTTCCTTCGCCATATATCCTTTTATTTTATTCTCATTTATATCTCTCGAAAATTGTATACCTTAAAATTTCGTTTCGAATAAAATCCTAGAGGATTTAAAGATCGTCACGAGTTTCTCAAATAAACGAAAAATTCATCAAAAATAACAGAAACGAATGAACGAATCTGTTTGGTAATCACTATAATATAATTGGATTACGTACGAGGAAGTACGTACTCTTGAAAATGTCGCCCAAACGATTACAAGTATATCATAGTACATGACAGTGATTATCCTACGTGAAAGCTCGTTACGTATTCTATAATAAATTTACGATACAAATACACGTATCCACCTATGTAACATCGAACTTAGAATTAACGTTAAAAAATCAATTGCGAAAGTAAACCCCTTTTTCCTTTTTCTATTCTTTCTTTTCATCATTTCTTCCTTCCTTCCTTCTTTCCTTCTTTTAAAATAAAACACACGTAACGGAGAATAATTATACGCGGAAAAGTTTAAATCGATAATTATGATATCGTTCACCGAAAGGACACAAAAAATAATTGTTTTTCTACAAATTTATCGGTTTCGAATGCATTCCATTTTTTCGTCTTCTTCTTCTTCTTTTTTTTCTTTCTTCTTTAACATCGTTACACTTTCTCCGTTGCACTTCCCTCCCCACGTCACCCCTCACTTCTCTGTTCCTATTTGCCTTACTCGATTACTTCTCTTTGACTTTTTTATTCGCGATAACGACGCTTCTATTACTATAGTTCGTGGTTGAGACGACTACTTTGCTACTATTAAATGAACGGTTAATTGCGTTACGTAACAGGAAGTGAAATGACCCTATCTCGTTTCAACGCACAGCACCTCACGGACCCAAGCTCCGATGAAAAATATTTCTCTTCTTTTTGTTTCTGCTATTTGCCAAAAGCAAGCGCTAACGTGTACTAACGATAGTCAGAAATGCACCATAAGCAACTTTTACTAATGCAAAATAAAGAAACGGTTAGGAGAACGAACGTAGTTCACTCTCACGGCTCAACGTTTCTCTTTTTGTTTCCTCTTTTGGTTTGGTTTGTTTTGTTTTTTTTATTTTGTTTGTTTTTTTTACCTGAGCTACTCCCACAGACGCGTTTACGCCCACGCAATATTCCGTTTGAATCATCCCGACGGTAATTTTTCTTTTTCTTTTTTTCTTTTTCTTTTTTTTTTTTGTTTGCAATACGTCCATTACATAATCATTCGACCAAGTGCGATGTGCTACCAAAATAGGTTTTAACTCGACCTCCGAGAATGTTGACTTATTATGCGAGATAACTTTCTCGTGACTTTTGAAAGTTTTATTCCGCTCGTACCGAATAGAACGCGTCTCGCGTCTACGTTGATGTGTTTTTTTACTTTTTTTTTTACTTTTTTATTTCTTCGTTTCTTTTTTTTTTATTCTCGTGAAATTAGACGGGGAAAAAAAAAAGAAAATCATGGCAGCCGAGTTAAAAAAAAGCAACATACGCACCTACTAATCTTGATTTTAATTCTATAATCTTAATTCGAATGAACACAATTTTCTAGAAACCGGTGAGACGAGGAATACGTTTTTTATTTTCTTCGTTTATCATTTCAAATATATTTGGTATTACTCAACACCAATCTATACGCGTGGAAAGTTGCATTAGAGTTAAAAGAAACAAACATTTTATTCGAGAGAAAAATAATAATAAAGAAAAAAAGAAAAAAGAAATATAAATAAAACTGACGAGAGATAGAAAAAAATTTTTGTCGATCTACTCGATATCGATAGGCGAGATATATATTTTCGTTGGTTGTTTTTGTCGAAAAAATCCGGTTTACGAGTTTCCTCCTCTTAGGTCCTAGAATCACGGTTGCTTACTTCGTTCGTTGCTCGACTGATTCAGGAAGTGAATTCGTTCTTGTAAGTGAAAGTCGTTAGCTAGCTTGGTTAAAGCCATTCACGGAGTTAGGATACGAAAGAAGAAGTCAGTAAGTATTTACTTACTATAATACAACGTGTGTAAAATCATATTATACGATATGTTCCAAAGAATATATTTATATATTTATATATATTATTATTATTTATTATTATATATTTATATATTATATTATTATTATATATATTATTATATATTTATATTTATATATTTATATTTATATATTTATATATAGGAATATATATATATATATATATGAAAAGAATATTCATTGTTATAATTATAACAATATATATTAATATAAATATAACAAAAAATATATAAATTAATATAAATATAACAATATATATTAATTATATAAATATTAATATAATATTATATAATAATAATATAATATTATATTATATATATAAATATTAAAAATTCATATATATATATATTTTGTTGATTTATTCTAACGTGACGGGATTGTTAAGAGGAGGAGGAGGAGGAGGAGGAGGTGGAGATGGAGGTTGGTTTTCGTTTAGACGATATCATTAATAATATATTATTTAGTTAGTTCTTATTTCTTCTTGAATTCTACTTACTACTGATTACATAATAGTTTCGTCACCCTACACAACTCGACAAACATACGCATTAATAATAACTGTTATTAATAAGATAATGTCGAGCGTTATACCACGTAAATCGATATCGTGGCATAACTCGACTCGAGGAGCTCTGATTATTACGTATCGCGAACGAGTCTATAACATTCATCATAAAAGACATACAAGCTTCTTTCTATATCGACTATGTATGTAATACTACAGTGTGTCTCTTGGAATCGTTGGAAAATCATTTTACGTTTTATGCAACGTAAATTCGATTTCTATGGGGTGGGTGGGTGGGGGGAGGTGGGGTAGGGAATAAGGAATCGAATGAGAACCACTGCGGAAGAGAGAGCGATCACACTCGACGATTCGCAAAGCACGTACACACACACACACACACATGTGTGTATTCGGTACGCGATCGTGCGCGCGCGCGCGCGCGCGATGTTGGATAACCGAAAAAGCAAGCGACCCGGGTAATGGTGCGTGCACGGCTATCAAATTATTTTCACCTTTCAAGTCCACGCATTCGACGATCCATTGTCAAGTTTAAGTGCCGAATTACTCGAGGCCATACGTACGGAGGAAACTTTTTTTTTTTACCCTTCCTTCTTCGTCTCTTTAATTATTTCTTTCTTTCTTTCTTTCTTCCTTTATTTTTTCTTTCCCCCTCTCTCTCTCTCACACTTTCTGGTCATGCATTTTGCATGCATCTTACGTTGGCGTAACATCCATCTCTCGAAATACTTTATTTTATTTATATATTCAAACGTTTATATATATACATTATGACTTGTTTCTAACTATTCCCCTTCACAGTTAGGGCCGAAATCTAGTAAAAGATTACATTTTAGGGGCCAAACAAATTTATAACAGAAAATAAAATCGATCGGGAAAAGAAGGGTGTATGCGTATCTAAACGTGCCCTTAAAAACAACATTTTATATTTATACCATTTTAACGTTTAAAATAATATTCTCGTCGAAGATTATTCTCTTAAGAAGTTCCTAAGTTCGAAAAATAAAAATAAAAGAAGAAATCGATCGCGAAAAAGGGTTTCGATGAGTATTCGAAATATCTTGGAACGAGATCGTAGCTTTCGTGGGCGTACTGCGAAATTTAAAGTTAATCCAGGCTGGGCTGGCATTTCACGGAAACGGAAATATCAAAGCTCCCTCCTCCCTCCAGCCTCTCTCTCTCTCTCTATTTTCGAGTGGTGGACGTGCGCAGTACGCGCCGGTTCTCTATCTTCGACTCGAAGATATCGGCTTAGCATACATTGCGGGTAGGAGTCCACCTTGCATCGTGGGACTGTGACACGGGTGTACGACAAACACTTACGTCCAACGAAAGAGAAAGAGAAAGATTGGATCGCGAGCAAGCAAGCAAGCAAGCAAGCAAGCTAGCTAGCTAGCTAGCTAGCAGCAAGCCAATGAAAAAAGAAAGACACGACACGATAATATAACGTGTACGCTTGGTCTATGTTCATGTGTGCGTGTATGTGTGTATATGCGTAAATGCGCATGAGTGCAACTCACGTAGGTAGACTAGGTCCGATGGTAATGGTAATAGTAATGGTGGTGGTGATGCTGATGGTGGTGTAGGTAGAGAACCTCGCGAGGCGGGCTGGCGGGGTTTGCGGGGGCAGAGAAGCTCGCAGGGGTTTATAGATAGCAGTGCATGGCCTAGAAACTGTGCCGCTCGGTGTTTTTGACCCTTCGCCTAGCTACCGCTTCTGGGCCATTGCAACATCGTGTGTTCGTACCTCTTAAGCCACGTTCACACGCGCGAGCTAACGATTCGAAATTTCTTCTTGAATTTTAGTTAGACGATGATTCTTCGTTGGAATGATCCAAGAAAGGATTTAGGTAGATATAAAATAAGTTGAGGATAATAAATGTAGTCGACAGTTGATCCAAGGATCAACAACAACAACAACACCAACAACGAGGACGGTAGTCCTTCCTCTATTCGTTATTATCCAGGTCAGAAGGAAAGTGAAGGAAATGAAAAATCATCGTCTGTTGTTGGGTACGATCTCGCAATCTCCCGGTATCAGCATCATCTGAAAATAATGCATCGCAAGCGTCTAGGATCGTTCGGTTCGATTATTATCTGTCGGATCCAGTGTTCAACGCTGGCAAATATACTAGAGTAGTAGAAGAAGGAGGAGGAGGGGGTGGAGAAAGAGGAGAGAAAGAAGAGCGAAGAAGGATGGCGGACCGAAGAAGGAAGGAACGGGTTGGAAGGGGGTGGAACGGGTTGGTTGGGAGGGAAAGAAGGGAAAAACTCGCTCTAGTCGGTGTACTCTACTCGACCTCCTTATCGACCGTGGATTCGACCTCGCTCGCGCGTTTATCGCTTCCGGGTCGTTGCTTCGTGACGGGTCATTTTAAGCACCGTTCACAACGTTCCGCGGGAACCTTGTTTTACCAAAGTACAGAGGCTAAACGCAACTCTACAAACCCAGGTAGAGATACCAAAGCCAGGAAATATCTTTCATCTTCTTCTCTCGGCTCGACTCGCGACCTATGACCTTCTTCCGCCTTCCTTCTCTCTTCCTCTCTCTTAGTCCAATGCACGCTTGTATTTCCTTTTCGAGTGGTAAAAAGAACGATCGCGTTCTCCTTTTCCACCGATAAAATTCATGATTTACGGTTTCTCTCTTTCGAGTATTACGAATATAAAAGCTAAGTTTCTCGTAATAATGCAAATGCGATCTTTCCCCGATCGATTTCATTCTTCTTCTTCTTCTTCTTCTTCTTCTATTTATTCCTCTTGTAACATTTTATTTAACGAATCCGACCCCGATTTCTATATTTCGACTAATGTCGACCAAAGTCTGCCACACCATTGTGCTTATATTTGACTTTAAATAATCGTACGTTTTATATATATATATGTGTGTGTAATTACAAAACACACCGTGTATATAAAAGTTGATAAAGAAGTATATAAATATTATCTAGAGACTTATGGAGGATTAAGACGGCTAGAAAGAGTTCTCGTGAACGGCGTTTTCAACGTTTATTACGCGTAGTACGTAGGAGTGACGTAAGATAACTTTCGCTCGTTTCTACCGATTACCAGCCGGCGCACTACCTTGCACTTGCATCGGCCGCGATTGCGAGCGTGCAACACGGTGCAACGATTAAAGTACGCACGAGCATAGGATGTATATATTCGTTTATAATAGACGAAACCAGTCTCCAACACTAAAGCAACGTAATTCGCGGTGACAAGTCAGGGCCGGTCGGTCAGTCATTGGACGATCAAGGATCGATATTATGCTATCGTCGTTAGAACGATTTATCCTTCGTACGAGTCCTCGATAATTTATTATAAAAACACTAAATGAGAATAGGACAAAAGAAATAAATAAGAAGAAAAATCATTTATCATTTTCTACGAGATATCTATAAATCGGGTTTCGTAATCTAAATGAATATACGGTTAACATTGTCGTTAATATTTCGTAATATTGCTAATAACCGATATTTCATTGTTATTGAAATTATGGATAGGTGCAAATTTGTGCAGAAAGAGAGAGAGAAGCAAAAAACTAAATGCAAAAAGTGAGAAAACACACGTAGGGTGTTGCTGTCGTTAGGATAAAAAAGATGTCGATAATAGCAACCGCTCGTGCTCCACATACGCGAGACAATTCTTTCTCCGGCATAGTCATAATTACGACCTCGTATGCGTGTCACGCGTTTAGGCACGCGCGCAACACAGAACGAGAGAGAACCTCGTCTCGATCCAACGGGATCGGTTTGCAGCGAAAGTGAACGCGTCATGGCTCGTAGCTTCTTCTTCTTCTTCTTCTCCTTCTTCTTTTTATTCTTTTACTACTACTACTACTATTTCTATTTCTCTACTACTTCTCTTCGTTCCTTCACCGGAAAAGTCGTTCTGCTAGTTTACCGTTGGTCTGCCTTCGTTACTACTCTCATCACGACGACACAATTCTCGCTTTTACATCGTTGTAAATGAAATCCCTCGAAAGATTATTGACAATCGATCATATTTATACGTGACTAAAGAATCAAAAAAAAAAAAAAAAACTGGTGTGTGTACTTATGTACGCACGTAAGAAGTTATACTTCTTTGCCGTACCAAAACGAACATAACCTCAATAACCTCAATAACCTCAAAAATAACTTCAAAAAAAAACTTCAAAGAAAAAAAATAACTTCAAAAAAAAATAATTATTAATATATATATATAAGAAAGAATAAAAAAAAAGAAAAAAACTGGTGTGTGTACTTATGTACGCACGTAAGAAGTTAAACTTCTTTGCCGTACCAAAACGAACATAACCTCAATAACCTCAAAAATTACTTCAAAAAAAAACTTCAAAGAAAAAAAATAACTTAAAAAAAAAATAATTATTATTATATATATAAGAAAGAATAAAAAAAGGAAAAAGAAAATATCAAAATATAGATATCAGTCCACGCTAAATATAAGAAAGATATATCGAATTACTTGACGCGTCAACAGTCATGGCGCGGTTACAGCATTAGTTCCCGCTTCGATCATTTAAGTAAAGCAGCGCTGAGTACGATTAGTATTTGGATGGGTGACCCGCTTGAGAAAAAAAGGGGGGAAGAAGAAAAGAAGACAACTTCATGCCGTATACTTGAAATCGCTTTGCCGCGCTTCGTAAATACCGACAAACTTCATGGTGTCGTTTTTCCAGACGCTCGGAACAAAATCAACTCCCCATTACATTTTCCCCAACGCGCCAAAAGAAGTATAACTTCAAAAATAGAAAAACATATAAAAACAATAATCGAATTATTCGTCGAACGAAAAATATACTTTGGAAATAAATTTGCTAATATACACGTTGGTACGTTTTTATCGAAAATATTGATGATCGATTTATAAATATTCATCCGGTACCGTCATTTAAATGAGTATTATATTATAACTCTTGAAATATTACCGTCCAGTATTTTTAACGATATTTTTTTTTAAAAAAAACGATCGTTGCACGCGATAAAAAGATCGATAACGCGAAAGGTTTAATTAAACGGTGGAATCTTACATGGCGTTGTTGTAAATCTCGATTCACCGTTTAACTTGCGACACTTCGTATAAATAGGCTAACGAGACGGAAGAAGAGAGAAAAGAGAGGAGAGAAGAGAAGAGAAGAGAAGAGAAGAGAAGCTCGATGGAATGATTTTCTCACGTTTGAAAGTTACACACTCGTTACGAGGCACATGGTTGCTTCTGATCTGGCCGAGAAGATTAGTATACCTAGATATAGCAAAAGAATCCAGCTCGCGGCATCTGGTTCGCACGCATTAACACGCTAGAAAGAGAAAGAGAAAGAGAGTTCAAAATTCCGTTCGATTACGAAGAACTCTATCGGATAAGTGAGTAGGTTTTTTGTTTTTTTTCTTTACGCTGGTAATAAGGATGAAATAAAAAAAGATAACTAGTCTGTCAGTTCGGGATTAATGTTTATCCACCTTTCCATTTTTTTTCTATTTCTCTCCGACATTCTTTTCTTCTTTCATTTTCTTTCTTTCATAACAAATAAACGCGATATTGAAAAGTAAATCTTAACTTTTTTTTCTATACAATCGTGTTTGATAGAAAAGAAAAGAAAAGAAAATAAAAGAAAAGGGAAAAGAAAATAAAATAAAAAGAAATGATTTGTTTGAAAGCATAAATACTAATCAATCTTTCCTTCTCTTTTTAAAGACACGACGTCGTCTTCTAGCATCGCAAAGAGTTACAAACACATCGGCACGGTCCCGCGAACGCGAAATATGTCGGTCGTAACTTTCTCTTTGGCCAGGGGCTCTCAAACTCGCTTCCTGATTCCGCCGTGAGGTTCTTCCAACGATGATAATAATCAAGATTATCGAATCAAGCGAGTTGTTATTCAACGTAATCTAGAAAGTTGTCTCGAGAGGGAAGGTGATTATTCGAATCGTTTTGAGAACCCCTGACAACGAATACGATGACTTATCTACGCTTTCTATGTTCGATCACCAACCACCTCCGTAATTATTTAATACGCGGAAGAGAACAACGTCAACACGGGTCGAGCTACCATCGCGAAAGATTTTTTTCCTTCGGAAGAAAACGAAAAGCAAGAAGAAGAAGAAAAAAAAACAATTAACAAAAATCAAATGAATTTTGATAAGAACGATTTAACCTATCAAACTTGGGTTGTTGAGGTGTCTTTTAATAAAATCAGATTAAAAGTTATCATTTATATCCTTATATCATTTTCTTCCTTATTCCATCCCTTAAAAACCGAATAGAAAGTTGTAGTGCCAAGTAGACCGCCGAATGGTGTTCTTCTTTTCTTCCTTTGCCAACAAGTTTGAACTTTTTTCGTTGCTTTTTTTTTTTTGTTTCTTTTTCAATCAAAGTCCAAACGTCGCGTTTGGCGTTGGATATATTAAACTGGCGTTGCTGGTTGCTACTGGCTTTTGCGTAATGGTAGTAGAGAAACATCATCGTTGCTTGCAAGACGACGCCATAACGTTGAGAGTACATTAACCCCAGGAGAGAGACCCGAACGTTGCTTTCTCCATCGACGAACGACGGTCCCTTTCCTCTAATCTCCCGCTTACCCCTTTTCTGCAATTTCTGCTGCTGTTGCTTAGAAAATTTCATTTGTATACTCTCCTAAAAAAATCTGATGATAATAAAAACGCAAAGAGGGATCTTCATCGTCAAATGTTAATGTAATAAAAAAAGAAAAAAATATTGCGGCAGAGTCGTGGAACGTTTGTAAATGATCGAACATCTACCACCACCACCACCACCACCACCATCGGTAAACCCACGAGCTTGCGCACACGTATAGTAAAACCGAGCGAAACGAAACGTGGCTGGCATAAGTGCGTGAATGTGCGTGTTTCCAGGAGGAACTAGGAAGAGAACGAGGAAGAGAGAAATGGGGGTGTGCAGGTTCGTCGGAACGGGTGGGGGAAGGGCGCCCTTGCCCTTGGCATTGCCGCTCGATACGAATAGTCAGGGCTGTCCAAAACGGTGCCGAGCCAATTTGACGTGCGCGTAAGCTTCAAGCACGAATGCTCGCTCTCGGGAAATCAACAACAAATTATAGATATCCGTGTATTCTTCCTCGAAATATTTCGTATATAATACTCGATCCTATTTTCTTCTAAAAATCTATCTTCCCCCAATCGAGAGAAAAAGTTTAAACGTCGATAAAAGAAAAACTTTGCTTAAAATGCAAATAGAAAGTATAATCGTTAATAAAAGATAATAACGTTATACGTATCTTAAAAAAACTCATTCGCGTACGAAACTATAAAGGAGACAAAATTCGTGACTAAAGTCAAATAAAGTATTTGAAAAAGTATAATGCTATCCATACCTTGAGATAATATTTACTCGTGCTATATAGAAAAAGAAAATGAAAAAAAGAAGAAATAAGTAAAAAGAGGGAGAAAAAATGAGGAATAAAAAATAAATAGTCGATAAGATTAAAGGAGAAATTCGGAACGTTTTGGACAAGTCGTTGTGGAAGCCGTTGCGCACCGTTTACGCATGCTCTCGCCCTTGCCCTTGGTCGATACTCATCCCCTCGAAGACTGCCTTTTTCCGGAGTGAGCCCTACCCTCCTCTCCCTATCCTCCTCCGTTGCTTCGCGATCTTTCTTCCCTGTTCCTCGGTTTCCCCGAGACCACGTGGCGGCCACGTGGAACACGTAATTCCACTTCTGCGCAGGTGCCAACCCCCAGGAAAAGTCCCTCAGGGAACGATTACACCCTCCTCCGACGGGTCAATGCACTCTCCGAAAGTAGGCAAGGTGTGGCCTAATTGCGAATCTTTTCCTTCCTTCCTTCCTTCCTTTTTATTGTTTTCTTTTCCACGAAATTTCTACCCCTCGTTTTGTTTTCTTTTTTTTTACTGATACGAAGAACAATTTTTTTCTTTCTTTCTTTCTTCCCCTTCGCTAAGTTTTTAATTATTATTATAATTATTATTGTTGTTGTTGTTGTTATACAAATTTGTTAGATTAATTTTTCAATTAGGATTATTTAACAGAGACACATAGTTCGAATAATATATCGTTAACATTTTATCTTCCACGCTTCTCGAAGGAGGAACCCCTTGCGAAGGTCAACGACCTTAATCGTTCCATTCCGTGGGGTTTGTCCCTCCCTTTCTCCTCATATTCTCCCGAAGACCCATGAATCAGGATGCTCTTTAGGGTTCGCTCACCGACATCTGCTATGGCTGACAACAGCCTATAATTAATCGATGTTAAAACTTTCTCGCGTAACGAGATGGAAGGATTCGCGTTCTTGTATCATTAAAAAATTAAAAAAAAAAGATTAAAAAAAAAACACACTCCATTACTCGCATTAAATTATACATTAATAATTAAAAATAAGGAAAATTGTAATTCCTCGTGTTTTGAGTTAAGCTCTTGGAGAGAAAAAAACTTCGAAAGGTTCCTTCCTCCTTCCTATTTTCCTTCTTCTTCTTCTTCTTCTTGTTTTTTTTTGTTCTAACTCTTAAACTCTGGAGCGTTGGAATCGAGCATTGGAGAGAAAGAGAGAGAAAAAGAGGGGGTTGGGCAACCCTCGTAATTTCAAAGACCACGACAGGAAAAAAGTTTAAAACGATGGACAACTACTTTGTTTTTTTTTTCTTCTCCCATTCCACCCCCTGTTTTTCTTCTACTCGTTCTTCCTTACTCCCATTTCTCGGATATTTGAAAAAATGCCTTTTCGATACACGAAAGAGATCGTACGTCTACGTCAGGATTCGTTCGATACGTTCCCTCTCTCTCTCTCTTTTGAACCCTCTTCCCTCTCAACCCCTTCCATTAAATATATTTCCTCTCTTTCGTACGTTTTCAACGAAGCTTTCTTAACGCTTCTATTCCTCGTCAATGTGCCACGACTTACGAGAGAATGATCCTCAAATGTTTTTCACCCCTTCGTTTTAGCTCGTTCGAGTGGCAGCCCGAACAGTAAGGGGGGTTCGACATCCCTCCCTCTTTTTTCTCCCATTTTTCTTTTCAAACACATTCCTACTAACCTATGGGTACTTACTTAAAAGACATTATTATTCATTCGAAGAAATTAATCAAAATTATATATTTATCATAAAACATTATCGTAAAGATTTTTACAAACAGTTTCGTGCATACTTACGTGTATCGTGATTTGTCATATTATCGATCTTTAATTAAAAAAAAATATATATAAAAATATAAAATATATATAAAAATGATATAATATAAAATATATATTTATAAAAATATATAAAAAATTATATAATATAAAAATATATATATATATATATATATATATATTATAGATATATTTTATATATATAAATAAAATATAAAAAAATATATATATATTAAAATTAGAATTCTTGTAACGTCGACTAAAGAATAGAAATAGTATCGATTAAAAAAAATAATTTACGTAAGTGGGGGGACGAAAAAAAAGAAAAACGTCCGTAACCTAACCTAAAAACAAATTAGATTGAATCTCGAATCTTGTCAAACCATTCTCTCGACAAATATCAAATAGAAAAATAAAACTATATCGAACACGTTAGAACGTAAATATCTGTATCGATATATTATTTATTTGTTTTTTCTTGTTGTTCCAGGTAAGCCTAAGAAGCCCTCCTCGACTTCTCGTTTTACACCTCGACACACAGTAGGATGTAGCGAGAGCGTATACAGAGATTAGAATTTCATGACCTTTCATTCGTGAAAGTAGCGTCGGTGATCGTAAGTAAAGGATCGTTCATTGCGTTTTACTTACTTATTTAACACGTCGACGACCAGCCACCGTGACCGTACATAAGGCCTAGCGCGTGACGTGAGCTGAATTTGACCTCCATATCGAATAACGTGTCGAGTTAGCGAACACGCATTCGTTTCTTCGCAAAAAAAAAGAAAAAGAAAAAGAAAGAAAAACCGCTTTATCAGATTTTATTATTTTCATCGTCATTTTATTATTATTTTTCCCCACGTATTATTATTTTTCATAAAAATTCATTTTTGTTATCTCGTTGAAGACCAAACGCCGTTGTCCGATCCCGTTTTCTCTTCTTTCGAGAAAATTAAAGATCAACCCTTTGCACTCGAACGGCGCCGATACGGCGCCCGACCGATTTCAAGTGTCAACTCGATCAAAACTAATTACAGAGTGTAGTATTTATCAAAGTTTGTTTTTTTTTCGACATATAAATGAATAAACCGATGATATTTTATTATTTCTATACGCTTGTTTGTTTAGAAATGTTTTTAAAAATACTTGTTAAATGTCTACTTAATTTGGTTCGAAATCGTCTCGAGTTGCAAGGGTTAAGTGCAAAGTGCAAAGGGTTAAATATATCTGTCGTATGTTAATTTCAATTACCGATCAATTTTAAATTATACAAAACATGAAAATTTTTCAAAAAATTAAACACAGACTAGTCATAGATCCAAAATTTACATCAAATTAAGCACGAATTACGTGATATCTCATTTTATTCAAAAACGAACTTACACTACTTTGAAATTAAACGATCCACGTAACAACAACAACCAAAATAGCAATTTTTCAAAAATCTTTTACTTCAAATATATCTACTAATTCCTCTTTCTTAATTCTCCAACTATCGTATACCGAATAGAAGAAGGGTCAAGTACAGTACCGTCATCGAGTTCCAAGATTGGCCGTTTTCTTAGCATCACTGCCGTGAAAACAAAAAAAAAAAAAGAAAAAAGAGAAAAAAGTATAAGAAGACAATCTAAGAATAAAGTGAGATAGAGAAAGAAGGTAGAGGGAGGGGGAGAGGGGGGATAGGGAAGGGAAGGCAAGAGGAAGGGAGTAGCTCGAAGAATCGGAATCGAGTGTACGCGAAGGGTGAACGACCGAAAGGCAGGGGCACTGGGCTGCTACCCTCCGCGAGCAAAGAGGGAGGGTGAGTGAGAGAGAGAGAGAGAGAATGACGGAAAAGAAGCAAGAGAGAGAGAGAGAGAGAGAGATAGCCACCTCCCCACGTCCCCCTCTCCAACCCTCTCGTACCCACCGAAGAGGATCAATACGAACCACGTGGTGTGGCAGTAACGCCACAGAAAACGCCGTGCCTTACCCTCGTGCATGCAACAATCTAAGCTTTCTACGAGCACACAAACCTTCGAGGGAGAGCAAAAAACGTATATGTGATGGTAGGGTGAAGGGGGTAAGGGGGGGAAGGGGAGGATGAATTCGTCAACGGCTTAACCGCGAAACAAACTTTTCTATCCGGTCTCGAGTCGATCCTTCCTTTTTTATTTCTTCCTTCTCCTTCTTCTTTTTCTCCCCCCCCCTCTTTTATCCACGTTTTCTTTTTTTTCTCTTTTTTTTTTTTTATTGTTTCCCTTTTTTCCAGCACCGACTTTGTTGCCCCTTGGAAGGTCAATACGCGAATTCGGTAAACGATCAACCACATCTGTCAATGTTACGATTTATATGAAACTTTTTTTTTTACGAACATTCTTCTTTCCTTCCCCCTTTTATTTTCTTTTTTTTTCTCTCTTCTCTTCTCCCGGGGGTTGGGGAGGGGGAGTACTAAGCTTCGTTATTTATATACCTAAAACCTTTTTTTTTTATTCTTCTTTTTTTCTCTCGGCTCGATAAAAGAGCAAATTGTGTGCCCCTTTTTTGTTTTCCTTTTTATATTTTTTTTCGTCCAAACACGAACAGATTCTTTTTTACTTAAAGGAAAATCAAGCGAACCTATCCTTAGCATTCTGTCGAAAGATCCTATTTTTGGTTAGCTATTGATCCTCTCTCTCTCTTTCTCTTACTTTCTAGCTTTCTGACAGCATGCCCGAGAGTTCGTGCACTCGATTCACCTCGTATCGTAGTCCGAGACCCCACGTCAGTTTACCGACCGGGGAACGGTCTTTATCTTTCTAGGACACGAAGTCATCGGTGCACAAAAGTCGATCTGCATCGATGATCTTCCAACCTCCGCGTGTTAACAATTCGGTTCGCTGTGTGTTCTTTTTTTTTTTATTCCTTTTTTTTTCCTCCCCGGTTAGATTTAGTCCGCGCTTGTGTGTACGAGATAGACGGTCAGTTCTAATTTACAGATTATTAAAACACGAAAAAATAGGGGGGAATCTTATCGATTTCGTCATTGAGAAAAAAAAAAGAAAAAAAAAAAAGGATAAAAGGAACGGGGAAGAAGGAAAGAAAAAAAGAAAAAAAAAGAAGAAGAAGGAAATGTGTTTGTAGCACATACTTCTGCCTATTGAGCCTATCTCGACTCGAAATAACGAACACGGGATCTATCGAAGAAGGACGAACCGAGCAAACACGAAGAAAAGAGGGAAGAAAAAATATATAAAGAGGATGGAGGGAAAGGAACGGGGTTCGGCGATGGGGTGGCGGCGGCTTGGAGGGAAAGAGGATGTAAAGCCTACCCTTGTAGATTGCTTTGAAGGAGGGTTGCTATTACGGCTGGTTTCATACATTGCACACCCCTGACTTCGAGTCTAGGTCGGTCATTCACCTCGTCACCATCCCCCAACATTTCCCAGCAACCCCTCTTCTACCGAGTTACCCTCCAGGATCTTCCATAGCCGCGACTACATCCCCCACCAACTACCCCATCCGAGCTACCCTTCCTCCTTTCCTCTTTTCCCCTACCGCTCGGTGACGTCACTGTTCCTCCCCTCCGGCTCTGACAGTGGGAGGTTTACGGAAAAGTGGAGATGGTAACACAGTAGCGTCGAGTTACGGGGAATCTTCTGTTCGTTCGACAAAATTACAAGTCGCGAGTTTTTTATATTAAAAAAGAATATATTTGATAAAAAAAAGAAAAAAAAAGAGGACAAATTTTTCTAACCGTCGTTACGCATTTTATTTCATCTTCGTTGTTTCTCAAACGTAAGTTTGCTAATCCGCATATACTTATATTTGTTCATTTTTTTTTTTTTTTCTTTTTACCTATCTCCACGTGTACGTAAACGAATAATACTTTTGATCATTTTATATATAGATACGTCTTACGTTAACAATCCTAACTGAAAAAAACTACGAATTCTCTGACGTATCTCTCAAAGCTCGGACCCCACGTAAAAAATTCCAATTTTTTAATCAACGATAGAAATCTTTCAGAAATTTTATCTATCGATTAAAACCTACTTGTCGTATTTACCAGAAAAAAAAATAAAAAAAAAAAACAACAACTTTATCATGATTATCATTCATCAATTATATTAATCAGACTACCTACGTCCACCTCTCTTTTATCCTACGCTTTACTGACACCAAACCTGTTAGAAATTTGTCATTATTTATTTATTTATTTATTTATTTTCTTCTTTATTCTTTTCAAATTATTTTTATTTAGATATTTTTGTTCCTATAATAGACAATATCCGGGCTTGATCGAAACGAACGCTTGCGAGAGAGCCGGAGATTCTCGTAAATGTTCGAGAGAGGCAATGATCTCTCTCTCTCTCTCTCTCTCTGTCTCTCTTTCTCTCTCTCTGTCGGCCGTTTCGCTCGCGGGAAAGAGAAAACTACCGGAAATTTAGTTACACCGCTCGATTACGTGCGCTTCGTCTATTCGTAGCGTCGGCCTACGAACAGGAGCGTACAAATTTATTCGAGACTTTATTCCTTCCGTTTGTTTCTTTCTTTCTTTTTAATCCCCCTCCCCCGTCCCCCAACCCCCACTCTCGTCCCCCACCCCAACCTTCGATAGTGTAAACATCATAAATGATTTTTATAAGAGTACTTCGATAGGATTATTATTAAAAGATAAAACATGAAATGGACGGAATTACGTGAAAGATTTTCACAAGGAAAATTTCATCTTACAAATTTATGATAGATTCGATTTACTTTCTTAACGATTCGATGGAAAAATAAGCATTGGTAATTGCAATTATTCTTTGAAAATAAATCAAAAAAAGAGAGAGAGAAAACTTGTATCTGCAATTTCCGAGCTTCTCATAATGTTGAATGATGTATCGTTGACAGTCACGTTGTCGTTAGTGCATTGACGATCTCTGACTCACTATTGGTGGGCAGAAGGAGTATTAGACGGTTGACTACATAGTACAATAACTACGATATATCGGCCGACAACGAAGAAGCGAAGAGAAAGTTAGCGACCTCGCGGCCCACGTAAAGCTTCTCAACGAACTATGACGATCTAGGATTCTTATCTATTTTATTTTCGCGATCTAAATCGAGATTCGCATTTTAATAACTTTGACCAAAAACTTTTATCAAACGTCATCTTTTTAGAAAAAACCTTTTTCCGAATAGAATTACAAAATATTAAATAAACATCAGAAAAATGTTACACGATATCTCGTATAATTCGAAATAATTATAAATCTTATACGAAATTATATTTCTACGATTAAATATAGAAGAAATAATAATCATAATAATAAGTAAATAAATAAATACATTACACGATATCTCGTATAATCCGAAATAATTATAAATCTTCTACGAAACTATATTTCTACGATTAAATATAGAAATAATAATAATCATAATAAGTAAATAAATAAATAAATAAAAAACGCGTATCTCGCGGGGAAATGTTACAAACGAACGAGTAACACTCGCGGATGTTTAAAAAGGCTGAGCGTAAAAAGGGAACGTCGAGCTGGTTGAGAACCCCTGCCGAGGCAAGGCTGCATCGCGCAAAAGGTGAATGCATCAGCGCTTCCTATATTTACGCAATCGATCCTTCGAACGTAGTTCGCGCGTAGAAATCGACACGCTCGCTCGAATCTCTCGTGTTTTATCTATGTGTTAGAACGCGCACACATGTATAAATTGAGAGAGAAAGAGAGAGAGAGATAGAGATAGAGAAAGACGTATACAAGAATATGGATAGTTGGCGATATCGTGCGAACGTGAATGTGGAAATAATCGTTTCTCATGAATTCACGGTTCTACCCACTCTCATTCAGAGAACCGGGGACAATAATTGTGAATGGAGTCTGGCCAAGATCGAAGAGACGAAGGGTAAAGGGAGAGTAGGACGCGTACCTTTTTGCCAACTTTTCAAATTGCCGCCCTTTTTTCATTTTTTTTTTTTCTATTTCTCTCTACGATCATTTCAACACATAGATCGTTTTCCTATCTAAAATATTTCAAGTAATCTTGAGAATATTTTGTAATACTTTATCTCTTCTTCTTATTCTTCTTCTTCTTCTTCTTCACTTTCCACTTCCCCTTCCCCACTCCCCTCCCATCGTCTCTATCTTTATCTTATCGAATCTTAGCTAATTGTATAGTTTCGGATTAGCCCTTATCGCGTAACGGAGATCTAAATTCGTAGCCAGCTCGATTTCTCGATATGATTTAAGATTGAAATGGTCGCCGCGTAGCTACGTAGCAGCAAGGAAATTGACCTATCGGAGGCCTAGATCTTCTTCGAGCCAACGCGAGCTTAAATTTACTACGCTAACGACCGAGGGACTGACCTTAAACCGAACGAAATTAGTTTGACTAGATGCATTAGACTGCTACGAGAGAGTAATAGAAATAATAAAAAATATAATAGAAATGTTTAAGTATTAAAGATACTCTACTTGTGTGGATGTGTGTGTGTGTGTATTTAAAAATGGTGTCTTCTCGCAATAGAAAGTAAAATCTAAATGAAAAACTGATGTGTGTGTACTTATGTACGTACCGTAAGAAGTTATACTTCTTTGCCGTACCGAAACGAATATAACCTCAATAACCTCAAAAATAACTTCAAAAAAAATATCAAAATATAGATATCAGTCCACATTAAATATAAAGGAGATGTATCGAATTAATTTATGCGTCAACGGCCATGGCGCGGTGATAGAACTACTTCCCGCTCGATCATTTAAGTAAAGCAGCGCTGAGTACGATTAGTACTTGGATGGGTGACCCGCTTGAGAAAAAAAAGAGGAAGAAGAAGAGAAAGACAACTTCATGCCGTAAAATTTGAAATCGGCTTTGCCGCGCATCGTAAATACCCTGACAAACTTTTCATGGTGTCGTTCGGAAAAAAATCCTCACTCCCATCACATTTTCCCAAACGCGCCAAAAGAAGTATAACCTTCAAAAATAACTTCCTTATTTTCGGGCCAAAGATAGAAATTGACGGGAAGAAAAATAAAGAATGGTTTGTTGTTGATACGTCGACCTAAACACCTGGTAAATAATAAAAGAAGAAGAAGAAAAAGAAAGAAGAAGAAGAAGAAAAGAAAGTTTAGTCAAAGTAAAGTTTTTTCCAAAGTTAGAATCAACCGATCGAAGTAACATTCCAGAAAGACGCTTTAAGAATTAGAAAAGAGAAAAATAAGTGGACAGTAAGTAGTAAGTCGTTGGAGCGTTCGTAAGTAACTGTTTTTGAAAAGGAAAAGGCAAAACAAAAGCGAGAAGTTGTTGGAGTAGCCAGCGAGCGAGCGAGCGGTTAGCCTCCGGTCCAGGCGATTGGGTTTCTGGTGAAAGTCGGTATTCGGCGGCACAGCCCTTGACCTTCCCTCGGCCGAATTCCAGTCGAACCTCGCGTCGTAGACTCCAGGGGAGTTTCGTAAGAAGAAGGCAAGCAAGCAAGCAAGCAACAAGGCGTGTTGTTATGTTCGATGTATTTGGTCTGTTGGTAAGCATCATTCGGTTGATTCGGTGAAAGGCGACGAATAATACGCGATGATGCGTTTCCTTTCCTCTCGAATGAAAGAGAAGCGCAACCTCATTCGAGGAGGAGAACATAGAAATGGATGATCGAGTTATTTGAAAACGAAAGGATTCTCTTATTTTCTATCCACGTGTTTTTTTCTACGAACGACAAGTTGATCTTTCTCTTTCTATTAAGGGGATCTCTCGGATCTTTCTTTCTTAGGTCCGAGAGCGTTGCTGCTGCTTTCGCAAGACTTTCCCCATTGTTTAAAAAATAAAGCCGCAAGTAGTCGCGAGTCTATCTCGAGGTCGTTGAACCGTGCTAAAACGTGAACTCGCTTAAACGGGTCGTTCAACCGAGTGTTTGCGAATCGTTAGAGAATGATGATAGGCGGATATTATTAACGACGTCTGCTTTTCTGATGACTACTACTACTACGTCGTACGATTATTTTTCTCGAAGTACCGAGAGTAAGATCACAAAATAAAGAAATATTTTGTATATAGGTATTTATACGTAAGTAGAGGTAGATACGATTAGCTAACATATGTGTACGAGAAGAATATATAGGTCTTTTAGAGTCTCGAGACTCAACAATCGACTACTTGCAAATGAAATAAATCGTTTTTCATGTTAAAAACGTTTAAGTAATTTTAGACGTTTAACTATACCCATCGTATACGTTTTAACTCGATGATCTTTCCACGATGAATATACGCGAGAGTAACAGTAAGAACCGAGAGAAAGGTCAGCCCAAAGGAGGAAGTAATGCCCAGTTCCCTCGCGATAATAAGCTAAGAAACACTTTCTACGACCGTAGACTCTCTTTGCCGAGAGAGAGAAGACTCGGCTTATTCGCAAAAGTCCACCTCCACCTCCACCTCCACCACTTCTTTCTTTCTTCTCTTTTCTTCTCTTCTCTTCTCCACCACGAGTCTTCTAAATGGAACGTGACGTTATTAAGTGTAGTCTCACGGTTATACCACTGTGTGTCGTACACGTTTTAAAATAAGAGACGGATCGTTGAATTTCATTTTCAACCACGAGACCAGGTTCGACTTATTCGTTCGTTTAAAACTCTACCTTTTGCTCGCTCTCGATTGCTCCAAACGAAAAAAACGACACTAATCCCTACGATCTGTTTCTCTCATATTCGAAGAATACATTTTTTCTTTCATTCTAATACCAAACTCGTTCATTTTCGTACAAATCCAAAAAAAAGAAGTCTTTTAGATTTCTGCTTAGAAGATAGAATGAGAGAGAAAGATCAAAGAAACTTACGATAATCCTTCTTTCTCTATCAAAGAACTTGAATCTTGACCCACAAAGACAAAGTCGTCGAGGACTCAAGATCAAAAGAGAACTTTTTATTTCTCGGTCATGTTCACCTAAGATTAACTATGGTCTTAATGTAATAGGAACCCTTCTTAGTAGTCAACGGTATACATGAACATACTTTTAATCTCCTAGAAAGAGAGAGAGAAGGGGGGGTGCGGGAATATCTACTTTCGATCAACGATTTAACAATCATTTTCATTCGCATACAAGTTTTGACGTCCTTAACTTATCGAAAAATCGGAAATACTTTAAGAATAGGGGGATTATACGATATTCCTCTTTGTTCGTTCATTACAGTAGTCATTGCCGCTCCAATTCCTTCTCGCGTTAAACTGGTTTAAGCGGTGCTATTTATGCTGATAGACGCATTCCTATCTTGTTAAACGTTTCCTTGTAAAATACCATTATCGGTATACCGCGTTACTTTGTGAGAAAAAACAAGAAAAAATGAACGTACATTTAGAACAAATATATCAGCCGTTCGTTAATAAAATTAAAATATCGTTGGTTTACCTTGAAAGAAAAAGAAAGTCAACTAAGAGAAAAATATTCATAAGTGAACATCTTCCATCGTTATTTTTTTTTTTCTTCATTTCCTCCGAGTAAAAGAAATAAAAATAAAAAGAAGGACCAAGAGTTTGATACACAAAACGTTTCACTCTCGACGAGTAACCGCACGGATAACGGGGCTCTGTTCATGGCTGAGGTAGGTAGGTAGGTAGGAAGGTAGGTAGGTAGGTACTTCGTCGAGAAAGAAGGGAAAGTAGTTCTGTGAGTCAGTGGGGCTTGCGGTATCCCACACGAACGTTCAACGGTTAAACAGACTCGAGTCTCTCTCTCTCTCTCTCTCTCTGTCTTTCTTTCTACACTTGGTTGGATCCACTGGCAAGGAACAAATGATAATCCAGATGAGCTCTAAACACTCTAAACGATCTTCTTTTATTTAACAACAAGTATAAGATGTTACGATCCTAACGTCAATTAAATTTTATCAATTAATTTTCTATACTTTCTTGTTGTTTCTTTTTTTTTTTAAACAACGTAGTCAATTAATTTTAAGCGGACGAATTTGATACGTTAGTTGGGATTGACCAAACTATTATTATTATTAACTTTTAGATGCACACAAAGTTGTAAATAAGCTTTGTAGAGTATTAATACGCTAGTATCGTGTTTACTTTCTCTCGTATAAAGGAGGAGCTCTTTTTAGTAGCTAACACGCTTTAACAGGGTGACACACTTATCGATGAAAAAGAAGAGGAACGTTGTTGAAAGGCGATGGAAGGCGAGCTAGCTAGGCTAGGCTAGGCTTCCTAGAACGATACGATGTAAGTGTGACTTAACGAAAGTATCCCCGTCTACCCACCGGAAATAGATTGTTCGCCATTCGAGCGGGTGACGTTTAATCCTCCGGCAAACAATCGGCTCGCGACCCGAATATGTGTCGTTGAATCCTCGACCGAACTGCCACGAGCTATTTTCTTTTCCAAGAATTACAAAAAATAAATCACACGCCGTCACAATCGCCCCGGTTATTTGATTATTTCAACGTTTCGATTATCGAACACGTGCAAATACAAAATAATAATCTCGTAAATTGATCGTTCGAATATATCGATGCTTGGAAATCACAGTCAACGCGAGTTTTTCGTAATGACGCGTATAAAATGACTCACCGCAAGCTACTTCATTGTCGTAAGCAATGTCAAACCAACAAACAGGAAGCTCCTCCACTTGCGTATTTTACCCAAGTTCATAAGACGTTTTTTCACGGTCTCTTTTTCCTTCTTTTCCTTTTTCTTTTTTTCTTTTTTTTTTTAAACGAAAATTTATGACTACAACGTGACTGATTCATTATCATCTATATTCTAAATGGCAATTAAGTGAGTATCATTTATTGTGAAATAGTGAAACGAAGATTCATCCGTCCAATCCTAGTTTATTATCTTATCAAATAGAAAAGCGGCGAGCTTGCGGGGTCAGTCATCTCTTTTGAGGTCAGGGCGACGACTCGCGGAGAGGATCTTTGTGACGTAGTAGATTCTAAAGAGTCCTCCCCCAGAGCGGGTCGTATCGGCCTTCGTCCTGCGCACCAGCACGCAAATTCCAAGCTTCCCAACTAGGATTTTCTTTCTCGATACAAGAATTATTTGAAAATTATTAATAATAATAATAATAATAATAATATCTTAAGAGAGTAGTATCAATAACACCATGATATTTCTCTTTTCCATTTTACGTAACGAAACAGATCGAAAGATCAAGATCAAGAGAATGGGAAACTCTATAAAGGCTTTACATACGAATAGTATAGCGATCTTTGGTCACGGACTCCTCGATATAACTAACGTTCCTCGGAAGGTGAAAGTTTTTCGGTTATCGAACATCGTGGCCTAGACCGTAAAAGAGGAACAAGAACGCGTATAGGTTGACTGAGAGAGCTCTCTCGAGTCTCCCGCGAACAACTCCTCCTGGCTTTCTCTTTTTTAACTCTCTCAGAACGCTCGTTCAATGATAATCGATATTTTCTATCAACAATCAATTATTTCATATCGAACCTGCTAAGAAGTATTTCGAAAAAAAAAAACGAATGAACAAACAAACGAAAACAAACAAAAATAGGAAAAAAAAAACACACAGAACGAGAGAGAAAGAGAGAGTGAAAGATAGAAGGAAAGTTGAAGTTCAACTGGCAGTCGAATTGGAAGTAGACAGCAGCAACAGCAACAGCAGCAGCTGAACACAGAACGGGTAGCTAGCTCTGCTAGGCTTGCTAGGTTGCAAGCTAGGTTGTTGCAAGCTAGTTCCGACGACTACGACGACGACGACGATGATGTTGCAGCGGAGTTGGAGGTTCCCCTACTGGAGAACGTAGAGTATACAGCAACGCCGCCGTTTAACTCGGAGGGTTCCTCTCTTCCACTTCCACAGTTCCTCCACCGCACGGCGCACGGGTTCCTCGTCGGTGAGCGCTGGTGCCCGTGGCCGCTGTCCCAGTCGTCGCCCTACTTTGTCGAAGCCAACTCAGCTCGACACTCGGTTTACACCTCGCGGGACGACGAGGCAACGCGCGCGCAACCTCAACACTACAAATAAAGACAAACGGACAGACAGACGGACAGACAGATAGACAGATAGATAGATAGATAGATAGATAGATAAATGCTCTTGCTAAACACATTCGTTCAAAGAACAAAAACAACCTCTATTAAACATGTAAACACATATTTCGTAAAGATTAAAAAAAGCCCGCTTGCGCGCGCGCGCGCGCACTCTTCTACGCTCACGCATAAATTTTTACGCGTTATATTCATTGAACGTTACGAAAAAAAAAATTGATACCAATTTATCGAAATACTATTTTTCTTGTTCTCCCTGATCGAACGACTCCCCACCCCCCACCCCACCACCTCACCCCGATCTCTCCATCTTCAAAAGAGGAAGAAAATTATAAGCGGCCCGATAAATGTCGTCTCATTAATATATTATTGTGCTAAATAATTGTTTTAACAAACAAGTTTGTGACCTTTGATAATAATAGTTATTATCGGTGTAATAGTGGTGATTGTGTATGTGATGACATGACGACAATTTTGACGACGACGACGACGACAACGAAAATGATGATGACGATGACAATGATGATGACGATGACGATGATGACGTTTGTAATCGTACTTCGATAGAAGATCAGAAATTTTTCCCCGATAAAACCGGGGAAAAAAAGGAGTCGCGCGAAAATCGAATCCATCCCCTCCTCCTCTCGTTCCCTTTCATCCTCCGTCTCTTCCATGCATGCGATCTCGAGGTGACCACGTGTCTCGACCGGAACTACCGGTCCTCCTCCTCCTCCTCCCGTCGTATCCCGACCTACGGTAATCCTAAAATTTCGATCTTACCTCCTCCTATCGTCCAGTTTCATCGAAATTATCGATCAATATTTTCTTCATTTTGTCGATTGAAAAATACGATGGTGCAAGTGTAAGATTTCGCATCGAGGAAGACTAATACCAGATTATACACTTTTTACGAAAGACTATCGCGATAGATCCTTATCCGGAAGTTGCTAACGGATGTGCCGGGAGAACTCCGATCGAGGAAGGAAATGTTCTTCGAGTATTTCGAACTCGCTAGCCCGAGGAGAGAAAGTGTACGGACTTTCGAAGTGGCATCGAACGAGAATATTCAACGAGTGTCCTCTTCCTCTATCTGCTGTTGCTACTGCTACTGCTGCTACTGTTTATTTTTACATTTCCTTGTTCTATTCTAACGACGATCATTATCGTTACCTTTAGATTATGAACCTGTCCACATTCACATTCACGCACACACGCAAACCCCCACCCACCCCCGCCTTTTCGTAATCTCGTTCCTCCTGGTTCATCTTTTGATCGCTGAAAAAAAAGAAATAAATTAATATTAATAAGAAGAAAAGGAAGAATAATAATAATAATAATTATAAGAAGAAGAATAAGAAGAAGAAGAAGAAGATACGAAGAAATTGTGAAGATAAGAAAATCGTTCGTGGTGAATTTACGATTCTATCAACGTCACTGCCAATCTTTCAATTCATACAAATACTTACGTGTATCTTTCTATCTGCCTATCTGTCTGTTCCTCTTTCTCTCTCTTTCTCATTTTATATATATATATATATATATGTGTATATATACACACAGACAAACACACACGTATAAAACGTTCGATCTCTTATCGTCCACTCTGTGATTTTGTTGTAATTATTTGTTCATCCACGAAAAACATATCACGCGTCCTGGACTTCGTCGCGTCGTCCGATCTAAGAAGAAAAATAATTCATTAAAATAATAATAATAATAATAATAATAATAATAATAATAATAATAAAAGAAGGAGAATATTCCAAGCACTGCCAACGAAAGACTCCATGAAAAAATCGATATAATCGTTTATTCGAGTACTGCCACAGCCATTAGAAAAAGAAAAAGAAAAATATCTAAAGAGAATCGAGAAGGTACATTGATCGTAAAGGATTGAAATATAATGACGAGATAGGTCACGTTCGATCAACGACAACGTGAGATGCTTTTTATGATCATACGTCCAACGAGACCAGTTGATCGTGGGAAATGGTGAAAAAAAGTTAGCAAAGTTTCGTTACGTAAGTTTCCGCGTGAGCCAGCCTGCCATTTTGGTTCACGCAGAAAGAGAAAGAGAGAGAGTGAGAGTGTGAGAGAGAAAGAGATAAGTGTACCGGCAACGACAATTCGCGTGTGTGTACATCGACGAACGATTGAAATCATACTAAACGAAAAGACTAATGATACGCGTATATAAATGAAAACAATAATAGTAAACTCTGATAGTTCGTCATATCGTTCGAAGAGGACAAGTGACAGAAGATAATAAACATCAACTAAAGTGTACGGTGTTATCTAATTTACATAGAGAAAAATAATACGGAATTGGATAAAGGATATTACTTTTGAAAAAAAAAAAAAGAAAGTTATATAAATATATATTATATATTTATATCGACGAGAAAAAGGCGACGACGATTATTTATAAAATTAAAAAAAAAACAAAAAAATAATATAAAATGAGGTACGAATTTGGCCATGTGCGTTTACCTATGTGCGCATGATATCGAAACGAACAGTAACGTAACACCTAACGAATACTCCCGGGCCCCCCTCCCCCTCATCGTGACATTTGATTCGTCATCGTCGTTGTCGTCGTCGTCGTCGTCATCGTCGTCGTCGTCGTTGTTGTCGTCAAAGCCGACGCATTTATTTGTTGAAAAACACTAATGGTTCCGACGTTTATCGACGTCGGTCAAATTCCAAGAGAACAAGATTAACCCACGATAATTCATAATTTGGATGTTCTAAGCGAAAAAAGATGTAAGTTAATCACTGATGTTTTCATATCATTATTTATTGCGGAATTTATTTATTTATCGAAGTTATACTTCTTTTGGCGCGTTTGGGAAAATGTAATGGGGAATTGATTTTGTTCCGAGCGTCTGGAAAAACGACACCATGAAGTTTGTCGATATTTACGACAAAGCGCGGCAAAGCAATTTTTCAAGTATACGGCATGAAGTTGTCTTTCTTTTCTTTCTTCTTCCCCCCTTTTTTTCTCAAGCGGGTCACCCATCCAAATACTAATCGTACTCAGCGCCGCTTTACTTAAATGATTGAAGCGGGAAGTAGTTCTATCACCGCGCCATGACAGTTGACGCATCAAATATTTCGATATATCTCCCTTATATTTAGTGTGGACCGATTGAAAATATGTTTCCTTTCTTTTTTTGTTTGTTAAGTAAGTAAATAATAATAATTAGTTGCTTATGTTCTCATACTTCCAGTCCAATATTTGTTTGAAGTTATTTTTGAGGTTATATTCGTTTCGGTACGCCAAAGAAGTATAACTTCTTACGTGAGTATATAAGTACACACACCAGTTTTTATTTTTTATTTTATTTTATTTTATACGTTTTATTATATACGAGACTGTTTTGTTAATATTCTATTATCGTAATCAATGCTATTTTGTTTTCTCCCTCGCGAAAATGATTAATCGATCCTTTATAAATCGTATAACAAGAAGATTTAAAATTATACAAGGAAATGTAGTATCTAAGTTGTTGAGTAATTTTAAAAATAGATTACTCTTTTCTTTTTTTTTCTTTTGAGAGAGAGAGAGAGAGGGGGAGACTTTTGAAAGAACATTTTTTTTCCCTTGGTATCGTAAAAATGCACGCTTAGGAACTTTGTTACGATACTATATAAAAAAGAAAAAAAAAGATACAAGAGGAAAGAAAAAAAGAAAGGAAGAAAAAAAAGAAGAAGAAGAAAAAAAAAACACTCGGATTAAAAAAATCGTGGCATAGAGGCGTAAGAGTGGTTTTTAAAATCTTCCGCAAACTTTTGTGACTTGGACTCGTAAGAAATGAATCTCGCTCAATGAATACTACGAACGTAATTTAAATAATATATCCTAAGATGGATGATGAAATAATAAATTATAATATATATTTTATAAAAGATATTTTTCGCCGAAGGTAATAACCGTGGTGGCGTTAAAATAAATCCACGATCTACATAATACCTTGTTTTATTTTTCTGTTTGGAAAAAAAGAACAAAAATAGAAAAAAAAAAGAAAGAAATGAAACAACCGATTATCAATGTAAAAAAAAAAAACGAAGCAGCAAAACCCGAGTAGGAAGAATCGTTAATGGGATGCAAATACGAAAAGGCGCAAACGTTCGGTGTCATGTGCGTGCGTCGAAAGGTCTAGGTCGACTCGGTCGTGATGTATGCTAGATTTCCGGCTCGTCAAAATTCGTGAGAATTTTTTGGACAAACGTAGAATAAAGAAAAAAGATATTTTCAAAGGACGCGGCCTCCGCCAAATTCGAATAGCAAGAAGAAGAAGAAGAAGCAAGAAGAAGAATCGTTCGCCTTCAGGTCTGTTCTCCCTCTCGTTTAAACTTGCTTCTTAAAACTTGCTCGGGAAGATTCTTCCTCTTCTTCTTTTTCTCTTTCTCTCTCTCTGTCTCTTTTTTTAAAGCGGAAGATCATTCGAGATGATGTTGATTTTTTTTTCTCAACAAATTCTTACAACCTTGAAACGAATCGTTAAAGAAAGGGAAGCGTATAAAAAGAAGCCAAGCGTAAACGCGATATATTTCGCGATTGCAAAGTATCTACTCAATTAATAAAATTAGATGGGAGAATATACGGCGTTCGTTTAAATATATTTTACGAGAGTTAGTTTCAATGAAGAGAGAACAAAAATTATTCTAAGTTACACTAAAAGAACTGGGAAATATATCCGATTGGTGATACGAACGTGGTGCGAGTTGGTGATGCTGCCAATTTTTTCTCTTATTAATTTTAATCTATAAACAATTACGCGTGACCAATTGGGGAAGAAAAAGAAAAGAAAAGACCATAGGATAGAAGAGTAGGGTTGTAGCTCGCGTAGTAGAATATTATGCAAGCCCGACGGCCGGGAAGTTATTCTGGCGGATGAGCGAGAGAGCAGGGGCACGAACAGTGATGTGTCCTACCTAGCATAACCTCAAGTTCTCGATGACGAAGCTTGAGATAGGTCGGGTGCAAACGTGCTCTCATACGAGTATACATTACGTCCATGCACTACACAGCTGCTCAACTCAGCCTGTCGACTGACTCTATACGCATACTAACGTATCATAGTAGTATATGCCTGGGTGTGCAGCCAGTAGGCCAATTATTAAACCGAGGATCTCGGCCAATCATCAACGACGTCCTCGACATGAATCGTCATCTTCTTTCAACTACTTGGCGCCATCGAAATTGACTCTAAATCCTTTTCCCTCGAAAATTTACAGAATTTCATCCGATCTAATGAATGTTTGACTAATATTAAGGAAATAATTGATCATCTTATGAAAATCTTTTAATCGGATGAACGATGGTAACCATCTTTGAATCTGAGAAAGTATAGAAATCACACGCGTAGAATACGGATAACAACTAGCAAAGCTAGCTTCTCTCTCGACCTATGCCAATCTCAAACTAAATATACTCGCTCGGTAATGATGGCATTAGACGCGCATGGCAGTACTTACTTGCACGACGAGAAAACCACTCAACAGACTTCGGTATCTCAAACGTTTCTTCTCAACTCGGTCGAACGACTATCTCGATCTATTCGAACGGTCGAATATTCAAAATATCGTCATTTAAATTAATGACAGTGATTTTATATTCTATCGATGAAAATTCATTATTAAATCAATATATAATAAACGTTTAAGTTAAGTGAAATTACATTCATGCATCGCAAGATTTCTTCTTTCACGACGCGTGTTGTTATTCTTCTTCTTCTTTTTCTTTGAAAAACTCGAGCTAGGACCGTGAACGAACGATCGTCAGGATGAATTACGACGACGCAAATACCATCGCACGCTCGTGCGAATCCTTGCGTAGCAATGATGTCATTTGACCCTGACACGTGCAGTCCTCGAGTACCGGTATCTTTTCATCCAAACGCGAGTACCCTATAGCCGATGGAAACGCGATTGAAAAGGTGCATGACATCTTTATACATTCTTCTAAAAATAATATCATTGCGTGGACACATTCTCTGAATACGCTTATAAATAAAAATACGTTCCTATTCGGTGAATCGTTCGGAGAGTCGTTTCAAATGTATCCTATAAATCTTTCAATCTTGATAGAAGAAATTAAAATAAATATTTTTCGTTTATATGAGAAAAATTCTAATCGATGGAGTCGAATTTGATTGGGGAAAAAAAAAAAAAAAAAAAAAAAAAAAAATCCTCACGTGACGCGATCCCTCGTTGTTTTATTTTAAATCAATGAGTAATTTTGATTAGTCAAAGTTTTCTCCTATAATAGAAGAAATTCTCATAGCGTATAATATATAGCGGATGATGATGATGATAATGATGATGATGATGATGATGATGATTGTACAGTGTCGACACTCCTTTGAGGTCGATTCTCATGGACGCAACGTGGCCTTAAAGCTGTTCAAAGGCTGTTGCAGCTCGCGGGAGTGATTATTCTGGCATCTCTCTCGTGACATTAGTTTACGTCGATTCTGCACACTCTATCTCCCTCATTTCATGGATTCTCGTTATCTTTGTCAATCGATTTATCGTTTGGATAGATCGATGAATCGATCCTAAGTCCGAACGATCCAATGAAATTCCACCAAGATCACGGACTCGAGATCGACGATCAACTGATTGGATTCTTCGATAAACAGGTTTTCATTTCTGAATACTTTGGATCGTTATTCAATTTTTAGATCGGAATGATGATGTGGTTATATCAATTTAAACTATTTTTTCTTCTTTTTTTTTTTTTTTTGTTAACACAAATACGTCTTCGATTTATTAAACTTTCTAATATGCATCGCATAATGATCGATCATACTAGAATAAGAAAAAAATAAATTCATAGTGTTTGATTTTGCAATGAACGAACGATCTACGCAATACTTTAGTAGATCGTGGAACAAAAATAACATGGCATTGAAATATACAATGCGGAAAACTTTAAATTGATTTAACCTTCTTTGCTAAAGAAGAAGCCAAGTAAAAACAATATCGATCTTATGTTTTTCTAATTGATCATCGGATTTATACAAAATTCAATAGCCAGCTGCTGGAGAATCGTGACTAAAAATAAGAAAACGTGACTGGGAATGATTGTTTTCATTCATAAACGACCACGTTTTCGAATTGTTCAATTTTGTTTAACGGAAATCACACGACAAGGTATCGTTTAATGCTTAACGATTTTAAAATAACAAAATAATCATCTGAAAATAATTTTCTAAACCGAAAGCAAAGAAGAAGAAGAAGAAAAATTGTATTTAGTAAACGTTAGAAAATAAATGATAAAATAAAGCCAAACGTCTCTTAGAAGAGACCGTTTGCGTACAGAATTACAGCAAGTTGTATATAATCAGGCAACTGATATCTAAATGAAAACGATTAGTATTCACGGTTTCGTAAATAATATGTTTACGTTAGACATTCGTCTACCAAATACATAAAGAAACGCGAGAATGACAAACATATTCTCGACAAAATCGATGATTCTAAAAAGTCGTATAAAAAATCAAAAGAAAAACGTCAAAAAAAAAAAACCTTAGTTAACCGTAATTTATTAATCGATCGGTACAAATTTTGAGCATGAAAATAAAAAAAGGGGACAAATAAATTCGGGTATCGAAATATCGATATCGAAGCAGTTGTTAGTCGATATCGATTATTAAGGAAATTATGAGAGGTTAAAGTTCAAAAGGCTACGAGAGTCTGTTCGAGAGTGAGGGAAAGAAAAGGAAGAGAAGAAGGAGGAGGAGGAGGTGGTGGAGGAGGAGGAGGAGGACGACAACGAGAAGCAAAAGTCGTGTGTGCGTGTCGGTAAGCGAACGATCATGCTCGCTCGAATACACGCGCGTGTACACACACACACACAGACACACAGACAGACATACACACACACATACGCACTAACGCATGATAGTGCATGCCTGACGGTGTGATTGACATTACTAAGTATGCCATGGCCAACCGCTCACAACGTGCTGGTACGAACGACTGCAGTACTGCCCACACTGCCGCGTACGAATGCAAGCATGCATTCGCATGCTAGCTAGCTAGCTAGCTAGCCTATGCACCGGCCAACGCCGTTGTCTAGGATTTTAAAAGTCATCGAAATTTTACTACGATATAATAAACACCTTCGTCATACTCGATCGTTTAAACTTAACGTATCCTTGGAGCTACCATTTTTTTTTTCTCTATGGCTATAATCAAATGAAAATCTTTATTTTATGATATATATAATTATTTTTATTATTATTAATATATTATATTATTTTATTATTATATATAATATTTTATATAAGTATTACTCGTTATTGGTGATAAATAATTTTCAAAAGAAAATTTTCATTTCATTCGAATGATCATTAATTTGTTTATATTTATTAACGATTATAATGCGGAAACATTGTTAACCTATTTGTGCTTTCTTTTTTTTCTTTTTATATTTTTTCTTCTTTACGGGGAGGAGGGGGGTGAGATCGAAGAAAACAAAGTTACAAGTTCAATGTCTTTTTTGTTCGATGATAGAAATATAACGTTAAGGGCGAGGGCATTGGAAAAGAAATAAAGAGTCTCATTTATTTTTTTTTTTCAAGACAGGTCATCGGAAAGATATTTAGAAACGTGATCCTTCGGAACTTACCACCTACGTCATATGGTGTGTTAAAACACAATGCAACAGGTGGCCTACTCGGACGATCCGTTGCTACTTATTTGTGGCATACTCTTCAAGGGACGAAAAAAGAGAGAGAAATAAAAGTCTAATATCCGATTGCAGGAAATCAGATTCGACGAGATAATAAGCTAGATGAGAGAAGAATGAAATTCCTGGGAGGGGGGAGAGAAAAAAAAGAACAGAAAAAAAGTAACCAAACGCACGCGAAAAAGTGCAATTTGTCGTAATTAAAAATTCTATTGCTAATAGGGGGAAAAAAAAAAAAAAAAAAAACAAATTATGCAATGGTACGAACAAGAAAAAGAAAAAAAAAAGAAAAAAAGAAATCGTAAAATTCTCGGTAAAAAGAACGACGGAGATAGGTCAAATGCAAATAAAAATGATACACCGGAGGAATGACGTAACGTAAAAAACACTGTTTCGACGAAGGACATGGTTTTCACTCACGGGTTCGATCTTCCTGTAAGATGCTATCGTTTCACCACAAAAACCGGTATCTTCGAAGAAAGAGAGACACCGTGAAAGATATTAAAAAAGAAGAAGAAAGAAGAAGAAGAAGAGTAGAAAAAAAAGAGAAAAAAAAGAACAGAGGAGAGAAGAGGATGACGCCTCTCACAAGGTCCTCCTCTTCCTCCTCCTCCTCCTCCTCCTCCTCCTCCTCCTGCTGCTGCTGCTGCTACTGTTGCTGCTCCTCTTCTCGTACTTTTGCTTTCGTCGAATAAATACGCGCACGAAATACGCGGCTTGCGTTCAAAACGAACCACGGACTTCTTCTCTCCTCCCCCCACCCTTTTCCTCCCCCCCTCCCCCTCTCTCTCTCTCACTCCGTTGTCCCCCTCACTTTTGGATTGGCTCGTCCAGCCGGCACGACACTGTCCGAAACTTTCATCGACGACTTTCGTTACTTTCTTATCGGTTAAAAAGTGAAACACCAGTCGATCCAGGTGCCCCCTCCTCCTCCTCCTCCTCCTCCTCCATCCCTCTTTCACTCCGATCCAGGATATGGGGATTCGGTCGATCTTCTTCGAATGATTATCGCGTAAGAGACAGACCATTGGACCACTCGATCGTTCGATATATCGAAAGTGAAATTGCAATGAAAATCGAAAGATTAACTCTCTTCTTTATTTCCTTTCCTTTATTCTTTTTCATCTGTTTTTTTATTTTCTTTTTCTTTTTCATTTTTTTCGCTCTCTTCTTCTTGCATATAACGTGTGTGTGTATGTGTATGTGTATGGACGCATCGGTGAGAAAAACATCACGAAAGTGGTGCAGTCCGTATATGGAGAAGAGAAGATATTTCTCTTTCAGCTACTTTTATATTCTCTCACACATACTCAACGTATTCCTTACGTAACCAATACTCGGTGTGTACCCTCGTGCGAGAAAGGAATCTTCCATTTCTTTTTCTCTCTCTCTCTCTCTCTCTCTCTCGAAAATTTACTAAAAGCGACAATTTTATACGGCTAATAAAATTTCTCTTACTTTATCGATTGTGTCTGGCGTTATTTAAAAATACAAAGAAAAATGCAAAACGTTCGATTAGAACGTAGATACAAACGAATTAAATATTGAAATATTATCAATAAACAATGAAGTGAGAACATTATTCCCATACATATGTATATATATATATATCGTATATACGGTATTGAAACGAAGAAACGTGAGAAGACGAGGTTAATGCTCGTTAGAAATTCTTTCGTCATCGTGTTTGCGTCAAAACGCTTCCTGTTTGGTTCGTAAACAAGCATGGACTCTCCGAAGGCAACGTTCATAAAACGCACAGCAGCCAGTCAGCCAACCAGCCAACCATCCAACCAACCAGCCCTTTTCTTTACGCAAAATATCTCACAAGTTTTGTCGTAATATAACGACCGTGATCGAATGTCATGGCGAATCCACGTCGTTCGTCGGTCCGTCCGTCCGTTCTTTCGTTGGTTCCTGCCACCTCGGTCCCCCCCCGCCCCACCATTACCCTCCTCATCTCTCTCTTTGCCCCCATTCGTACAAAAAGATCTCCAGGTGAAGAGATCCACCTTCGTAACCGTGGCCGTACGGTTCAACGAGAACTACGAGAGAGTGAAAGTTCTCGTTTACACGCGCCTCGAGTTTTTGGCATTGGGCTTGGTTGGGATTGGAGGATCTCGGTTGGTATCGAGGCCACTGGTACCACCACCACCACGCTAACCGAACGTGGATCCATGAGTTCGGTGGATCGCGTGGCCCGCACACAAACCGCTTGGCCCAAAAACTTTGGGCTTCGCGAGGCGTTCACTTCGGCTCGTAGTCGTCGTTGTGTTGTCGTTGTCGTTGTCGTTGTTCGGTTTGTAACTTCGTAATCGCCGTTACAACAGACGATGAGAACTCGATTAAATTCGATTGTGAAATTTTGACAAACGTTACCGAGTTTTATTCTATCGTGTGAGTAAACGTTTTTCGTTTGAACGATGAAAAATGTTGCCAGTTGGTAACCCGATTGAAAGTTTCGTGAATTAATTTTTTTCCTCGTTCTACGGTGATATTTTTATCATTTCATTCTAATTATGTTTGTATCGTGCTGTGTAGTAGTAGTAGTTGTAGTAGTAGTAGTAGTAGTAGTTATATGATAATGATGATTACTTAGTGATTGCTAATAATAAAGGATACTACTGGGAATTTTGAAGGACTTTTTGTCTAATCTTTCTGGGCATAGAAAATGTGCGCCAATATGAGTGTCCTGCAACAACGTCGTCACATAGGTACGAATTTTATCCATTGAAAAAATATTGTTTTAAAGGAGGTGCTTTCTTTTTTCTTTTCTTTACTTTTCGTTTTATTTACTATCGTATCTTTATTTAAAAGTTTACGAAAATAAGAAAACAAGAGGGAAAAAGGAGGAAGAAAAGTTGGAGATAGAAATTTCTCCACTTTTTATTTTTATTTTTTTCTTTTTCTTTTTCTTTTTCTTTCGTTAAAAGAGCGGAAGTTAAATTTACGCGATCGCTATCGTGCCAATTCAGCCACGGTCGATCGCACGAACATTAGAAACTCGAAAGTAAGGGATTCCTCCTTTTGCTCCAAATTGCAACAGTTTTAAAATGAAAGAGAGAGAGAGAGAGCGAGTGAAAAAGAAAGAAAGAGAGAGAGAAAGAGAGAGAGAAGGACAGAAAAGATGACTCGATCATTTCGTAACAGACAAAACTTCGACATTAAAGTTGTCCGTCCGTCCGTTCCCCGCAGCCACCCGCACTTGCCTGCCACCTCCTTCACCTTCACCTCTTCGCATATAATTAAAAAGAAAAAGAAAACGTTCGAGCGTAAAATCGACACAAAGCAAACGACAATTTCTAAAGATAATAATTCGCTGAAGTGGTGTAAACGATCGAAACAAGACAAAATTGAGTAGATTTTGAAATGGTCGCGGGCTGATTTCCAACGAACCGTGGTGCGTACGTTAATGCGTGTGTGTATATTCGACGGAAACGGAAAGAAAAGAAGAAGAAAAGAAGAGACTTTGAAAAGATAGGAGAGAGAGAGAGAAGGGACAGGGACGAAAGTGTTGGGTGCCGTTCGTACTGCGTGCTTCTGTATTGGTGATATTAATACGTGTTTGTGGAAGAGATCAGAAGTATTAGTCAGTCGTGAAGTTTAAAAATAACGAATCGTAATTTGTAACGGTAGTAGGACGAGAACTCGAATTTCGATCTTTCTATGGTGCTCTCTCTTTCTTCCTTTTCTCTTTTTATTTCTCTCTCTCTCTCTCTCGCGCAGTAGCTTATGACACAACACGGTAAGGTTTGCCTAAGGAAAAGTAAGGTAAGGCCAGTGGTATAATAGAGAAACTTTCACTGCGGAGGTTCAATGTACCGGTCTCTCTAACTCTCACTGGCCGTTCTCTCCTTGCCGTCTGCCAGCTCGCGAGCATCCGTACGGAGACTAACATAAGCCTGTCCCCCATCATGATTCCACCATTTGATATTATTTTTCATCGACAATTATCAAAATAGGACACCAACACTTCAGATATTCACGAAATTTCATTTTTCGATGGGTCTCTCAAATTGTGTATTCATTTTACACTCCAATTTATATTTCATATAAATAATATTTGCGAAATAAGGACAAATTACGCGCAATCCTAAATTGACTGAAAAAAACCCAAGAAAAAAAAAATATTGTTATTTTCTAACAATGCGATTAGCGGAGACGCGTTTAGGTTAGATAAGGTGGAATTTAATGAGTCGTAGTTTGTAACGGTGTCGAGTGTGAAAAGATAAGAAAGTAAAGTGGTTTCGTTACTTATTTCGTTCTCTATTATTATTGTCTTTGTTTAATAACTATTCAAAAAATACGTGTTACTCGTATGACGTATGATTAGAAATAGGAGAATAATTTATTGTAATTCTCGAATGAAAAGGAAGAAATGGAGAGATTATTCTAAGTAGATATTGTAAAACATGATCGTACTCGGGAAGAAGAAGAAGAAGAAAAAAGAAAAAGAAGAGGAAGAAAATGGTGGGGGGCATAGTCATAGGATGTCATGGCGTGGGAGAGTCACTTTCACCGTCCGCGGCCCCTATAGCGGTAAAATCTACATGCTACATAAAATTGGACGTACCGTTCCGCGATTCAACCTTACCAACAATAATACATATAATCGCAAATCATATTTTTCGAACATAAATCAATGATAATCATTCTGCTAAATGGAGAGGATGGAATACAACAACAACAAAAAATGCAGGCGTTCAAAATGAAACGAAGGCAAAATAGAAATATCGTGTGTATATAAAAATAGTAATAGAGAGAGAGAGAGAGAGAGAGAGAAACGCGTAATACGAAGCTTCTTCGCAATAGCATTGCTTCGTAGGGAGGAACGTGAAACTCGAAAAAGCTTGGCCGATATAGAGAAATAAAGAAAGAGAGAGAGAGAGGGAGAAAATAGAGAAGAAGCTTGCGCTTAGACTACTCGGAGGTTAACGCATAGAGAGAGAGAGAGAGGAGAGGGGTTGGTAGGAAGAGGAGGGGGGGGGGAGCTAGAGAGAAACTACTTACTTATAGTCTTTGTAGTCGTGTAGAGTAGCGTATGTGGCGCTCCGTAGGTTAGCTAGCGCATTGGCTGCACTTTCCGTCTCGGTGTGTTGTGTGGTGCATGTGCATGCATGCACGCCGGCGGCAGTGGCGGCGGCGGCGTCGTCGGCCCTCGGTCGGTCGTATGCATGCATTGGTTACGCAAGAATAGCAGCGTGTGTGAGACTGCTGACCCACATACGGCAGGGAGCAAGGACCCCGGCTCGGCACGTACACGCGCCTTTCCACACACCACCAAAGGGGAATTGAGAAAGAGAGAATATATCGTATGTGTGCGCCGCGAATGCACTCACTCTCGTTATACTCCCTCCCTTCTATCCTCCCATCCTCCCATCCTCCCACCTTCCCACTCTCCAACACTCTCTCGCAAAACACGCGCATGTGTATTGCTGCTACTACTACTACTATTACTACTACTATTACACACTGCCGCGTGTCTCCCTCTCACTCTCTATCTCGACTACTCTCCGTGCGCATGCCAACGCCCGCGTCACCCAGTGTATATTAGTGCACATGCAACTCCATCTATCGTCGTATGCGCTTAACAAACTCACACACTACTCGCCCACGTGGCTCTTTAATATATAAACTACCAAGCAAAACCGGCGGCTCGAGTAACGTTGTTCACACGCGTACACGCACACACATATTTTGTTTATACACACATTTTACCCTCTTTTTTTGTTTTGTTTTTTTTAAATTTTATCTTTTCTCCTTTTTTTTTTTTTAATAATTATTATAGGGTTAACAAAGTAGTAAGATATTTTTTCGTTAAACAATTGGTGATACTCTTTTCGATGTGATATTTTAACGAACGAGTCAAGGTGTTCCTCCCTTTACCTAAATTCGGCATTGATCGAGCGCATTAAAAATATCTTTCCAACCGAAGAAGACGACTCCCGTCGCTCGCGACGTTTCGATTGAAAAAAAAAATAAAAGAAAAGAAGAAACTTATCCCCCATTTCCAAATGATTACCGCTCGAGGAAAGCAACTTTCGAGAAGAATGACTTCTCACTTCTTCGAAACCTTCGATTGACGCGAGATAATTCCGATCTCGAGTCAACGAGGAAAAAAAAAGATGAGTGTGTTCTACTTTTATTGAAAAATTAATCTGTTTTTTTTTTTTTTTTAAGTCATGCAAAGAAGTATTTTCCTGTGTAAGTTGTAACGGAATATCTATGTAACTAACATTTACATATTTATAATATAGATCACTTATGCGTATATAATATTATCAATCAGTATAATCATGTAAATTGAATGAACATTCCCATAAAATATTATTTCGTCTTGAATACGCCCATTCATTCATTCACCAACGCAAACAACAAAGTTGTTTCATTCTATCTTTCTATCTTTCTCTCTTTCTCCCTTTCTTTCTTTCTTTCTTTCTTTTTTTCTTTTTTTCTTGACCCGTTGAGAATGATGGATCAAAGGGTTCTCGAGTCAGCTAGCAAGTTAGCTAGCTAGCTAGCTAGCAGACTTTACGAGTGCGATCATCAACGACAACTACGATAACGATGATCTTGCGGTATGATTAAAATGACCCAAAAGTAGAACTGAACTCGTCTCGTTCGGTTCTTCTAGACGCCATAAAAACAAGACTCGTCGTAAGCCGATCCTTGGAGCAGGCGTGCCGTGTACCTAATTATTCACAGACCGTTTGAACGATTACGTGCCGGAGTTATTGCTATCAGGATGACGATTCCAGAGATTAAGTACGAGAAGAAGTAAAAGAAAAAAAAAAAAGAATAAAAAAGGAAGAAGAAGAAGAATGAAGTGTTATTAAAATGACATGATGCAACTGACTCGTAACTGTAGTTATATGAATATTTGTCAATGATATATACGCGTATATAAACGGGGAGAGTCATAGAAAAATTGATTAGAAAATAAATCTCAACGATTTTACTATCATTTTTTTTGTTTACTTTTACCATAACGTTAAGTTAAACGAATGACTCGTGATTCTACTTAAATTATTATAGGCGAATCTAATATTTTTGAAATGAAAGAGAAACAAAGCTGCAAATTCGTGTAGATTGTTAAAGAAAGTAATGACATTGTCGTTGGACACCCAGTAGATCAGTTTATAGCGATCTCTCGTTCAGAAGAACACTAGTCTGACTCGCCTAGACTCGACCCCCCAATTATACCATTATTTAACATTATTGCAAGGAGAATCGTATGTGTTCCGAAGAAACCAGAGGTCTCGTGAACCCCATAAAGCATGGTAGCGAGTCGTAACACGCTTATGTATGACGATGATGATGTGTCATGAAAACGGTCAAGACGTAGGGATGAGGATTTTCTACGTTAAACCGCGAAACGATATTCTAAGATGTTACGACCCTCTCCAATTGTCTGCTATAGACTGAACAAAAGTTCATTGCAAATTATGCGCTTCAGATAATTCATCTTTTAATTAATTTAATTGAAATATTTTATTCAAATAATCGTTATCTCTAACAACAGAAATAATTCTCATTTATTACTAATTACATTGATTTCAAATTGCAATTGTTGTTAAGCCAGTCTATACAAATTTCCAATTTTTGTATGTTCCAATATGAACATGCGTACACACACACATACACACATGTTCTTCTTGGAATATTATTAAAAATATAAAAGTATAATCAAGTTAATAATTATTTAAAGTATCGTACTCTAATATTCAATAGTATATCGACGATCATTAATTTATGTATAATTATTGTTACAGGAATTATGACCCTTACGAGCAGCCCGTGTGAGCTAGACAACATGAGCTTGTTTCAAGACCTCAAGTTGAAAAGGAGAAAGGTCGACTCCCGATGTAGTAGCGACGGTAAGAACTCAACATTATTTTCTTCTACTTCTTCTTCTACTTCTTCTACTTCTTCTTCTTCTTCTTCTTCTTCTTCTTTTTCCATTTTATACGTCTACAACGAAGAAGAAACTAGGACACGTAGAAAATAAAATAATCATCGTTTAATTTCACAACTTCGCACGAGGAAAACATAGAGGACACGTTAATTATCGTCAACTATATTCTAACGCATACGAAACATATCAGAAATTTGCAGAATATCAAACCGCATCGTTTCATCTTACCCAAGGATCTCTGCTATCATAGCAAATCCTTAATCCCTTTGATACCATCATTGATAATATCAAATACGCTTATAGATTAAAACCTAGTCCTTGTTTTAAAGGAATCACTAATTCTATGCTTTTCATAACCTTGATACGATTATACACGTGGAAATAGATGAAAAACTTAACGATACGAAATAGAATTATGTGATCGGTTAAAATAGACGCCAAAAATATACACACGCAAAAAATAATAAAGATGTTGATTTGGGTCGAAGAAGAAAGGAAAAAAAGGTTCGAATATTCGTCGTCGTCGTAGTCGTCGTTGTTGTTGTTGTCTTCGTCGTCATCATCGTCGTCGTCGTCGTCGTCGTCGTCATTGGTTGGCAAGGGTAGGTCGAGACGTGGGTGAGAGGAAGAGACCGCGTAGGCGGAGGGCTAAATCTAAGAGGAGGGTAGGTGGCAGTGCAGGGTTGAATATCACGCGGTTTCCCGGACGTGCACCGGTGCTAGTTCGGCTTCGCTTGAACTCGCGTTAACACGTGCTGTTCTTCTTCTCCTCCTCCTCTTCTTCTTCTTCTTCTTCTTCTACTTTATCAACATAACTATTTTGACACGCACACATTCATACATACATATATACATATAAATATATGTTTGTTTCGCATTCTCTCTTTCCCTCGTAAGAAATAATGAAAAGTGCGTAAAATACGTCGTATGAAATGAACAGGTAGCCTAGCTTTAGCTATTCGTATCCGAAGACGCGCTCGCGAGAGCGAGCTGCATCGATTTTTCGACACACGGTTGCAAACGGCACGATACCAATGACCCTCGCGACCTAGCATATCGGTTAAAGGTCAGAGACTGTTATTAGAATCGATCTTAAACGTTCGCGAATACGTCAGAAAAAATCGGCACGCGCGTCATTATGTCAAATATGTTCGAACGAACGAGGATGAGAACGATCTCGAAGAATCATTGATCTTTCAAGTGTCACGGGGGGATTAATGTTTTAGTTTTTTTCTATCATTTTATTGGAATCCTTTTTTTTTTCTTCAGTGAATAGTATCGAGAAGGGCTTTGTACAGCATATGTGCGTATGCTAGTTCGATATTCGTTGTCATCATCATCATCATCATCATCATCATCATCATCATCATCATCATCATCATCGTTGAGCGATACGTTCAACAACGTGACGCTCTCGGTGAATCATTGATCCCTCTCGATTGCACGTGAACATTCAACGCTCGTTGCGGGGGAGAGAGGGGTAGAGGGAGAGGGAGAGAGAGAGAAACTACGCAATTGCGTTTGACGTGACACGATCAAAACGAATTTTCAACTCGATCTTCAATGGAGTACTACGAGAGTAACGACGACTGGATTATCACCTAATTCGTCGTTCCCTTATATTTTTCCAACCCACGAGATACATGATAGAAGAAGAAGAAGAAATAAAACGAGAGACAAATATTGAAAAAATAACTAGAAGGGATGGACGGATAGTTTCGCAAATGACGTGGACAATTTATTTTTCGTATCGCGATAAATTCCGTTATCGTTATCAATCCTAATCCGGAAAATATCTGTTTGATTTATTATTATATACAAACGCCGTTTAATTATTATAGTTTATGGTTAATAAATTATATCTACGTAGATATTGTGCATAAATTGTATAACGTTTATACTTTAAAAATAAATTCCGGTTTTAATTTATTATACGAGATCGGTGAATTGTAATAGATTAAATTCAAATCAAAAGTGATATAAATCTATTATTAATATTTATATATACAGACACGTTGTGTGTGTGTGTGTGTGAGAGTAACTTTTTTTCATCGAAATAATTCGAACAATACGAATACGCCGAGTGCGTGAAAAAAGATTAACTGAATTTCTACGAGGGAAGAAGATGCTACCACGTTTCTCAATTGCGTTTGACTAATGTCGGATGTTACTACTTAAATTCTCGAATCAAATCACTTGCGAGCTTTCATCGCGGATTTATTCAAAATACGAAAAGTGATTATATCGAAGAATCACGTGCATTATTCGACGCGTGAAAATTCAACTAAAAATTAAATGATTTTAATTTGTGAGAACGAACATTCGAATAAATCAAACATATATTTTTGTCTTGACACGACATATTAAAGAAGATAAATTACACGAAAGGAAAGAATATAAGAAAATTAAGAAAA